>NC_086447.1:50386147-50986147 GCF_028390025.1 Pseudophryne corroboree | reverse complement strand
TAACATAACAAAATGTGGAAAAAGTGAAGCGCTGTGAATACTTTCCAGATGCACTGTAGTGGGAGGAGCAGGGTCCACCAGCAGCATAAAGTAGTGATGTCAAGCTACAATCAAACACACCTCTTTAGAAAATAAAATTTGTACAGTTCTTCACATAAGATTATGACACAGATAGCTCAGGGTATACAGTATTCTGCCTTTTAGTATCTCAGACAGGTGACATGTAACCATACATACAGTATAAGGCAGAGGTTCTCAAACTGAGTGCCTAGGCACCCTGGGGTGCCTCGTGGGTACTTGCAGGGGTGTCCTAGGTTGGTGGTCCAGGAACAATTCAAATTACTGTATATATGGTCAATGTAATACAAAACCAGTGCTTGTGGCTTCCAAGAATAAAATATATGGACAAACAGAAGTGAATTCTGTCTCTCACCACATAACTGAACCTAGGAATGTCATATACAATAAACACAATTTACTTAATTTTATATTTTTTTCTAAATGTCTCAATAAGAAGCTTTTGGCCTATGGGGTGTCGTGAAAAAAATCTGATACTCTAGTGCGCCGTAATTCCAAAAAGTTTGGGAACCACTGGAATAAGTGGTTCCCAAATAAATCCAGTGACTGGACTTTAAAAACAAATCAGACACCCGCTTTCTGTGACCCTGGGGTGCACAGCCTGGACAATTTTTTTTAGTTTGTAGTTTATATCAAGGCAAGATTTATTTTTTCTATACTTTAGTGTATTATATTTACACTGTGTATCAATTGCAGTTAAGAAAAAGTAAGTTTGTGTGTGTACCCATGTGTATGTTCCTAGCTTCTTTATACTCTTACAGTTTCCCCGTCATAATACTACAGATCATAATGAGATGGAGGAACAGGCCATTGCGTATTACAGTATATAAATGATAGAGGAGACAATACATGACATACAGTAGAAGAGTGCGGCACTGCAATTGGCTGCTGGAGGTACAGAAGTCCTTGGGGGTATAAGGGACAGGTGAGGAAAGGAACACAGAGGAATCCGCCCTTACAGACGATGGAGGAATGCGCGGTGTGGAGGGATTGGCCCACAGGAAGGAATGAGCGGTGTGGAGGTACTGGCCCACAGGAAGGAATGAGCGGTGTGGAGGGACTGGCCCACAGGAAGGAATGTGCGGTGTGGAGGGACTGGCCCACAGGAAGGAATGAGCGGTGTGGAAGGACTGGCCCACAGGAAGGAATGAGCGGTGTGGAGGGATTGGTCCACAGGAAGGAATGAGCGGTGTGGAGGGACTGGCCCACAGGAAGGAATGAGCGGTGTGGAAGGACTGGCCCACAGGAAGGAACGAGCGGTGCTGAGGGACTGGCCCACAGGAAGGAATGAGCGGTGTGGAAGGACTGTCCCACAGGAAGGAATGAGTGGTGAGGAAGGACTGGCCCACAGGAAGGAATGAGCGGTGCGGAGGGACTGGCCCACAGGAAGGAATAAGCGGTTTGGAAGGACTGGCCCACAGGAAGGAATGAGAGGTGTGGAAGGACTGGCCCACAGGAAGGAATGAGCGGTGTGAAAGGACTGGCCCACAGGAAGGAATAAGCGGTGTGGAGGAACTGGCCCACAGGAAGGAATGAGCGGTATGGAGGGACTGGCCCACAGGAGGGAATGAGCGGTGTATAGGGACTGGCCCACAGAAAGGAATGAGCGGTGTGAAGGGACTGGCCCACAGGAAGGAATGAGCGATGTGGAGTGACTGGCCCACCGGAAGGAATGAGCGGTGTGGAGGGACTGGCCCACAGGAAGGAATGAGCGTTGTGGAAGGCCTGGCCCACAGGAAGGAATGAGCGGTGTGGAGTGACTGGCCCACAGGAAGGAATGAGCATTGTGGAACGACTGGCCCACAGGAAGGAATGAGCGGTGTGGAGGGACTGGTCCACAGGAAGGAATGAGCGGTGTGGAGGGACTGGCCCACAGGAAGGAATGAGCGGTGTGGAGGGACTGGCCCACAGGGAGGAATGAGCGGTGTGGAGGGACTGGCCCACAGGAAGGAATGAGCGGTGTGAAAGGACTGGCCCACAGGAAGGAATGAGCGGTGTGGAATGACTGGCCCACAGGAAGGAATGAGCGGTGTGAAGGGACTGGCCCACCGGTAGGACTGAGCAGTGTGGAGGGACTGGCCCACAGGAAGGAATGAGCGGTGTGGAGAGACTGGCCCACAGGAGGGAATGAGCGGTGTGAAGGGGCTGGCCCACAGGAAGGAATGAGCAGTGTGGAAGGACTGGCCCACATGAAGGAATGAACGGTGTGGAAGGACTGGCCCACAGGAAGGAATGAGCGGTGTGAAAGGACTGGCCCACAGGAAGGAATGAGCGGTGTGGAGGGACTGGCCCACAGGAAGGAATGAGCGATGTGGAGGGACTGGCCCACAGGAGGGAATGAGCGGTGTGAAGGGACTGGCCCACAGGAAGGAATGAACGGTGTGGAGGGACTGGCCCACAGGAAGGAATGAGCGGTGTGGAGTGACTGGCCCACAGGAAGGAATGAGCGTTGTGGAAGGACTGGTCCACAGGAAGGAATGAGCGATGTGGAGGGACTGGCCCACAGGAAGGAATGAGCATTGTGGAGGGACTGTCCCACAGGAAGGAATGAGCGGTGTGGAGGGACTGTCCCACAGGAAGGAATGAGCAGTGTGGAGGGACTGGCCCACAGGAGGGAATGAGTGGTGTGAAGGGACTGGCCCACAGGAAGGAATGAGCGGTGTGGAGGGACTGGCCCACAGGAAGGAATGAGCGGTGTAGAAGGACTGGCCCACAGGAAGGCATGAGCGGTGTGGAACGACTGTCCCACAGGAAGGAATGAGCGGTGTGAAGGGACTGGCCCACAAGAGGGAATGAGCGGTGTGAAGGGACTGGCCCACAGGAAGGAATGAGCGGTGTGGAGAGACTGGCCCACAGGAGGGAATGAATGGTGTGAAGGGACTGGCCCACAGGAAGGAATGAGCGGTGTGGAAGGACTGGCCCACAGGAAGGAATGAGCAGTGTGAAGGGACTGGCCCACAGGAAGGAATGAGCGGTGTGGAGGGACTGGCCCACAGGAAGGAATGAGCGGTGTGGAGGGACTGGCCCACAGGAGGGAATGAGCGGTGTGAAGGGACTGGCCCACAGGAAGGAAGGAATGAGCGGTGTGGAGGGACTGGCCCACAGGAAGGAATGAGCAGTGTGGAGGGACTGGCCCACAGGAAGGAATGGGCGTTGTGGAAGGACTGACCCACAGGAAGGAAAGAGCAGTGTGGAAGGACTGGCCCACAGGAAGGAATGAGCGGTGTGGAGGGACTGTTCCACAGGAAGTAATGAACGGTGTGGAGGGACTGGCCCACATGAAGGAATGAGCGGTGTGAAGGAACTGGCCCACAGGAAGGAATGAGCGGTGTGGAGGGACTGGCCCACGGGAAGGAATGAGCGGTGTGGAGGGAATGGCCCACAGGAAGGAATGAGCGTTGTGGAGGGACTGTCCCACAGGAAGGAATGAGCGGTGTGGAGGGACTGTCCCACAGGAAGGAATGAGCGGTGTGGAGGGACTGGCCCACAGGAGGGAATGAGTGTGTGAAGGGACTGGCCCACAGGAAGGAATGAGCGGTGTGGAGGGACTGGCCCACAGGAAGGAATGAGCGGTGTGGAAGGACTGGCCCACAGGAAGGCATGAGCGGTGTGAAACGACTGTCCCACAGGAAGGAATGAGCGGTGTGAAGGGACTGGCCCACAGGAGGGAATGAGCGGTGTGAAGGGACTGGCCCACAGGAAGGAATGAGCGGTGTGGAAAGACTGGCCCACAGGAGGGAATGAGCGGTGTGAAGGGACTGGCCCACAGGAAGGAATGAGCGGTGTGGAAGGACTGGTCCACAGGAAGGAATGAGCGGTGTGGAAGGACTACCCCACAGGAAGGAATGAGCAGTGTGAAGGGACTGGCCCACAGGAAGGAATGAGCGGTGTGGAGGGACTGGCCCACAGGAAGGAATGAGCGGTGTGGAGGGACTGGCCCACAGGAGGGAATGAGCGGTGTGAAGGGACTGGCCCACAGGAAGGAATGAGCGGTGTGGAGGGACTGGTTCACAGGAAGGAATGAGCAGTGTGGAGGGACTGGCCCACAGGAAGGAATGAGCGTTGTGGAAGGACTGGCCCACAGGAAGGAATGAGCGGTGTGGAAGGACTGGCCCACAGGAAGGAATGAGCGGTGTGGAGGGACTGGTCCACAGGAAGGAATGAACGGTGTGGAGGGACTGGCCCACAGGAAGGAATGAGCGGTGTGGAAGGACTGGTCCACAGGAAGGAATGAGCGGTGTGGAAGGACTGGCCCACAGGGAGGAATGAGTGGTGTGGAGGGACTGGCCCACAGGGAGGAATGAGTGGTGTGGAGGGACTGTCCCACAGGAAGGAATGAGCGGTGTGGAGGGACTGTCCCACAGGAAGGATTGAGCGGTGTGGAGGGACTGTCCCACAGGAAGGAATGAGCGGTGTGGAGGGACTGTCCCACAGGAAGGAATGAGCGGTGTGGAGGGACTGGCCCACAGGAAGGAATGAGCTGTGTGGAGGGACTGGCCCACAGGAAGGAATGAGCGGTGTGGAGGGACTGGCCCACAGGAAGGAATGAGCGGTGTAGAGGGACTGGCCCACAGGAAGGAATGAGCGGTGTGGAGGGACTGGCCCACAGGCAGGGCCGGATTAACAATGGGGCGGATGGAGCTGTAGCTCCAGGCCTCCCCATGAAAATAGGCCCAAGGAGACTGACAGTGGTGACAGGAAAAAACTTTTTCCTCTCACAAGCTGCCAGCATCTGTCATACTAACCTCTGTCCCTGTGGCGGACTCAGGGTGTGTGTGGGGGGGGGTCGGGGTGCATCCAGCCACGTGTCCCCTCCGTGTCATTTAAAAGATTTTTTTGTTGCAGGCAGATGCACGGGCCCGCACCTTGATGAGGCTCCTCCCACGTGCAGTGTAGTCAAGCTCCGCCTCCAGATTTCAGCTCCGGGCTAGACATCACAGGTGCTAGATGGGCCGGGGGCACGTCGGGGAGACATCTGACAACCCCCCACACCTGCTCGGGGTAATATGTCAGATTTATGGCCATCCGAAGCCACATGCGCTTGGCTGGCCGCAGATGGGAGGCACTCGTAACCGGCCGTTTTGTGTTGTGTCCGAGCAGCTCCGCCTTCCATATCTCCCCTCTTCCAGTTTTCTCGGTGTCACATCTGGCAAGGCTGCCGGGGAAGCTACTGCAGGCACAGGAGCGTTTATTACAAGGTACTTTTACTGTTTGCTGGTGTTGCCTGTGGGGAGGACACTGTGCATAACTAGTAGAAAATATTGAAGGGAGGTTACCGATTTGGGGTGAATATTAGGGGGTGGGGGTTGCTGTGAGAGGACAAAATGGGGGGGAAGGGGGGTGTTGGCTGTGCCTGTACCTGCCTGCACAGTCTCTCACTCTGTCCCTGCACCCTGTCTCCTACCAGACCTGACCTAGCACACTTACCCTGTCCCCGCACCCTCACCCTGTCCCCTAACAGACCTGTCCCCTAACCTGGTCCCCTACCAGACCTTTCACTGCACCCTCACCCTGTCCCTACCAGACCTGTCCCCGCACACTCACCTTGTCCCCTATCAGACCTGTTCCAGCACCCTCATCCTGTCCCCTATCAGACCTGTCCCCTCACCCTGTCCCCTACCAGACCTGTCCCCGCACCCTCACCTTGTCCCCTATCAGACCTGTTCCAGCACCCTCATCCTGTCCCCTACCAGACCTGTCCCCTCACCCTGTCCCCTACCAAACCTGTCCCCGCACCTTCACCCTGTCCCCTATCAGACCTGTCCCCTCACCCTGTCCACGCACCCTCACCTTGTCCCCTATCAGACCTGTTCCAGCACCCTCATCCTGCCCCTAACAGACCTGTCCCCTCACCCTGTCCTCTACCAAACCTGTCCCCGCACCTTCACCCTGTCCCCTATAAGACCTGTCCCCTCACCTTGTCCCCTATCAGACCTGTCCCAGCACCCTCATCCTGCCCCTAACAGACCTGTCCCCTCACCCTGTCCCCTACCAGACCTGTCCCCGCACCCTCTCCCTGTCCCTTACCAGACCTGTCCCCTCACCTTGTCCCCTACCATACATGTCCCCTAACAGACTTGTCCCCTCACCCTGTCCCTACCAGACCTGTCCCCGCACCTCACCTTGTCCCCTATCAGACCTGTCCCCTCACCCTGTCCACGCACTCTCACCTTGTCCCCTATCAGACCTGTCCCAGCACCCTCATCCTGTCTCCTACCAGACCTGTCCCCTCACCCTGTCTCCTACCAGACCTGTCCCCGCACCCTCACCCTGTCCCATACCAGACCTGTCCCTGCACCCTGTCCCCGCACCCTCATCTTGTCCCATACCAGACATGTCCCCGCACTCTTTCCCTGTCCCCTACCAGACATGTCCCCTAACAGACCTGTCCCCTCACCTTGTCCCCTACCAGACATGTCCCAGCACCCTCACCCTGTCCCCTACCAGACCTGTCACCTCACCCTGTCCCCTACCAGACCTATCCCTGCACCCTCTCCCTGACCCCTACCAGTCCTGTCCCCTCACCCTGTCCTGTCCCCGCACCCTCACCCTGTCCCCTACCAGACATGTCCCAGCACCCTCACCCTGTCCCCTACCAGGACTGTCCCCTCACCCTGTCCCCTACCAGACCTGTCCCCTCCCAAACCTGTCCCCGCACCCTCCCCTTGTCCACTACCAGACCAGTCCCTGCACTCTCTCCCTGTCCCCTCACCCTGTCCCCTACCAGACATGTCCCAGCACCCTCACCCTGTCCCCTACCAGGACTGTCCCCTCACCCTGTCCCCTACCAGACCTGTCCCCTCCCAAACCTGTCCCCGCACCCTCCCCTTGTCCACTACCAGACCAGTCCCCGCACTCTCTCCCTGTCCCCTAACCTTGTCCCCTACCAGACATGTCCCAGCACCCTCACCCTGTCCCCTACCAGACCTGTCACTGCACTCTCACCCTGTCACCCACCAGACCTGTCCCCGCACACTAATCCTGTGAGCTCAGAGAAGGTAGCCCCGGTATTTAGCAGCCAGGAGACGTTTCAGCAGGCAAAGCAGAGCAGCTGGCAAGAGCTCTGCCAAGGAACCAGTGGACAGTGCTTAAACTACACTGGCAAAGGAACCACATGCCAGGACATTCCAGTTTGCCCTGCCTGCCACTGTGACTGATGCTCATCCTCTCTTCTTTACCTGTTCAGTCCCCACCACCACCACGCTTTTTTTCAACTCCCCATGGTGGGGCCCACACACCATTGGACATGCCCCCACAAAAAAAAATAACCTGCAGCATTGACCACACCCCCTATAGTGACACACATTAGGCCCTTCGTGAATTTCAGCTCCAGGCCCATGTGTACCTTAATCTGGCACTGCCCACAGGAAGGAATGAGAGGTGTGGAGGGACTGGACCGCAGGAACACAATGATCTAGACTTTTCATAGCTGTACAGCCACAATCACTCCTGACACGATAAATATGCCACCATGAATTATTACGTCTGTTAAATATATAACTGTGCAGCAGGCCAGAGTAGCAGGATAATTGCTTTGTTATGCAAAACGCCAACCCTGAATGGAAGTGACAGGCGTCACCGCTGCTCCCTTTAAGCGCAACTCATTAAACCACTAAATTAATTTGATATTAGATAGATGAAAGCAATTCATTCCTCCTAGCAGTGAGACGCAACGTTCTAGCAATATGCATTGGCTTTATACATTGTAACAGCTTCAAAACACACACAGACATGCAACACACAGACACGCAGCACACATGCACACACAGACACGTAACATTCACGCACACACAGACAAGCAGCACACATGCACACACAAACTCACAGCACAAACACAGACACGAAACACACATGCATGCACACACAGACAGACACGTAACACACATGCACACGCAGACATGCAGCACACAGGAACGCAACTCTCATGCACACACATACACACAACACACATGCACACACAAACTCACAGCACAAACACAGACATGCAACACACAGAGACATGCAACACACTTGCACACACAGCACACATACACACGCACAGACATGCAGCACACACAAACACACAACACACAGACAAGCAGCACACACAGACTTGCAGCACACACAGACTCGCAGTACACATGCACACGTAGACACGCAGCACACATGCACACTCACATAACGCAATTCCTTGGAGATGCAGATTTATTGCTGTGGTCACTGGCCTGCATACTGTGTACTGTAGGTCTTGTGCGCTTCTGGTGGAAGCTGGAAGATGTTTGGTTGAAGCGAGCTTAGAGAATTGCTAGAGTCGGAGAACTTGGTGGAAAGTAGGGATGCTGGAACTCTTCTGGCAGGATGTAGTTGGCATTCCGATGTCAGTAATCATGGCATCCCGACGCACAGCCGGGCAGTAATCATGATTGAACTGTCCTGGTTTAAAGTCCTTGAACTTTTGGTTGAACAAATTGAAATTCTCTTTTGCTGCGCCCACTGAGGAGCGCACTTTATGTCTGCTGAGCCGCGAGCTCCGGATTTGAAAGTTCAAAGTTATAGTGGTAATTTGTTTTCTCGGTTCCGTTAAAAGATGTTAAAAACAAACTGTAAGATATTGGTCTTCGTGGCTGTTCCAGACTGAATGGCTGCATTTCCTAACATCTCATTGCCTTATGAATTGGAGCTATGAACATTACAGTAACCACATTGATGTTGTGGTGAAAGACATTTCAGACACATTGCAGCCATGTACCCTTATACACGGATAAACCTCCGACTTGCTGGGATGTAGCCACGTTTGTTTTGCCTTTGAAGAGTTTGAGAATTAATCGAACAGGCAAACTGGTTCGGGAAACACTGAAATAATTTAGTGGAATGAGAAGGAATCGTTTGGCAGTACAGGTCTCCTAAGTAAAGTTTTGCCTCATCACCCCCATGATAGTTACATACCGGCCTTTAGAGGTACTTACTTGTTGTACAGTACAATATCTGGAATCCAGATCATCTCTGAGGGGACCCGGATGGAGGTGACATTGTCATAGTCTGCCGGATTCCACCGCAGTTTATAGTCATTCCATTCCTGAGAAACAACACAAACAATTTACTGACTTTTTTAAGTAGCCTGGGAAGGTCAGCGTCATGGACATATCTGTAATAAGATCATACCAGCCACATCATCTATCCATCACCACTTAGTTATGCTTAATGGCCCTCCTTTTTCAGGTGTATACCTACTTATAATCACTTATTTCCTATTATTGATTTATTGTTGTATTTCCTTTTTTTCATGTTAATGGGGAACTACATTGTTTCTACATGAGAATGCCATTCAACGACCACTACGAAAGAACTGTGACCCATCCCTTTCACCGGACATCTATTTAAGTTTACCTCTCCTTCAAGCCAATAAAGGACATCATGGGACATATTTGAATATTACTTCCGGTTATAATTTCTGTTTATTTGTATTGGAAACAATCAAAATGCTGTCTAATGACCATCAAGAACGATTGTTCACCACTTTTCCCACCCATAGAAGCTGATATCTTCTCAGGAGAGAGCAATGGACACTGTGGAATGCATTTCTGACATCATTTCCGGTCAAAACATCCGTTGAATGGACCGTAACCGTCACTTCCGGTCCAGACCGGAAGTGACCTTTTCCCGCCATTTACGGCCGTTTTTCACTGGCTAAGAGACATTTAAAAGGATCCCCATCAAGCCACAAAGGTATCTTGCCTTGAAGAAGGGACCAGGCTGTCCCGAAACGCGTTGGCGATACCTTGTGGCGCTGCCCACCCCCTGGACGTTTGGCGGACTGTTTTCCTGATTGCCTGGAAGGGAATTCGATCAGAGGAGCCACCAGCAGGGTATTTCCCGGGGTACCCTACCTTTATTTGACACCTGCGGCTCCTCCACCTGCATCGGTAGGATCACATTCCCCCCATGGCCTGTTCCCAGTCCACTTGTTTTCATGTATTGCTTGTTTTTAGACATCGCATGTTAGTATTGTATTAAATTCCATTTTATTTATACCATACCAGTGTGTTTCAACATACACTTTCGCACCTGGGTATTATCTACATACATAGGTGACCATAAGAGAGACCAGCGCCATTGTAGAGAAAGCACAACCCTTTTTCCTTTGCATATTTGTAATAAGGAATATTATTGGGAGGTATGTTTTATTGTCCGACAAGGAGGGACAGGGCCTCTTACAGTCGCCATCAATCACAGAAACAACTGTAGGAAACAAATCTCACAACAGAATTCAGACAGCAAAACGATAATTATTCTCTTACTCGCTCTTGATACAAATATTTCTAAATGTACATTTTTCGTATACAGGGTAACTGAATTGAATGCCCAGGATAAAACCCAGTCAGACGCTCATTAGTTGCAGCAATAGGAACATGGAATGTGACGGCAGATAAGAACCACTTGGCCCATCTAGTCTGCCCTAAACACATCTACACACACCACACACTGGGGGTAAGTTTTTTGTCTGTAGACAGTTATCCGGCCAGTATATTTTTGAATTGTGGGAGAAACCGGAGTACCTGGAGGAAACTCATGAAAGCACGGAGGGGACATACAAACTCCACACACTTAGGGCCATGGAGGGAATCGAAACCATGACCTCGGTGCTGTGAGGCAGTAATGATAACCATTACACCAAATCTACTGCAATGTACAGTAACGTTCTTATGCGTACGTAGCAATAATACATAAAATGGCAACTGATTTAATGAGTGCCTAGAAAGATGCCCATTAGTTGCAGTATTACCCATTCAAATTCCCCTTAGTGGTTATCATTTTCAGGAGGTGCCCGGTACTTTCAATAAGGCCCATTAAGATGCATATTATAAACAGTAATGCCAGGTGATCATTAGCAGATACGGAAGAGACACATCTGTGGCCGTAACGCTCGTTAATAGCATTAAGAGTACATTAATAAAAGTAATACCATACAGGGTGCACAGAAGACGCAGTAATAGCCAGTATTATACCTATTAGTAACAGTAATACAAGGAAGATGGCCGTTAGATGGAGCCATTACCATACGTGCGCTACCGGCGTGACTAGGCGATCCGTCCGCCTAGCCCCGCCGGGAGTGCACAGAGACGCTCCCATTCTAGTGAATGCAGTAGATAAGCCCCTGCAAAGCGCAATCTTGGGTCTCTCATGTGCTGTGCAGCAAACAGCAACTTCTTAAATCTAGTTACTGCTGTGACCATCCAGACTAGTATAAACTAAGCCTGATGTAGCTCTTGGGAAACCAACTACTCAGGACGAGAGAAGACGGGTCGCACAGGGCAGTGGCACATTGCCTGTGGGGAGAGGAGGAGAAGGACCCAGCAAGGGTATCCGGGTGACAGATCGACAGTTAAAAGGTCGACATACAGTAGATTGACACCAAATGGTTGACATGCATATGGTCAACACTTTCACAGCGCCGCGGTAATATTAATAATAATATATAACAATAATTCATGTCGTCATAGCCACCTCAGTGACCTCCGTGGCTTGATATTGGCACGTATAGAAGACTGCCTATATTCTTACGACCTCGCTGTACCTCGTATTTCACCAAGCGCACTTACCCTTAATTTCCAATAACTGGCAAATAGCAAAGTACTAAGCCCAGTAACTGAACCTTTTGAGAGAATAATTTCACATCGTTAATGATTTGATCTCTGTTCTTCTCTCCTATAAAACTCATTACTGTCATTTTCTTATTCATATTGGTCGATGGTTTAGGAAGGTATTACGGGCTAAACACACAGCTGCCGAGTTCATTTAAAATCGCGGAGAGTATTGTTTCTGTAGCTGAATAAGCAGCGCAGTCATTAGACGGCGGGAACATTGTGATATTGTGCTGTCACCTCTATTATTGGAGAGATACATCCACAAACACTGTCATATGCCATTATCCCGCAGACCTGTCACTCACACAATCCTCGGCACTCAGAGCGAGGTCTGTGTAATATTAGCGCAGCCTATTAAATCAATGGGGACATTTATCATTGTCTGGCAGCTGTCACTATTGCGGATTTTACAGCGAAACAACTTAATATCAAATACTAAATATCAGAATACCAGTGCAATCTGGCAGATGTAAGCCTACCTGCTTCAGCCAGACGTTCGTTGTCATCATTTGGTTCTTCTCATCCTGCAAATGAAACAGAGAAACAGCAAATCAGGAAATGCATACGTGTCATTTATCAAAATTGAAATCAGTTGCAACCAAGTTGCCCCCAGCTGGGACACAGCAAGCCCCTAAATACTGCAGATGTCAGAGTAACCCACCGCTGCGTTATCTGCCCCTGTCAGCCGGCCCTGTGGCTGCCTGGGAAGGACAAGGAGTAATTGACGGAACCCTATTCTGATTTAAGTTTCAGGCCCCTATAGAACAGCGTTTGGAGTAAGCGTTGAAAGAAATTTGCTGTTCTCAGCAGAATTAAAAGATTATCGGTTACAGCAAACCGGAAGGGTCAAATGCTGGAAAATGACTTATCTGTGATTAGAGGCCTCCAGCCACTATCTCATTACATAGGTGGGTGTGCCCAGCGCCATAAACAACTGACCTAATCCTAAAGGTAGCAGCAGAGAAACCTATTAATATTTCTGTCTGTTAAATGAAAGGGAATTGGGGCTGTGGCTACGATAGCTATTCCTGTGCATTTGGGCCCTGGGCCCAGCCAAGCGTGGCGTGAGCTGCCAGAGCAATATTAATATCACCTGATTATGTATTATTTTCTAAATGTCCACGTATCATTGGCTGCGAGGCACCTTCCCGTCCCACGTTGTTCCAGAGATTTTAGTCATGGTATGGACAGTAGCCTAGCAACATGTCGCTAGATGAATCCTAATCTAGATTCCTTTCTTACTTTTTAATTAGCTCGTATTGTAATTACTGTAATTGGCAGGATTGTGAGGGCGTGTACAGTAGGCAAGGGAGAGACAGAGATAGATGAATTGATTTGATCAAAAGGAAAGATAAGAAATAAGAAACAGTGTTACATTATTGGACAGTTGACCGTTCGATGACGATTCTACTGTTTGCAATGGACAGGATTTGAAACAGCGAGAGGCTTGAGGTGTGATCAGCTACAGTAGGTAGGGAGACAAGTTTTTTTCCTCTGACAGTACCGTGTCTAAGGGTTCCAGGCACCCTTGGATAAGAGATGGACACGACTAACTAAAACGTCTATTCAGCTGCGTAGCAACGTCATGCACAATATACTTCAGGGGCCACAACATCAGTGATGGAGCCCAGAGGAAGGAGTTTGGACCCAAAGCCAAAGACTCGGGGTAATTAGCAGAAAACCTGCCCTGGCATTGGGTTGGCACGCCCCCAGATCTTAAACTTTGTGGGTGGCTGAGAGCTTGGCAGCAAACCCCACCAGGCTTGGACTGGCCCACAGGGGTACAGGGGAAACCACCAGTAGGCCCTACTGCCTGGGGCCCCACCTCTTGCTCGAAGGATCAGGTTCCAGACACTGTGCACTTGAACAGGGCCGAAACTAGGAGTTTTGGCACCCGGGGCGAGCCATTAACTTAGCGCACCCCCACCCCTCGCGCGAGCGTATGTGTGTGTATGTGTGTATATATATATATATATATATATATATATATATAGTAGCAAAAGGTGCGGCACTGAAGCTGATTCTCTGTAATTAAGAGACACACACGGTCCTGCATTTGAAACACAGGACCGTGTGTGTCTCTTAATTACAGAGAATCAGCTTTAATGCCGCACCTTTTGCTTCTGTATCTGCTTACACCTGTGAGGGCACCAGCGAAGTAATTCATACTACACTGGGAGTGCCGGACCTTTGGTTACACAATGTATATATCTCTCTCTCTAAACTTCATAAGGGCAAAGGGGATCGCTAGGCATTTTCATAATTTTTATTTTAATTTTTTATTTATTTGGGCTACGGATGAAGGAGAAAAAAAATAATAACCCATATATTAATACATACATAAAATCACACACCAATACAAAATACATACTGTCACGCACACATACATTCACTCACATACATACATACATACATACATATAATCACACACCTGTACAAACACATGTATACTGACACATATGTATAGTGACACATACAGATGGGATGTAGTTATGTGACCGCCGGTCACAGTACCTCCCCCTATATCCCGCCCCCTCACAATCCCAACGGTCGGCATGCCGACCAACAGGGACCACTCCCACCCCAGCGTGGCAAGCGCAGCGAGCCCGCAAAGAGGCTTGCTGCGCTCGCCACCCCCCCTTCCCCTCGACGGCATTCCGCTCCCGGGATACCAGCGTCAGTATGCCCGGTCACGCATACCACACCCATACAGATATGTAGTCACAGACCTATTCACATACAATCACACACATGCACACATTCATACACACATACAGTGCTCCTTCCCTGAGTTATACTCACTGTTTAGGCTGTGCTGCTCTTCTCCCCTCCTCTCTCCCATGCTGTTGCTGGCTGGCATGGCACTGTGTGTACAGTGCCGTTTAGCCCCGCCCCCTTTTCAGAAATTCTGTTCACTGCAGCAGTGGCTGCAATTATTAAAGTAACTGGCAGTGGGGTGAGCAGGGGAAGGGGGAGGGGGGTTAGTCATTTGTCCCCTGTGCCCCATCTTAATGCTTCTCTGCTGTACCGATCACTGCACGCTGCAGAGTTGAAACTGAAAGTAAAGTACAGCTCCCGGCAGCAAGGGCTGCTGGGAGATGTAGTTTATTTTCAGTGTCATCTCTACGATGCGGTGAGAGTGCCTGCTGGCTAGGCGGGAACTTGCAGAGTCTGGAGCTCGAGCTCCCCGGCTGCATGCTATCGCTGCCGCATAGGGAGGGGGCGTTAGGGGGGATTAGTGACAGTCTCGGCGCCCTCTCGAGTCTGGCGCCCAGGTCACATGCCCCCCTAGCCCCCCCCTAGTTTCAGCTCTGACTTGAATTATACATTATACATATGTTACCTTATACTGGACTATGGTGTATTTTCTACAGTACATTGCTGTTATTAATCTGTTATCTCTTACGTCCGTAGAGGATGCTGGGGTCCATATTAGTACTATGGGGTATAGACAGGTCCACCAGGAGCCATTGGCACTTTAAGAGTTTAACAGTGTGGGCTGGCTCCTCCCTCTATGCCCCTCCTACCAGACTCAGTTTAGAAAATGTGCCCGGAGGAGCCGGTCACAGCTAGGGGAGCTCTACAGAGCTTCTTTAGTAAAGTTTATTTTAGAGTTTGTTATTTTACAGGGAGGCTGCTGGCAACAGCCTGCCTGCATCAAGGGACTGAGGGGGGGAGCAGTGTCCGCCCTGCGTGGTCTGAGCCACTGTCTCCGCTGACTGGACACTGAGCTCCAGAGGGGATAGATCGCTCCCCACCGCAGGGGAACGCTCACCCCCACAGCATGCCGCCACCCCCTTGCAGAGCTGAAGTGTGGCGAGTGAGTCATCAGCTCCCTAACAAGCAGGGAGCCGATGTGAAGATGGAGGCTACAGGGTAGGAGCGCAGTACTGACTGCGCTCCGGGGGCCCAGCGGTACATGGTGCGGCGCTGTGAGGGGCGCCCTGAGCCAGCGCCTTAACCCTACACTGACCAGAAAGCCTGTCGGGGTCCTCGGATCTCAGCCAGCACTAAATCCTCAGGCCAGTATAATCTTGGAAGAGCGAGTAGACAGCGCCATTAACGGGGCGGAGCTTCTCAGAGCGGACCCAGCAGCGTTCAGCGCCATTTTCCTGCCTGCAGACACGCTGCCTGTGAAGAGCAGTTCCTCCAGGGCAACTACAGCTATCTGTACGGTACCAGGGGGTTGTAGAAGGGAGGGGAGGCTGTGTAGAGACTGTGTCACCTATTAAGGGACACAGTCAGCGCTGGTTGAGGGTCTCCCTATACCTATATAGCGCTGTGTGTGGGTTGGCTCCAATCTCTGTGTCTCTCTGCCATTCTTGGGGGGGGGGGGGAACTCTGTCTGCCCTGTACCCTGTGTGTATGTGGGGAGTGTGGGGTGTACAAGCAAACATGTCTAGAGACTCTGTCTCATATGCTGCAGAGGATATATCTTCTCAGGAAGATCCCATCCCATGTAATCAGGATTGCACTGTTGTAGCACAGATCCCGGCTAGGGAACCGGAATGGTTAGCCTCTCTTAGGGGGGCTATTTCTCAGATTTCTGAAAGGGTTGCAAGAACTGAGCATGCTACTCAGGTATTACAGTCCTCTATGGCATTATGGTCAGATACTGCTCCCCCGGGGGCCCCCTGTGGTACATTCTCACAAACGTGCTCTTGCCCAAATTACGCAGGATGACACGGATACCGATTCTGATGCAGCAGATGGTGATGGGGATGTGTCAAGGGGGACGGCATCACTTGCTAGGGGGGTGCAGTTGATGACTGAGGCCATGCGGGATGTGTTCAATATTTCTGACACACCTCCTGAGCAGGTTGAGGAGGCTTTTTTCACAGACTGTAAGAAAGCCCCTCTCACCTACCCTGCTTCTAAGGAACTAAATGCCATTTTTGAAAAGGCCTGGGAAAACCCGGAGAAAAAATTCCAGATCCCTAAAAGTCTTCTGATTGCTTTTCTCTTCCCGGAGGCCGATAGAAAAAAATGGGAGTCCCCGCCTATAGTTGACGCCTCTGTTTCCAGGCTGTCAAAACAAGTGGTTTTGCCTGTCCCGGGATCTACCGCGTTGCAAGACCCGGTGGATCGCAAGGTGGATGCTACGCTCAAATCCATTTACACGGCTTCAGGGGCGATACTGCGGCCTACTATTGCCTGTGCATGGATTTCAAAAGCTATAGCAAAGTGGTCAATCACTCTGCAGGAGGACTTGACTACGATGGATAAAGGTGACGTTGATTTGTTTTTACGTAACATACAGGATTCTGCAGGGTTTCTGGTGGAATCCATGAAGGATCTGGGTTCCATGGCGGCGGGAATCTCCTCCATGTCCGTCTCGGCTCGCAGGGGTCTCTGGCTGCGCCAATGGTCTGCGGATGCGGAATCCAGGAAAAAGTGTGGAGAGCCTACCCTATACAGGTCAGGCTCTGTTTGGGGAGGCGCTGGATGCGTGGATTGCCACAGCTACAGCGGGTAAGTCTCCTTTTCTCCCCTCAGCTGCACCGGCTACGAAGAAGCCGTTTTCTCCCAACACGTCACAGTCCTTTCGGCCCACTAGGACTAGAAAGAACAAGCCTGCTTCTGGTGCCTCAAAGTCCTCCGCATGACGGTGGACCGCACAGCCTGGAAGTAGGTCAGGTGGGAGCGAGACTCCGGCATTTCAGCCACGTTTGGGTGTCGTACGGCCTGGATCCCTGGATACAGGATATTGTGTCCCGGGGGTACAGGCTGGAGTTTCAAACTCTCCCACCTCACCGATTCTTCAAGTCAGGCTTGCCGGCAGACAGCTATTTTACTGGACGCTATCCGAAAATTGATTTTGTCGGAGGTCATTGTTCCAGTTCCACCTCATCAGTTGAACAAAGGTTACTATTCGAACCTTTTTGTGGTAACGAAGCCGGATGGTTCGGTCAAGCCAATTCTGAACTTGAAATCATTGAACCCTTATCTCAGGGACTTAAAATTCAAAATGGAGTCTCTGAGAGCGGTTATTTCAGGACTGATGGAGGGGGAGTTCCTGGTGTCCTTGGACATTAAGGATGCGTACCTCCACATTCCAATTTGGTCGCTGCATCAGGCTCATCTCAGGTCTGCACTGTTAGACGATCACTATCAGTTTCAGGCACTGCCATTCGGTCTCTCCACAGCACCAAGGATCTTCACCAAGGTGATGGCAGAGATGATGGTTCTCCTCCGCAAGCAGTGGGTGAACATAATTCCATATCTGGACGACCTGCTGATCAAGGCATCGTCCAGGGAGAAGTTGTTGAGATCCATTGCTCTCACGACGCATCTGCTCAGGGAGCACGGTTGGATCCTGAACCTTCCAAAGTCTCATCTGGAGCCGACAAGAAGGCTGTCTTTTCTGGGGATGATCCTCGACACGGAGAGGTGCAGAGGGTGTTTCTACCGGTGGAGAAAGCGTTGGTGATTCAAACAATGGTCTGGGATGTCTTGAAGCCGGCCCGGGTATCGGTTCATCAGTGCATCCGCCTTCTGGGGAAGATGGTTGCCTCCTACGAGGCTCTGCAGTACGGAAGGTTTCATGCTCGGTCCTTTCAACTGGATCTCTTGGACCAGTGGTCGGGATCTCACCTACATATGCACCAGAGGATACGGCTGTCGCCGAAAGCAAGGATTTCGTTCCTCTGGTGGCTGCAACTACCTCACCTTCTGGAGGGCCAAAGGTTCGGAATTCAGGACTGGATCCTTCTAACCACAGATGCAAGTCTAAGAGGTTGGGGAGCAGTCACTCAAGGGGAAACCTTCCAAGGAAGGTGGTCAAGTCAGGTATCCCTTCTTCCGATAAACATCCTAGAGCTAAGAGCCATGTACAACGGCCTTCTTCAAGCTGCACACCTTCTACAGGATCAGGCTGTTCAGGTTCAGTCGGACAACGTGACCACAGTGGCCTACATAAACCGACAAGGCGGAACGAAGAGCAGAGCTGCAATGTCAGAGGTGACAAGAATCCTCCTCTGGGCAGAAAGGCACGCTGTAGTGATGTCAGCAATCTTCATTCCGGGAGTAGACAACTGGGAAGCGGACTTCCTCAGCAGACACGATCTCAATCCAGGAGAGTGGGGCCTCCACCCGGAGGTGTTCGAAAAGGTAACCGGTTGGTGGGGGGTTCCTCACATAGACATGATGGCCTCCCGCCTCAACAAGAAGCTAAGGAGGTACTGTTCCAGGTCGAGAGACCCACAGGCAGTGGCGGTGGACGCACTAGTAACACCGTGGGTGTTCACGTCAGTGTATGTGTTCCCTCCACTTCCTCTTATCCCAAGAGTTCTACAACTTGTAAGAAGAACAAAGGTTCTGGCAATCCTCATTGCTCTGGACTGGCCAGGGAGGGCTTGGTACGCGGATCTGCTGGATCTACTGCTGGAAGATCCAAGGCCTCTGCCTCTTCGGGAGGATCTTCTACTACAGGGGCCGTTCGCTTATCAAGACTTACCACGGCTATGTTTGACGGCATGGCGGTTGAGTGCCAAATCTTAGCTCGGAAGGGTATTCCGAGCGAGGTTATTCCTACCCTGATACAGGCTAGGAAGGGGGTAACGTCTAAACATTACCATCGTATTTGGAAAAAGTATGTGTTTTATGTGAATTCAAGAAGTTTCCTGCGGTGGAGTTTCAACTTGGACGGTTTCTCCTTTTCCTGCAAGCAGGTGTGGATATGGGCCTGTGATTGGGCTCCATCAAAGTCCAGATTTCGGCCTTATCCATTTTCTTCCAGAAACAATTGGCTTTCCTACCTGAGGTTAAGACCTTTTTGAAAGGGGTTCTGCACATCCAGCCTCCTTTTGTGGCGCCAACGGCCCCGTGGGATCTTGATGTGGTGTTGCAGTTCCTGCAATCAGATTGGTTTGAGCCTCTGCAGGAGGCTGAAATCAAGTTTCTCACGTGGAAGGTGGTCACTTTGTTGGCCTTGGCTTCTGCTCGACGTGTGTCGGAACTGGAGGCTTTGTCCTGTAAAAGTCCCTATCTGGTCTACCATGAAGATAGGGCGGAACTCAGGACTCGTCCACAGTTCCTTCCTAAGGTTGTGTCGGCTTTTCATATCAACCAACCTATTGTGGTGCCAGTGGCTACTGACTCCTCAATTGCTTCAAAGGCCTTGGATGTTGTGAGGCTTTTGAAGATTTATGTGAGGAGGACTTCTCCTCACAGAAAATCGGACTCTCTGTTTGTCCTCTATGATCCCAAGAAAATTGAGTGTCCTGCTTCTAAGCAGTCGATTTCTCGCTGGATCAGGTTCACCATCCAGCATGCATATTCTACGGCAGTATTGCCGTATCCAAAATTTGTTAAGGCCCACTCTACTTGTAAGGTGGGTTCTTCCTGGGCGGCTGCCCGGGGTGTCTCGGCTTTACAGCTTTGCCGAGCGGCTACTTGGTCTGGATCGAACACGTTTGCTAAGTTTTACAAGTTTAGTACTTTGGCCTCTGGTGACCTCAAGTTTGGTCAAGCTGTTCTGCAGGAGCCTGCGTGCTCTCCCTCCCATTCTGGGAGCTTTGGTACATCCCCATGGTACTAATATGGACCCCAGCATCCTCTAGGACGTAAGAGAAAATAGGATTTTAATTACCTACCGGTAAATCCTTTTCTCGTAGTCCGTAGAGGATGCTGGGCGCCCGCCCAGCGCTTCTTTATCCTGCAGTGGTTATGTGGTTCAGTACTGCCTGGTTCCTAGGTAAGTTCTGCGTTCTTTACTGTTTCAGTACTGTTTCAGCTGTTGCTGACTTTTCCGGCACGTTGGCTGGATTTGCCTTGTTGTGTGAGCTGGTGTGAATCTCGCCACTATCTGTGTAATTCCTTCTCTCGAAGTATGTCGTCTCCTCGGGCACAGTTTCTAGACTGAGTCTGGTAGGAGGGGCATAGAGGGAGGAGCCAGCCCACACTGTTAAACTCTTAAAGTGCTAATGGGTCCTGGTGGACCCGTCTATACCCCACGGTACTAATATGGACCCCAGCATCCTCTACGGACTACGAGAAAAAGAGTTACCGGTAGGTAATTAAAATCCTATTATTAATCTGGTACATTGTCATGCATGCAGCAGCTGACTTTACTGTGTATATTTATGAAGGGGCCCAAAAGTTGCACTCTCTAATGGTTAGTCAAACCAATGAGGTGACAGGCCACACCCCCTCTGCAGACTGGCCACACCCCTAACATGGGTCCCTACCACTGCATTTTCCCAGTGGGCCCTACTTGCCCCAATCCGACACTGCCCCCCACCCCCCCTCAACTGTTGCCACTATAAGTGCCATCATGGGATGAACCAGCAGAACGATTGGTCCTAAACCCTTAGTTACAGGTACTGAGTATTACTATTTAAACCAATAAAATTGCACCAAACCTCAAGGATGCTATTTTGCGTATAGCCCCTATTTCTCCACTATCCACGGTTGCCGGTGATTATTTTCCCAATGTAATCATTGAAGGAGGAAACACATGTGAATTATTCATCCTGATAATGCATTCTATCAATTTACGCAGAACCAGTGACATCGGTGAGAAAATATAAGAGGAATGTCTGTCTCTGCTGTGTGTGGGAGTGACGGGTGTAAAATTAAAACTCATCCTCAAACCAGAAAACATTTTATATGGACAAGTGTAGTACTTCCTAACGGCATGCTAGTGTCACTGTTGCTACAGATATCAATGTAAAGAATTTCCTGCTGAACATACCAGGGTGCGGTCATCACAAACAGTGTAAGGGGTATACATGAAAAGAAAGCTATGTATTATTAACCACAGGTTATTTTTGACCAAAGTTTTAATAAGATTTTACTCACCGGTAAATCTATTTCTCGTAGTCCGTAGTGGATGCTGGGACTCCGTAAGGACCATGGGGAATAGCGGCTCCGCAGGAGACTGGGCACAACTAAAGAAAGCTTTAGGACTACCTGGTGTGCAATGGCTCCTCCCACTATGACCCTCCTCCAGACCTCAGTTAGGATACTGTGCCCGGAAGAGCTGACACAATAAGGAAGGATTTTGAATCCCGTAAAGACTCATACCAGCCACACCAATCACACCGTATAACTCGTGATATTATACCCAGTTAACAGTATGAACATAACAGAGCCTCTCAACAGATGGCTCCACAATAACCCTTTAGGTAACAATAACTATAAACAAGTATTGCAGATAATCCGCACTTGGGATGGGCGCCCAGCATCCACTACGGACTACGAGAAATAGATTTACCGGTGAGTAAAATCTTATTTTCTCTGACGTCCTAAGTGGATGCTGGGACTCCGTAAGGACCATGGGGATTATACCAAAGCTCCCAAACGGGCGGGAGAGTGCGGATGACTCTGCAGCACCGAATGAGCAAACTCTAGGTCCTCCTCAGCCAGGGTATCAAACTTGTAGACTGTTGCAAAAATGTTTGAACCCGACCAAGTAACAGCTCGGCAAAGTTGTAAAGCCGAGACCCCTCGGGCAGCCGCCCAAGAAGAGCCCACTTTCCTCGTGGAATGGGCTTTTACAGATTTAGGGTGCGGCAGTCCAGCCGCAGCATGTGCAAGTTGAATCGTGCTACAGATCCAGCGAGCAATAGTCTGCTTAGAAGCAGGAGCACCCAGCTTGTTGGGTGCATACAGGATAAATAGCGAGTCAGTTTTCCTGACTCCAGCCGTCCTGGAAACATATACTTTTCAGGGCCCTGACTACGTCCAGTAACTTGGAATCCTCCAAGTCCCAAGTAGCCGCAGGCACCACAATAGGTTGGTTCACATGAAAAACTGATACCACCTTAGGAAGGAATTGGGAACGAGTCCTCAATTCCGCCTTATCCATATAAAATACAGATAAGGGCTTTTGTATGACAAAGCCGCCAATTCTGATACACGCCTGGCCGATGTCACGGCCCACAGCATGACCACTTTCCACGTGAGGTATTGTAGCTCCACGGATTTAAGTGGCTCAACCCAATGCGACTTCAGGAAATCCAACACCACGTTGAGATCCCACGGTGCCACTGGAGGCACAAACGGGGCTGACTATGCAGCACTCCCTTAACAAACATCCGAACTTCAGGCAGTGAAGCCAGTTCTATTTTGGAAGAAAATCGATAGAGCCGAAATCTGGACCTTCATGGGACCCAATTTTAGGCCCATAGTCACCTCTGACTGTAGGAAGTGCAGAAATCGACCTAGCTGAAATTTCTCCTTTGGGGCCTTCCTGGCCTCACAGCACGCAACATATTTCCACCATATGCGGTGATAATGGTTTGCGTTCACTTCTTTCCTAGCTTTAAATAGCGTAGGGATAACTTCCTCCGGAATGCCCTTTTCCTTCAGGATCCGGCGTTCAACCGCCATGCCGTCAAACGCAGCCGCGGTACGTCTTGGAACAGACAGGCCCCCTGCTGCAGCAGGTCCTGTCTGAGCGGCAGAGGCCATGGGTCCTCTGAGATCATTTCTTGGAGTTCTGGTTACCAAGCTCTTCTTGGCCAACCCGGAACAATGAGTATAGTTCTTACTCCTCTCCTTCTTATTATTCTCATTACCCTGGGTAAGAGAGGCAGAGAAGGGAACACATACACCGACTGGTACACCCACGGTGTTACCAGAGCGTCCACAGCTATCGCCTGAGGGTCCCTTGACCTGGCGCAATATCTTTGTAGCTTTTTGTTGAGGCGGGACGCCATCATGTCCACCTGTGGCCTTTCCCAACGGTGTACAATCATTTGGAAAACTTCTGGATGAAGTCCCCACTCTCCCGGGTGGAGGTCGTGTCTTCTGAGAAAGTCTGCTTCTCAGTTGTCCACTCCGGGAATGAACACTGCTGACAGTGCTAACACATGATTTTCCGCCCATCGGAGAATCCTTGTGGCTTCTGCCATCGCCATCCTGCTTCTTGTGCCGCCCTGTCGGTTTACATGAGCGACCGCCGTGATGTTGTCTGACTGGATCAGCACCGGCCGGTGTTGAAGCAGGGGTCTAGCCTGACTTAGGGCATTGTAAATGGCCCTTAGTTCCAGAATATTTATGTGTAGGGAAGTCTCCTGACTTTTCCATAGCCTTGGAAGTTTCTTCCCTGTGTGACTGCCCCCCAGCCTCGAAGGCTGGCATCCGTGGTCACCAGGACCCAGTCCTGTATGCCGAATCTGCAGCCCCCTAGAAGATGAGCACTCTGCAGCCACCACAACCGCGACACCCTGGCCCTTGGAGACAGGGTTATCCGCCGATGCATCTGAAGATGCGACCCGGACCACTTGTCCAACAGATCCCACTGGAAAATCCTTGCATGGGACCTGGCGAATGGAATTTCTTCGTAAGAAGCTACCTTCCTTCCCAGGGCTCGCGTGCATTGATGCACCGACACCTATATACGTATTAGGAGGTCTCTGTCTAGAGACGACAACTCCTTGGACTTCTCCTCCGGGAGAAACCCTTTTTATCCTGTTCTGTGTCCAGAACCATACCCAGGAACAGTAGACGCGTCGTAGGAACCAGCTGCGACTTTGGAATATTCAGAATCCAGCCGTGCTGTTGTAGCACTTCCCGAGATAGTGCTACTCCGCCGAACAACTGCTCCCTGGACCTCGCCTTTATAAGGAGATCGTCCAAGTACGGGATAATTATTTCGGCCACTACCTTGGTAAATACCTCGGTGCCGGGGACAGACCAACGGCAACGTCTGGAATTGGTAATGACAATCATGTACCACAATTTTGAGGTACTCCTGGTGAAGAGGGTAAATAGGGATATGCAGGTAAGCATCCTTGATGTCCAGTGATACCATGAAATTCTCCAGGCTTGCAATAATCGCCCTGAGCGATTCCATTTTGAACTTGAACCTTCGTATATAAGTGTTCAAGGCTTTCAATTTTAGAATGGGTCTCACCGAACCGTCTGGTTTCGGTACCACAACATTTTGGAATAGTAACCCCGGCCTTGTTGAAAGAGAGGTACCTTGATTTCACCTGCTGGAAGTACAGCTTGTGAATTGCCGCCAGTACTACCTTTCTCCGAGGGCAGCAGGCAAGGCTGATGTGAGGTAACAGCGAGGGGGAGTCGCCTCGAACTCCAGCCTGTATCCCTGTGATACTATTTGCAGAACCTAGGGATCCACCTGTGGGCAAGCCCACTGGTCCCTGAAGTTCCCGAGACGCGCCCCTACCGCACCTGTCTCCACCTGTGGAGCCCCAACGTCATGCGGTGGACTCAGAGGAAGCGGGGGAAGATTTTTGATCCTGGGAACTGGCTGCTGGTGCAGCTTTTTCCTTCTTCCCTTGCCTCTGTGCAGAAAGGAAGCGCCTTTGACCCGCTTGCTTTTCTGAAGCCGAAAGGACTGTATCTGAAAATACAGTGCTTTCTTAGGCTGTGAGGAAACCTGAGGTAAAAAAATTTCTTCCCAGCTGTTGCTGTGGATACGAGGTCCCAGAGACCATCCCCAAACAATTCCTCACCCTTATAAGGCAGAATCACCATGTGCCTTTTATAGGCAGCATCACCTGTCCACTGCCGGATTTCTAATACCTTCCTGGCAGAATGGACATTGCATTAATTCTGGATGCCAGCCGGCAAATATCCCTCTGTGCATCCTTTATATCTAAGACGACGTCTTTTATAAGCTCTATGTTAGCAAACTATTATGTCTTAGAGTATTAATATTATTTGACTGAGTATCAGACCACGCTGCAGCAGCACTATTTATGCTGAGGCAATTGCAGGTCTCAGTATATAACCTGAGTGTGTATATACAGACTTCAGGATAGCCTCCTGCTTTTTATCAGCAGGCTCCTTCAAGGTGGCCGTATCCTAAGACGGCAGTGCCACCTTTTTTGACAAACGTGTGAGCGCCTTATACACCCTAAGGGATATCTCCCAACGTGACCTATCCTCTGGCAGGAAAGGGTACGCCATCAGTAACTTTTTAGAAATTACCAGTTTCTTATCGGGGGGAACCCACGCTACTTTACACACTTCATTCATTCATCTGATGGGGGAACAAAACACTGGCTGCTTTTTCTCCCCAAAAATAAAACCCCTTTTATGTGGTATTTGGGTTCATGTCAGAAATGCGTAACACATTTTTCATTGCCGAGATCATGTAACGGATGTTCCTAGTGGATTGTGTATATGTCTCAACCTCGTCGACACTGGAGTCAGACATCTGTGTCTGCCATCTGAGGTAATGGGCGCTCTTTTGAGCCCCTGATGGCCTTTGAGACGCCTGGGCAGGCGCGGGCTGAGAAGCCGGCTGTCCCACAGCTGTTTTACGTCATCCAGCCTTCTATGTAAGGAGTTGACATTGTCGGTTAATACCTTCCACCTATCCATCCACTCTGGTGTCGGCCCCACAGGGGGCGACATCCCATTTATCGGCCTCTGCTCCACCTCCACGTAACCTTCCTCATCCCACATGTCGACACAGCCGTACCGACACACAGCACACACACAGGGAATGCTCTGACTGAGGACAGGACCCCACAAAGTCCTTTGGGGAGACAGAGAGAGAGTATGCCAGCACACACCAGAGCGCTATATAATGCAGGGATTAACACTATAACTGAGTGATTTTTCCCCCAATAGCTGCTTGTATAAACAATATTGCGCCTAAATTTAGTGCCCCCCCTCTCTTTTTAACCCTTTGAGCCTGAAAACTACAGGGGAGAGCCTGGGGAGCTGTCTTCCAGCTGCACTGTGAAGAGAAAATGGCGCCAGTGTGCTGAGGGAGATAGCTCCGCCCCTTTTTCGCTGACTTTCCCCCCGCTTTTTAATGAATTCTGGCAGGGGTATTTATCACATATATAGCCTCTGGGGCTATATATTGTGATATATTTGCCAGCCAAGGTGTTTTTATTGCTGCTCAGGGCGCCCCCCCCAGCACCCTGCACCCTCAGTGACCGGAGTGTGAAGTGTGTATGAGGAGCAAATGGCGCACAGCTGCAGTGCTGTGCGCTACCTTGGTGAAGACTGATGTCTTCTGCCGCCGATTTTCCGGACTCTTCTTGCTTCTGGCTCTGTAAGGGGGCCGGCGGCGCGGCTCCGGGACCGAACATCAATGGCCGGTTCCAAGCGGTCGATCCCTCTGGAGCTAATGGTGTCCAGTAGCCTAAGAAGCCCAAGCTACCACCAGTTAGGTAGGTTCGCTTCTTCTCCCCTTAGTCCCTCGCTGCAGTGAGTCTGTTGCCAGCAGATCTCACTGTAAAATAAAAAAAATAAAATATACTTTCTTTCTAGGAGCTCAGGAGAGCCCCTAGTGTGCATCCAGCTCAGCCGGGCACAAGAATCAGAGGTCTGGAGGAGGGTCATAGTGGGAGGAGCCAGTGCACACTAGAGATGTGCACTTGAAATTTTTCGGGTTTTGTGTTTTGGTTTTGGGTTCGGTTCCGCGGCCGTGTTTTGGGTTCGACCGCGTTTTGGCAAAACCTCACCGAATTTTTTTTGTCGGATTCGGGTGTGTTTTGGATTCGGGTGTTTTTTTTTAAAAACACTAAAAAACAGCTTAAATCATAGAATTTGGGGGTCATTTTGATCCCAAAGTATTATTAACCTCAAACACCATAATTTCCACTCATTTTCAGTCTATTCTGAATACCTCACACCTCACAATATTATTTTTAGTCCTAAAATTTGCACCTAGGTCGCTGGATGACTAAGCTAAGCGACCCTAGTGGCCGACACAAACACCGTGCCCATCTAGGAGTGGCACTGCAGTGTCACGCAGGATGGCCCTTCCAAAAAACCCTCCCCAAACAGCACATGACGCAAAGAAAAAAAGAGGCGCAATGAGGTAGCTGTGTGAGTAAGATAAGCGACCCTAGTGGCCGACACAAACACCGTGCCCATCTAGGAGTGGCACTGCAGTGTCACGCAGGATGGCCCTTCCAAAAAACCCTCCCCAAACAGCACATGACGCAAAGAAAAAAAGAGGCGCAATGAGGTAGCTGTGTGAGCAAGATAAGCGACCCTAGTGGCCGACACAAACACCGTGCCCATCTAGGAGTGGCACTGCAGTGTCACGCAGGATGGCCCTTCCAAAAAACCCTCCCCAAACAGCACATGACGCAAAGAAAAAAAGAGGCGCAATGAGGTAGCTGTGTGAGTAAGATAAGCGACCCTAGTGGCCGACACAAACACCGGGCCCATCTAGGAGTGGCACTGCAGTGTCACGCAGGATGGCCCTTCCAAAAAACCCTCCCCAAACAGCACATGACGCAAAGAAAAAAAGAGGCGCAATGAGGTAGCTGTGTGAGTAAGATAAGCGACCCTAGTGGCCGACACAAACACCGTGCCCATCTAGGAGTGGCACTGCAGTGTCACGCAGGATGGCCCTTCCAAAAAACCCTCCCCAAACAGCACATGATGCAAAGAAAAAAAGAGGCGCAATGAGGTAGCTGTGTGAGTAAGATAAGCGACTCTAGTGGCCGACACAAACACCGGGCCCATCTAGGAGTGGCACTGCAGTGACACGCAGGATGGCCCTTCCAAAAAACCCTCCCCAAACAGCACATGACGCAAAGAAAAAAAGAGGCGCAATGAGGTAGCTGTGTGAGTAAGATAAGCGACCCTAGTGGCCGACACAAACACCGGGCCCATCTAGGAGTGGCACTGCAGTGTCACGCAGGATGGCCCTTCCAAAAAACCCTCCCCAAACAGCACATGACGCAAAGAAAAAAAGAGGCGCAATGAGGTAGCTGTGTGAGTAAGATAAGCGACCCTAGTGGCCGACACAAACACCGGGCCCATCTAGGAGTGGCACTGCAGTGTCACGCAGGATGGCCCTTCCAAAAAACCCTCCCCAAACAGCACATGACGCAAAGAAAAAAAGAGGCGCAATGAGGTAGCTGTGTGAGTAAGATAAGCGACCCTAGTGGCCGACACAAACACCGTGCCCATCTAGGAGTGGCACTGCAGTGTCACGCAGGATGGCCCTTCCAAAAAACATTCCACAAACAGCACATGACGCAAAGAAAAATTAAAGAAAAAAGAGGTGCAAGATGGAATTGTCCTTGGGCCCTCCCACCCACCCTTATGTTGTATAAACAGGACATGCACACTTTAACCAACCCATCATTTCAGTGACAGGGTCTGCCACACGACTGTGACTGAAATGACGGGTTGGTTTGGACCCCCACCAAAAAAGAAGCAATTAATCTCTCCTTGCACAAACTGGCTCTACAGAGGCAAGATGTCCACCTCATCATCATCCTCCGATATATCACCGTGTACATCCCCCTCCTCACAGATTATCAATTCGTCCCCACTGGAATCCACCATCTCAGCTCCCTGTGTACTTTGTGGAGGCAATTGCTGCTGGTCAATGTCTCCACGGAGGAATTGATTATAATTCATTTTAATGAACATCATCTTCTCCACATTTTCTGGATGTAACCTCGTACGCCGATTGCTGACAAAGTGAGCGGCGGCACTAAACACTCTTTCGGAGTACACACTTGTGGGAGGGCAACTTAGGTAGAATAAAACCAGTTTGTGCAAGGGCCTCCAAATTGCCTCTTTTTCCTGCCAGTATAAGTACGGACTGTGTGACGTGCCTACTTGGATGCGGTCACTCATATAATTCTCCACCATTCTTTCAATGGTGAGAGAATCATATGCAGTGACAGTAGACGACATGTCCGTAATCGTTGTCAGGTCCTTCAGTCCGGACCAGATGTCAGCATCAGCAGTCGCTCCAGACTGCCCTGCATCACCGCCAGCGGGTGGGCTCGGAATTCTGAGCCTTTTCCTCGCACCCCCAGTTGCGGGAGAATGTGAAGGAGATGTTGACAGGTCGCGTTCCGCTTGACTTGACAATTTTCTCACCAGCAGGTCTTTCAACCCCAGCAGACTTGTGTCTGCCGGAAAGAGAGATCCAAGGTAGGCTTTAAATCTAGGATCGAGCACGGTGGCCAAAATGTAGTGCTCTGATTTCAACAGATTGACCACCCGTGAATCCTTGTTAAGCGAATTAAGGGCTCCATCCACAAGTCCCACATGCCTAGCGGAATCGCTCCGTGTTAGCTCATCCTTCAATGTCTCCAGCTTCTTCTGCAAAAGCCTGATGAGGGGAATGACCTGACTCAGGCTGGCAGTGTCTGAACTGACTTCACGTGTGGCAAGTTCAAAGGGCATCAGAACCTTGCACAATGTTGAAATCATTCTCCACTGTGCTTGAGACAGGTGCATTCCACCTCCTATATCGTGCTCAATTGTATAGGCTTGAATGGCCTTTTGCTGCTCCTCCAACCTCTGAAGCATATAGAGGGTTGAATTCCACCTCGTTACCACTTCTTGCTTCAGATGATGGCAGGGCAGGTTCAGTAGTTTTTGGTGGTGCTCCAGTCTTCTGTACGTGGTGCCTGTACGCCGAAAGTGTCCCGCAATTCTTCTGGCCACCGACAGCATCTCTTGCACGCCCCTGTGGTTTTTTAAAAAATTCTGCACCACCAAATTCAAGGTATGTGCAAAACATGGGACGTGCTGGAATTTGCCCATATTTAATGCACACACAATATTGCTGGCGTTGTCCGATGCCACAAATCCACAGGAGAGTCCAATTGGGGTAAGCCATTCCGCGATGATCTTCCTCAGTTGCCGTAAGAGGTTTTCAGCTGTGTGCGTATTCTGGAAAGCGGTGATACAAAGCATAGCCTGCCTAGGAAAGAGTTGGCGTTTGCGAGATGCTGCTACTGGTGCCGCCGCTGCTGTTCTTGCGGCGGGAGTCCATACATCTACCCAGTGGGCTGTCACAGTCATATAGTCCTGACCCTGCCCTGCTCCACTTGTCCACATGTCCGTGGTTAAGTGGACATTGGGTACAACTGCATTTTTTAGGACACTGGTGAGTCTTTTTCTGACGTCCGTGTACATTCTCGGTATCGCCTGCCTAGAGAAGTGGAACCTAGATGGTATTTGGTAACGGGGGCACACTGCCTCAATAAATTGTCTAGTTCCCTGTGAACTAACGGCGGATACCGGACGCACGTCTAACACCAACATAGTTGTCAAGGCCTCAGTTATCCGCTTTGCAGCAGGATGACTGCTGTGATATTTCATCTTCCTCGCAAAGGACTGTTGGACAGTCAATTGCTTACTGGAAGTAGTACAAGTGGGCTTACGACTTCCCCTCTGGGATGACCATCGACTCCCAGCAGCAACAACAGCAGCACCAGCAGCAGGAGGCGTTACACGCAAGGATGCATCGGAGGAATCCCAGGCAGGAGAGGACTCGTCAGAATTGCCAGTGACATGGCCTGCAGGACTATTGGCATTCCTGGGGAAGGAGGAAATTGACACTGAGGGAGTTGGTGGGGTGGTTTGCGTGAGCTTGGTTACAAGAGGAAGGGATTTACTGGTCAGTGGACTGCTTCCGCTGTCGCCCAAAGTTTTTGAACTTGTCACTGACTTATTATGAATGCGCTGCAGGTGACGTATAAGGGAGGATGTTCCGAGGTGGTTAACGTCCTTACCCCTACTTATTACAGCTTGACAAAGGCAACACACGGCTTGACACTTGTTGTCCGCTTTTCTGTTGAAATACCTCCACACTGAAGAGCTGATTTTTTTGGTATTTTCACCAGGCGTGTCAACGGCCATATTCCTCCCACGGACAACAGGTGTCTCCCCGGGTGCCTGACTTAAACAAACCACCTCACCATCAGAATCCTCCTGGTCAATTTCCTCCCCAGCGCAGCAACACCCATATCCTCCTCATCCTGGTGTACTTCAACACTGACATCTTCAATCTGACTATCAGGAACTGGACTGCGGGTGCTCCTTCCAGCACTTGCAGGGGGCGTGCAAATGGTGGAAGGCGCATGCTCTTCACGTCCAGTGTTGGGAAGGTCAGGCATCGCAACCGACACAATTGGACTCTCCTTGTGGATTTGGGATTTCGAAGAACGCACAGTTCTTTGCGGTGCTTTTGCCAGCTTGAGTCTTTTCAGTTTTCTAGCGAGAGGCTGAGTGCTTCCATCCTCATGTGAAGCTGAACCACTAGCCATGAACATAGGCCAGGGCCTCAGCCGTTCCTTGCCACTCCGTGTGGTAAATGGCATATTGGCAAGTTTACGCTTCTCCTCCGACAATTTTATTTTAGGTTTTGGAGTCCTTTTTTTACTGATATTTGGTGTTTTGGATTTGACATGCTCTGTACTATGACATTGGGCATCGGCCTTGGCAGACGACGTTGCTGGCATTTCATCGTCTCGGCCATGACTAGTGGCAGCAGCTTCAGCACGAGGTGGAAGTGGATCTTGATCTTTCCCTAATTTTGGAACCTCAACATTTTTGTTCTCCATATTTTAATAGGCACAACTAAAAGGCACCTCAGGTAAACAATGGAGATGGATGGATACTAGTATACTTATGGATGGACTGCCGAGTGCCGACACAGAGGTAGCTACAGCCGTGGACTACCGTACTGTGTCTGCTGCTAATATAGACTGGATGATAATGAGATGAAATCAATATATATATATATGTATGTATATATAATATCACTAGTACTGCAGCCGGACAGGTAGATAATATATTTATTAGGTAATGATGACTGATGACGGACCTGCTGGACACTGTCAGCTCAGCAGCACCGCAGACTGCTACAGTAAGCTACTATACTATAGTAGTATGTACAAAGAAGAAAGAAAAAAAAAAACCACGGGTAGGTGGTATACAATTATGGATGGACTGCCGAGTGCCGACACAGAGGTAGCTACAGCCGTGGACTAACGTACTGTGTCTGCTGCTAATATAGACTGGATGATTGATAATGAGATGAAATCAATATATATATATATGTATGTATATATAATATCACTAGTACTGCAGCCGGACAGGTAGATAATATATTTATTAGGTAATGATGACTGATGACGGACCTGCTGGACACTGTCAGCTCAGCAGCACCGCAGACTGCTACAGTAAGCTACTATACTATAGTAGTATGTACAAAGAAGAAAGAAAAAAAAAACCACGGGTAGGTGGTATACAATTATGGATGGACTGCCGAGTGCCGACACAGAGGTAGCTACAGCCGTGGACTAACGTACTGTGTCTGCTGCTAATATAGACTGGATGATTGATAATGAGATGAAATCAATATATATATATGTATGTATATATAATATCACTAGTACTGCAGCCGGACAGGTAGATAATATATTTATTAGGTAATGATGACTGATGACGGACCTGCTGGACACTGTCAGCTCAGCAGCACCGCAGACTGCTACAGTAAGCTACTATACTATAGTAGTATGTACAAAGAAGAAAGAAAAAAAAAAAAACCACGGGTAGGTGGTATACAATTATGGATGGACTGCCGAGTGCCGACACAGAGGTAGCTACAGCCGTGGACTAACGTACTGTGTCTGCTGCTAATATAGACTGGATGATTGATAATGAGATGAAATCAATATATATATATGTATGTATATATAATATCACTAGTACTGCAGCCGGACAGGTAGATAATATATTTATTAGGTAATTATGACTGATGACGGACCTGCTGGACACTGTCAGCTCAGCAGCACCGCAGACTGCTACAGTAAGCTACTATACTATAGTAGTATGTACAAAGAAGAAAGAAAAAAAAAAACCACGGGTAGGTGGTATACAATTATGGATGGACTGCCGAGTGCCGACACAGAGGTAGCTACAGCCGTGGACTAACGTACTGTGTCTGCTGCTAATATAGACTGGATGATTGATAATGAGATGAAATCAATATATATATATATGTATGTATATATAATATCACTAGTACTGCAGCCGGACAGGTAGATAATATATTTATTAGGTAATGATGACTGATGACGGACCTGCTGGACACTGTCAGCTCAGCAGCACCGCAGACTGCTACAGTAAGCTACTATACTATAGTAGTATGTACAAAGAAGAAAGAAAAAAAAAACCACGGGTAGGTGGTATACAATTATGGATGGACTGCCGAGTGCCGACACAGAGGTAGCTACAGCCGTGGACTAACGTACTGTGTCTGCTGCTAATATAGACTGGATGATTGATAATGAGATGAAATCAATATATATATATGTATGTATATATAATATCACTAGTACTGCAGCCGGACAGGTAGATAATATATTTATTAGGTAATGATGACTGATGACGGACCTGCTGGACACTGTCAGCTCAGCAGCACCGCAGACTGCTACAGTAAGCTACTATACTATAGTAGTATGTACAAAGAAGAAAGAAAAAAAAAAAAAACACGGGTAGGTGGTATACAATTATGGATGGACTGCCGAGTGCCGACACAGAGGTAGCTACAGCCGTGGACTAACGTACTGTGTCTGCTGCTAAAATAGACTGGATGATTGATAATGAGATGAAATCAATATATATATATGTATATATAATATCACTAGTACTGCAGCCGGACAGGTAGATAATATATTTATTAGGTAATGATGACTGATGACGGACCTGCTGGACACTGTCAGCTCAGCAGCACCGCAGACTGCTACAGACAGTAAGCTACTATACTATAGTAGTATGTACAAAGAAGAAAGAAAAAAAAAAAACCACGGGTAGGTGGTATACAATTATGGATGGACTGCCGAGTGCCGACACAGAGGTAGCTACAGCCGTGGACTAACGTACTGTGTCTGCTGCTAATATAGACTGGATGATTGATAATGAGATGAAATCAATATATATATATGTATGTATATATAATATCACTAGTACTGCAGCCGGACAGGTAGATAATATATTTCCTAGGTAATGATGACTGATGACGGACCTGCTGGACACTGTCAGCTCAGCAGCACCGCAGACTGCTACAGTAAGCTACTATACTATAGTAGTATGTACAAAGAAGAAAGAAAAAAAAAACCACGGGTAGGTGGTATACAATTATGGATGGACTGCCGAGTGCCGACACAGAGGTAGCTACAGCCGTGGACTAACGTACTGTGTCTGCTGCTAATATAGACTGGATGATTGATAATGAGATGAAATCAATATATATATATATGTATGTATATATAATATCACTAGTACTGCAGCCGGACAGGTAGATAATATATTTATTAGGTAATGATGACTGATGACGGACCTGCTGGACACTGTCAGCTCAGCAGCACCGCAGACTGCTACAGACAGTAAGCTACTATACTATAGTAGTATGTACAAAGAAGAAAGAAAAAAAAAAACCACGGGTAGGTGGTATACAATTATGGATGGACTGCCGAGTGCCGACACAGAGGTAGCTACAGCCATGGACTAACGTACTGTGTCTGCTGCTAATATAGACTGGATGATTGATAATGAGATGAAATCAATATATATATATGTATGTATATATAATATCACTAGTACTGCAGCCGGACAGGTAGATATATATTTATTAGGTAATGATGACTGATGACGGACCTGCTGGACACTGTCAGCTCAGCAGCACCGCAGACTGCTACAGTAAGCTACTATACTATAGTAGTATGTACAAAGAAGAAAGAAAAAAAAAAAAAACACGGGTAGGTGGTATACAATTATGGATGGACTGCCGAGTGCCGACACAGAGGTAGCTACAGCCGTGGACTAACGTACTGTGTCTGCTGCTAATATAGAGTCTAGACTGGATGATAAATTATTGATAATGAGATGAAATCAATATAATATCACTAGTACTGCAGCCGGACAGGTACTATATATATTTATTATGTAATGACTGATGACGGACCTGCTGGACACTGTCAGGTCAGCACAGCACCGCAGACTGCTACAGTAAGCCACTATAGTAGTATGTATAAAGAAGAATGAAAAAAAAAAAACCACGGGTAGGTGGTATACAATATTATATATATATATATATATTATATACAATTATATATATATATATATATATATATATATTAAACTGGTGGTGATTGATTATTAAACTGGTGGTCACTTCAGGTCACGTTGCAACTTGCAACTAGTACTCCGAGGCCTAAGCAGACAATCACAAAATATATTATTATACTGGTGGTCAGTGTGGTCACAACAATGGCAGTGTGGCACTGACTCTGGCAGCAAAAGTGTGCACTGTACGTTATATGTACTCCTGAGTCCTGCTCTCAGACTCTAACTGCTCCCCACTGTCAGTGTCTCCCCCACAAGTCAGATAATACACTTACAGTCACACTATCTATTACAGGTTGAGTATCCCATATCCATATATTCCGAAATACGGAATATTCCGAAATACGGAATTTTTTGAGTGAGAGTGAGATAGTGAAACTTTGTTTTCTGACGGCTCAATGTACACAAACTTTGTTTAATACACAGAGTTATTAAAAATATTGTATTAAATGACCTTCAGGCTATGTGTATAAGGTGTATATGAAACATAAATGAATTGTGTGAATGTAGACACACTTTGTTTAATGCACAAAGTTATTAAAAATAATGGCTAAAATTACCTTCAGGCTGTGTGTATAAGGTGTATATGAAACATAAATGCATTCTGTGCTTAGACTTAGGTCCCATCACTATGATATCTCATTATGGTATGCAATTATTCCAAAATACGGAAAAATCCGATATCCAAAATACTTCTGGTCCCAAGCATTTTGGATAAGGGAGACTCAACCTGTATCTAATCTAGTATAAAATATCACTTCAGCAAGTAGTATAGTAGTATACAGTATAGTAGTACTCCTCCTAATAATGCTCCCCAAAATACTGTGTCTCTCTCTTCTCTAAACGGAGAGGACGCCAGCCACGTCCTCTCCCTATGACTCTCAATGCACGTGTGAAAATGGCGGCGACGCGCGGCTCCTTATATAGAATCCGAGTCTCGCGATAGAATCCGAGCCTCGCGAGAATCCGACAGCGTGATGATGACGTTCGGGCGCGCTCGGGTTAGCCGAGCAAGGCGGGAAGATCCGAGCCTGCTCGGACCCGTGTAAAAAACCTGAAGTTCGGGCGGGTTCGGATTCAGAGGAACCGAACCCGCTCATCTCTAGTGCACACCAGGTAGTCCTAAAGCTTTCTTTAGTTGTGCCCAGTCTCCTGCGGAGCCGCTATTCCCCATGGTCCTTACGGAGTACCAGCATCCACTTAGGACGTCAGAGAAAATAGGTTTCCTGTAATCTGTGGGCATCAGACCTGAAACTCCTATTGAAGCCCTATTTTTCCAGCAAGAAAACCTCGCTGCCCTTGGAGCAAATGAGGTTAATGAGACAGAGGGGCAGATGTATTAACCTGGAGAAGGCATAATGAAGTGATAAACCAGTGATATGTGCAAGGTGATAAATGCACCAGCCAATCAGCTCCAATATGTATATTAACAGCTAGGAGCTGATTGGCTGGTGCGTTTATCACCTTGCACATATCACTGGTTTATCACTTCCTTGTGCCTTCTCCAGGTTAATACATCTGCCCCAGAGTGGTCCTTGAAGTTGGAGTCCATGGCAAATGCCCTCTTTGTCAGTATTTTCACTTAAATAAAAATAAAAGCATTTTAAATACATGTAATTAATTAATCTGTCATGGCATACAGCCATTTGCAGAAGCGTCATTTACGGGCAGAGGTACTAGTTATTTGCCCATGTAAACACTATTGATAAATAGCATAAATCCCGCTCATCGCTTCTGCGCTGAAACAGCATCAAGGTCATTTCTTTGTTACTATACTGCTCTGAATTCTCATCTTATCCATCTTCTTCATTTTTTAAGTGAACATGACAGCGTTGAGTAAAGCGGCACAGCCCAGTAATTGATAGATTGCATGTGTATTGAGCGATGGCTGATTCATTTGATGTTAATCGCAGGAAATTCATGGATTCAGCACTTGGAGATTTGCAGAACAGGCACAAAAAGTTGTGTCTTAATTAATGTATAGCAGCGGGGATTTCATGTATGGGAAGCCTATGGCAACATAATCCCCTGACTGTACGCACAAGGCCACTGATGTGCATGGAGGCCGCTGGCATCATAGGTGGCATCAATGGGCACTTCTGGGCAGCATCTGGGAGGTGGTTTGAAGAGCAGTGGTGTCAAGAGGGAGTGAGGTACAAATTATCTGGGCCTGATGGAGAGGCTCAGTGGGGGCCTGGATCCTTCACTTGCCCACCACCCCCCTTTCCATACCTGTCCGGGCCCTCTGCCTATGTGTCTCCAGCCTGGGCTGTGGTGAGTACAGGGAGGCTGCTGCTGTTTCATCTGTCTGTGCAGTGAAGGGGGGGGGGGGGGGGGGGGTAGTGATCGCACTGATTGCACCCCCATAGATAGACTCCTGGATCGGGGGCACAACGGCTATTTTTGATAGGATTTTTTGCAAGAAGGCATGGCCATGCCACCTTACATTAAGCCACGCCCCCCATTACCAGGGCCCACGCACGCTGTCTACGGCCATATTGAAGGGAGTGCAAAAAAGTCCGTGTTGTGGGCGTGTAATGGATCTGTTGCGCACATGTCATTGCAAGCGGCATGAGTTCACATACGCAGAGCCACCTCCGCAGAGGCCACCTTCAGATGGGGACACTGCACCCGCCATAGGTAACTGTTGATGGTGGCCGTGATGATGCGCTGATGTTGGGCTGTCTGGAACCACTGAAGGTGCTACTGCACACAGGGCCACAGACAGTGGGCATCTTAAGGTTTGCACATACCAGCACACCGGGAGAAGGCTGACACCGGCATTTGCCAATTACTGTATTGCTGGACGTCTTTGCAGACAAACGCAAGTGCTTATGCAGACGCCGCTGAGTCAGGCCTGTATCTGGTGTTATAAAGATGGGGTGATAAAGGTTATTTCTGACTCTGTCTGTCTGGTCTGTGTAATACATACAGTAACATATGTAACATGCTGCACATAGTAGATATACGCAGCTCTCACCACGTCTATGAGCTGGGCTATGGAGAGGCCAAATTTGACAATGACGACATCTGAGGTATTTGGTACTGGCCTGGACCATCGGTTGTATCCACTGAACAGGCTCTTGAATAGGCGTTCCTCGGCGTGAGAGCGCGTCCTCTGGGAATGCGACACTGGGAGGAGACAGAGCGCAGGGTTATGTCCAGAACAGATAATAAAACTGGACGATTATCATTATAAAGCCAACATAAGATGTAGCACGGTACATTCATGATACAAACATATTATACACACAGTGGCAGGAAACAGAAGGTATTCATGGCTCTGCCCAAACAAAAAAAGGATATGTACCACACCTTGGAGAGAGATAAAGTGAGAGTTAGTACCAACAAATCAGTTTCTGTAATTTTTCAAGCACAGCCTGTAAACTGACAGATAGGAGCTGATTGGTTGGTAGTGGTACCTCCTCCGTCAGGCTAGCAGTCACAGGAAGGGTATAGTAACGTTAGGCTGCACCTCCTTCTTCAGGCTATCAGTCCCAGTAAGGACATAGTAACGTTAGGCTGCACCTCCTCACTCAGGCTAGCAGTCACAGGAAGGACATAGTAACATTAGGCTGCACCTCCTCCCTCAGACTAGTAGTACCAGTAAGGACACAGTAACGTTGGGCTGCACCTCCTCCTTCAGGCTAGTAGTACCAGTAGGTACACAGTAATGTTAGGCTGCACCTCCTTCTTCAGGCTATCAGTCCCAGTAAGGACATAGTAACGTTAGGCTGTACCTTCTCCCTCAGGCTAGCAGACCCAGTAAGGACATAGTAACGTTAGGCTGCACCTCCTACTTCAGGGTAGTAGTCTCAATAAGGACACAGGGCCAGATGTACTAAGCTTGAAAAGTGCTAAATATCACTGTGATAAAGCACCAGCCAATCGGCTCCTAACTGTCATTTTTCAAACACAGCCTGTGACATGGCAGTTAGGAGCCGATTGGCTGGTGCTTTATCACAGTGATATTTATCACTTCTCAGGCTTAGTACATCTCCCCCATAGTAACGTTAGGCTGCACCTCCTCCCTCAGGCTAGCAGACCCAGTAAGGACATTGGCCCTCATTCCGAGTTGTTCGCTCACAAGCTGCTTTTAGCAGCTTTACACACGCTAAGCCGCCGCCTACTGGGAGTGAATCTTAGCATAGTAAAATTGCGAACGAAAGATTCTCAAAATTGCGATTACACACCTCTTAGCAGTTTCTGAGTAACTTCAACCTTACTCGGCATCTGCGATCAGTTCAGTGCTTGTCGTTCCTGGTTTGACGTCATAAACACACCCAGCGTTCGCCCAGACACTCCTCCGTTTCTCCAGCCACTCCCGCGTTTTTCCCAGAAACTGTAGCGTTTTTTCCCACACGCCCATAAAACGGCCTGTTTCCGCCCAGAAACACCAACTTCCTGTCAATCACACTCCGATCGCCTGAACGAAGAAAAAGCCGTGAGTAAAATACCTAACTGTATTGCAAATTTACTTGGCGCAGGCGCAGTGCGAACATTGCGCATGCGCACTAAGCAGAAAATCGCTGCGATGCGAAAAAAATTACCGAGCGAACAACTCGGAATGACCCCCATAGTAACGTTAGGCTGCACCTCCTCCCTCAGGCTAGCAGACCCAGTAAGGACATAGTAACGTTAGGCTGCATCTCCTACTTCAGGCTAGTAGTCCCAATAAGGACATAGTAACGTTAGGCTGCACCTCCTCCCTCAGGCTAGCAGTGCCAGTAAGGACATAGTAACGTTAGACTGCACCTCCTACTTCAGGCTAGTAGTCCCAGTAAGAACATAATAACGTTAGTATGCAATACTGAGCCTTTTCTAATGACCAGTAAACAATGCTAGGCCCCTTCTTATAACCAGTTTACAATGCTGAGGTCATTCTGCGGGCCAACATACAATGCTGAGCTCATTCTGATGACCAGCATACAATGCTGAGCCTGTTCTGATGACCAGCATACAATGCTGAGCCTGTTCTGATGACCAGCATACAATGCTGAGCCTGTTCTGATGACCAGCATAAAATGCGGAGCCCGTTCTGATGACCAGCATACAATTCTGAGCCCGTTCTGATGACCAGCATAAAATGCTGAGCCCGTTCTGATGACCAGCATACAATGCTGAGCCCGTTCTGATGACCAGCATACAATGCTGAGTCCGTTCTGATGACCAGCATACAATGCTGAGCCTGTTCTGATGACCAGCATACAATGCTGAGCCCATTCTGATGACCAGGATACAATGCTGAGCCTGTTCTGATGACCAGCATACAATGCTGAGCCCGTTCTGATGACCAGCATACAATGCTGAGCCTGTTCTGATGACCAGCATACAATGCTGAGCCCGTTCTGATGACCATTATACAATTCTGAGCCTGTTCTGATGACCAGCATACAATGCTGAGTGCGTTCTGATGACCAGCATACAATGCTGAGCCCGTTCTGATGACCAGCATACAATGCTGAGCCCGTTCTGATGACCAGCATACAATGCTGAGCCCGTTCTGATGACCAGCATACAATTCTGAGCCTGTTCTGATGACCAGTATCATATACAGTGCTGAGCCCAATGACCAGTATGCGACTTACAGACCATTATGCAATGCTGAGCCCTGCCACACGAGGGCGTTCAGCTGTAATAACCCTGCCTGCATCATTCTCACAGATGTAGACAATAAATGTGATTTCTAACCAAAGCTACTTATCCTATCTGTCCAAATACAGAGCTCTCCAGGCAGAAGCTGAAGCAGCATTCATAGCTATGACCCCAACCTTACATCTAGCAAAGTTCTGAGGCAATGTACTTTGGGGGTCATTCCGAGTTGTTTGCTCGTTATTTTTTTTTCCGCAACGGAGCGATTAGTCGCTAATGCGCATGCGCAATGTCCGCAGTGCGACTGCGCCAAGTAAATTTGCTATGCAGTTAGGTTTTTTACTCACGGCATTACGAGGTTTTTTCTTCGTTCTGGTGATCGTAATGTGATTGACAGGAAGTGGGTGTTTCTGGGAAAAATGCGGGAGTGGCTGGAGAAACGGGGGAGTGTCTGGGCGAAAGCTGGGTGTGTTTGTGACGTCAAACCAGGAACGAAACTGACTGAACTGATCGCAGATGCCGAGTAAGTGTGGAGCTACTCAGAAACTGCTAAGAAGTGTCTATTCGCAATTCTGCTAATCTTTCGTTCGCAATTTTGATAAGCTAAGATTCACTCCCAGTAGGCGGTGGCTTAGCGTGTGCAAAGCTGCCAAAAGCAGCTTGCGAGCGAACAACTCGGAATGAGGGCCCTTATTAGCTGAGTTTGTAACACTGTAGATAATGATATAGATGTAAAGTTGTAGCCATAAGGTAGTAGTATAATGAATAACCCATCTTGTTATCACAAACTGGGGAATATTTTTATTTGGGGGTGGTTGTCTCCTTCACGTAGCCTTTCCTTCCACAATACGCCCTCAGTGTACCTGCTGGAACTGTCTCCTGTGTTGTGTAGATGGCTCTGTGCGCTGAGCTGTGTGGATGCAGAACTTGTGTCATGCATTGTTCCCGGTACACAGTGGGAGGACAACCCAGGTGCTGTTACCTGGGTAATCGCAGCTCCTCTGCCTTTTCCTTCATTTACTTCCCTCTGACTCTCTTATCTGGTGACGTTTGCTATTTTTATGCATTATAACATCTCTCGCAAAGTGCGGTACACAATCAGCAATTGCCACTCAAATCTGTATTGTATAGAACATTGTAATAGATCACATTAGGACCCTGATAATGAAATGTAAAAGTCTATCACTGTTTCCTTGTAAAAGATCGCAGATGACGACTGCACTTTTATTATCAATGGAATTTTGCCATACATTGTAATATGTGTATAATACTATATATATATATATATATATATATATTGAATATGTACAATTCATACTATTCTTGTGTTATTTCTTTTTTTTTTTTTTTTAATCTACTTATAGCACATTTACTGCTAATTAATAAAAACATTCAGAAATGACTATGCCAAGGAGACTTCCAGCACTTATATCCCTACCCCAATTCCCAAGTGCAGGACTTTTTAGCCTTTTAGTGGGACAGTCCCGATTATGTTTGCCTATGTTGCAGTGTGGAGGCAGGTAACTCCTGTCACGCTTCAGAGCTCTGCATCCTGTTACCTCACTGCTATCTCTTCCAGCTTGCTCTGAGGTTTTCTGGAGTCCACCGGTCCCACTGCCTCTTTCTGCATTCCCCGCCAACACTCTACTTCAGTGAATTCCCACTAGGTCTGGTGCGTGGGTGGCATTTTGGAAATGGTCAGCTGATCTAATTTCCACCAATAGGAATGCTCTTTGCACCCAGCCTTATCTGGCAGCCAATCAAAGCTCAGTAGTCCCTATTTAAACCCTTCCTGGACAACTGGCCAATTACCAGTACAACATGGTTTGTACAGATGCCTTCCTGGTCCAGCAGAATCCTGTTTATTAGCGCAGTGTCTATGCTAAGCGTTACCGGTACCAGCCCGGTTATTCTAATACATATTACCGTCCCAGCCCGGTTATTCTAATACATATTACCGTCCCAGCCTGGTTATTCTAATACATATTACGGGTCCCAGTCTGGTTACTCTAATATGTACTACCAGTCTCAGCCCAGTTCCTGCTACTTATTTTACCAGTTCTTGCCAGTTACAGTTATCTCCGGATCTACCTACTCCCACTTTTCAGCTACTATTTGGACTCTCTCCGTTCAGCCACTCCTAATAATAGATCCAACCCAACCGTCCTTTGAAGACACTTCTTCTCACACCTTCCTATCCTGTACCTAATACACTCCTCAATACTAATTCCATGCAGAGAAACCTGACAAAGACTCCCAGCTTTCTATACGTAGCCTCCAGTCCAGCTCCTACCATAAGCTTTAGTCCTGGTATAGAAAATTCCCCAGTTTTGACATTTCCAAGACATGCAGCACAAATAATGGTATTTTTCTGGAGAAACAAACTAATAATCTCAGCCCAGGCGGACTGTGGCCACACCTACTCAGAGCATGGCCACATCTACTAAGAGCATGGCCACGCCTACCTATAGCACGGTACCACCCTCTTCCAGCCCTGATGCTGGGACACAGGTCTTTAGAGTTCCGGTATTTCATGTTTGGGAATCATCAAATGACTATGCCCCTCTGACACGCCTGCGGCCAGTCCACCAACCTTAAATACTAGCTTGCATTGTTACGCACGCATTCACCGCTGCACTGCCGTGGGTGTGAGTGGCGGTGAGCAAAACATACAAATGTCCTCGCTGTTAGGATGTTGGAACAGTCCATTAGCTCTGCTGGGATCCGGTCAGTTAGAATACCGACGCCGGAATCCTGATACTATTCGGAATGCCGACACTGTTATCCCGTATAGCTCGGCGATGGAATCCCAACCGCTGGGATCCTGAACAAACATCTGCTGGCCCGCTGGAGAGAGGTAAGCAGCAGGAGGTGGGAAGATTAGATGCAGGCTGTGTGGGGAGGGTTAGGGTTAGGCTGCGGCCCTGGGAGGTTAGGTTTAGGCTGTGGGGAAGGGGGGGGTACAGGACAGTCGGGAGGTACAGTATGAGTCAGGAATAGCTTGCTGTGCTCTGTCTAATTTGATGGCGTTATGTATGTAAGTGTGTCAGCTAAGAAACCAAACATGTCACTAGTAACATCTCTGCAGGATTCTGGCCCTTTAAGGCGGCGCTGGAGAGACCGGTAACACTAATAACTCACAGTATTTTCTTTCCTGGAAAAGCAAATTGATAAATAGCTTGGATTTGCCGGAGATAATAGAGAACGGAATAGTTTTCCATCTGCACTGCCTGACACCCATAGATGGAGTGTGTGATAAATGGACTCTGCTCCCACTGGTAGTCACGGTCAGGGGAGATTATTTATCACAGGCTTTGGACGCTGCGATGACACAGACAGAGAGGAGGTGAGCCCTCATTCGCCCAATGGAAACAGACTGTCCTGTAAATAAATTTATCTCCAACAATTAGGGGGGTGTATTCCATTCTATGCAAATTACTCACGGCCGCCAGTTAGACCGGCAATATGCTGCAGTTACTGTTCCTCCGGACTGGCAGATTTTTGTTTGCAGCCGGGGGCTCCTCTCCGCACCCCCTTCCCCCCCATGCTTTGGTAATGTAAGCTAAATAATAATGTTTTTTTACAGGTGGCGTACAGGTCCCAGCAAGCCTGCCCCTGCCTGATGGCACTTGTTGAACCATAAGTGCCAGCATGCCCAAACAATGAGCTAGCCCTTTACAGAGCCCCGGCGTGAGTGGCCGGTCACCTAATCACTCTACATAGAAATGAACGGGGACTCGTTGATTGGTCAGAGCGTGAGAGCTGCCGTGATCTGACCAATCCGTGCATCCCCATTCAGTTCTATGGAGAGTGGGCGGGAAAACGTGTCACTAGCGCCGGGGTTCTGCAAATAGAAAGTTCATGGAAGATCATCGTGACCTTTGCATGGCTTCACCTATACTCAGGTCTATTGTGTGGGCGGGTTTGCCATCGTTTTATGGTCTGTTTAGTAAATTTGCGGCTCCTATACTTGTCTATGGGGGTGATACAGGGATGGACACTAATTATACCGTAGGGAGGCATCTGAGGGCAAAAGATGGAGCGTTGGTTGCCTCACCTATGCTGTAGAGACCAGTAAATCTAGCCTTTAGATTTGGGGCGGGATGTGTCCAAATTCAAATCTAAACTGCAGTGTAAAAATAAAGCCGCTCAGCATTTGTGGGCTACATGCAAAAGCAGACAGTATTTACCCTGCACACAAAAAAAAAACAAAACAAATGTATTTGCACCCCTTGCATTGCAACATGGTTCATCCAGGTGCAAAGTTACTATACTTTATTTTTATTTTTCAAAACTCAGGCCTATAGCCCCAACACAATGTTGCTGCAGCTGTTCCGACTGTCGGGATCCTGACCGGATCCCATACCTTTGGGCAATGGGTGCATTATAATTGGGACATCATATTGGGAACATAGCGAGGGACTTCCATTAATAATGTTTAAAAAGTTGGGGTCAATTTAAATCCAGGTTTATTAATTTATTTTATTCTTGGTCTACAGCATACATAAGGGGTACATCCTGCGTCTTACACCTTCACGCTATGATGACCATCACTTGGAATTATGACCAATTAATTCCCAAAGGCATTAATCAAGTCTTAAAAAAAACCAGTGTGAAAGTCAGAAGTGGTAATCAGAAGGAATAGCTGCCGGAAGCCGGTGCCCCTACTCGCAAGCCCAGACGAGGCTCATTTGAGTGTTAAAGTTTAATGAACAGTTTAGATTTAGTATTTGTGCCACCAATCCGGCAGCTGTCACATCAGCCAGTTAGAGAGAGCCCACGGGGGATTCGCTGGATGAATTTTTCACGGTTAATTGAATTTTTCATTGCCTGCACATGGTGTGTTATATGACACATATGGCTTGTGTACTGGAAGCATTAACCTGCTCAGCGTTCTCTCCTGGTCTGTAGGGAGCGTTGGCCTCCCAGTCTGATTGCTGCTTAAAGAACATGATACGTCTCCCCTATACATCTCAGTCTTGATACATCTCCCCTGTACATCCCAATCTTGATACATCTCCCCTGTAGAAATAAATCGGAGCAGGCCTCATCACTTGAATTTTACTTTTATTTTTTGACGGTTAATTATTTGCTATCCACTCCAGGGGCAAATGCAGGATTTCTAAAGGGGTTTTCCAAATGCAATCCACAATCTCCCACTCTGTGGAACATTGGAGCAAGTGAAGGAGTCTGGGAGAGAGATAGTAGAACCCAGTAACGACCCTGGACATTAATGTAAACAATGGTCTTTTTATACACTAGAGATACTGTATGGAATACAGTATTAATATTTAACACAATATATTTTCTATATTATAGGCTGTATCAAATATACTGAAATAATATAAATATGTGGTCAGGAAAAGGCTAAACATACCATAATAAATAAATAAATAAATAAATAAATAAATACACAAACGTAATAGAACTAGTACTGCACTTTCTAAGCACACATTCTCCCACCTTATTGTAAGGTTCCTGTCTCTTCTTCCTGGTAGCTACTCTCTTGTCCAGTGCACTGATTGAGGACTCAGATCCACACACACAGCAAACTTGGTAGAAGAAGCTGCTTCCACTGGGCATGTGCAGCAGCTCCGCTCTGTCCCTTACACTGCATGTTGTGGTGGCAGTTCTAGTAATCATATTATACACCATTGCTATTGTTGTCATAATTTGAGCCAAGAGGAGGGGGGTTTCCAGGCAACCGGAACCCCCACTCCTGTGTTTGCCTATGCACTTACACCCTAGCAAGCCACCCATTTTAGTCAGTTCTTCTGTGTTCTTCAGCCCCATTCACAGTCTATAAGGGAACCAGGCCATAAGTGCTTGTAGCTGTATTCATAACTATTTAATTAAGTTATATGCTGAAGGGATTCATCTTGATTGCCTCTTTAGTGAGATGGAAAGTCAGAGGTCACTGGCTTAATCCCAAGTTAATTTTCTGATAGTGGATGATTATAGAGGAATCAGCGCTAAGAAGAGTTTCATAAGGGAGGTCTTGTCCAGACGTATCAGACAGGGCTAATTGTGTATGGGCCATGCAGGGGAATTTAATAGAATATCTTCTATTGTTCCCAAGCCAACATAGCCTGGACCAAATCCTGATTAGCGTGAGAATTCCAGATAATAGCCACAGCCAAGGCCATTACGTATTGTACCTAAAACTCTCCAATGTATCAACCGTTATAAAAATCGATTCACGGCCAAGGTAAACAGAACAACCCAGCCAAATCCCAATCATGGGGTACATTTACTAAGGTGGGAGTTTTCTTAGAACTGGTGATGTTGCCCATAGCAACCAATCAAATTCCATTATATATCTTCTAGAAGCAGCTAGATAAATGTTAAGTAGAATCCGATTGGTTTCTATGAGCAATATCAGCAGTTCTAAACTACTCCCACTTTGGTAAATTTACCCCATGGGTTGGGAAAGAAACGTAAACACCCTTTTTGTAAATTGTGTAGTAGCTATTATACAACAAAACGCTCCGTGTGCATAAGAAAAATAAAAAATAAATAAAATGATGGGTCTGTAGGGTAACAGATTTTAAACTTGCCCTAAAAAATAAATAATCAGAAGTGCTGAGGAACTACACCTCCCAGCAAGCCCTGCCACAGTTTTGCTATAGAAGGTGCAAATAGAATAAAAGTATTTTCTGACAATGCAAACGTAACAATGTGGGCTGAGCATGGGGGTAAGATAACACTCAGCAGGGAAGGAGTTAAAACGCCAGTTTGCCGTCAAACCGCAAACCAAAAAGCATAGCTCTTATGTATGTAAAAGTGATTTCTCATATAGAACCAGGGGAAAACTTTTGTCGTTGTGTGTGTGTGACTATATACTCTCAGGGAACCCTTGTACACATTGCCAAGGAGACAAGGGGCCTAATTCAGACCTGATCGCTCGCTAGCTATTTTTTGCAGCGCTGCGATCAGATAGTCGCCGCCTATAGGGGAGTGTATTTTATCTTTGCAAGTGTGCGATCGCTTGTGCAGCTGAGCGGTCCAAAAACATTTTGTGCAGTTTCTGAGTAGTCCAGAACTTACTCAGCCGCTGCGATCACTTCAGCTTGTCCGGGGCCGGAATTGACGTCAGACACCCGCCCTGCAAACACTTGGACACGTCTGCATTTTTCCAACCACTCCCAGAAAACGGTCAGTTGTCACCCACAAACGCCTTCTTCCTATCAATCTCCTTGCGATCGACTGTGCGAATGGATTCTTTGTTAAATCCATCGCTCAGTAACGATTCGCTTTGTACCCGTACGACGCGCCTGCGCATTGCGGTGCATATGCACGCGCAGTGGTGACCTGATCGCTGCCCAGCGAAAAACGCTAGCGAGCGAACAGATCTGAATTAGGCCCTAGGTCGCCCTACGTTCTTAGGAAAGGTCACTTTATCTTCGGTCCTGAACCACCGTCATTCACCAACTCAATTATTGCAAAAGGAAATCTTGTTCTTCCCCTTCCATTCACTGCAGGTTTGCACCTTTGAGCAATGGCCCTCATTCCGAGTTGTTCGCTCGCAAGCTGCTTTTAGCAGCTTTGCACACGCTAAGCCGCCGCCCTCTGGGAGTGTATCTTAGCTTATCAAAATTGCGAACGAAAGATTAGCAGATTTGCGATTAGACACTTCTTAGCAGTTTCTGAGTAGCTCCAGACTTACTCGGCATCTGCGATCAGTTCAGTGCTTGCCGTTCCTAGTTTGACGTCACAAACACACCCAGCGTTCGCCCAGACACTCCTCCGTTTCTCCAGCCACTCCCGCGTTTTTCCCAGAAACGGTAGCGTTTTTTCGCACACACCCATAAAACGGCCAGTTTCCGCCCAGAAACACCCACTTCCTGTCAATCACATTACGATCACCAGAACGAAGAAAAAAACTCGTAATGCCGTGAGTAAAATACCTAACTGCATAGCAAATTTACTTGGCGCAGTCGCAATGCGAACATTGCGCATGTGCAATTAGCGCAAAATCGCTGCGATGCGAAGAAAATTACAGAGCGAACAACTCGGAATGACCACCAATGTTGGTAAATAACCCGCAGACAGAAAGATATCTGGCGGAGTGAGAGGCAGCTCTCGGTGCACCGTGATCTGTACACATCTCACAATTCATTTATTGCTATTTAGTAAACAGCACAGTCTATCATCTCATTCCGGCACTGGAGATGAGGCCGCAAAATGAGTTTAAAGATGTAATTAATTATAATTGGTAGTGAAGTGTGACTATTTCCGCTCATTGATGCCAGTGTGATGGATTCTGCGGCTGAACAAGTGTTACATGGGAACTGAATTAACAATACTGTTTATCAAGCACAATGCACCCAAGGTGACTGCTCGGGGCTGTTCTAGATAACGGAGCTACATGCAGCCACGTAATGGGGGAAGTTCTCAGGAACAAAGGCCCTCATTCCGAGTTGTTCGCTCGCAAGCTGCTTTTAGCAACATTGCACACGCTAAGCCGCCGCCTACTGGGAGTGAATCTTAGCTTAGCAGAATTGCGAACGAAAGATTCTCAAAATTTCGAATAGACACTTCTTAGCAGTTTCTGAGTAGCTCCAGACTTACTCGGCCTCTGCGATCAGTTCAGTCAGTTTCGTTCCTGGTTTGACGTCACAAACACACCCAGCGTTCGCCCAGACACTCCTCCGTTTCTCCAGCCACTGCCGCGTTTTTCCCAGAAACGGCAGCGTTTTTTCGCACACACCCATAAAACGTCCAGTTTCCGCCCAGAAACACCCACTTCCTGTCAATCACATTACGATCACCAGAACGAAGAAAAAACCTCGTAATGCCGTGAGTAAAATACCTAACTGCATAGCAAATTTACTTGGCGCAGTCGCACTGCGGACATTGCGCATGCGCATTAGCGACTAATCGCTCCGTTGCGAAAGAAAAATAACGAGCGAACAACTCGGAATGGGGCCAAAGTTTTACAGAGCTCACTGTAGGTCTGGACCAGCGCTTCCCAAACTTAATCCTCAAGTTACCCTAACAGTCCAGGTTTTAAGGAAATCCACCTTTATTTTGATTACACTGTGTTCCACCACGGATATCATTAAAACTTGGACTGTTGGGAACCACTGGTCTATACAATATTTATTATTATTATTATATTTTTATTATTATTAAAGATTATTGCATCGTGCCAGCACATGACACAGCACTTTACCCCGCAGTATAGACATAAAACAAGTCCGGGTATTCAGTAACGACAAACATTGCTCTTCGTTTATAATATCTGTTCCAATATAATCTTTGTAACGCTCCCCATACAGTATACCTATTATACAATATAACTCTGGGTTTTATAAGCGATCTCTCTTCTACAATTCTTTCGATATTATATAGTATATCCATAATCATGGCCTCATATTACAATATTGATGCCATAATAATATTCCTGGTGTCATTATATTACTTATTTTACCTGGTCACATAAGGGGGCAAGTCCAGATGCAACATCGGCCACGGACAGACATCAGCAAACTGCGTATGCAGCGTAGAAAGCAATCGGAGACTTTACAAGTGGCGCAGATTGAAATTGCGAACGGATTGATCCATCCATTCATGGATCCACTCGTGAACTGATCCCCTAGCACTCTATCCGCCCACATTTGCGCAATGACATCGACAACAAGTGGACGCTCTCTGCACGTCAATAGGTGTCCATCTGCCAGGTGGGACCTTGCAGAGCACAGGATTGAGGCATGCGAAACGTAGGCTTGTCGTCAAAGGTAATAGAGGCACATCCATCATACAGTTCCATGTGTAGCCCCCTGGTATCCTTGACCAGGGGACTGCAGGCATTATATATTAAAAAACCTACTTAAAATGGCAGCACTTTATATGGGCTTCGCCAAGATGGACATTGGCCAGACACTACAGAGCCTATTGCTCCAACGGGGAATAACCCAGCCAAGCAGCGGGCACTTGGGGGTAGAGTGTGCCTCTCAGGATATAAAAAGGCCCAGTATAGCGCCAAATGGGTGACAGACAGCAGAGGAACCTGCAGGCCCGGATTTCCTACAAGGCAACCTAGGCACCTGCCTAGGGCTTTGTGGGTCCCAAGGGGCCTTTGTACAGGCCCCACGAAGAAATCCAGCCTGTCCAAAACGTTCCAAAAGTAGCACTGTGCAACTACCGCGTGAAGTCATGATATCATGCGGACTCGCCCATGATATCACCCAGTGTTTGTAGTGTGAAATTACCCTGCTCAGCCCAGGACTTACTCAGCCGCTGCGAAGATCGGGGCTGGAGCTGACGTCAAAAAACCCTTCCTCCAAACGCCTGGTCCCTCCTGCGTTTTCCCGGGCACTCCTTGAAAATGGTCAGTTGCCACCCCCAGACGCCCTCTTCCTGTCAATCTCCTTGCGATCGCCCGCGCGTTTGGAAATTTTGCACCATCCCGTTGCTGACCGGTGATCCCCGTTGCTGTGGTCCGTCGCGCCTGCGCATTGCGGTGCATACGCATGCGCAGTTCAGATCTGATCGCAGGCTGTGAGAAAACGCCGCCTAGCCATCAGGTCTGAATTACCCCATATGAGCGAGAGAAAAATTTAGGGTTAGGGTATTAGGGTTAATTTACACGGTTTGGGTTTGGGTATTATGGATAGGGTATTAGGGTAGGTGTAACAGTTTGGACTAGAGCTAGTTTAGGGGACTGGGTTAGGCATAGGGTATTAGGGTTGTGTAGGGTTTAGTGGACTGAGTTTGGGGTTAGGGTGTTGGGGTAATGGTTAGGGTGAGGTTTGGGGTTAAGGATGAGTTAGTGTCAGGATTAGGGAAGGGCTGCTATGAGTACTGGATTTACACATCTAAATATCTTTGCGCAGAGTATACCAGAATATACAGTGTTTAGCTGCTGTGTAAGGTGGGATTGCAGTCTCCTTACATACTCACCCATACACCTAGATCCTGTCCAGTCCAAGAAATACAAGGTCCACTCCTGCACCAATAATCCTGAGAATGCAGCATAGCGGCTTATAACGACTAGTGACAAAGGGGGGTCATTCAGATCTGAACTGCGCATGTGTATGCACTGCACTGCACTGACGCACTGCACGACTGCAAAGGAGATCACCGGTCAGTGACACGATTGTGCGAAGGATCCATTTGCACGGGCGTTCGCAAGGAGATTGACAGGAAGAGGGCGTTTGTGGGTGGCAACTGACCGTTTTCAGGGAGTGGTTGGAAAAACGCAGGCGTGTCCATGCGTTTGCAGGGCGGATGTCTGACGTCAAATCCGGTCCCAGACAGGCTGATGTGATCGCAGCGGCTGAGTGAGTCCTGGGCTGCGCAGAGATCAGTTTGTGCAGCGATCGCACACTTGCACAGCGAAAATACACTTCCCCTGTAGGCGGCGACTACCTGATCTCAGGGCTGCAAAAATCGCTGCCTAGCGATCAGATCTGAACTCGGCCCAATGTTGTTAAGCGATGTTCTTTGATAAGATGAGAAATGATCTCATCCACTGTATGTGGGCGGTGGGTTTACTTTAAATGTGACACAGGTTTCAAATCTACTTCCAAAAAACCTAGAGCGTGATTCAGATTTGTACGCAATGCTGGTGAGAATGCAACAGAGCGATTATTGATAGTGCTGCTCGCAACCAGGAATTAAAATATAGGGGGGCCCCAAACCGGTATCTTGCCTAGGGCCTCATGAGGTCTAGTTCCGGATCTGGGCAGCTGAACCAGGAGTCTGACAGCAGAGCTAAGGTCAGACGTGCCTGGGTGTGTAGCTGCCAGCAAGAGACTGGGGGGGGTATATTTACCAAGCTCCCGATTTCTGTCGATTTTGACCGATTTGGTGTTTTTTCATCAAAGTGTCATCTCGGGAATTTACTAAACTCAAATCTCGGCAGTGATGAGGGCATTCGTATTTTTTTTAAAGTCAAAGAAAAAAAATACGAATGAATACACCATCGGTCAAATACGGCTGTTATTTGATACAACTCGTTAATTTACTAAAAATTCTATTTCACAAACACTGCCGGCAATAGCCAAACACTGCCGTGAAAAAATACAAATCGTAAAAAAAAAGCAGTTTTGAAATAGACCTGCTTTTTTTTACCGTGTTCTGATAGGTATGCACGGATCCGTGATATCCGTGCATGTTTATCAGTGGGAAGGGGTGGGAAAGTGTTAAATTTAAAAAAAAAAAAATGCGTAGAGTCCCGCCGGGGACACTTTTATATAGGTCCCTGCGGCCCTGGCATTAAATCTACATGGAGAAGTGGCCGAGCCTCGTGTGAACATAGGTAAGTATGTGTGTATGGAGGTGTGCATATATGTTATAAAGTTTTACTGTCACGGTGTGTGTCTTGTTTTTTGGGGGGTATTTTTTTTGTAGTAGTACTACAGGTACCAGCGGGCCCGTTTGTCCACCGCATGCTGGTACTTGTGGTTCTCCAAGTACCAGCTTGCGGGGAGGCTTGCTGGGACTTTTAGTACTGCTTCAAAAACAATATTCTTATTTTTTCACAAGGCTATCAGCCCCCCATCCGCCGCCCTTGGATGGGGGGGACAGCCTTGGCTTCACTCCTGGCCCTTGGGTGGCTGGAGGGGGGGAACCCTTGATTTAAGGGGTCCCCACTCCTCCAGGGTACCCCGGCCAGGGGTGACTAGTTAGTGATTTATTGCCAGGGCCGCAGGGACCTATATAAAAGTGTCCCCTGGCTGTGGCATTATCTCTCTGACTAGTGGAGCCCAGTGCTGGTACAAAAAATACGGGGGACCCCTACGCTTTTTGTCCCCTGTATTTTTTGCACCAGGACCAGGCGCAGAGCCCGGTGCTGGTTGATCAAATATGGGGGAACCCCTGTCATTTCCCCCCCCATATTTTTTCAAACAGGACCGGCTCAAAGTGCCTGTGGATGGTTTTGCTTAGGAGGGGGGACCCCACGCATTTTATTTGTTATTTTTAACACTTTTTTTTTTTTTTAAAGGTGCACAATGAAGCCCTGCACGGATCTCACAGATCCGGCTGAGATTCATTGTGTTAATGTCGGCAGTGTTTTACTATTCACTCCCGTAAAACACTGGCCGAAATTACGAATGACATCGACATCGGAAAAAACGAAAATGCAGAATACGACAGCATAGTAAATCTGTCGTACAAAATTCAAAAAGTTGCAAATGTACACATTCGATGTCATTCGTGTTTAATCTCCCTCCAAATCGGCACAAATACGAATTTCAGTAAATATACCCCTGGGCATGCAACAACATTAAACTGTAATGAAGAGTTTCTGAAACTCTGCCATCACAGTCCAGGTCTTAAGGATATCCATGCTTAAGGACAGGTGACTTAATAGGTACATCAGTCGCTTGATTATAACATCTGAGCAGAAGCATGGATATCCTTAAAATCTGGACTGTAATGTTGGAGTTTGGGAAACTCTCCTGTAATGTTTATTTCCATGCTGCAATATTGATTGTGGCAGTGGTGAGTGGCTGTGGGTATTTTTAAGCAGAGAGGCTACTAGAGCTCAGAGTGGAAGGTGTAGAGGTTAAGTGGAAGGTGTAGAGTTTCTGTCATTTGCCAGTAGGATTACCACTACTTTGTTAGTAATTTGATTTTAGAGGGTATTGTATTGCGATTTTCAAAGCTAATATATTGATTTTAGTGAATTGTGTGTTGATTGCTGCCAAGATACTGCCACTTATTGGAGCTATTTCTTAATTTTTTTTTGTCCTTTTTGTCTCCATTCTCTTCTAGTCTACCTTCTATATTGCATGTTATTGTCATTGTTTGTACTTTATTGATCAGTATTCCCCGCCCTCATTCAATGGTGATCTCTGATATTTACCGGACAACGATCAAACATGATTTGCCGCTCTTTCATGTTTTGTATATTGGGGGTCATTCCGAGTTGATCGCTAGCTGCATTTGTTCGAAGCGCAGCGATCAGGCTAAAAAACGGCAGTTCTGTGCAGTCGTATGTGGCGCAATGCGCACGCGTGACGTACGGGCACAACGAACGATGCAGCTTTGCACAGGTTCTAGCGAAGCATTTCAGTCGCACTGGCGGCCGTAGAGTGATTGACATGAAGAGGGCGTTTCTGGGTGGCAACTGACCGTTTTCAGGGAGTGTTCGGAAAAATGCAGGCGTGCCTGCGAAAACGCAGGCGTGGCTGGGCGAACGCTGGGCGGGTGTGTGACGTCAAATCCGGAACTGAATAGTCTGAAGTGATCGCAAGCGCTGAGTAGGTTTTGAGCTACTTTGAAACGACACAAACATTTTTTGCAGGCGCTCTGCGATAAAAACGTTCGCACTTCTGCTAAGCTAAAATACACTCCCAGTGGGAGGCGGCATCGCGTTTGCACGGCTGCTAAAAACTGCTAGCGAGCGAACAACTCGGAATGACCCCCCATTATCTACTACTCTATGGGCCTAATTCAGACCGGATCGCTGTTGTGTGATATCGCAAGGCGGCCGATTATTGAACGACTGCACATGTGTACGGATCGTAGTGTACATGCGCGAGGCCAGACTGCAGAAGAATCCATCGTCTTCTTTGATCGTTAGACGAACGCAATGTGATTGACAGGAAGCTGCCTGTTCTCTGGGAGTGCCAGGAAAAACGCAGGCGTTCCCAAGCGTTTTCAGGGCGGGTGTGTGACGTTCCCTCCGGCCTGATCAGCCTGTTTGTATCGCACTGTAGGAGTAGGTCCTGGGTTACGCACACACTGCACAGTATGGAGACATCATTAGATGGTGAGTGAGTTGGGAACGGATTTGCAGCTGACCGGCGTTTGCAAAGCTTTTTGCACGGTGTACGCAGACTTGCACGGGGCGGATTTTCACTCTGTTTGGGCGGAAAATATCCGATCGCAAACCTACGCAAATTCTCAGAGGAGCGATCAGGTCTGTATTAGGCCCAATGTTCTATCTATTGCTGAGATTATTCTGTTTCATCCTCTATTCCTCTCTATGTATAAAACCTTCTTAGTTATAGTAAGTTCTGTCTCATATTTCTGCAGTATAATAGCAGACGATTGTGATGTCCTGTTACCGTGACGGAATGCACATTGGTTTTGACAGTGGATATTATATTGGCTACGAGCAGGAAAGGCTTTGTACTGAAATATTATATTTGGAGGCCTCTAACAAGCTGTGGAAACGCAGAACTGATCAGGATTTAATTGCCCCTGATGAAGATTAATATAAGCTGGATAATATGTTGGAATCCATTTGGGCAGGCATCTTGTTTCTGAACGTGTGCCCACTCCCAAGAATCCCATACTCCTCACCAGGGCCGTAACTACGTGTGTGCCAAGGGGGCTTGGCACACAGCGCAGTTGCCCTGGGGGCGCAACGGCCAGCGGCATGTAATGAGTCAAATTGACTCATTACATGCCGCCTCTGTGTGCGCCGCGCTGTGTAGAAGAGACCAGCGCCGAGCAGCGGAGAGAAGGAGGAGGAGGGAGGGGGATTGGAGCCGCAGCAGCGCTATTTGATTGGTAGTAAGCGCCGCTGCAGCATCCCCCTCTCCTTCTGTATTGGCTGCCCGGCGCTGCTATGGATGCTGGGATGCGGTTCCTCCATCCCAGCATCCAAAGCAGCGCCGGGCAGCCAATACAGAAGGAGAGGGGGATGCTGCAGCGGCGCTTACTACCAATCAAATAGCGCTGCTGCGGCTCCAATCCCCCTCCCTCCTCCTTCTTCTCAACTGCCTGCACACGCCACACTGCACAGAGAGGGAGATGCCTGCCAGCACGAGGAGCCTGTCAGCGGGAGAAGGTAAGTATCTCTCTCTCTCTCTCTCTCTCTAAAATAGGGGGGTCCTGGCTGCCGCAATGTGTAAAATAGGGGGACGCCCTGGCTGCCGCAATGTGTAAGATAGGGGGACGCCCTGGCTGCCGCAATGTGTAAAATAGGGGGACGCCCTGGCTGCCGCAATGTGTAAAATAGGGGGACGACCTGGCTGCCGCAATGTGTAAAATAGGGGGACGCCCTGGCTGCCGCAATGTGTAAAATAGGGGGACGCCCTGGCTGCCGCAATGTGTAAAATAGGGGGACGCCCTGGCTGCCACAATGTGTAAAAAAGGGGGACGCCCTGGCTGCCGCAATGTGTAAAATAGGGGGACGCCCTGGCTGCCACAATGTGTAAAAAAGGGGGACGCCCTGGCTGCCGTAATGTGGAAAAAAGGGGGACGCCCTGGCTGCCGTAATGTGTAAAAAAGGGGGACGCCCTGGCTGCCGTAATGTGTAAAAAGGGGCTCTACCTGGTGTGGCGCTACTGTGCAGCGTAATTTGAATAATGTAGACTACTGTGCACCGTAGTATGAATTGCTATTATTTTGTGGCCACGCCCCTTCGCCGTGAAGCCACGCCCCTATAAATACTGCCCCTGTCTTACATGGGGGGGGGGCGCCACTGTCGTTTCTTGCACACAGCGCTAAAATGGCTAGTTACGGCACTGCTCCTCACTAGTCTGTAACCTCATGTGACTGGTGCTACTGCCTGTCCTCTCCCCCCCCCCCCCCTCACACTACTGCCTGCACTCTCCCTCCCCCCCTCACACTACTACCTGTACCCTCCATCCCCCCCCTCACACTGCTACCTGTACCCTCCATCCCCCCCTCACACTACTGCCTGTACCCTCCCCCCCCTCAGACTACTGCCTGTACTCTCTCTCTCACCCCCTCACACTACTGCCTGCACTCTCCCCCCCCTCACACTACTGCATGTACTCTCTCTCACCCCCTCACACTACTGCCTGCACTCCCCCCCCCCTCACACTGCTACCTGTACCCTCCATCCCCCCCTCACACTACTGCCTGTACCCTCCCCCCCCTCAGACTACTGCCTGAACTCTCTCTCTCACCCCCTCACACTACTGCCTGCACTCTCCCCCCCTCATACTACTGCCTGCACTCTCCCTCCCCCCTCACACTACTATCTGTACCCTCCATCCCCCCTCACACTGCTACCTGTACCCTCCATCCCCCCCTCACACTACTGCCTGTACCCTCCCCCCCCCCTCAGACTACTGCCTGTACTCTCTCTCTCACCCCCTCACACTACTGCCTGCACTCTCCCCCCCTCATACTACTGCCTGTACTCTCTCTCTCACCCCCTCACACTACTGCCTGCACTCTCCCCCCCCTCATACTACTGCATGTACTCTCTCTCTCACCCCCTCACATTACTGCCTGCACTCTCCCCTCCCCCTCACACTACTGCATGTACTCTCTCTCACCCCCTCACACTACTGCCTGTACTCTCCCCCCCCTCACACTACTGCATGTACTCTCTCTCACCCCCTCACTCTACTGCCTGCACTCTCCCCCCCCCTCACACTACTGCATGTACTCTCTCTCACCCCCTCACACTACTGCCTGCACTCTCCCCCCCTCATACTACTGCCTGTACTCTCTCTCTCACCCCCTCACACTATTGCCTGCACTCTCCCCCCCTCATACTACTGCATGTACTCTCTCTCTCTCACCCCCTCACATTACTGCCTGCACTCTCCCCCCCCCTCACACTACTGCATGTACTCTCTCTCACCCCCTCACACTACTGCCTGTACTCTCCCCCCCCCCCTCACACTACTGCATGTACTCTCTCTCACCCCCTCACTCTACTGCCTGCACTCTCCCCCCCCCCTCATACTACTGCATGTACTCTCTCTCTCACCCCCTCACATTACTGCCTGCACTCTCCCCCCCCCCTCACACTACTGCATGTACTCTCTCTCACCCCCTCACACTACTGCCTGTACTCTCCCCCCCCCTCACACTACTGCATGTACTCTCTCTCACCCCCTCACTCTACTGCCTGCACTCCCCCCCCCCTCACACTACTGCATGTACTCTCTCTCACCCCCTCACACTACTGCCTGCACTCTCCCTCCCCCCCTCACACTACTGCATGTACTCTCTCTCGCCCCCTCACACTACTGCATGTACTCTCTCTCACCCCCTCACACTACTGCATGTACTCTCTCTCACCCCCTCACATTACTGCCTGCACTCTCCCTCCCCCCCTCACACTACTGCCTGCACTCTCCCTCCCCCCTCACACCACTGCCTGTACTCTCCATCCCCCACCTCCTCACACTACTGCCTGTACCCCCCCTCCCCCCTCACACTTCTGCCTGCACTCTCCCCCCCTCACACTACTGCATGTACTCTCTCTCACCCCCTCACACTACTGCCTGCACTCTCCCTCCCCCCTCACACTACTGCATGTACTCTCTCTCACCCCCTCACACTACTGCCTGCACTCTCCCTCCCCCCTCACACTACTACCTGTACCCTCCATCCCACCCTCACACTGCTACCTGTACCCTCCACCCCCCTCCTCACACTACTGCCTGTACTCTCCCTCCCCCCCACACTACTACCTGTACCCTCCATCCCCCCCTCACACTACTGCCTGTACCCTCCATCCCCCCTCACACTACTGCCTGTACCCTCCACCCCCCGTCCTCACACTACTGCCTGTACCCTCCATCTCCCCCTCACACTACTACCTGTACCCCCCCTCCCTCCCTCACACTACTGCCTGTACTCTCCCTCCCCCCATGCACACACTACTGCCTGTACCCTCCATCCCCCCCACACTACTGCCTGTACTCTCCCTCCCCCCCTCACACTACTGCATGTACTCTCTCTCACCCCTTCACACTACTGCCTGTACTCTCCCTCCCCCCACACACTACTGCCTGTACTCTCCACCCCCCCCTCACACTACTACCTGTACCCCCCTCACACTGCTGCCTGTACCCTCCATCCCCCCCTCACACTACTGCCTGTACTCTCCACCCCTCCCTCCCTCCCCACCTCACACTACTGCCTGTACTCTCCCTCCCCCCTCACACTACTGCCTGTACCCTCCATCCCCCCACTCTACTGCCTGTACCCTCCCCCCCCTCACACTACCGCCTGTACCCTCCACCCCTCCCTCCCTCCCCACCTCACACTACTGCCTGTACACTCCCCCCCCCTCACACTACTGCCTGTACTCTCCATCTCCCACCTCCTCACACTACTGCCTGTACCCTCCATCCCCCCCTCACACTACTTCCTGTACCCTCCATCCCCCCCACACTACTGCCTGTACCCTCCCTCCCCCCTCACACTACTGCCTGTACCCTCCACCCCTCCCTCCCTCCCTCCCCCCTCACACTTCTGCCTGTACCCTCCATCCCCCTCACACTACCGCCTGTACCCTCCACCCCTCCCTCCCTCCCCACCTCACACTACTGCCTGTACACTCCCCCCCCCCTCACACTACTGCCTGTACTCTCCATCCCCCACCTCCTCACACTACTGCCTGTATCCTCCATCCCCCCCTCACACTACTTCCTGTACCCTCCATCCCCCCCACACTACTGCCTGTACCCTCCCTCCCCTCTCACACTACTGCCTGTACCATCCACCCCTCCCTCCCTCCCCACCTCACACTACTGCCTGTACTCTTCCTCCCCCCTCCACCCCCCCCCCCACACTGCTGCCTGTACCCTCCACCCCCCCCCCCCACACTACTGCCTGTACCCTCCATCTCCCCATCACACTACTGTCTGTACTCTCCTTCCCCCCCACACTACTGCCTGTACTCTCCATCCCCCCTCACACTACTGCCTGTACCCTCCATCCCCCCCTCACACTACTGCCTGTACTCTCCCGCCCCTCACACTACTGCCTGTACTCTCCCTCCCCCCATGCACACACTACTGCCTGTGCTCTCCATAATCTCCCTCCTCACACTACTGCCTGTACCCTCCATCCCCCCCTCACACTACTGCCTGTACCCTCCATCCCCCCTTCACACTACTGCCTTCACCCTCCCTCCTCCCATGCACATACTACTGCCTGTACCCTCCATCCCCCCTCCTCACACTACTGCCTGTACTCTCTCTCCCCCCATGCACACACTACTGCCTGTACTCTCCCTCCCCCCCATGCACACACTACTGCCTGTACCCTTCATCCCACCCTCACACTGCTACCTGTACCCTCCATCCCTCCCTCACACTACTGCCTGTACCCTCCACCCCCCTCCTCACACTACTGCCTGTACTCTCCCTCCCCCCCACACTACTACCTGTACCCTCCATCCCCCCCTCACACTACTGCCTGTACCCTCCATCCCCCCTCACACTACTGCCTGTACCCTCCATCCCCCCTCACACACACCCCCCTCACACTACTGCCTGTACCCTCCATCCCCCCCTTACACTACTGCCTGTACTCTCCCCTCCCCCCCTCACACTACTGCCTGTACCCTCCATCCCCCCTTCACACTACTGCCTGTACCCTCCCTCCCCCCATGCACACATTACTGCCTGTACCCTCCATCCCCCCCTCCTCACACTACTGCCTGTACTCTCCCTCCCCCCATGCACACACTACTGCCTGTACTCTCCCTCCCCCCATGCACACACTACTGCCTGTACCCTCCATCCCCCCTCACACTACTGTCTGTACCCTCCATCCCCCGTTCACACTACTGCCTGTACACTCCCTCCCCCCATGCACACACTACTGCCTGTACCCTCCACCCTCCCTCCTCACACTACTGCCTGTACTCTCCCTCCCCCCATGCACACACTACTGTCTGTACTCTCCCTCCCCCATGCACACACTACTGCCTGTACCCTTCATTCCCCCTCACAGTACTGCCTGTATTCTCCCTCCCCCCATGCACACACTACTGCCTGTACCCTCCACCCCCCCCTCACACTACTGCGTGTACTCTCCCTCCCCCCACACACTACTGCCTGTAACCTCCCTCCCCCCATACACTACTGCCTGTATTCTCCATCCCCCCTCTCACACTACTGCCTGTACCCTCCATCCCCCCTCACACTACTGCCTGTACCCCCCCCCCTCACACTACTGCCTGTACTCTCCATCCCAACCTCACACTACTGCCTGTACCCTCCCTCCCCCCACACACTACTGCCTGTACCCTCCATCCCCCCTCCTCACACTACTGCCTGTACCCTCCACCCACCCCCCCCTCACACTACTGCCTGTACTCTCCCTCCCCCCTCACACTACTGCCTGTACCCTCCCTTCCCCCTCACACTACTGCCTGTACTCTCCATCCCCCCCTCACACTACTGCCTGTATTCTCCCTCCCCCCCTAACACTACTGCCTGTACCCTCCATCCCCCCTCCTCACACTACTGCCTGTACCGTCCATCCCCCCCTCACACTACTGCCTGTACTCTCCCTCCCCCCTCACACTACTGCCTGTACTCTCCATCCCCCCCTCACACTACTGCCTGTATTCTCCCTCCCCCCCTAACACTACTGTCTGTACCCTCCATCCCCCCTTCACACTACTGCCTGTACCCTCCCTTCCCCCTCACACTACTGCCTGTACACTCCCCCCCCTCACACTACTGCCTGTACTCCCCCCCCCACTCACACTACTTCCTGTACCATCCACCCGATGCACACAGTACTGTCTGTACCATCCCTCCCCCCACACACACTACTGCCTGTACCATCCTTCCACACACACTACTGCCTCTACCCTCTATCTCCCCCTACACACTACTGCCTGCATCCTCACTCCACACACACTACTGCCTGTACCCTCCCTCCACACACACTGCTGCCTGTACCCTCCATCCCCCCTACACAATACTGCCTGTACCCTCCATCCCCCCTACACACTACTGCCTCCACCCTCCCTCCACACACACTACTGCCTGTACCCTCCATCCCCCCCTACACACTACTGCCTGTACCCTCCCTCCCCCACACACACACACTGCTGCCTGTACCCTCCATCCCCCCACACACACTACTGTCTGTACCCTACCTCCCCCCCACACTACTGCCTGTACCCCCCTCCCCCACACACACACACTACTGTCTGTACCCTCCCTCCCCCACACCCTACCGCCTGTACACTCCATCCCCCCCACACACTACTGCCTGTATCCTCCCTCCCCCTCACACACTACTCCCTACCCCCTACTGCCTGTACCCCCCCCCACACACACTGCTGCCTGTACCCTCCATCCCCCCACACACACTACTGTCTGTACCCTACCTCCCCCCCACACTACTGCCTGTACCCCCCTCCCCCACACACACACTACTGTCTGTACCCTCCCTCCCCCACACCCTACCGCCTGTACACTCCATCCCCCCCACACACACTACTGCCTGTATCCTCCCTCCCCCACACACTACTGCCTGTATACTCAATCCCCCCCACACACACTACTGCTTGTATCCTCCCTCCCCCACACACTACTGCCTGTACACTCCACCCCCCCACACACACACTACTGCCTGTATCCTCCCTCCCCCACACTCTACTGCCTGTACCCCCCCCCCCCCCCCACACACACACACACACACACACACACACACACACACACACTACTGCCTGTATCCTCCCTCCCCCACACACTACTGCCTGTACCCCTTCCCCCCCCACACACACACACACACACACACACACACACACACACACACACACACACACACACACACACACACACACTCTACTGCCTGTATCCTCCCTCCCCCAGACACTACTGTCTGGACACTCCATCCCCACCACACACACACTACTGCTTGTATCCTCCCTGTCGACATAGACACCCTGTCGACCTAGTGCATGTCAACCTTTAGTGGTCGACCCAATGCTTGTCGACCTAGTGCATGTCGACCTAACGACCGCAACCTGATGTCACAGAGTGAGGGCAGTGCAGACACACAGTGTATGTAGCAGGTTAGTGTGTGAGTGGGTGGTGATGTCACAGAGTGAGGGCAGTGCAGACACACAGTGTATGTAGCAGGTTATTGTGTGATTGGATGATGATGTCACAGAGTGAGTGCAGTGCAGTGCAGACACACAGTGTATGTAGCAGGTTAGTGTGTGACTGGGTGGTGATGTCACAGAGTGAGTGCAGTGCAGACACACAGTGTAGGTAGCAGGTTAGTGTGTGACTGGGTGGTGATGTCACAGAGTGAGGGCAGTGCAGACACACACAGTGTATGTAGCAGGTTAGTGTGTGACTGGGTGGTGATGTCACAGAGTGAGGGCAGTGCAGACACACAGTGTATGTAGCAGGTTATTGTGTGATTGGATGATGATGTCACAGAGTGAGCGCAGTGCAGACACACAGTGTATGTAGCAGGTTATTGTGTGATTGGATGATGATGTCACAGAGTGAGCGCAGTGCAGACACACAGTTTATGTAGCAGGTTAGTGTGTGACTGGGTGGTGATGTCACAGAGTGAGGGCAGTGTAGACACACAGTGTATGTAGCAGGTTAGTGTGTGACTGGGTGGTGATGTCACAGAGTGAGTACAGTGCAGTCACACAGTGTATGTAGCAGGTTAGTGTGTGACTGGGTGGTGATGTCACAGAGTGAGCGCAGTGCAGACACACAGTGTATGTAGCAGGGTAGTGTGTGACTGGGTGGTGATGTCACAGAGTGAGGGCAGCGCAGACACACAGTGTATGTAGCAGGTTATTGTGTGATTGGATGATGATGTCACAGAGTGAGCGCAGTGCAGACACACAGTGTATGTAGCAGGTTAGTGTGTGACTGGGTGGTGATGTCACAGAGTGAGTGCAGTGCAGTCACACAGTGAATGTAGCAGGTTAGTGTGTGACTGGGTGGTGATGTCACAGGGTGAGTGCAGTCACACAGTCAGGATTAATACATTATTAGATTCAGATGTATTACTTGTTAGTGCAATATAAAGATTTTAATTTAGAATAAAAGGCTGAGACTAGTATTTCTTGTATGTGATTTATGTATGTTATTAAGCTGATATTTTGAATTTATCTGAAAGAGAAATTGTTCCTCTATAAAAAAAAAGGACTCTGTCATCTTTCTGGAACACCTGTGAGCTCTTGGGACCTCTGCTATCTGGGTCCCCTGTCCTGGCGGAGCAGATAAAGCAGATCATTATATGTAATGTGAGTGCTCACAGCCAGCTGGAGATAGAATGTAAATCTATACATCCCCTATAGCGTTCCGCATCCAAACGTCACTGCTGAATGAAGATATAATAAAGCAGGAAGGACTCGTGTCCTCCTTTACATTTACTTATGAATTGCTGACATTTAATCACTACATAAAATGCAGGCACCATGAATATATGCGATATCGCTACTTACCAGGGTCACGCCGCGCAGCTCATATAAATCTGCAAGGTCTGTTTCTTAGGAACCAATTCACTTGGTGCAGCAACCTCAATATCTCTCCAACAGCGGCATGCACCTCTTCCTCTTCACGCCTCAGTCTTTTCTAAGTCTATTATCATTTATATCTCATCTTCTTCCCTCCACACCAGTCTCCCTTCATTGTGTTTCAGCATCCCAGCGCCCCAATGAAACATTGATAACACTTTGAGAAGTGCTGGCACGTTATACGAGTCTCACGGTGTCAGTCACTCAGGAATCAGAGTCCTTTTCATCTTTATCTCCATATTCACACTCCACATAGCCCCGCCGCAGGTGTAATACGGCCCACGCTCCCCAACATCCTGTATTCCAGGAGAACATTTCCATTCTCTGCTGAAAGGAACACTAGGAAACACAAGTGGCCGAGTGCTCAGTATTGTAACAAGGGCAACACAGTCAGACCTGCCTTATCTGTAGTCACTGGGGTAGATAACGGGGTACTGGGGGCTTGGGTAAGAATTTTAGTCCAAGAAATGATTTCTGATAATTAACGCACAGAGTAAGTTAGGGGGTATATGGAGTAATGGTAACAAAGCCCCCTCCCCCCCACGCACAATTTTGTCTTCAGGTACAGGGTACGGTACTTTTGTAGCAATATATTCAATTGCAAATGATCAGGTAGAGCTTCTATATACAAGCGTCAGTTTGTGCGCAGTACTGTCCTATCACCCTAGGCCCAGGTCCTTCTACTGGTGAGGTGAGTAGACAAATGACAGTCTTCCCCAGGGACAATGGGGGAGAAACGCAGGAGACTGAGTGACAGGAGGCAGTGGGAGAGACACGCAGGAGACTGAGTGACAGGAGGCAGTGGGAGAGACACGCAGGAGACTGAGTGACAGGAGGCAGTGGGAGAGACACGCAGGAGACTGAGTGACAGGAGGCAGTAGGAGAGACACGCAGGAGACTCAGTGACAGGAGGCAGTGGGAGAGACACGCAGGAGACTGAGTGACAGGAGGCAGTGGGAGAGACACGCAGGAGACTCAGTGACAGGAGGCAGTGGGAGAGACACGCAGGAGACTCAGTGACAGGAGGCAGTGGGAGAGACACGCAGGAGACTGAGTGACAGGAGGCAGTGGGAGAGACACGCAGGAGACTGAGTGACAGGAGGCAGCGGGAGAGACACGCAGGAGACTCAGTGACAGGAGGCAGTGGGAGAGACACGCAGGAGACTCAGTGACAGGAGGCAGTGGGAGAGACACGCAGGAGACTCAGTGACAGGAGGCAGTGGGAGAGACACGCAGGAGATTGAGTGACAGGAGGCAGTGGGAGAGACACGCAGGAGACTGAGTGACAGGAGGCAGTGGGAGAGACACGCAGGAGACTCAGTGACAGGCGGCAGTGGGAGAGACATGCAGGAGACTGAGTGACAGGAGGCAGTGGGAGAGACACGCAGGAGACTGAGTGACAGGAGGCAGTGGGAGAGACACGCAGGAGACTCAGTGACAGGAGGCAGAGGGAGAGACACGCAGGAGACTGAGTGACAGGAGGCAGAGGGAGAGACACGCAGGAGACTCAGTGACAGGAGGCAGTGGGAGAGACATGCAGGAGACTGAGTGACAGGAGGCAGTGGGAGAGACACGCAGGAGACTGAGTGACAGGAGGCAGTGGGAGAGACACGCAGGAGACTCAGTGACAGGAGGCAGTGGGAGAGACATGCAGGAGACTGAGTGACAGGAGGCAGTGGGAGAGACACGCAGGAGACTGAGTGACAGGAGGCAGTGGGAGAGACACGCAGGAGACTCAGTGACAGGAGGCAGAGGGAGAGACACGCAGGAGACTGGGTGACAGGAGGCAGAGGGAGAGACACACAGGAGACTCAGTGACAGGAGGCAGTGGGAGAGACACGCAGGAGACTGAGTGACAGGAGGCAGTGGGAGAGACACGCAGGAGACTCAGTGACAGGAGGCAGTGGGGGAGACACGCAGGAGACTGAGTGACAGGAGGCAGTGGGAGAGACACGCAGGAGACTCAGTGACAGGAGGCAGAGGGAAAGACACGCAGGAGACTCAGTGACAGGGACAATGGGAGAGACACGCAGGGGATTCAGTGACAGGAGGCAGTGGGAGAGACACGCAGGAGACTCAGTGACAGGAGGCAGTGGGAGAGACACGCAGGAGACTCAGTGACAGGAGGCAGTGGGAGAGACACGCAGGAGACTCAGTGACAGGAGGCAGTGGGAGAGACACGCAGGAGACTGAGTGACAGGAGGCAGTGGGAGAGACACGCAGGAGACTGAGTGACAGGAGGCAGTGGGAGAGACACGCAGGAGACTCAGTGACAGGAGGCAGAGGGAGAGACATGCAGGAGACTGAGTGACAGGAGGCAGAGGGAGAGACACGCAGGAGACTCAGTGACAGGAGGCAGTGGGAGAGACACGCAGGAGACTCAGTGACAGGAGGCAGTGGGAGAAACACGCAGGAGACTCAGTGACAGGAGGCAGTGGGAGAGACACGCAGGAGACTCAGTGACAGGAGGCAGTGGGAGAGACACGCAGGAGACTCAGTGACAGGAGGCAGAGGGAGAGACATGCAGGAGACTGAGTGACAGGAGGCAGAGGGAGAGACACGCAGGAGACTCAGTGACAGGAGGCAGTGGGAGAGACACGCAGGAGACTCAGTGACAGGAGGCAGTGGGAGAAACACGCAGGAGACTCAGTGACAGGAGGCAGTGGGAGAGACACGCAGGAGACTGAGTGACAGGAGGCAGTGGGAGAGACACGCAGGAGACTCAGTGACAGGAGGCAGTGGGAGAGACACGCAGGAGACTCAGTGACAGGAGGCAGAGGGAGAGACACGCAGGAGACTGAGTGACAGGAGGCAGTGGGAGAGACACGCAGGAGACTGAGTGACAGGAGGCAGTGGGAGAGACACGCAGGAGACTCAGTGACAGGAGGCAGTGGGAGAGACATGCAGGAGATTGAGTGACAGGAGGCAGTGGGAGAGACACGCAGGAGATTGAGTGACAGGAGGCAGTGGGAGAGACACGCAGGAGACTCAGTGACAGGAGGCAGTGGGAGAGACACGCAGGAGACTCAGTGACAGGAGGCAGAGGGAGAGACACGCAGGAGACTGAGTGACAGGAGGCAGTGGGAGAGACACGCAGGAGACTCAGTGACAGGAGGCAGTGGGAGAGACATGCAGGAGATTGAGTGACAGGAGGCAGTGGGAGAGACACGCAGGAGATTGAGTGACAGGAGGCAGTGGGAGAGACACGCAGGAGACTCAGTGACAGGAGGCAGAGGGAGAGACATGCAGGAGACTCAGCGACAGGCAGCAGAGGGAAAGACACGCAGGAGACTCAGTGACAGGGACAATGGGAGAGACACGCAGGGGATTCAGTGACAGGAGGCAGTGGGAGAAACACGCAGGAGACTCAGTGACAGGAGGCAGTGGGAGAGACACGCAGGAGACTCAGTGACAGGAGGCAGTGGGAGAGACATGCAGGAGACTGAGTGACAGGAGGCAGTGGGAGAAACACGCAGGAGACTCAGTGACAGGAGGCAGTGGGAGAGACACGCAGGAGACTGAGTGACAGGAGGCAGTGGGAGAGACACGCAGGAGACTGAGTGACAGGAGGCAGTGGGAGAGACACGCAGGAGACTGAGTGACAGGAGGCAGTGGGAGAGACACGCAGGAGACTCAGTGACAGGAGGCAGTGGGAGAAACACGCAGGAGACTGAGTGACAGGAGGCAGTGGGAGAGACACGCAGGAGACTGAGTGACAGGAGGCAGTGGGAGAGACACGCAGGAGACTCAGTGACAGGAGGCAGTGGGAGAGACATGCAGGAGATTGAGTGACAGGAGGCAGTGGAAGAGACACGCAGGAGATTGAGTGACAGGAGGCAGTGGGAGAGACACGCAGGAGACTCAGTGACAGGAGGCAGAGGGAGAGACACGCAGGAGACTCAGTGACAGGAGGCAGTGGGAGAGACACGCAGGAGATTGAGTGACAGGAGGCAGTGGGAGAGACACGCAGGAGATTGAGTGACAGGAGGCAGTGGGAGAGACACGCAGGAGACTGAGTGACAGGAGGCAGTGGGAGAGACACGCAGGAGACTCAGTGACAGGAGGCAGTGGGAGAGACACGCAGGAGACTCAGTGACAGGAGGCAGTGGGAGAGACACGCAGGAGACTCAGTGACAGGAGGCAGTGGGAGAGACACGCAGGAGACTGAGTGACAGGAGGCAGCGGGAGAGACACGCAGGAGACTCAGTGACAGGAGGCAGTGGGAGAGACACGCAGGAGACTCAGTGACAGGAGGCAGTGGGAGAGACACGCAGGAGACTGAGTGACAGGAGGCAGTGGGAGAGACACGCAGGAGATTGAGTGACAGGAGGCAGTGGGAGAGACACGCAGGAGACTGAGTGACAGGAGGCAGTGGGAGAGTCACGCAGGAGACTCAGTGACAGGCGGCAGTGGGAGAGACACGCAGGAGACTGAGTGACAGGAGGCAGTGGGAGAGACACGCAGGAGACTCAGTGACAGGAGGCAGAGGGAGAGACACGCAGGAGACTGAGTGACAGGAGGCAGAGGGAGAGACACACAGGAGACTCAGTGACAGGAGGCAGTGGGAGAGACACGCAGGAGACTGAGTGACAGGAGGCAGTTGGAGAGACACGCAGGAGACTCAGTGACAGGAGGCAGTGGGGGAGACACGCAGGAGACTGAGTGACAGGAGGCAGTGGGAGAGACACGCAGGAGACTCAGTGACAGGAGGCAGAGGGAAAGACACGCAGGAGACTCAGTGACAGGGACAATGGGAGAGACACGCAGGGGATTCAGTGACAGGAGGCAGTGGGAGAGACACGCAGGAGACTCAGTGACAGGAGGCAGTGGGAGAGACACGCAGGAGACTCAGTGACAGGAGGCAGTGGGAGAGACACGCAGGAGACTCAGTGACAGGAGGCAGTGGGAGAGACACGCAGGAGACTCAGTGACAGGAGGCAGTGGGAGAGACACGCAGGAGACTGAGTGACAGGAGGCAGTGGGAGAGACACGCAGGAGACTGAGTGACAGGAGGCAGTGGGAGAGACACGCAGGAGACTCAGTGACAGGAGGCAGTGGGAGAGACACGCAGGAGACTCAGCGACAGGAGGCAGTGGGAGAGACACGCAGGAGACTGAGTGACAGGAGGCAGTGGGAGAGACACGCAGGAGACTGAGTGACAGGAGGCAGTGGGAGAGACACGCAGGAGACTGAGTGACAGGAGGCAGAGGGAGAGACACGCAGGAGACTCAGTGACAGGAGGCAGTGGGAGAGACACGCAGGAGACTGAGTGACAGGAGGCAGTGGGAGAGACACGCAGGAGACTCAGTGACAGGAGGCAGTGGGAGAAACACGCAGGAGACTCAGTGACAGGAGGCAGTGGGAGAGACACGCAGGAGACTGAGTGACAGGAGGCAGTGGGAGAGACACGCAGGAGACTCAGTGACAGGAGGCAGTGGGAGAGACACGCAGGAGACTCAGTGACAGGAGGCAGAGGGAGAGACACGCAGGAGACTGAGTGACAGGAGGCAGTGGGAGAGACACGCAGGAGACTGAGTGACAGGAGGCAGTGGGAGAGACACGCAGGAGACTCAGTGACAGGAGGCAGTGGGAGAGACATGCAGGAGATTGAGTGACAGGAGGCAGTGGGAGAGACACTCAGGAGATTGAGTGACAGGAGGCAGTGGGAGAGACACGCAGGAGACTCAGTGACAGGAGGCAGTGGGAGAGACACGCAGGAGACTCAGTGACAGGAGGCAGAGGGAGAGACACGCAGGAGACTGAGTGACAGGAGGCAGTGGGAGAGACACGCAGGAGACTCAGTGACAGGAGGCAGTGGGAGAGACATGCAGGAGATTGAGTGACAGGAGGCAGTGGGAGAGACACGCAGGAGATTGAGTGACAGGAGGCAGTGGGAGAGACACGCAGGAGACTCAGTGACAGGAGGCAGAGGGAGAGACATGCAGGAGACTCAGCGACAGGCAGCAGAGGGAAAGACACGCAGGAGACTCAGTGACAGGGACAATGGGAGAGACACGCAGGGGATTCAGTGACAGGAGGCAGTGGGAGAGACACGCAGGAGACTGAGTGACAGGAGGCAGTGGGAGAGACACGCAGGAGACTGAGTGACAGGAGGCAGTGGGAGAGACACGCAGGAGACTCAGTGACAGGAGGCAGTGGGAGAAACACGCAGGAGACTCAGTGACAGGAGGCAGTGGGAGAGACACGCAGGAGACTGAGTGACAGGAGGCAGTGGGAGAGACACGCAGGAGACTCAGTGACAGGAGGCAGTGGGAGAGACATGCAGGAGATTGAGTGACAGGAGGCAGTGGGAGAGACACGCAGGAGATTGAGTGACAGGAGGCAGTGGGAGAGACACGCAGGAGACTCAGTGACAGGAGGCAGAGGGAGAGACACGCAGGAGACTCAGTGACAGGAGGCAGTGGGAGAGACACGCAGGAGACTCAGTGACAGGAGGCAGTGGGAGAGACACGCAGGAGACTGAGTGACAGGAGGCAGTGGGAGAGACACGCAGGAGACTCAGTGACAGGAGGCAGAGGGAGAGACATGCAGGAGACTGAGTGACAGGAGGCAGAGGGAGAGACACGCAGGAGACTCAGTGACAGGAGGCAGTGGGAGAGACACGCAGGAGACTCAGTGACAGGAGGCAGTGGGAGAAACACGCAGGAGACTCAGTGACAGGAGGCAGTGGGAGAGACACGCAGGAGACTCAGTGACAGGAGGCAGTGGGAGAGACACGCAGGAGACTCAGTGACAGGAGGCAGAGGGAGAGACATGCAGGAGACTGAGTGACAGGAGGCAGAGGGAGAGACACGCAGGAGACTCAGTGACAGGAGGCAGTGGGAGAGACACGCAGGAGACTCAGTGACAGGAGGCAGTGGGAGAAACACGCAGGAGACTCAGTGACAGGAGGCAGTGGGAGAGACACGCAGGAGACTGAGTGACAGGAGGCAGTGGGAGAGACACGCAGGAGACTCAGTGACAGGAGGCAGTGGGAGAGACACGCAGGAGACTCAGTGACAGGAGGCAGAGGGAGAGACACGCAGGAGACTGAGTGACAGGAGGCAGTGGGAGAGACACGCAGGAGACTGAGTGACAGGAGGCAGTGGGAGAGACACGCAGGAGACTCAGTGACAGGAGGCAGTGGGAGAGACATGCAGGAGATTGAGTGACAGGAGGCAGTGGGAGAGACACGCAGGAGATTGAGTGACAGGAGGCAGTGGGAGAGACACGCAGGAGACTCAGTGACAGGAGGCAGTGGGAGAGACACGCAGGAGACTCAGTGACAGGAGGCAGAGGGAGAGACACGCAGGAGACTGAGTGACAGGAGGCAGTGGGAGAGACACGCAGGAGACTCAGTGACAGGAGGCAGTGGGAGAGACATGCAGGAGATTGAGTGACAGGAGGCAGTGGGAGAGACACGCAGGAGATTGAGTGACAGGAGGCAGTGGGAGAGACACGCAGGAGACTCAGTGACAGGAGGCAGAGGGAGAGACATGCAGGAGACTCAGCGACAGGCAGCAGAGGGAAAGACACGCAGGAGACTCAGTGACAGGGACAATGGGAGAGACACGCAGGGGATTCAGTGACAGGAGGCAGTGGGAGAAACACGCAGGAGACTCAGTGACAGGAGGCAGTGGGAGAGACACGCAGGAGACTCAGTGACAGGAGGCAGTGGGAGAGACATGCAGGAGACTGAGTGACAGGAGGCAGTGGGAGAAACACGCAGGAGACTCAGTGACAGGAGGCAGTGGGAGAGACACGCAGGAGACTGAGTGACAGGAGGCAGTGGGAGAGACACGCAGGAGACTGAGTGACAGGAGGCAGTGGGAGAGACACGCAGGAGACTGAGTGACAGGAGGCAGTGGGAGAGACACGCAGGAGACTCAGTGACAGGAGGCAGTGGGAGAAACACGCAGGAGACTGAGTGACAGGAGGCAGTGGGAGAGACACGCAGGAGACTGAGTGACAGGAGGCAGTGGGAGAGACACGCAGGAGACTCAGTGACAGGAGGCAGTGGGAGAGACATGCAGGAGATTGAGTGACAGGAGGCAGTGGAAGAGACACGCAGGAGATTGAGTGACAGGAGGCAGTGGGAGAGACACGCAGGAGACTCAGTGACAGGAGGCAGAGGGAGAGACACGCAGGAGACTCAGTGACAGGAGGCAGTGGGAGAGACACGCAGGAGATTGAGTGACAGGAGGCAGTGGGAGAGACACGCAGGAGATTGAGTGACAGGAGGCAGTGGGAGAGACACGCAGGAGACTGAGTGACAGGAGGCAGTGGGAGAGACACGCAGGAGACTCAGTGACAGGAGGCAGTGGGAGAGACACGCAGGAGACTCAGTGACAGGAGGCAGTGGGAGAGACACGCAGGAGACTCAGTGACAGGAGGCAGTGGGAGAGACACGCAGGAGACTGAGTGACAGGAGGCAGCGGGAGAGACACGCAGGAGACTCAGTGACAGGAGGCAGTGGGAGAGACACGCAGGAGACTCAGTGACAGGAGGCAGTGGGAGAGACACGCAGGAGACTGAGTGACAGGAGGCAGTGGGAGAGACACGCAGGAGATTGAGTGACAGGAGGCAGTGGGAGAGACACGCAGGAGACTGAGTGACAGGAGGCAGTGGGAGAGTCACGCAGGAGACTCAGTGACAGGCGGCAGTGGGAGAGACACGCAGGAGACTGAGTGACAGGAGGCAGTGGGAGAGACACGCAGGAGACTCAGTGACAGGAGGCAGAGGGAGAGACACGCAGGAGACTGAGTGACAGGAGGCAGAGGGAGAGACACACAGGAGACTCAGTGACAGGAGGCAGTGGGAGAGACACGCAGGAGACTGAGTGACAGGAGGCAGTTGGAGAGACACGCAGGAGACTCAGTGACAGGAGGCAGTGGGGGAGACACGCAGGAGACTGAGTGACAGGAGGCAGTGGGAGAGACACGCAGGAGACTCAGTGACAGGAGGCAGAGGGAAAGACACGCAGGAGACTCAGTGACAGGGACAATGGGAGAGACACGCAGGGGATTCAGTGACAGGAGGCAGTGGGAGAGACACGCAGGAGACTCAGTGACAGGAGGCAGTGGGAGAGACACGCAGGAGACTCAGTGACAGGAGGCAGTGGGAGAGACACGCAGGAGACTCAGTGACAGGAGGCAGTGGGAGAGACACGCAGGAGACTCAGTGACAGGAGGCAGTGGGAGAGACACGCAGGAGACTGAGTGACAGGAGGCAGTGGGAGAGACACGCAGGAGACTGAGTGACAGGAGGCAGTGGGAGAGACACGCAGGAGACTCAGTGACAGGAGGCAGTGGGAGAGACACGCAGGAGACTCAGCGACAGGAGGCAGTGGGAGAGACACGCAGGAGACTGAGTGACAGGAGGCAGTGGGAGAGACACGCAGGAGACTGAGTGACAGGAGGCAGTGGGAGAGACACGCAGGAGACTGAGTGACAGGAGGCAGAGGGAGAGACACGCAGGAGACTCAGTGACAGGAGGCAGTGGGAGAGACACGCAGGAGACTGAGTGACAGGAGGCAGTGGGAGAGACACGCAGGAGACTCAGTGACAGGAGGCAGTGGGAGAAACACGCAGGAGACTCAGTGACAGGAGGCAGTGGGAGAGACACGCAGGAGACTGAGTGACAGGAGGCAGTGGGAGAGACACGCAGGAGACTCAGTGACAGGAGGCAGTGGGAGAGACACGCAGGAGACTCAGTGACAGGAGGCAGAGGGAGAGACACGCAGGAGACTGAGTGACAGGAGGCAGTGGGAGAGACACGCAGGAGACTGAGTGACAGGAGGCAGTGGGAGAGACACGCAGGAGACTCAGTGACAGGAGGCAGTGGGAGAGACATGCAGGAGATTGAGTGACAGGAGGCAGTGGGAGAGACACTCAGGAGATTGAGTGACAGGAGGCAGTGGGAGAGACACGCAGGAGACTCAGTGACAGGAGGCAGTGGGAGAGACACGCAGGAGACTCAGTGACAGGAGGCAGAGGGAGAGACACGCAGGAGACTGAGTGACAGGAGGCAGTGGGAGAGACACGCAGGAGACTCAGTGACAGGAGGCAGTGGGAGAGACATGCAGGAGATTGAGTGACAGGAGGCAGTGGGAGAGACACGCAGGAGATTGAGTGACAGGAGGCAGTGGGAGAGACACGCAGGAGACTCAGTGACAGGAGGCAGAGGGAGAGACATGCAGGAGACTCAGCGACAGGCAGCAGAGGGAAAGACACGCAGGAGACTCAGTGACAGGGACAATGGGAGAGACACGCAGGGGATTCAGTGACAGGAGGCAGTGGGAGAGACACGCAGGAGACTGAGTGACAGGAGGCAGTGGGAGAGACACGCAGGAGACTGAGTGACAGGAGGCAGTGGGAGAGACACGCAGGAGACTCAGTGACAGGAGGCAGTGGGAGAAACACGCAGGAGACTCAGTGACAGGAGGCAGTGGGAGAGACACGCAGGAGACTGAGTGACAGGAGGCAGTGGGAGAGACACGCAGGAGACTCAGTGACAGGAGGCAGTGGGAGAGACATGCAGGAGATTGAGTGACAGGAGGCAGTGGGAGAGACACGCAGGAGATTGAGTGACAGGAGGCAGTGGGAGAGACACGCAGGAGACTCAGTGACAGGAGGCAGAGGGAGAGACACGCAGGAGACTCAGTGACAGGAGGCAGTGGGAGAGACACGCAGGAGACTCGGTGACAGGAGGCAGTGGGAGAGACATGCAGGAGACTCAGTGGTAGGAGGCAGTGGGAGAGACACGCAGGAGACTCAGTGACAGGAGGCAGTGGGAGAGACACGCAGGAGACTCAGTGACAGGAGGCAGTGGGAGAGACACGCAGGAGACTCAGTGACAGGAGGCAGTGGGAGAGACACGCAGGAGACTCAGTGACAGGAGGCAGTGGGAGAGACACGCAGGAGACTCAGTGACAGGAGGCAGTGGAAGAGACACGCAGGAGACTCAGTGACAGGAGGCAGTGGGAGAGACACGCAGGAGACTCAGTGACAGGAGGCAGTGGGAGAGACACGCAGGAGACTCAGTGACAGGCGACAGAGGGAGAGACATGTTGGAGACTCAGTGACAGGGACAATGGGGAGACACGCAGGAGACTGATACCCCTTTCACACTGCCAATGCCGGATCCCACCCGGGAATTGGAAGCGGGTCCTTCCCGGGTGGGATAGGCATTGGCAGCTGCTGCAGGCTTTCCCGACCCGGCAATAAGCCGGGCGGGTTGCCATAGCAGCGCGGGGCGGAGCCGGCGGCGGGGGCGGAGGTGGCGCTGGGAGATGAGCTCATCTCCGCGCCGCCTCTCCCTATCTAGTAAACGGGTCCCGGGTCAGGCCCGTTTATGCAGCCAATGACCCGGTATTCAACCCGGGTATAACACTGCTTTATAATAGAGATGTGCACCGGAAATTTTTCGGGTTTTGTGTTTTGGTTTTGGATTCGGTTCCGCGGCCGTGTTTTGGATTCGGCCGCGTTTTGCCAAAACCTCCCTGAAATTTTTTTGGCGGATTCGGGTGTGTTTTGGATTCGGGTGTTTTTTTACAAAAAACCCTCAAAAACAGCTTAAATCATAGAATTTGGGGGTCATTTTGATCCCATAGTATTATTAACCTCAATAACCATAATTTACACTCATTTTCAGTCTATTCTGAACACCTCACGCCTCACAATATTATTTTTAGTCCTAAAATTTGCACCGAGGTCGCTGGATGGCTAAGCTAAGCAACACAAGTGGCCGACACAAACACCTGGCCCATCTAGGAGTGGCACTGCAGTGTCAGACAGGATGGCACTTCAAAAAAATTGTCCCCAAACAGCACATGATGCAAAGAAAAAAAGAGGCACACCAAGGTCGCTGTGTGACTAAGCTAAGCGACACAAGTGGCCGACACAAACACCTGGCCCATCTAGGAGTGGCACTGCAGTGTCAGACAGGATGGCACTTCAAAAAAATTGTCCCCAAACAGCACATGATGCAAAGAAAAAAAGAGGCGCACCAAGGTCGCTGTGTGACTAAGCTAAGCGACACAAGTGGCCGACACAAACACCTGGCCCATCTAGGAGTGGCACTGCAGTGTCAGACAGGATGGCACTTCAAAAAAATTGTCCCCAAACAGCACATGATGCAAAGAAAAAAAGAGGCGCACCAAGGTCGCTGTGTGACTAATCTAAGCGACACAAGTGGCCGACACAAACACCTGGCCCATCTAGGAGTGGCACTGCAGTGTCAGACAGGATGGCACTTCAAAAAAATTGTCCCCAAACAGCACATGATGCAAAGAAAAAAAGAGGCGCACCAAGGTCGCTGTGTGACTAAGCTAAGCAACACAAGTGGCCGACACAAACACCTGGCCCATCTAGGAGTGGCACTGCAGTGTCAGACAGGATGGCACTTCAAAAAAATTGTCCCCAAACAGCACATGATGCAAAGAAAAAAAGAGGCGCACCAAGGTCGCTGTGTGACTAAGCTAAGCGACACAAGTGGCCGACACAAACACCTGGCCCATCTAGGAGTGGCACTGCAGTGTCAGACAGGATGGCACTTCAAAAAAATTGTCCCCAAACAGCACATGATGCAAAGAAAAAAAGAGGCGCACCAAGGTCGCTGTGTGACTAAGCTAAGCGACACAAGTGGCCGACACAAACACCTGGCCCATCTAGGAGTGGCACTGCAGTGTCAGACAGGATGGCACTTCAAAAAAATTGTCCCCAAACAGCACATGATGCAAAGAAAATAAGAGGCGCACCAAGGTCGCTGTGTGACTAATCTAAGCGAGACACGTGGCCGACACAAACACCTGGCCCATCTAGGAGTGGCACTGCAGTGTCATACAGGATGGCACTTAAAAAAATAGTCCCCAAACAGCACATGATGCAAAGAAAAATGAAAGAAAAAAGAGGTGCAAGATGGAATTGTCCTTGGGCCCTCCCACCCACCCTTATGTTGTATAAAAAGGACATGCACACTTTAACGAACCCATCATTTCAGCGACAGGGTCTGCCACACGACTGTGACTGAAATGACTGGTTGGTTTGGGCCCCCACCAAAAAAGAAGCAATCGATCTCTCCTTGCACAAACTGGCTCTACAGAGGCAAGATGTCCACCTCATCATCAGCCTCCGATTCCTCACCCCTTTCACTGTGTACATCCCCCTCCTCACAGATTATTAATTCGTCCCCACTGGAATCCACCATCTCAGATCCCTGTGTACTTTCTGGAGGCAATTGCTGGTGAATGTCTCCACGGAGGAATTGATTATAATTCATTTTGATGAACATCATCTTCTCCACATTTTCTGGAAGTAACCTCGTACGCCGATTGCTGACAAGGTGAGCGGCTGCACTAAACACTCTTTCGGAGTACACACTGGAGGGAGGGCAACTTAGGTAGAATAAAACCAGTTTGTGCAAGGGCCTCCAAATTGCCTCTTTTTCCTGCCAGTATACGTACGGACTGTCTGACGTGCCTACTTGGATGCGGTCACTCATATAATCCTCCACCATTCTTTCAATGGTGAGAGAATCATATGCAGTGACAGTAGACGACATGTCAGTAATCGTTGGCAGGTCCTTTAGTCCGGACCAGATGTCAGCACTCGCTCCAGACTGCTCTGCATCACCGCCAGTGGGTGGGCTAGGAATTCTTAGCCTTTTCCTCGCACCCCCAGTTGCGGGAGAATGTGAAGGAGGAGCTGTTGACGGGTCACGTTCCGCTTGACTTGACAATTTTCTCACCAGCAGGTCTTTGAACCTCTGCAGACTTGTGTCTGCTGGAAAGAGAGATACAACATAGGTTTTAAATCTAGGATCGAGCACGGTGGCCAAAATGTAGTGTTCTGATTTCAACAGATTGACCACCCGTGAATCCTGGTTAAGCGAATTAAGGGCTCCATCCACAAGTCCCACATGCCTAGCGGAATCGCTCTGTTTTAGCTCCTCCTTCAATGTCTCCAGCTTCTTCTGCAAAAGCCTGATGAGGGGAATGACCTGACACAGGCTGGCAGTGTCTGAACTGACTTCACGTGTGGCAAGTTCAAAGGGTTGCAGAACCTTGCACAACGTTGAAATTATTCTCCACTGAGCTTGAGTCAGGTGCATTCCCCCTCCTTTGCCTTTATCGTGGGCAGATGTATAGGCTTGAATGGCCTTTTGCTGCTCCTCCATCCTCTGAAGCATATAGAGGGTTGAATTCCACCTCGTTACCACCTCTTGCTTCAGATGATGGTAGGGCAGGTTCAGGACTGTTTGCTGGTGCTCCAGTCTTCGGCACGCGGCGGCTGAATGCCGAAAGTGGCCCGCAATTCTTCGGGCCACCGACAGCATCTCTTGCACGCCCCTGTCGTTTTTTAAATAATTCTGCACCACCAAATTCAATGTATGTGCAAAACATGGGACGTGCTGGAATTTGCCCACATGTAATGCACGCACAATATTGGTGGCGTTGTCCGATGTCACAAATCCCCAGGAGAGTCCAATTGGGGTAAGCCATTCTGCGATGATGTTCCTCAGTTTCCGTAAGAGCTTGTCAGCTGTGTGTCTCTTATGGAAAGCGTTGATACAAAGCGTAGCCTGCCTAGGAATGAGTTGGCGTTTGCGAGATGCTGCTACTGGTGCCGCCGCTGCTGTTCTTGCTGCGGGAGGCAATACATCTACCCAGTGGGCTGTCACAGTCATATAGTCCTGAGTCTGCCCTGCTCCACTTGTCCACATGTCCGTGGTTAAGTGGACATTGGGTACAACTACATTTTTTAGGACACTGGTGACTCTTTTTCTGACGTCTGTGTACATTTTCGGTATCGCCTGCCTAGAGAAATGGAACCTAGATGGTATTTGGTACCGGGGACACAGTACCTCAAGCAAGTCTCTAGTTGCCTGTGAATTAACGGTGGATACCGGACACACGTTTCTCACCACCAGGCTGACAAGACCTGAGTTATCCGCTTTGCAGCAGGATGACTGCTGTGATATTTCATCTTCCTCGCAAAGGACTGTTGGACAGTCAATTGCTTACTGGAAGTAGTACAAGTGGTCTTCTGACTTCCCCTCTGGGATGACGATCGACTCCCAGCAGCAACAACAGCAGCGCCAGCAGCAGTAGGCGTTACACTCAAGGATGCATCGGAGGAATCCCAGGCAGGAGAGGACTCGTCAGACTTGCCAGTGACATGGCCTGCAGGACTACTGGCTTTCCTGTGTAAGGTGGAAATTGACACTGAGGGAGTTGGTGGTGTGGATTGCAGGAGCTTGGTTACAAGAGGAAGGGATTTAGTGGTCAGTGGACTGCTTCCGCTGTCATCCAAAGTTTTTGAACTTGTCACTGACTTCTGATGAATGCGGTCCAGGTGATGTATAAGGGAGGATGTTCCTAGGTGGTTAACGTCCTTACCCCTACTTATTACAGCTTGACAAAGGCAACACACGGCTTGACACCTGTTGTCCGCATTTGTGTTGAAATAATTCCACACCGAAGAGGTGATTTTTTTTGTATTTTGACCAGGCATGTCAATGGCCATATTCGTCCCACGGACAACAGGTGTCTCCCCGGGTGCCTGACTTAAACAAACCACCTCACCATCAGAATCCTCCTTGTCAATTTCCTCCCCAGCGCCAGCAACACCCATATCCTCATCCTGGTGTACTTCAACAGTGACATCTTCAATTTGACTATCAGGAACTGGACTTCGGGTGCTCCTTCCAGCACTTGCAGGGGGCGTGCAAATGGTGGAAGGCGCAAGCTCTTCCCATCCAGTGTTGGGAATGTCAGGCATCGCAACCGACACAATTGGACTCTCCTTGGGGATTTGTGATTTAGAAGAACGCACAGTTCTTTGCTGTGCTTTTGCCAGCTTAAGTCTTTTCATTTTTCTAGCGAGAGGATGAGTGCTTCCATCCTCATGTGAATCTGAACCACTAGCCATGAACATAGGCCAGGGCCTCAGCCGTTCCTTGCCACTCCGTGTTGTAAATGGCATATTTACGCTTCTCATCAGATGCTTTCAATTTTGATTTTTGGGTCATTTTACTGAACTTTTGTTTTTTGGATTTTACATGCTCTCTACTATGACATTGGGCATCGGCCTTGGCAGACGACGTTGATGGCATTTCATTGTCTCGGCCATGACTAGTGGCAGCAGCTTCAGCACGAGGTGGAAGTGGATCTTGATATTTCCCTATTTTAACCTCCACATTTTTGTTCTCCATTTTTTAATGTGTGGAATTATATGCCAGTATCAATAGCAATGGCCTACTACTATATATACTGCGCACAACTGAAATGCACCACAGGTATGGATGGATAGTATACTTGACGACACAGAGGTAGGTAGAGCAGTGGCCTTCCGTACCGTATTGCTATATATACTGGTGGTCACTGTCAGCAAACTGCAAAACTAAAATGCACCACAGGTATAGAATCTAGATGGATAGTATACTTGACGACACAGAGGTAGGTAGAGCAGTGGCCTTCCGTACCGTACTGCTATATATACTGGTGGTCACTGTCAGCAAAACTCTGCACTGTACTCCTCCTATATAATACTGCTGGTCCCCAGTCCCCACAATAAAGCAGTGTGAGCACAGATATATGCAGCACACTGAGCACAGATATGGAGCGTTTTTCAGGCAGACAACGTATACTGGTGGTCACTGTCAGCAAAACTTTGCACTGTACTCCTCCTATATAATACTGCTGGTCCCCAGTCCCCACAATAAAGCAGTGTGAGCACAGATATATGCAGCACACTGAGCACAGATATGGAGCGTTTTTCAGGCAGAGAACGGATAAAACTGGTGGTCACTGATCAGCAAAACTCTGCACTGTACTCCTCCTATATAATACAGCTGCTCCCCAGTCCCCACAATTAAGCAATAAGCACAAATATTTGCAGCAACATTAATAAACGGAGAGGACGCCAGCCACGTCCTCTCCCTAACATTTCCAATGCACGAGTGAAAATGGCGGCGACGCGCGGCTCCTTATATAGAATACGAATCTCGCGAGACTCCGACCGCGGGATGATGATGTTCGGGCGCGCTCGGGTTAACCGAGCCATATGGGAGAATCCGAGTATGCCTCGGACCCGTGTAAAATGGGTGAAGTTCGGGGGGGTTCGGTTTCCGAGGAACCGAACCCGCTCATCACTACTTTATACCCGGGTTGAATTGCTGGGTCAAGTGACCCGCGATTTCGGCAAGGCCCCTTTCACACCGCACGCCGACCCGTGTCGACCCGGCAATATGCCGGGTCGATACCGGGTTATTTGTGCGGTGTGAAAGGGGTATGAGTGACGAGGACAATGGGGGAGACACGCAGGAGACTCAGTGACAGACAGCAGAGGGAGAGACATGCAGGAGACTCAGTGACAGGAGGCAGAGGGAGAGACAAGCAGGAGACTCAGTGACAGACAGCAGAGGGAGAGACATGCAGGAGACTCAGTGACAGGAGGCAGAGGGAGAGACAAGCAGGAGACTCAGTGACAGGAGGCAGTGGGAGAGACACGCAGGAGACTCAGTGACAGGAGGCAGTGAGAGAGACACGCAGGAGACTCAGTGACAGACAGCAGAGGGAGAGACATGCAGGAGACTCAGTGACAGGAGGCAGAGGGAGAGACAAGCAGGAGACTCAGTGACAGGAGGCAGTGGGAGAGACACGCAGGAGACTCAGTGACAGGAGGCAGTGAGAGAGACACGCAGGAGACTCAGTGACAGACAGCAGAGGGAGAGACACGCAGGAGACTCAGTGACAGGCGACAGAGGGAGAGACATGCAGGAGACTCAGTGACAGGTGACAGTGTGAGAGACACACAGGAGACTCAGTGGCAGGGACAATGGGAGAGACATGCAGGAGACTCAGTGACAGGAGGCAGTGGGAGAGACATGCAGGAGACTCAGTGACAGGAGGCAGTGAGAGAGACACGCAGAAGACTCAGTGACAGGAGGCAGTGGGAGAGACACGCAGGAGACTCAGTGACAGGGACAATGGGAGAGACATGCAGGAGACTCAGTGACAGGAGGCAGTGGGAGAGACATGCAGGAGACTCAGTGACAGGAGGCAGTGAGAGAGACACGCAGGAGACTCAGTGACAGGAGGCAGTGGGAGAGACACGCAGGAGACTCAGTGACAGGAGGCAGAGGGAGAGACATGCAGGAGACTCAGTGACAGGTGACAGTGTGAGAGACACACAGGAGACTCAGTGGCAGGGACAATGGGAGAGACATGCAGGAGACTCAGTGACAGGAGGCAGTGGGAGAGACATGCAGGAGACTCAGTGACAGGAGGCAGTGAGAGAGACACGCAGGAGACTCAGTGACAGGAGGCAGTGAGAGAGACACGCAGGAGACTCAGTAACAGACAGCAGAGAGAGACGGGATGCGGTCAAGATCCCGCCGGACGGAATCCCGGCAGTTGAAATACTGACACCGGAATCCCGACCGGCACAATCCTGACATATTCTCCCTCCGTGGGTGTCCACGACACCCATAGAGGGAGAATAAAATAGTGTGCCGAGCGTAGCGAGGCACCGTGCCCGCTGCGTGGCGAGCGTAGCGAGCCCGCAAGGGGCTGCGTTCCGCTCGCCACCCCTGTCGGGATTCTGCTGGTCGGGATTCCGGTGTCGGTATTTCGACCACCGGGATCCCGTCCAGCGGGATTTTGTACTGATCCCAGAGAGACACGCAGGAGATTTAGTGACAGGCGACAGAGGGAGAGACATGCAGGAGATTTAGTGACAGGCGACAGAGGGAGAGACACGCAGGAGACTCAGTGAGAGGTGACAGAGGGAGAGACATTCCAGGAGACTCAGTGACAGGCGACATTGGGAGAGACACGCAGGAGACTCAGTGAGAGGTGACAGAGGGAGAGACACGCAGGAGACTCAGTGACAGGCGACATTGGGAGAGACATGCAGGAGACTCAGTGACAGGCGACAGAGGGAGAGACACGCAGGAGACTCAGTGACAGGAGGCAGTGGGAGAGACACGCAGGAGACTGAGTGACAGGGACAATGGGAGAGACACGCAGGAGACTCAGTGACAGGGACAATGGGAGAGACACGCAGGAGACTCAGTGACAAGAGGCAGTGGGAGAGACACGCAGGAGACTCAGTGACAGGAGGCAGTGGGAGAGACACGCAGGAGACTCAGTGACAGGAGGCAGTGGGAGAGACACGCAGGAGACTGAGTGACAGGAGGCAGTGGGAGAGACATGCAGGAGACTCAGTGACAGGCGACAGAGGGAGAGACACGCAGGAGACTCAGTGACAGGAGGCAGTGGGAGAGACACGCAGGAGACTCAGTGACAGGAGGCAGTGGGAGAGACATCACTACTTTATACCCGGGTTGAATTGCTGGGTCAAGTGACCCGCGATTTCGGCAAGGCCCCTTTCACACCGCACGCCGACCCGTGTCGACCCGGCAATATGCCGGGTCGATACCGGGTTATTTGTGCGGTGTGAAAGGGGTATGAGTGACAAGGACAATGGGGGAGACACGCAGGAGACTCAGTGACAGACAGCAGAGGGAGAGACATGCAGGAGACTCAGTGACAGGAGGCAGAGGGAGAGACATGCAGGAGACTCAGTGGCAGGAGGCAGTGAGAGAGACACGCAGGAGACTCAGTGACAGGAGGCAGTGAGAGAGACACGCAGGAGACTCAGTGACAGACAGCAGAGGGAGAGACATGCAGGAGTCTCAGTGACAGGAGGCAGTGGGAGAGACAAGCAGGAGACTCAGTGGCAGGAGGCAGTGAGAGAGACACGCAGGAGACTCAGTGACAGGAGGCAGTGAGAGAGACACGCGGGAGACTCAGTGACAGGCGACAGAGGGAGAGACATGCAGGAAACTCAGTGACAGGTGACAGTGTGAGAGACACACAGGAGACTCAGTGGCAGGGACAATGGGAGATGTCACGATCCGGGTATCTGGACGCCATTACTTACCCTTCAGATGCCTCCTAAGGCTGGCTCAGCGTTCCAGGACCGGATCCCATCTGTTATACTGATGTCCACATTCTTGCCTCCTCTCCTGTCACTCTGAGACGCGGTCACCGCAACGCCTGTAACATCCGGAATGGCGTCTCCCGCGGCCTCCGCCGCTGTTCCTGAGTTTCTGCATGCAGAGTGTCAGAGTGGTGATTACGTCAGCCGCGGCCTCCGCTGTGCCCGCGTGGTTAAATGTGCACTTATCAGTCTGGCGTCTCCTGTCTCCTGTGGCCGGCGCCGCCATTACTGTTTTAATTCCCACATGGATTACAAACCAAACTTCCCTCCAAGTGTCTGCATGGGCGCAGCCATCTTGGATTCTGTCATCTGTTCATTTCCACCAATCTACTGTTTGCAATGTTAATCTGCATAATTGCCTAGCCAATCCCTTCCTTGCTGCAGGTATAAGTATTCTGTGCCTGAGCAAGGAAGGCGTCAGTGCTTTGGTTGTCAAACCTTGTTCCAGTTTGTCTCTCTCCTGTGGTTGTTTTCCAGGTTCCAGTTCCTATCTCCAAACCTCCACTAAAGAGACCCGCACCAGCATTCCACCTGCGGTGTAGCCTGACTCTCCTATCCATTTGGATTCATCTGCTTCCAGCTACGGATCCACCTGCTTACAGCAATCAGCTTCCAGCAGAGATCAGCTCTTCTTAAAGTGCCGGTACCCTTTTCTACAGATTATCATTTATCACCGGCATTATTATTTCACCGCTCTCAAGCTCCAAACATCACTTCATATTTCATCGCTCTCAAGCTACATTTATCATTTAACTGGTTCCAGCCAGTATCCACTCCGTGCCAACATCAGTCTGGTTCCAGCCAGTACCCACAGCAGCCGTTTTATCCACAGCAGCCCAGCTTTTCCTGGAACACCAGCTGGTACGATCCTGGGCTATCTCCATTGCTACAGTCGGGCCTGGTAAGGACTTTCCAACTAGAAGATTATAAGAACTATCTCACACTACCAGAGCCCTGTGGCCCTTGCCACCCTGTAGAACCCAGGAACTGTATTTATCCTCTGCTGATTTTTATGTTTTCTTTTACTGCTGCTGTGTTACGGAGTTTGTCATAAATAAACATCATTGACTTTTACCCTGGTTGTCGTGTTCACGCCTTCGGGCATTTCTTCTACATGTTACTTACATGTCTAGGGGTCTGATACAACCTCCCAGGTTCCGTTACATCTCAGCCCCTACAACTGAGGCTGCCTCCCGTCAGCTCAGGCCCTCAGTTGTGACAGTAAGCACTGACCATATGAATCCAGCCGGAGACCAGGATCAAGCGGCCAGGCCGATGCAAGAACTGGCAGCCCGACTTGAACATCAGGAGGCTGCACAGGGCCACATCATCCGCTGTCTCCAGGATCTCTCTACTATGCTGGATGGGATTCAGACAACCCTCCGTGGATCAGACGCGTCCGGTGCGTCAACCACAGTGACTCCAGCTATAACCCCACCCACCTTACCCATTTCTGCTCCACATCTTCATCTTCCAACGCCAGCAAAATTTGACGGATCTCCAAGATTCTGCAGGGGATTTCTCAACCAGTGTGAGATTCAGTTTGAGCTACAACCTGGCAATTTTCCCAGTGACCGTACAAAAATTGCCTACATTATCTCTCTTCTCAGTGGCTCAGCCCTTGATTGGGCATCACCGTTATGGGAGAGGTCCGACACCCTGCTATCCTCCTACACTGCATTCGTGTCAACATTCAGGCGTATCTTCGACGAGCCAGGCCGGGTAACTTCAGCTTCATCTGAGATTCTCCGTTTACGCCAGGGATCACGTACTGTAGGACAATATCTTATACAGTTCCAGATCCTGGCATCCGAACTGGCATGGAACGACGAGGCCCTGTATGCTGCATTCTGGCATGGCTTATCTGAGCGTATTAAAGATGAGTTAGCTACCAGAGACTTACCTTCCAAGTTAGATGAGCTAATCTCACTATGCACGAAAGTTGATTTACGTTTCAGAGAGAGAGCAACTGAGCGTGGAAGATCATCTGCTCCAAAATCTTCTGCTCCTCCTCCTCGCCAACTGTCACCATCTAAAGACGAGCCCATGCAAATTGGCCGTTCCCGTTTAACTCCTGCTGAGCGCCGAAGACGTCTCTCTGAGTCTCTTTGTCTTTATTGTGCAGCTCCGTCTCACACCATCAATGCCTGTCCCGAACGTCCGGGAAAACTCCAAACCCTAGCTCGCCCAGGAGAGGGCCGGCTAGGAGTAATGATCTCCTCTCCATCTCCTCATGATTGTAATCTCCCAGTGTCGCTCCAAATTGCTCAACGTTATCGGAACGTCATTGCCCTCCTTGATTCCGGAGCAGCTGGGAACTTTATTACCGAAGCCTATGTTAAACGGTGGTCCCTACCCACCGAGAGACTTCCTTCATCCATCTCCTTAACTGCCGTGGATGGCAGCAAGATTTTTGATGCAGTTATTTCCCTAAGGACTCTACCAGTTCGTCTGAGAGTGGGAGTTCTTCATTCCGAATTTATTTCTTTTTTAGTGATTCCAAGGGCCACACATCCTGTGGTCCTGGGTCTTCCATGGCTCCGTCTTCACAATCCATCTATTGATTGGACGACTACGCAGATTCTGACATGGGGTCCCTCCTGTGCTGAGACATGTTTGTTTAAAGTATTGCCTGTCTGTTCTTCCTCCTCCAGGTCGTCTGATGTTCCACCTCCTCCATGTCAAGATTTCACGGATGTGTTCAGTAAGGCTTCTGCTGATATCCTTCCTCCTCATAGAGAATGGGACTGCCCGATTGATCTCGTTCCAGGGAAGGTTCCACCTCGAGGCCGAACTTACCCGTTGTCTCTGCCTGAGACGCATTCTATGGAGGAATACATTAAAGAGAACCTAGCAAAAGGGTTCATTCGACCTTCCTCTTCTCCAGCCGGCGCAGGCTTCTTTTTCGTAAAGAAAAAAGATGGTGGTCTGCGGCCGTGCATTGACTACAGAGGTCTGAACGACATTACCATCAAGAACCGCTATCCACTACCCCTGATTACTGAGCTCTTTGATAGAGTTAGCGGAGCTACCATCTTCACAAAGCTGGACTTGAGAGGTGCATACAAACTCATCCGGATCCGTGAGGGTGACGAGTGGAAGACCGCCTTTAACACCCGTGACGGACATTATGAGTACCTCGTCATGCCCTTCGGATTGAGCAATGCTCCAGCTGTCTTCCAGCATTTTGTCAATGAGATCTTCAGAGACATTTTATACCGTCATGTCGTGGTCTATCTAGATGATATCCTCATTTTTGCCAACAATTTAGAGGAACATCGTTTTTGGGTAAAAGAGGTTCTGTCCCGTCTCCGTGTCAATCATCTCTATTGCAAATTAGAGAAATGCGTCTTTGAAGTCAAGTCCATTCCGTTTCTAGGTTACATTGTGTCCGGTTCCGGACTAGAGATGGATCCTGAGAAACTACAAGCAATCCAGAATTGGCCGATATCCTTAACCCTCAAAGGGGTCCAGAGGTTCTTAGGGTTCGCCAATTATTACAGAAAGTTTATACGAGACTTTTCCACCATTGTGGCGCCTATTACTGCTTTAACTAAGAAGGGTGCTAACCCGTCCAAGTGGTCTGAAGAAGCTACGCAAGCTTTTCATCTCTTAAAACAACGGTTCATCTCTGCACCAGTTCTGAAACAGCCCGACATCGACTCTCCTTTCATCTTAGAGGTGGATGCCTCCTCCGTTGGAGTAGGAGCGGTGTTATCTCAGAGGGCTAAAGATGGCCATTTACATCCTTGCAGTTTCTTCTCCCGGAAGTTCTCCCCAGCGGAGCGCAACTATGCCATTGGCGACCAGGAGTTGCTAGCCATCAAGCTCGCTCTAGAGGAGTGGAGATATCTGTTGGAGGGAGCTTCTCATTCAATCACCATACTTACAGACCACAAGAACCTTTTATATCTGAAAGGCGCACAATGTCTCAACCCTCGTCAGGCCAGATGGGCACTTTTCTTTTCCAGGTTCGACTTTAAACTCCAGTTCTGTCCGGGATCTCAGAATCGCAAGGCCGATGCCCTTTCCCGCTCATGGGAGCAAGAAAATGAGTCAGAGTCTTCAGACAAGCATCCTATTATCAATCCGTTGGCATTCTCCACGGTAGGGATGGACTCTACGCCCCCACTAGGGAAAAGTTTTGTGAAGCCGGTACTGAGGAAGAAGCTCATGCATTGGGCCCATGCTTCCCGTTTTGCCGGACATACAGGTATCCAAAAAACCCTGGAGTTTATCTCTAGGTCCTATTGGTGGCCAACTCTGAGAAAGGACGTCATGGAGTTTATTGCATCTTTCCCAAAGTGTGCCCAACATAAAGTATCCCGCCAGTCGCCTGCGGGGCAACTGGTTCCACTATCCGTTCCCCGTCGACCATGGACCCATTTGTCGATGGATTTCATTACAGACTTACCCATGTGCAACAAGTTCAATACCATCTGGGTGGTAGTTGACCGGTTCACCAAGATGGCACACTTCATTCCTCTCACCGGTCTTCCGTCAGCTTCCAAGTTGGCTCAAGTGTTCATACAAGAGATCTTCCGACTCCACGGTCTGCCTGAAGAAATTATCTCAGATCGAGGAGTTCAATTCACAGCCAAATTCTGGCGAAGTTTATGTCAAGTCCTCCAAGTCAAACTAAAGTTTTCCACGGCTTACCATCCTCAGACCAATGGTCAAACTGAGAGGGTGAATCAGGACTTGGAGGCCTTCCTCCGCATCTATGTGTCTTCCTCTCAAGATGACTGGGTTCAATTACTTCCCTGGGCCGAGTTCTGTCATAACAATCAGTATCATTCCTCATCTTCTTCAACACCATTCTTCACCAACTTTGGATTCCACCCTAAAGTCCCTGAATTCCAACCGCTCCCAGCAACTTCTGTTCCAGCAGTGGATATCACCTTGCATCAGTTTGCAAACAACTGGAAGAGTGTACGAGCAGCTCTGCTCAAGGCATCGTTCAGGTATAAGAAGTTTGCGGACAAGAAGCGTAGAGCGGTTCCTGCTCTCAAGGTGGGTGATCGGGTATGGTTATCCACGAAGAATTTGAGGTTAAGAGTTCCCAGTATGAAGTTTGCACCTCGCTACATTGGTCCTTTCAAAATTGAGCAAGTCATCAATCCTGTTGCTTACAGACTTCAGTTACCTCCCTTCTTAAAAATACCCAGGACATTCCATGTTTCCCTGTTGAAACCGCTGATCCTGAATCGGTTTCATTCCTCACTTCCTCCAACTCCGAAAGTCCAAACTCAACGAGGCGTTGAGTATGAAGTGGCCAAGATCCTGGACTCACGTCACCGTTACGGTCAACTACAGTATCTTATTGACTGGAAGGGTTACGGCCCTGAGGAACGCTCATGGACCAATGCTTCTGATGTCCATGCTCCTGCCTTGGTCCGGAGATTCCATTCCAAGTTTCCTCAAAAGCCAAAGAAGTGTCCTGGGGACACTCCTAAAGGGGGGGGTGCTGTCACGATCCGGGTATCTGGACGCCATTACTTACCCTTCAGATGCCTTCTAAGGCTGGCTCAGCGTTCCAGGACCAGATCCCATCTGTCATACTGATGTCCACATTCCTGCCTCCTCTCCTGTCACTCTGAGACGCGGTCACCGCAATGCCTGTAACATCCGGAATGGCGTCTCCCGCGGCCTCCGCCGCTGTTCCTGAGTTTCTGCATGCAGAGTGTCAGAGTGGTGATTACGTCAGCCGCGGCCTCCGCTGTGCCCGCGTGGTTAAATGTGCACTTATCAGTCTGGCGTCTCCTGTGGCCGGCGCCGCCATTACTGTTTTAATTCCCACATGGATTACAAACCAAACTTCCCTCCAAGTGTCTGCATGGGCGCAGCCATCTTGGATTCTGTCATCTGTTCATTTCCACCAATCTACTGTTTGCAATGTTAATCTGCATAATTGCCTAGCCAATCCCTTCCTTGCTGCAGGTATAAGTATTCTGTGCCTGAGCAAGGAAGGCGTCAGTGCTTTGGTTGTCAAACCTTGTTCCAGTTTGTCTCTCTCCTGTGGTTGTTTTCCAGGTTCCAGTTCCTATCTCCAAACCTCCACTAAAGAGACCCGCACCAGCATTCCACCTGCGGTGTAGCCTGACTCTCCTATCCATTTGGATTCATCTGCTTCCAGCTACGGATCCACCTGCTTACAGCAATCAGCTTCCAGCAGAGATCAGCTCTTCTTAAAGTGCCGGTACCCTTTTCTACAGATTATCATTTATCACCGGCATTATTATTTCACCGCTCTCAAGCTCCAAACATCACTTCATATTTCATCGCTCTCAAGCTACATTTATCATTTAACTGGTTCCAGCCAGTATCCACTCCGTGCCAACATCAGTCTGGTTCCAGCCAGTACCCACAGCAGCCGTTTTATCCACAGCAGCCCAGCTTTTCCTGGAACACCAGCTGGTACGATCCTGGGCTATCTCCATTGCTACAGTCGGGCCTGGTAAGGACTTTCCAACTAGAAGATTATAAGAACTATCTCACACTACCAGAGCCCTGTGGCCCTTGCCACCCTGTAGAACCCAGGAACTGTATTTATCCTCTGCTGATTTTTATGTTTTCTTTTACTGCTGCTGTGTTACGGAGTTTGTCATAAATAAACATCATTGACTTTTACCCTGGTTGTCGTGTTCACGCCTTCGGGCATTTCTTCTACATGTTACTTACATGTCTAGGGGTCTGATAGAACCTCCCAGGTTCCGTTACATCTCAGCCCCTACAACTGAGGCTGCCTCCCGTCAGCTCAGGCCCTCAGTTGTGACAGGAGAGACATGCAGGAGACTCAGTGACAGGAGGCAGTGGGAGAGACATGCAGGAGACTCAGTGACAGGAGGCAGTGTGAGAGACACGCAGGAGACTCAGTGACAGGAGGCAGTGAGAGAGACACGCAGGAGACTCAGTAACAGACAGCAGAGAGAGACGGGATGTGGTCAAGATCCCGCCGGACGGAATCCCGGCGGTTGAAATACTGACACCGGAATCCCGACCGGCACAATCCTGACATATTCTCCCTCCGTGGGTGTCCACGACACCCATAGAGGGAGAATAAAATAGTGTGCCGAGCGTAGCGAGGCACCGTGCCCGCTGCGTGGCGAGCGTAGCGAGCCCGCAAGGGGCTGCGTTCCGCTCGCCACCCCTGTCGGGATTCTGCTGGTCGGGATTCCGGTGTCGGTATTTCGACCACCGGGATCCCGTCCAGCGGGATTTCGTACTGATCCCAGAGAGACACGCAGGAGATTTAGTGACAGGCGACAGAGGGAGAGACACGCAGGAGACTCAGTGACAGGCGACAGAGGGAGAGACACACAGGAGACTCAGTGACAGGCGACATTGGGAGAGACATGCAGGAGACTCAGTGACAGGCGGCAGTGGGAGAGGCATGCAGGAGACTCAGTGACAGGAGGCAGTGGGAGAGACATGCAGGAGACTCAGTGACAGGCGGCAGTGGGAGAGACATGCAGGAGACTCAGTGACAGGAGGCAGTGGGAGAGACACGCAGGAGACTCAGTGACAGGCGGCAGTGGGAGAGACATGCAGGAGACTCAGTGACAGGAGGCAGTGGGAGAGACACGCAGGAGACTCAGTGACAGGCGGCAGTGGGAGAGACATGCAGGAGACTCAGTGACAGGAGGCAGTGGGAGAGACACGCAGGAGACTCAGTGACAGGAGGCAGTGGGAGAGACACGCAGGAGACTCAGTGACAGGCGACAGAGGGAGAGACACGCAGGAGACTCAGTGACAGGCGACAGAGGGAGAGACACGCAGGAGACTCAGTGACAGGGACAATAGGAGAGACATGCAGTAGACTCAGTGACAGGCGACAGAGGGAGAGACATTCCAGGAGACTCAGTGACAGGCGACAGAGGGAGAGACATGCAGGAGACTCAGTGACAGGCGACAGAGGGAGAGACATGCAGGAGACTCAGTGACAGGCGACAGAGGGAGAGACACGCAGGAGACTCAGGGACAGGGACAATAGGAGAGACATGCTGGAGACTCAGTGACAGGGACCATAGGAGAGACACGCAGGAGACTCAGTGACAGGCGGCAGAGGGAGAGACACACAGGAGACTCAGTGACAGGCGACAGAGGGAGAGACATGCAGGAGACTCAGTGACAGGCGACAATGGGGGAGACACGCAGGAGACTCAGTGACAGGCGACAGAGGGAGAGACACACAGGAGACTCAGTGACAGGCGACAATGGGGGAGACATGCAGGAGACTCAGTGATAGGCGACAGAGGGAAAGACATGCAGGAGTCTCAGTGACAGGCGACAAAGGGAGAGACATGCAGGAGACTCAGTGACAGGCGACAAAGGGAGAGACACGCAGGAGACTCAGTGACAGGCGACAGAGGGAGAGACACGCAGGAGACTCAGTGACAGGCGACAGAGGGAGAGACATGCAGGAGACTCAGTGACAGGCGACAAAGGGAGAGACACGCAGGAGACTCAGTGACAGGCGACAGAGGGAGAGACACGCAGGAGACTCAGTGACAGGCGACAGAGGGAGAGACATGCAGGAGACTCAGTGACAGGCGACAGAGGGAGAGACACGCAGGAGACTCAGTGACAGGCGACAGAGGGAGAGACACGCAGGAGACTGAGTGACAGGAGGCAGTGGGAGAGACATGCAGGAGACTCAGTGACAGGAGGCAGTGGGAGAGACACGCAGGAGACTCAGTGACAGGCGACAGAGGGAGAGACATGCAGGAGACTCAGTGACAGGCGACAAAGGGAGAGACACGCAGGAGACTCAGTGACAGGCGACAGAGGGAGAGACACGCAGGAGACTCAGTGACAGGCGACAGAGGGAGAGACATGCAGGAGACTCAGTGACAGGCGACAGAGGGAGAGACACGCAGGAGACTCAGTGACAGGCGACAGAGGGAGAGACACGCAGGAGACTCAGTGACAGGCGACAGAGGGAGAGACACGCAGGAGACTCAGTGACAGGCGACAGAGGGAGAGACATGCAGGAGACTTAGTGACAGGCGACAATGGGGGAGACATGCAGGAGACTCAGTGACAGGCGACAGAGGGAGAGACACGCAGGAGACTCAGTGACAGGCGACAATGGGGGAGACACGCAGGAGACTCAGTGACAGGGACCATAGGAGAGACACGCAGGAGACTCAGTGACAGGTGGCAGTGGGAGAGACACGCAGGAGACTCAGTGATAGGAGACAGAGGGAGAGACATTCCAGGAGACTCAGTGACAGGCGACAGAGGGAGAGACACGCAGGAGACTCAGTGACAGGCGACAGAGGGAGAGACACACAGGAGACTCAGTGATAGGCGACAGAGGGAGAGACATTCCAGGAGACTCAGTGACAGGCGACAGAGGGAGAGACATGCAGGAGACTCAGTGACAGGCAACAGAGGGAGAGACATGCAGGAGACTCAGTGATAGGCGACAGAGGGAGAAACATGCAGGAGACTCAGTGACAGGCGGCAAAGGGAGAGACACGCAGGAGACTCAGTGACAGGAGGCAGAGGGAGAGACATGCAGGAGACTCAGTGACAGGCGACAATGGGGGAGACATGCAGGAGACTCAGTGACAGGAGGCAGTAGTAGAGACACGCAGGAGACTCAGTGACAGGCGACAATGGGGGAGACATGCAGGAGACTCAGTGATAGGCGACAGAGGGAGAGACATGCAGGAGACTCAGTGACAGGAGGCAGTGGGAGAGACATGCAGGAGTCTCAGTGACAGGCGACAAAGGGAGAGACACGCAGGAGACTCAGTGACAGGCGACAGAGGGAGAGACACGCAGGAGACTCAGTGACAGGCGACAGAGGGAGAGACACGCAGGAGACTCAGTGATAGGCGACAGAGGGAGAGACATGCAGGAGTCTCAGTGACAGGCGACAAAGGGAGAGACATGCAGGAGACTCAGTGACAGGCGACAAAGGGAGAGACACGCAGGAGACTCAGTGACAGGCGACAATGGGGGAGACACGCAGGAGACTCAGTGATAGGCGACAAAGGGAGAGACACGCAGGAGACTCAGTGACAGGCGACAAAGGGAGAGACACGCAGGAGACTCAGTGACAGGCGACAGAAGGAGAGACATGCAGGAGACTCAGCGATAGGCGACAGAGGGAGAGACATGCAGGAGTCTCAGTGACAGGCGACAAAGGGAGAGACATGCAGGAGACTCAGTGACAGGCGACAAAGGGAGAGACACGCAGGAGACTCAGTGACAGGCGACAGAGGGAGAGACATGCAGGAGACTCAGTGATAGGCGACAGAGGGAGAGACATGCAGGAGTCTCAGTGACAGGCGACAAAGGGAGAGACACGCAGGAGACTCAGTGACAGGCGACAGAGGGAGAGACATGCAGGAGACTCAGTGACAGGCGACAGAGGGAGAGACACGCAGGAGACTCAGTGACAGGCGACAAAGGGAGAGACACGCAGGAGACTCAGTGACAGGCGACAGAGGGAGAGACACGCAGGAGACTCAGTGACAGGCGACAGAGGGAGAGACACGCAGGAGACTCAGTGACAGGCGACAGAGGGAGAGACACGCAGGAGACTCAGTGACAGGCGACAGAGGGAGAGACATGCAGGAGACTCAATTACAGGCGACAATGGGGGAGACATGCAGGAGACTCAGTGACAGGCGACAGAGGGAGAGACACGCAGGAGACTCAATTACAGGCGACAATGGGGGAGACATGCAGGAGACTCAGTGACAGGAGGCAGAGGGAGAGACACGCAGGAGACTCAGTGACAGGCGACAAAGGGAGAGACACGCAGGAGACTCAGTGACAGGCGACACAGGGAGAGACACGCAGGAGACTCAGTGACAGGCGACAGAGGGAGAGACATGCAGGAGACTGAGTGACAGGAGGCAGTGGGAGAGACATGCAGGAGACTCAGTGACAGGAGGCAGTGGGAGAGACACGCAGGAGACTCAGTGACAGGAGGCAGTGGGAGAGACACGCAGGAGACTCAGTGACAGGAGGCAGTGGGAGAGACACGCAGGAGACTCAGTGACAGGCGACAGAGGGAGAGACACGCAGGAGACTCAGTGACAGGCGACAGAGGGAGAGACACGCAGGAGACTCAGTGACAGGCGACAGAGGGAGAGACACGCAGGAGACTCAGTGACAGGAGGCAGTGGGAGAGACACGCAGGAGACTCAGTGACAGGCGACAGAGGGAGAGACATGCAGGAGACTCAGTGACAGGCGACAAAGGGAGAGACACGCAGGAGACTCAGTGACAGGCGACAATGGGGGAGACATGCAGGAGACTCAGTGACAGGCGACAGAGGGAGAGACACGCAGGAGTCTCAGTGACAGGCGACAAAGGGAGAGACACGCAGGAGACTCAGTGACAGGCGACAGAGGGAGAGACACGCAGGAGACTCAGTGACAGGCGACAGAGGGAGAGACACGCAGGAGACTCAGTGACAGGCGACAGAGGGAGAGACACGCAGGAGACTCAGTGACAGGCGACAGAGGGAGAGACACGCAGGAGACTCAGTGACAGGCGACAGAGGGAGAGACACGCAGGAGACTCAGTGACAGGAGGCAGTGGGAGAGACACGCAGGAGACTCAGTGACAGGAGGCAGAGATAGAGACACGCAGGAGACGCAGTGACAGGAGGCAGAGGGAGAGACACGCAGGAGACTCAGTGACAGGAGGCAGTGGGTGAGACATGCAGGAGACTCAGTGACAGGAGGCAGTGGGAGAGACACGCAGGAGACTCAGTGACAGGAGGCAGTGGGAGAGACATGCAGGAGACTCAGTGACAGGAGGCAGTGGGAGAGACACGCAGGAGACTCAGTGACAGGAGGCAGTGGGAGAGACACGCAGGAGACTCAGTGACAGGAGGCAGTGGGAGAGACACGCAGGAGACTCAGTGACAGGAGGCAGTGGGAGAGACACGCAGGAGACTCAGTGACAGGAGGCAGTGGGAGAGACATGCAGGAGACTGAGTGACAGGAGGCAGTGGGAGAGACACGCAGGAGACTCAGTGACAGGAGGCAGTGGGGGAGACACGCAGGAGACTGAGTGACAGGAGGCAGTGGGAGAGACTCGCAGGAGACTGAGTGACAGGAGGCAGTGGGAGAGACATGCAGGAGACTGAGTGACAGGAGGCAGTGGGAGAGACACGCAGGAGACTGAGTGACAGGAGGCAGTGGGAGAGACACGCAGGAGACTGAGTGACAGGAGGCAGTGGGAGAGACACGCAGGAGACTCAGTGGCAGGCGACAGAGGGAGAGACACGCAGGAGACTGAGTGACAGGAGGCAGTGGGAGAGACATGCAGGAGACTGAGTGACAGGAGGCAGTGGGAGAGACACGCAGGAGACTGAGTGACAGGAGGCAGTGGGAGAGACACGCAGGAGACTGAGTGACAGGAGGCAGTGGGAGAGACACGCAGGAGACTCAGTGACAGGAGGCAGTGGGAGAGACACGCAGGAGACTCAGTGACAGGAGGCAGTGGGGGAGACACGCAGGAGACTCAGTGATAGGCGACAGAGGGAGAGACACGCAGGAGACTGAGTGACAGGAGGCAGTGGGAGAGACATGCAGGAGACTCAGTGACAGGCGGCAGTGGGAGAGACATGCAGGAGACTCAGTGACAGGAGGCAGTGGGAGAGACACGCAGGAGACTCAGTGACAGGCGACAGAGGGAGAGACATGCAGGAGACTCAGTGACAGGCGACAGAGGGAGAGACACACAGGAGACTCAGTGATAGGTGACAGAGGGAGAGACACGCAGGAGACTCAGTGACAGGTGACAGAGGGAGAGACACGCAGGAGACTCAGTGACAGGCGACAGAGGGAGAGACATGCAGGAGACTCAGTGAGAGGCGACAGAGGGAGAGACACACAGGAGACTCAGTGATAGGTGACAGAGGGAGAGACACGCAGGAGACTCAGTGACAGGTGACAGAGGGAGAGACACGCAGGAGACTCAGTGACAGGGACAATGGGGGAGACATGCAGGAGACTCAGTGACAGGGACAATGGGGGAGACATGCAGGAGACTCAGTGACAGGTGACAGAGGGAGAGACATGCAGGAGACTCAGTGACAGGCGACAGAGGGAGAGACACGCAGGAGACTCAGTGACAGGCGACAGAGGGAGAGACACACAGGAGACTCAGTGATAGGCGACAGAGGGAGAGACACGCAGGAGACTCAGTGACAGGTGACAGAGGGAGAGACACACAGGAGACTCAGTGATAGGCGACAGAGGGAGAGACACACAGGAGACTCAGTGAGAGGTGACAGAGGGAGAGACATGCAGGAGACTCAGTGATAGGCGACAGAGGGAGAGACACGCAGGAGACTCAGTGACAGGTGACAGAGGGAGAGACACACAGGAGACTCAGTGATAGGCGACAGAGGGAGAGACATGCAGGAGACTCAGTGACAGGTGACAGAGGGAGAGACACGCAGGAGACTCAGTGACAGGGACAATGGGGGAGACATGCAGGAGACTCAGTGACAGGCGACAGAGGGAGAGACACGCAGGAGACTCAGTGACAGGTGACAGAGGGAGAGACTCGCAGGAGACTCAGTGATAGGCGACAGAGGGAGAGACACGCAGGAGACTCAGTGACAGGCGGCAGTGGGAGAGACACGCAGGAGACTCAGTGACTGGAGGCAGTGGGAGAGACACGCAGGAGACTCAGTGACAGGCGACAGAGGGAGAGACTCGCAGGAGACTCAGTGATAGGCGACAGAGGGAGAGACACGCAGGAGACTCAGTGGCAGGAGGCAGTGGGAGAGACATTCCAGGAGACTCAGTGACAGGCGACAGAGGGAGAGACTCGCAGGAGACTCAGTGATAGGCGACAGAGGGAGAGACACGCAGGAGACTCAGTGACAGGCGGCAGTGGGAGAGACACGCAGGAGACTCAGTGACAGGAGGCAGTGGGAGAGACACGCAGGAGACTCAGTGACAGGCGACAGAGGGAGAGACACGCAGGAGACTCAGTGACAGGTGACAGAGGGAGAGACACGCAGGAGACTCAGTGACAGGGACTCAGTGATAGGCGACAAAGGGAGAGACACGCAGGAGACAGAGGGAAAGAACCACAAACCTGGGCGGTATAATAAAAATGCTTGTTGGAGTGTCCATGATAAAGGGCATGAGGAGAACGCTGATATTAGTGGCAATCTGCCTCTCCTGCTGTTTTAGCTCCTGAGGCCCAGGCCCTTGTAGTAGGAACATGAGGGCACAATGGGTACTCTGCCTCCCCTGCTGTTCTGCCACTCGAAGCTCAGACCCTTGTACCGGGATCATGATAACCCTAGTGACAGTCTGCCTCTCTGCCGCTCCCAGCCAGCACCCCGGGACCATTGTAGCAGATATCTCTTTTTCTCTAACGTCCTTGAGGATGCTGGGACTCTGTAAGGACCATGGGGAATAGACGGGCTCCGCAGGAGATAGGGCACTTTAAGAAAGCTTTGGATTCTGGGTGTGCACTGGCTCCTCCCTCTATGCCCCTCCTCCAGACCTCAGTTTTACACTGTGCCCAGAGCGAGATGGGTGCACTGCAGGGAGCTCTCCTGAGTTCTCTGCCTAGAAGCATTTTTGTTTGGATTTTTTCTACTTTTTCACAGGGAGCACTGCTGGCAACAGGCTCCCTGCATCGAGGGACTGAGGAGAGAGGAGCAGACCTTCTTGTCTAAGATAGGCTCTGCTTCCTCGGCTACTGGACACCATTAGCTCCAGAGGGGGTGAACACAGGTTCTTACTGGGCGTCCACCCCCAGAGCCGCGCCGCCGTTCTCCTCACAGAGCCAGAAGAACCGAAGTCAGAAGACGTCAGGCGGCAGAAGCCTTCAGCTTCACGGAGGTATCGCACAGCACGGCAGCTGTGCGTCATTGCTCCCATACACCTCACATACTCCGGTAACTGTAAGGGTGCAGGGCGCAGGGGGGGCACCCTGGGCAGCAATATAACACCTCTCTTATGGCAAACAGTATATATACATGTACAGGTGGGCACTGTACATGTATATAAAAGAGCCCCCGCCATATTTTAGTAAGTTTGAGCAGGACAGAAGCCCGCCACCGAGGGGGCGGGGCTTCTTCCTCAGCACTCACCAGCGCCATTTTCTCTCCACAGCACCGCTGAGAGGAAGCTCCCCGGACTCTCCCCTGCTTGACACACGGTGAAGAGGGTTTTAAAGTAGAGGGGGGCACATATTTGGCGATTATACATTACAGCAGCGCTACTGGGTAAACATTAAGTTACTGTGTTTTTCCTGGGTCATATAGCGCTAGGGTGTGTGCTGGCATACTCTCTCTCTGTCTCTCCAAAGGGCCTAGGGGGGAACCTGTCTTCAGATAAGAGATTCCCTGTGTGTGTGGAGTGTGTCGGTACGTGTGTGTCGACATGTCTGCGGTAAAAGGCTCCCCGAAGGAAGAGATGGAGCAAATCTGTGTGTGTGTGTGTGTGTGTGTGTGTGTGTGTGTGGTGTCTCCGTCGACAACGCCGACACCTGATTGGATATGTGAAATTAAGTGCTAAGATGAATTCATTACACAAAAGATTAGAGAACAGACAGGGAATCTACCCATGTCTGTCCTTATGTCACAGAGACCTTCAGAGTCTCACAACGCTCACTATCCAAAATAATAGACACTGATATCGACACGGAGTCTGACTCCAGTGTCGACTACGATAATGCAAAGTACAGCCAAGACTGGCAGAAAAGTATTCAATATATGATTATTGTAATAAAAGTTGTTTTGCATAGCACTGATGCCTCATCTGTCCCTGACACGAGGGTGCACATGTTTAAGGGGAAGAAAGCTAAGGTAAATTTCCCTCCTCTCATGAAGGAAAAGAGCGGGAATCTCCAGACAAGAAGCTGCAGCTTCCCAACAAGAATTCTCAGGGAATATCCTTTCCCTAATGGGGCCAGGATAAGATGGGAATCTTCCCCTAGGGTGTACAAGGCATTGACACGTTTACCCAAAAAGGTAGCGCTGACTTAACAGCTATCCTCAGGGATCCTACAAATAGCATGCAGTAAAAGTACTTTGAAGTCCATTTACACACATTCTGGTACACTACTCAGACCGGCGATTATGTCGGCATGGGTTTATAGCGCTGTAGCAGCGTAGTCAGATACCTTATCAGCGGTGGTTTAACCCCTAGATAAGGATGCCATGTTATTGTCCCTAGTATATAGATATATATATATATATATATATTTATTTATATGTAAAAGATGTTGTCTTATATATATATATATATATATATAAGACATGCCCAAAGAGACGTTAGTCTACTGGGTTCTAGAGTCAACGCTATGTCGATTTCTGCTAGACTTGTCCTGTGGAACATGCAATGGACAGGTGATGCCGACTAAAAGAGGCATATGGAGAAGGGCTCCCGGACCTGGTCTCCACAGCTATAGCTGGTAATTCTGATCTTTTTCCTTATATTCCCTCACAGACTAAGAAGGCACGACATTATCAAATGCAGTCCTTTCGGTCGCAGAATATCAAGAAAGTATGAGGAGCGTCCTTTCTTACCAGAGGTAAGGGCACGGGGCACAGCTAGTTCCCAGGAACAGAAGTCCTCCCCGGCCTCTACTACATCCACCGCAGGATGCGGGAGCTCCGCTAAGGGAGTCCGTCCCAGGGGGAGCACGTCTTCGACTCTTCAGCCACATCTGAGTTCACTCACAGGTGGATCCCGGGGCAATAAAAATTGTTCTCAGGGTTACAAAGGAATTCGAAAGGTGCCTCCTCGCCGGTTTTCCTTATCGGACCTACCGGCTTCTCCCCCAGCAGGGGAGTTATATTAAATACAATTCACACATTGTATCTCCAACAGGTGGTGCTCAAGGTTCTCCTCCTGCAACAAGGAAGGGGCTATTACTCAACCTTGGCTGTAGTCCCGAATACGTACGGTTCGGTCAGACCTATTTAAAATTAAAACCTCTGAACCTATACTGGAAAAGGTTCAAATTTAAGGTGGAATCGCTCAGAGCGATCATGGCCAGCCTGGAAAGGGGGGATTTGATGGTGTATCTAAACATAAAGGCTGCATACCTTCATGTTCCCATTTATCCACCCCATCAGGCGTACCTGAGAATTGCGGTACAGTATTGTCATTACCAATTTCAGGGTAATGGGCGGAAATGATGGTGCTCCTACGCAAGCTAGGAGTCACAGTTATCCCATACTTGGACGATCTCCTATAAGGCGAGATCAAAAGAGCAGTTGTTGAACAGCGTGTCACTTTCGCTGAAGGTGTCACAGCAACACGGCTAGTTTCTCAATATCCCAAAGTCACAGTTGGTTCCTATGACTAGTCTGCCCTTCTTGGGAATGATTCTGGATACGGACCAGAAAGGGGTTTACCTTCAGATAGAGAAGGCCCAGGAACTCATGACTCTGGTCAGTACTTATTGAAACCAAGACAGGTGTCGGCATCGCTGCACCCGAGTCCGGGGAAAATCATTCCCTTCGGCAGGTTCCATGCGAGGTCTTTCAAATGAGACCTACTGGACAAGTGGTCCGGGTCACATCTACAGATTCATCAGTTGATCACCCTCTCCCCCAGGGCCAGGGTATCTCTCCTGTGGTGGCTGCAGGGTGCTCACCTTCTATAGGGCCGCAGGTTCGGCATTCAGGACTGGATCCTGGTGACCACGGACGCGAGCCTCCGAGGTTGGGGAGCAGTCACACAGGGAAAAATAAAATGTCCAAGGTCTTTGGTCAAGTCAAGAGACTTCTTGGAACTAAGGGCCATATACAACGCCCTACGTCAGGCGGAGACCCTACTTCGCGACCAACCGGTTCTGATCCAGTCAGACAACGTCCCCGCAGTAGCTTATGTAAACCGCCAAGGCGGCACAAGGAGCAGAGTGGCGATGGCGGAAGACACCAGAATTCTTCGCTGGGCGGAGAATCATGTAAGCGCACTGTCAGCAGTGTTCATTCCGGGAGTGGACGACTGGGAAGCAGACTTCCTCAGCGGACACGACCTACGTCCTGGAGAGTGGGGACTTCATCAGGAAGTCTTATCACAGATTGAAATTTGGTGGAGACTGCCACTGATAGACATGATGGCGTCCCGCCTCAACACAAAGCCGCAGAGTTATTGCGCCAGGTCAGGAGACCCTCAGGCAGTAAGCTGTGGACGCCCTAGTGACACCGTGGGTGTTCCGGTCGGTCTCTGTGTTTACTCCTCTTCCTCTCATACCCATGGTGTTGAGGATAATAAGAAAAAGAGTAGTGAGACCAATTCTCATTGTTCCAGATTGGACACGGAGGACCTGGTATCCAGATCTGCAGGAAATGCTCACAGAGAATCCGTGGCCTCTTCCTCTAAGACAGGACCTGCTGCAGCAGGGGCCCTGTCTGTTCCCAGACTTACCGCGGCTGCGTTTGACGGCATGGCGGTTCAACGCAGGATCCTAGTGGTAATGGGTATTCCGGAGGAGGTCATTCCTACCCTAATTAAGGCTAGGAAGGAAGTGACATTGAAACATTATCACTGAATATGGCGAAAATATGTTTCCTGATGTGAGGCCAGGAATGCTCCTACGGAGGCATTCCTTTTGGGCCGTCTGCTTCACTTCCTTCAAACTGGAGCGAACTTGGGCCTGAAATTAGGATCGATTAAGGTTAAAATTTCGGCCTTACCCATTTTCTTCCAAAAAGAATTGGCTTCTCATCCTGAAGTACAAACGTTTGTGTAGGGAGTACTGCATTTTTAGCCTCCTTTTGTACCGCCGCTGGCGCCTTGGGACCTTAACGTGGTGTTACGGTTCCTTAAGTCACATTGGTTTGAACCACTTAAGTCAGTGGTGTTGAAATATTTCACCTGGAAGGTGGTCATGTTGTTAGCCTTGGCTTCGGCTAGGCGAGTTTCGGAATTGGAGGCTTTTCTCACTAAAAGCCCCTATCTGATTGTCCATATGGATAGAGCAAAATTGCGGACCCGTCCTCAATTCCTGCCAAAGGTGGTCTCATCCTTTCATATGAACCAACCTATTGTCGTATTGTCGTGCCTGTGGCTACGCGTGACTTGGAGGATTCCGAGTCCCTTGATGTGGTCAGGGCTTTGAAAATTTACGTGGCCAGAACGGCTAGGATCTGCAAAACAGAAGCACTGTTTGTCCTGTATACAGCCAACAAGATTGGCGGCCCTGCTTCAAAGCAGACTATTGCTCGCTGGATCTGTAACACGATTCAGCTGGCGCATTCTACGGCAGGATTGCCGTTACCTAAATCGGTTTAGGCCCTTTCCACTAGGAAGGTGGGCTCTTTTTGGGCGGCTGCCCGAGGGGTTTCGGCACTACAGCTGTGCCGAGCTGCTACTTGGTCGGGGTCAAATACCTTTGCAAAGTTCTGTTAGTTTGATACCCTGGCTGAGGAGGACCTCCTGTTTGCTCAATTCGGTGCTGCAGAGTCATCCGCACTCTCCCGCCCGTTTGGGAGCTTTGGTATAATCACCATGGTCCTTACGGAGTCCCCAGCATCCTCTAGGACGTTAGAGAAAATAAGAATTTACTCACCGGTAATTCTATTTCTCGTAGTCCGTAGAGGATGCTGGGCGCCCGTCCCAAGTGCGGACTTCTTCTGCATGACTTGTATATAGTTGTTGCTTACATAAGGGTTATGTTATAGTTTATCGGTTGACCCGAGGCTATGTTGTTGTTCATACTGTTAACTGGGTAAGTTTATCTTAAGTTATACGGTGTGCTTGGTGTGGCTGGTATGGATCTCGCCCTTAGATTTACAAAAATCCTTCCTCGTACTGTCCATCTTCTCTGGGCACAGTTTCCCTAACTGAGGTCTGGAGGAGGGTCATAGAGGGAGGAGCCAGTGCACACCCAGAATCCAAAGCTTTCTTAAAGTGCCCTATCTCCTGCTGAGCCCGTCTATTCCCCATGGTCCTTTCGGAGTCCCAGCATCCTCTACGGACTACGAGAAATAGATTTACCGGTAAGTAAAATCTTATTATTTCATGACCTTTCGTTGTGTATGAAGAGACAGACGTACTCCAGCACAGCACAGCAGTGACTTGCCCCGTTCCTCATCGTGTTACATGGAAGCTTCATGGCTCAGGAATCAGAGTCTTGTGTTATGAAAAGAGCAGAAATTTACATTTATTATGTAACCTGTAACCGGTAAGGAAAATGTTTCTGCCTCAAAAGTTTGACCTATAGAAGTATTTTTAGCATAAAATCGACATTTTTGCGGCAAATAGCAGCAATTTGGGCAAGGAGACTATTTCTGGAGAGGCCATGTTATAATAACAGATTTAGGGGCCTGTTCATTAATGCATAAGAAGGCGCTACTTAAAGGGCCTAATTCATGTGTGGTATTCAGTATGCCGGCTGTTGGGATCCTGGCGCACAGTATACCGGCGCCGGAATCCCGACACCTGGGATACCGACACCTATTCTCACTCTTGGGGGTCCACGACCCCCCTGGAGGGAGAATAATGAGCGTGGCGAGCATAGCGAGTCCGCAAGGGGCTCATTTGCGCTTGCAACTCTGCCGGCATTCCAGCGGTCGGGATCCTGGCGCCGGTATGCTGGGCACCGGGAACCCGGCCACCGGCAACTCATACCACACCCCTAATTCAGACCTGATCGCTGTGCTGCAAATTACGCTGTCCTGCGATCAGATAGTCGCCGCCCAGGGGGAGTGAAAATTTGCCCTGGGCAAGTGTGTGATCGCATGTGTACGCTGTGCGAAATGTCCCCTCAGCGGACAGCTGCAAAACCGCTCGCATCACACTCACCATTGAATGTTTTCCCATTCCGTGCAGTCTGTGCGTAGCCCAGGACTTACTACTTCAGTGCGAAGGAATCAGGCTGATCGGGGCCAGAGCTGACGTCACACACCCGCCCTGAAAACGCTTGGGCACGCCTGCATTTTCCAGACACTCACAGAAAATGTCCAGTTACCACCCACAAACGTCCTCTTCCTGTCAATCACCTTGTGCGCAGCCGTGCAATCTAAATTTTCGCACCATCCTGTTGCTGTTTGGTGATGTGCGTGCGCATTGCGGTGCATACGCATGTGCAGTAGTTCGATAATCGCCCGCTATGCGAAAACACACAGCAGCGACCACGTCTAAATCGGGCCCAAAGTTTATTCTGCTAGGTTTCTCCCGGCAATGATTTTGTGCATGATTTTAGGGCACGTACAGACAGATTGATCCACAAGAATCCATCTACAGAATCTGTTCTCCAACTTATAGGAAGGAGCGAGGCTCAGTGGGAAGGTGGTGTTAGTATTTACACTGCAGTCAAGCTCCGAATATGTTCCACGGGGCTGAATCAGGTTGGATCGCAGGGTGTGATCCAACCGCAAAAACTGAGAAAAAGACGCGCGCGCGTACGCAGCACCCGTCCTACGCATGCGCCTGCATTTTATGCAGGGGGGGGCGCAGAAAATGCGATCGCCTCTGTCAATCAGGCAGCGGCAGCTGCGGGGCAAGGGTGTCAACGCTGCGTTTCCAGGGTGGAGACAGAGCGTTGTGGGGGGCGGAAGCGGGCAAATGCAAACAGGGGTGTGGCGGGGGCGTGATCACGGCAGCTGCGTTAGGTCATACGCAGCTGCCGCGATTGCGGCGGTCCACCTGTGGGCGCAGCTAAGTTGCGCCGGCAGGAGGCATTCTGCGACTGATCCACACTGCGAGCAGCATCGCAAAGGTACCTTGGCGAGTGTGAACTGCGGCCACGATGCATGCGCGGTCTACTGATAATCGCTCAGTAGCAACCGCATATGGATGAGGCCCCGTCTGCTCAATGTGGTTAGGGTTAGACTGCGGGAGGTGTGGGTTACGGTTAGCATTAGGGGTAGGGTTAAAATACTTACCCTGATCCATCGGGATTCAGACCATTGAGATGCCACAGTCGGCATTCTAACTGTCGGCATCCAGACTGCCGGGATGTCATACCCAACCCCTAGATTCAATGCTAAATGGTTTGCACCATTGTCATCAGGTGCTTTTCTTTCTTCAGCCCTTTGAGCAGCCCAGTTCTAATAAATGACCCTTTTGTAGGTTTTCCTATGGAACAGGAGGTGGGAAACTGAGCGTAATCATCTACAGTACATGGAGCCCTTTGCCCCACTGCCAGCAAGCCATCATATCTATCAATTTATTAGTAATCTCTAAATATAGAACCCACAGTACTTACTGCGGTCGCCAGTTGCCTTGTGCTCCCGTTAGCAGGCCCTGCTATAATAATAGGAATATACACAGACTGGTTTCTAGTTTTGTTTTGTTTGTTGGGGTAGAGTTTGTACATCTTCTAATCTGAATTATGGGGGTCATTCCGAGTTGTTCGCTCGTTATATTTTTCCGCTACGGAGCGATTAGTCGCAAACTGCACATGCGCAATGTTCGCAGTGCGCCTGAGCCAAGTAAATTAGCTAAAAAGTTTGGTATGTTACTCACGGCGTAACAAAGTTTTTTCATCGTTCTGCTGATCGTAGTGTGATTGACAGGAAGTGGGTGTTTCTGGGCGGAAACTGACCGTTTTCTGGGAGTGTGCAGAAAAACGCAGGCGTTTCAGGGAAAAACGCGGGAGTGTCTGGAGAAATGGGGGAGTGGCTGGGCGAACGCTGGGTGTGTTTGTGACGTCAAACCAGGAACGAAAAGCACTGAGCTGGTCGCAATGGCAGAGTAAGTCTCGAGCTACTCAGAAACTGCCAAGAAATTTCTATTCGCAATTCTGCTAATCTTTCGTTCGCAATTCTGCTAAGCTACGATACACTCCCAGTAGGCGGCGGCTTAGCGTGTGCAATGCTGCTAAAAGCAGCTAGCGAGCGAACAACTCGGAATCACCCCCCATAGATCATAGGTTTACTCTAATTATAAGATAAATAAGACCAAGTTTAGAGTTATTTGTAAAAATGCAAATCAAGGGCTCACACAAAATACAGCTGAAGAATTCTGGTTGTATGTTTGTATACTGAGTTGCTGCGTTGCACGTACCTTAGGATATGCAATTTGTAATTTAACGTTGATAAAGAAATCACATTGACATTGCTGTTAAACACACCCTATAACTCGGACTCAGGGGGTCATTCCGAGTTGATCGCACGCTGCCGTTTTTCGTAGCGCAGCGATCAGGTGTCTACTGCGCATGCGTATGCACCGCAATGCGCATGCGCGTCGTACGGGTACAAAGCGGATCGTTGCTCAGCGATGGATTTAACGAAGAATCCATTCGCACAGCCGATCGCAAGGAGATTGACAGGAAGAGGGCGTTTGTGGGTGTCAACTGACCGTTTTCTGGGAGTTTTTGGAAAAACGCAGGCGTGTCCAAGCGTTTGCAGGGCGGGTGTCTGACGTCAATTCCGGGACCAAAAAGACTGAAGTGATGGCAGCGGCTGAGTAAGTCCAGAGCTACTCAGAAACTGCACAAAATGATTTTGCAGGCGCTCGGCTGCACAGGCGTTCGCACACTTGCAAAGCGAAAATACACTCCCATGTGGGCGGCGACTATGCGTTTGCACGGCTGCTAAAAGTAGCTAGCGAGCGATCAACTCGGAATGAGGGCCTCAGATCTGAGGGGTGCGACTGACTTACATCTGCGTGCCGGCGCTGTACTCAGATTGCAAATGGACATCGGCTAACGAAGCCTGTCCAAGGGGCTGCAAGACTCAGATACGCTCCATTATAACCAGAGCTGCATATATTTACATGACACAAATAGACTTGTCCCCAACTCTAATTCACACCCGTCAAGTCTCCATGACGATTTTCTTATGTAAGTTTATAAAACAGTTTAAAGGTGAATGCATAGAACACAATTACATGTGTCAAGGTTTTGCACCGCAGCTTGGCATCAGCCTGCCGTGTCCTAGCCACTATATTCCTATGTATGTTATGAACGAGCTTCAATTGATTTTATTGCACTCCGCTAACATCAGACATGTGACATTTGGTTCACAGTGTTGATTACAGAATAGATAATGTCACATGGGCTAATTCAGAGTTGCATACCCAGGAGCTGCAGTGCATGCTTGGAAATTAATGTGAAGCTACACTTGTAATCAGAGTTGGCAGTGTCCATGTAGCTGCACCGCCCATATACAGGCTGCCAACAGTAGACGGTCATGGGTACTGGGGAACGTGTCCACTGGAGGCCGTGCTGCTATGCACCATCCTGGTGCACATTCTAATGGGTATACGAGCTGTGCCCATCGCTGTGCCCATCGCCCATGTGGCTTGCAGGATGCCTAGAATTGCCCCCGCAGCCAGTAGCGCTACTGCAACACTGCCCGGAGAATCCAAGGAACATTCTGTGCAGGGACCTTGCAGACTGGGGAGCTGTCCTCAGGATGCACTGGGCACTGCTCTACTTACCAGAGGCGTGATTACTAGGTGTGACGCCATAATGTCACATGTATAGGGACCGGGGCCACACTGTGCACACTGACACATTGTCAACAATGGTTGCAGCATCACTGCGGGGCTTGGCTCTGCCACCCCTGCGCCTCTGGATCCATACAGAGGAGCATGCCTGGGGATTTACTACCCCACTCTCTGTCCACTCTCTGTGCCAGTCCTATTCCTAAATGCATCCCAGCTGCCACCCTGTTGCACCCATTCATCCATAAGAGGAGGTGCGGTTGAGATGGGTACGGAGCATGGGCAGTGTGAAAACAGGCTTGCGTCCAGCTCTGAAGCAGACCATCGCAAAAAATAATAATCAGATGTCTACACTAAAAGAATGTATTGTTCTGTCTTGTTGTGAGAACAATGCCTTACTGCAGCACTGAGAGGTATCTGTTTGTCAAAGTCATTGATATAATGGGGCTGATTCAGCATCAGACTCATGCATGGCAGCGTATCCTTCTGTCCACGGCGGCCTGTCTGTTTATACAAAACATCTGTGCGTCTACATGTGGAAGCCCGTCCCGCCCGCTGCTCTTATGTGCGCAGCTGTCAGCAGCATCTGGACTTTCACCAGCCGGGTACAAAAGATCTTTCTGCACACTGTGAATGAGCACTGGCGTTTGGCGACACACCCATGGCATGGATTGATTCTATGCGAATGGTTGGTTGCTGCCCAGTTACTGCCCAGAAATCCATTCCACGCACAGTGTGGATCGCAACAGATGGATCAATCCGTATACACAAGCGAACTCCGTCCGCGTGCTTCAGTCTGATTTGGCGCGCACTCGGTAAGCTGAAGTCCGCTCAAAGCACCCACATTGTCATATAGGGCCAACTCAGGATCAGCAGCAGCCGCAAATGCAGGACTTCTAGAGGGGGGGTTTCCAAATGCCGTCCACAATCTCCCACTCTGTGGAACATTAGCGCCAGTGCAGGAGTCTGGGGAAGCGGCAGAAGAACCTAGTAACGACCCTGGACATTAATGTACACATTGGTCTTTTTATACACTGGATACTATATGGAATACAATATTAATATATAGCACTATAGATGGTCTATAGTGTAGGGTGTATCAGACATATTGAAATAATATAAATAAGTGGTCAGGAAAAGGTTAAACATACCATAATAAATAAATACGCAAATATAATAGAACCAGTACTGCACTTTTTAAGCACACATTCTCCCACCTCATGATAAGGCTCCTGTCGCTTCTTCCTGGAAGCTACTCTCTGGTCAAGTGCAATGACTGAGGATCCACACACACAGCAAACTTGGTAGAAGAAGCTGTTACCACTGGGCATGTGCATCAGCTCTGCTCTGTCTCTTACACTGCATGTTGTGGCAGCGGCTCTCACATTGCTATTGTTGTCATGATTTGAGCCACTTACCAAGTGGAGGGGGGTTTCTGGGTAACCGGAAACCCCACCTGCATTCGCCTATGAGCACCAGTATGTGAGCCCGGAGATGAAGATCTGCTGTACATACGGAAGGGAGTGGGATAGGAGAGATCGGAAAAATAACCTTTCACTTCATGCATGCGAGATGCGCTACTTCTGTGTAGTTTATACTATTATCAGTTGGGAATATCAATTATAAATGAGGGGAGATTCTCTTTATACAACCCAGTTTCTAGGCCCCATTGACAGTATTAATGTTGCACATTGTATTTGTAAACTAATATACTGTAAACGTTTACAGCCTCCGGGGGATTTATTGTACAATTAACTATGAAAAGGTAAAGTCAGATTTTTGGGGGGAACTCTGATGTTTCCTTGTATTTTTTTTACTTTTTAAAAATAATTTTTCTTACTCCGCTTTTGAGAAGCATTAAGACACATTAAATGTCTCCTCTTGTAGCACCTTTCAATAATCCCTCAATTGTTCTGGCTTTATCTCAGGTAAATTGAAATCTTGACTTATGGGGCATTTCATGCCACCAAAGTGCTACTGTGACACCTCCAGAAAGAGGAGACAATCGCTTACAATTACAGCTTAAGACCGTCTAAGAGTTCATCTCAAAGTTATACCGTAAGGTGAGTCATGCTTCTGAATCGGCAGATTAAAGACTGCAGCGGCATACAGTAATGGATGGGTTCCCCCGGGCACAGTGGAAAGTGAATAAACATGTGTCATGTATCCCAGATATACCAATCAATGTAGGGCACCGGGTGACTGGATTCTTTTGCAGAGAAGCACAATGCTCTTTTCTCGCTAAAGAAACACAAAGCGACTTCTAACTTAACAAACATCAAAGGAGTTTTACGGAGATCAGACTGGATAATGACAATCCTGGATACAGCGCGCAGCTTAGGGAAGGGTTACAGCTAAGAAGCCAGTGTTGATAGGGGTAAAATAATGTTATTTGTTGTATTTGTTTTTATTATGACCAATGTGTAAGGTATCTACCATGTAAATTCAGAAGTTGGTTCAGAGAGCACACACACAATGGTCGCAGCCATTTTATAGGCTGATCAAACATTCATGGCAATGCAGCCCATCCATTCACACGGAACCAGTGACATCACAGAGGAGGCAGCCTATCAGATCAGTAAGAAACACTGACCTCACTAGGGGTACTTTGACATATGCTCTATTGTACCTCACAAAATTAGCTGCTGACGCTGTGTATAAATGAGAGATGCTCTTTTAAGTAAGACAAATGGTTTCTTCTAAAAAGTTACGAAAATATTTCAGATTATTAATGAGCTGCCAGAATTTCATTTATTTTTAGTGGTGTGACATGAAACTTTTTTTTAGTGTTCAAAGGGCCTAATTCAGAGTTGATCGCAGCAGCAAATTTGTTAGCAGTTGGGCAAAACCATGTGCACTGCAGGGGGGGCAGATGTAACATGTGCAGAGAGAGTTAGATTTGGGTGGGGTGTGTTCAAACTGAAATCTAAATTGCAGTGTAAAAATAAAGCAGCCAGTATTTACTCTGCACAGAAACAAAATAACCCACCCAAATCTAACTCTCTCTGCACATGTTACATATGCCCCCCCTGCAGTGCAAATGGTTTCGCCCAACTGCTAACAAATTTGCTGCTGCGATCAACTCTGAATTACCCCCAAAGTCTCTAGCACAGTGGTTCCCAAACTTTTTGGTGTCATGGCGCCCTAGAGTATCAGTATTCTTTTCCTGGCACCCCTAGGCCAAAAGTTTCTTATTAAGAAATTCAGAAAAAAATATGAAATTAAGTAAATTGTGTTTCTATGTCATACTTAGGTTCAGTTATGTGGTGAGGGACAGGATTTGCTTCTATTTGTCCACATATTTTATGATTGACAGCCACCAGCACTGGTTTTGCCTATTATATTCACCGTAAATAATTTGATTTAGTCCTGGACCACCATCCAGGGCACCCTTGCAAGTAGTGCCATAACCAGACATTTTAGCGCTGTGTGCAAGAAACAGCATCAGCTCCCCTGCCTCCGCGTCAAAAAGATAGGGCGTGGCTTCATGGGGAAGGGGCATGGGCACAAAATAATACCAATTCATTTTACGCTGCACAGTAGTTTCCATTATTCAAATTACACCGCACAGTAGCGCCACCAGGTAGAGCCCATCACACATTACGCCAGGTAGAGCCCTATTTTACACATTACGGCATGCAGAGTCCCCCTTTTACACATTACGGCAGGCAGAGCTCCCTTTTACACATTACAGTAGGTAAAGTCCCCCTTTTTACACATTACGGCAGCAGACTCCCCCTTTTTACACTTTTTACACATTACAGAAGCAGAGTCCCCCTTTTACACATTAGGCAGGTAGAGCCCCCTTTTTACACATTACGGCAGGCAGAGTCTCTCTTTTACACATTACGGCAGCAGAGTCCCCCTTTTTATAAATTACAGCAGCAGAGTCCCCTTTTCACACATTATGCCGGCAGAATCCCCTTTTTACACATTACATCAGCAGAGTCACCCTTTTTACACATTACGGCAGCAGAGTCCCCCTTTTTGCACATTACAGCAGTAGAGTCCCCTTTTTACACCTTATGGCAGCAGAGTCCCCATTTTTACACATTAGGCAGGTAGAGCCCCCTTTTTACTCATTACGGCAGTAGAGTCCCCCTTTTACATATTACGGCAGCATAATCCCCCTTTTTACACATTATGGCAGCAGAGTCCCATATTTACACATTATGGCAGATATAAGTATTTTTGGAATAATATCACTTACAAGTGCCTCCAGGTAGAGGACCAGGCAATGGGCTGTATTACTAGGATGCAGCAGCCAGTGGAGAGACTGTGACAGTCGGAGGTTACAGCAGCTACCAGCACACAGCACAAGTGCACAACCCGTGATTCACGGGTCTTAGAAGGGGCAGAGCCAATTTCTGAAGGGGCGGGGCTTAAACAGCGGCTCCAGCTTCTTTACATAAAAGAAAGATCAGAAAACCCCCGTGTGTGCAGGGCAGCGCTGTAGTGTCTGGAGAAGGCGGCGGGATGCAGTGAGAGCGCAGGCAGCAGCCGTACAGGTGGTTTTGTTAGGATCTCCTGCTCTGTGCTGCCACGTCGCCATGGCAACCGGGAGGCAAGTGTTAGCGAAGTAACCTGAGCGCAGCTTATACTCCGGTCCGGGTTTTTACTGTGCAGTGGTTACAGGCTCTGTGCACGGCAGGGAATGCGGCGCTGGTTTTGTGCTCACAGTCTGTGAGGTCTGAGTGGGGCGTGGACAGCACCTGCTATATAAACCATCCTCTCAGGCTAGGCAAATGCTGCTGAATCTTTGTTTGTTAGTCAGTTCCAGAGAGTTAGCTAGTACTGTGTGACTTTGTATTTACTTGTTGCTTACTGCAAATAGGCCTTGGGATTTGGTACTTCATTCTGCCAATCCGGACCTAGCAGTAAGACTGGAGTCAGTTGTTTAACCTGCTGGGGTTCTTTTGCTATTCTGTGAACCCAGCAGGTTTGCGGCTGTACTCTCAGACCTGCTTGCTTAATCCTCTCTCACTGTGCAGGGCGTCCAGGTGTCAGTTTAGTGGCAGTAAGCTGAACCTGTGCCCTGCAAGTGGAGGTTAGGATTGTGGATACTCTCCTTGTGTCTATATTACTATCTCTGACCAAGGAGTTTATTCCCATACCCGTTGGTAACCCTTTGGGGTTTTTTCCTGTTACTCTTAGCAACATCATTTCGGGTGCTCCACATGTTAAATCACTACATCTCGCTTCATTGTCCGCTCTATTCCATCTGAGCATTCCTGACACTAGGGAGACACCCAGTTCCTGAGCCTTTGGGCTTCTCCGTTCACTTTGTGTTTATTAGTTATTCCATCACCTCCTGTGTATGTTATGTTATACTGTCTGTGAGTTCGTTTTCTTCGCATCCCTCTCTGTTCATACAACGGTATACTCCTGTTAGCACTGGTGTGCATAACATATTCAGCAGCCCTCCTCCTGTTGAAATTTTGTGGGAATATGGAGCATACCCCTCAAAATACTTTGCAACAGGTGGTCGATCAGGTGCAAGTCCTGACTCGACAATTTAATGAGATGTCCATTAAAATGAACACCCCGCAGGCCGCTAGCGGAGCTCCCGCAGCAGCAGCGGCAAGTTCAGGGGTTAAGGAGCCGAAAGTAAATCTCCCGGATCGTTTTTCTGGAGATCGCTCGCAGTTCTTTTGTTTCAAGGAGAGCTGTAAGCTATATTTCAGGCTTAGGCCCCAGTCTTCTGGGTCGGAGATTCAGCGGGTGGGCATGGTGATTTCCTTGCTACAAGGAGACCCACAGGTCTGGGCATATGGGTTGCAGCCTGACTGTCCGTCGCTTAAAAGTGTTGATGCTTTTTTTACGGCACTGGGCATTTTGTATAATGACCCTGACAAGATGGCTTCAGCCGAGGCTCAGATTATGGTCCTTAAGCAAGGGCGACGGCCAGCTGAGGTTTATAGTATGGAGTTTCGGAGGTTGGCTCATGATACCCAGTGGAATGACCAGGCCCTGAGAAACCAGTACCGAAGGGGCCTTTCTGACCAGATAAAGGACCAACTGGTACAATATCCCTCGCCTGATAGCTTAGATCAGCTCATGCAGTTATCCATCCGGGTGGATAGATGGCTGAGAGAGCATTGGCTTGAAAGGGAGACCGCAGTTTCCTTTTTTCCCAAGGGAACCTCAGACTCTGAGGAATATTCCGAGGAGCCTATGCAGATTGGGGCTACCCGCCTCTCCTCGCGTGAGAAGACACGGAGGAGACAGCAGGGTTTGTGTTTGTACTGTGGGAATAAAGGTCATGTTGTAGTATCATGCCCAGAAAAGCCGGAAAACTTCAGGGCCTGAGGGTGATGGGAAATATCTTGTTAGGCCAGAAGTCAGAATTTCCCAAAAATACTTTTCTCATTCCGGTGACTTTGGAGATCCTCGGCCAAACTGTCAAGATTGAGGCCTTTGTTGACAGTGGGGCCGATGGGGTTTTCATGGACCGTCAATTCGCCCTGGAACACTCTGTTCCCTCAGTACCTTTGGCATCAGAGATTGAGATCTGTGGGTTAAACGGGGAACCATTGTCCCAGGGTAAAATTACCTCCTGCACCAGCCAAATTCCTTTGTTTATTGGAGCCACACACTCTGAAAAATTGTCTTTCTATGTGACTGTCTGTTCTTTTGCCCCATTGGTTTTGGGGTTACCCTGATTAAGGGCCCATAACCCTCAACTTGACTGGGTCTCTGGGGAGATTCTTAGTTGGGGTAGTGATTGTTTCAGGAGTTGCTTGAGCCTTCCAGTCAGGCTCTCGCAGCTAAGTTTGCCAGGATTGCCAGGATGTTATGCAGATTTTGCGGATGTGTTCTCCAAAAAAGTTGCGGAGGTACTACCTCCCCATCGCCCCTATGACTGTGCCATTGATTTGTTGCCGGATGCTAAACTTCCCAAGAGCAGGTTGTACTCCCTGTCACGTCCTGAGACTCAGGCTATGGTAGAGTACATTCAGGAGAACTTGGCTAAGGGATTTATCAGACCCTCACAGTCCCCAGTTGGGTCGGGGTTCTTCTTCGTGGGTAAAAAGGACGGTTCGTTGCGACCCTGCATCGACTTCAGGGAATTGAACCGTATCACGATTAAAAACTCTTACCCACTGCCTCTCATTTCGGTTTTGTTTGACCAGCTTCGTACTGCCACCATTTTTTCTAAGATTGACCTACGCGGTGCTTACAATCTAATCCGAATAAGAGAGGGGGATGAATGGAAGACTGCTTTTAATACCCACTCAGGGCATTATGAATATTTGGTGATGCCTTTTGGGCTCTCTAATGCCCCGGCAGTCTTCCAGGAATTCATGAACGATGTGCTCAGGGAATATTTGGATAGATTCTTAGTTGTTTATCTAGATGACATCCTAATCTTCTCCCATTCCCTGGAGGAACATTGGAAGCATGTACGCTTAGTCCTCCAGAAACTCAGAGACCACCAGCTTGGGGCGAAGCTGGAGAAGTGCGAATTTGAAGTCCAGCAAATCGCATTTCTAGGGTATATTATCTCCTCAGAAGGTTTCCAAATGGAGGGTTCTAAGGTACAGGCAGTCCTGGATTGGGTGCAGCCCACTAGTTTGAAGGCGCTTCAGCGTTTTCTGGGCTTTGCGAATTTTTATAGACGATTTATCGCTGGATTTTCGTCTATAGTGGCCCCTTTGGTGGCACTCACTAAGAAAGGGGTGGATGTTGCTCACTGGTCTTGTGAGGCCAAAGCGGCCTTTGCCCGTCTCAAAAGGGCATTTGTCTCGGCCAAGGTGCTGCGACACCCAGATCCAGAGCGTCCTTTTGTGGTAGAAGTGGATGCCTCTGAGATAGGTATTGGGGCAGTGCTCTCTCAGATGGGGGTGTCTGATAATCGCCTTCATCCCTGTGCTTACTTTTCCCGTAAATTTTCGTCTGCCGAGATGAATTATGATGTGGGTAACCGGGAATTGTTGGCTATAAAAGATGCACTCGGGGAGTGGAGACACTGGCTTGAGGGGGCTAAGTTTGCGGTCTCAATTCTCACCGACCATAAGAATCTGGCATATTTAGAGTCAGCGAAGCGGCTCAATGCCAGGCAGGCACGATGGGCTTTGTTTTTTGCTCGCTTTAATTTTTTGATAACACATCGCCCTGGGTCAAAAAACATCAAGGCTGATGCGCTCTCGCAGAGTTTTTCTCCAGTCCAAGAGACCACCGAGGAGCCATTGCCCATTGTGTCCCCATCATGTATTAAAGTGGGTATTACCCAGGACCTCTTGTCATTAGTCCTTAGAGCACAGGAGCAGGCTCCTCCAGACCTTCCGGTAGGTCTCTTGTTTGTGCCTCCTAGGTTAAGACAGCGAGTGTTCCTGGAATTCCATGCCAAGAGGTCGGCAGGGCATCCGGGTATTGCCAGAACTCGGGAGTTGCTGTCTAGGGCGGTGTGGTGGCCCTCGGTGGCTAGGGATGTGGATCAGTGGGTTCGGGCATGTGACGTTTGTGCCCGAAATAAAACTCCTAGAGGGGTTCCTGTCGGCCCATTAAATCCACTCTCTATTACATCTAAGCCATGGACCCACATTTCCATGGATTTTGTGGTGGATTTGCCCAAATCCTTGGGGATGACAGCCATTTGGGTTGTCGTTGACAGGTTTTCGAAGATGGCGCATTTCGTTCCACTGGTTGGGTTGCCATCGGCCAGACGCCTGTCTGAGTTATTTATGCAGCATGTTGTGTATGGGCATCATCCTAAGGCCAATTCTTTTGACCCACTGGATTCCACGCCTGGTGGTTCCTCTGTGGTTTCGGCCCTTAGGGGTATTTGGAGGAAAGTGAAGAAAGCCCTTGTGTCTGTGTCATTAGTGACCAAAAGGGTTTTTGATAAGCGGAGAAGACCCTGCAGCTTCAAATTAGGAGACTTTGTCTGGTTGTCTACCAAGAATTTGAAGTTGAGACAGCCATCTCATAAGTTAGGCCCCCGGTTCATCGGCCCTTATAAGATCACCAGGGTTATCAATCCGGTGGCATTTCAGTTAGATCTGCCCCGTTCATTGGGTATCAATAAAACATTTAATTGTTCCCTTTTAAAACTGGCGGTTAGTAATCCTTCTTCCAGTGGAAGACCTTCTCCTTTTCTGATACGGGGTCAGAGGGAGTTTGTGGTTGAAAGGGTTCTTGACTCCAAGATGGTTCGGGGTCGGCTGTCATTTTTGGTGCACTGGAAGGGGTATGGCCCGGAGGAGCGGTCGTGGGTGCGCAGTTGTGATCTTCATGCCCCCAGACTGATACGCTCTTTCTTCTCGCAGTTCCCCGATAAACCCGGTGGTAGGGGTTCTTTGACCCCTCGTCAGAGGGGAGGTACTGTTAGGATCTCCTGCTCTGTGCTGCCACGTCGCCATGGCAACCGGGAGGCAAGTGTTAGCGAAGTAACCTGAGCGCAGCTTATACTCCGGTCCGGGTTTTTACTGTGCAGTGGTTACAGGCTCTGTGCACGGCAGGGAATCCGGCGCTGGTTTTGTGCTCACAGTCTGTGAGGTCTGAGTGGGGCGTGGACAGCACCTGCTATATAAACCATCCTCTCAGGCTAGGCAAATGCTGCTGAATCTTTGTTTGTTAGTCAGTTCCAGAGAGTTAGCTAGTACTGTGTGACTTTGTATTTACTTGTTGCTTACTGCAAATAGGCCTTGGGATTTGGTACTTCATTCTGCCAATCCGGACCTAGCAGTAAGACTGGAGTCAGTTGTTTAACCTGCTGGGGTTCTTTTGCTATTCTGTGAACCCAGCAGGTTTGCGGCTGTACTCTCAGACCTGCTTGCTTAATCCTCTCTCACTGTGCAGGGCGTCCAGGTGTCAGTTTAGTGGCAGTAAGCTGAACCTGTGCCCTGCAAGTGGAGGTTAGGATTGTGGATACTCTCCTTGTGTCTATATTACTATCTCTGACCAAGGAGTTTATTCCCATACCCGTTGGTAACCCTTTGGGTTTTTTTTCCTGTTGCTCTTAGCAACATCATTTTGGGTGCTCCACATGTTAAATCACTACATCTCGCTTCATTGTCCGCTCTATTCCATCTGAGCATTCCTGACACTAGGGAGACACCCAGTTCCTGAGCCTTTGGGCTTCTCTGTTCACTTTGTGTTTATTAGTTATTCCATCACCTCCTGTGTATGTTGTGTTATACTGTCTGTGAGTTCGTTTTCTTCGCATCCCTCTCTGTTCATACACCGGTATACTCCTGTTAGCACTGGTGTGCATAACAGGTTTACAATTTAGATAACAACAACATAATAAACTCTTAATGGAAGAGTAGATGTAGGTATTGGTACTATTAGGTTATATATACTGTAAATTAGCAGTCAAATTATTATATTATACAGAACTAATAAATTTTATACATGTATCTATATTTAAAAATACTTGTATATCTGAAAGATTTATGGTATTGCAATATTGCAGTGAAAAGCTTTATTTAATTAGAATTCAACCTTAAAACATTTCATTAAGAACCTGCTGTTTGGTGCAACCCTGCATTGTGGCTTTTTTTCAGAATGAGTTTAATTTTTAACACCGTCGTTTCTAAATGGCTCAACTTATGCAAAGCAGCTGTAGCAACTTAAAATTTCTAATACTTGCTAGGAAACAATCAGCCATAGATTTTCTTATTAGTCAAACATGAATTCCTGGAAGTACTAAAATCCATCTTAAACATAGCTGCAATAACACAGCCACTTATTTTTCAAGACATTTAACCCAGGTGCAGCAATCCCCAATGTACCAGATGTTTCCCATCCAGCGAGCATATGCAATGCTTCACAAAACACTGTTTGCAAAGACTGTTACTAATTCCTGGTTACATCAGCATAAAATATTGTAACCATCGACTGCTTCTGACTAGTGAACCCAAAGTGCAAGCTGCTACAGTATACAGTATTTCATAATGTAGTACAGGGGTGGGGAACCTTTTTTCTACCGAGGGCCATTTGGATATTTATAAAATCCTTCGGGGGCCACACAAAAATTTTCAACTTAAAAAATTACCCTGCCCCCCAGTAGGTCTGCCCCTTAGAGGTACTTTGTGTGCGCGCCGGAGGCGCGCACGCACCAGAAAAATGGGTGTGGCCAGTTAAAATGGGACGTGATACACATATGCCCCCAATAGTGCGGTGCCAGATCCACAATTGCCCCCACAGTGCCAGGTATACAAATGCCCCCACAGTGCCAGGTATACAAATGCCCCCCACAGTGCCAGGTATACAGATGTCCCCACAGTGCCAGGTATACAGATGCGCCCACAGTGCCAGGTATACAAATGCCCCTCACAGTGACAGGTATACAGATGCCCCCACAGTGCCAGGTATACAGATGCCCCCACAGTGCCAGGTATACAGATGTCCCCACAGTGCCAGGTATACATATGTCCCCACAGTGCCAGGTATACAGATGCCCCCACAGTGCCAGGTATACAGATGTCCCCACAGTGCCAGGTATACAAATGCCCCCACAGTGCCAGGTATACAAATGCCCCCACAGTGACAGGTATACAGATTCCCCCACAGTGACAGGTATACAAATGCCCTCCCCCCTCCCCTCTCCCCTCTCCCCTCCGTGCTGCTTACCGTGGACGGAGGAGAGCGCGGCTGTCGGGTGAAAGCGGCGGCGTGTAGTACTTCAAATCAGCCGCCGGTTCGAGAGCCAATCAGAGCTCGCGGACCGGCAGCCGCGGCTCCTGATTGGCTGCCGGTCCGCGAGCTCTGATTGGCTCACGGTCGGCGGCTGGTTTGAAGTACTACACGCCGCCGCTGCCACCCGACAGCCGCGCTCTCCTCCGTCTCCCTGTTCTGACAGCTGAGACACGCTGCCGCCAGACTGAGCGGCAGCGTGTCTCACTGACACAAGCTGGTGGGCGGACCAAACGGCTTCGCGGGCCGTATACGGCCCGCGGGCCGGAGGTTCCCCACCCCTGATGTAGTACTTACAGTATTTCACAAGTACATGGAATAAATGTTTCCCAAACTCGACCCACGCGACACCCTGACAGTCCAAGTTTTAAGGCTATCCATGGATGACCCTCAAATTGACTGAGGTACTAATTAAACTAAAGTCATCTGATCTCAAGCATAGATATTCTTAAAACCTAGAAAATTAGGGAGCCTTGAGGACCGCGATTGGGAACCTCAGCATTACATGATAGAGGAACATATCCAGAATATCAATATTTAAGAGAGGGGTGAAATCTTACTTCTTCTATGTAATGCTGGCCATACATCCAAGGGGAGATGCCCTGATACCTAACCAATCCAATGATCGTAAGACTCCAATGATCAGAAAAATCCAGCATGTTAAAAATACAATAATCTTTGGGTCACAATCAGTGAATCAAGACTGTCCAGCATGTTGGATTTTGCCGAGCAACCTACACAGGCATTGACAGAACAGGGTATTGCCCCAATAGATGCCTGATGTATGAGCCCCTTAAGCCTATAGAATCACAGTAAAGAGAGCCATTCCTAAGGTGGAATTCAATTAAGAGTATTGGACACAATGGGGGAATTCAAATGTTTGAAAAGTCGGTTGGGTGTCTGTTTATCCTGTCTATTAGATAGGAAAAAACAGACACCCAACTGACTTTTCAAATAATTGAATATCCCCCAATGTAGTCTCTTTACTAAGCCTTGGATGGAGATAAAGTGGACCAGCTCCTAACTATCACTTTTCAAACCCAGCCTTTGACATGACAGTTGGGTGCTGATTGTCTGGTACTTTATCTCCATCTACTTTATCTCAATCCAAGGCTTAGTAAATAGACCCCAATATACTGTCATGGAGCTGCACATCTCTCCCCCGCTGGCAACTTGCGATGCTGGCCCTAACATATGTGAGCATTCAATTGAATCCCACCCAAGGCTGGAATGACTAATAACAGAGTACACTAGCATGCAGTACGCCATGTAACAAACACAGATACAGTTTTGCTGATAGGGTTTAGATATGTTTGTGTTTAGATATGTGTATATTATTATTGTTATTATTATTATTATTATTATTATTTATTGTCATATGCAGCCTATTATCTTATTAATAAAATATTCAAAACCACATGAGGTCAACAAGTGTTTATTTGTACCTAAAGGCTAATTTCACCCAAAGACATGCCTTAAACTACAGTAATACCCCACTCCACTAACAGAATTGTGGGGGTTCCACCCCACTGTCAACTACAGCATCTGGAGGAGAGAAGGAAGTAGTTTCGAATGCAAGCATTTTTGTTCTGTTTTCTTTCTCATCTACCACAAATCAGACAGAAACAGAACATCTTAGATATAAAATGTCCCCAAGTTGCCAGGGCTAGGACAAGGAGCGTTACACAGCTGGTAGTGTGACTTCCCCTGAGCGACTCCACTTTTGCTAGTTGGGAAGTAGAGGGAATATTAAATAAAAACACAATTTGTTGAGTTCTCTTTTAAGGAAAGATACAGTCACTATAGTGTATACCAGGGGTGGGGAACCTGCGGCCCTCCAGCTGTTGCTGAACTACACATCCCAGCATGCCCTGCAACCATTTTAGCATTGCCAAATAGCAAAACTGTCGCAGGGCATGCTGGTATGTATAGTTCAACAACAGCTGGAGGTCCAAAGGTTCCCCACCCCTGGTGTATACTAAACAGTAAGGTACATTTATTCACTGCCCCACCCCCACCCTTCACACACTCATTCACAGCATCTATAATGCCCGCTCCAGTGTTATGCACAAGATGAAAACACAGAAGCCCTCATTTCCTTACCTGTTGTGCAAGCCATTATATAACAGATAAGACATGTGACGCGCAGCATCTCCCCCACACAATAACACATGATGTTGTTGGGTGCTGAGAGGTTGAGCTTCCAAGAGCTTCTGTTCCAAGATTGTTCCTTATAGACAGATAAATCTAGCAACCTCCCGGGATTTTAACCTGAGCAAACATCCAGGGGCGTACCTGCCCGCATTATATTATTATAGGGCTGCTGGGTTGCAGGTAGGTGTTAGTGCAAAAAGCTGCTAATAAGCAGACAGTGCGCTGTCCGCAGTGCTGAACTCCCGGCTGAATTCAATACGCAGCCTGAGCGCTGTCCGCGGTGCTGAACTCCCAGTTCTCCTCAATTCGTAGCCAGTGCGCTGTCCGCGGTGCTGAACTCGCTGCTGTAGTCAATGCGCTGTCCTAGGTGCTGAACTCGCTGCTGTAGCCGATGCGCTGTCCTAGGTGCTGAACTCGCTGCTGTAGTCAATGCGCTGTCATAGGCGCTGGCTGATGTCCTCAGGTAGCCCTTCACGTTCTGCTCATGCCACGGAGGGTGCACTGGAAGGAATAACATTGTTCACATTTCAATAGGTGATGGCAGATGAACCCACTGCAAAGGTGCGAAGTGTTACATGCAGCTATGGAGAAGGGCCAGAGAGGTCAGTAAACGCTTCATCTGCCACAAATAAACTAAAACAAAAGTAGACTAAATAGGGTAAAAGTAACATAAATAAAAGTATGGCAGTTAAATGTAGGGATTGGCTACAATATTGCTGGTGAGTAAACTGAAGCACGGTGATAGAATAGTGTCAATGTTGATTCTAGCCCCAAAAAAATGTCTACTACCATACTTTTTCGGGTGTAGTTACTCCAGCAATAACACATGACACGTTTCCCTGTCATCGCACAGTCTATTCTCACTTTCTGGACTGATACTGTTATGTGTAACATCACTCAATCCATCGGATCATTCATCTATCCATCCATCCGATCATTCATTCATCCATCCATAATTCGAGATTGGCAGACGTCATATGTTTCTAGTGCTATATCTTGGTGATGATGAGATACTGTATGACCATATTTTTGCCATCCAATATGTTTTCACTTGTGGCAAGTAATGTGATTAGACAGTGCAATGCTTGTTCCAGTCAAATGTAAAGCTGGGCATACACTATACAATTATCTGGCAGATCATCTGCCAGATCTGGTTGGTTGAAATGAAAATCTGGTCATGGATGAGAGCAAATGACAATCAACTATTTGCTCCCAAACACCGGAAATCGGACAAAAACTGTCCTTCATACAAATTGGTTACAGCACAGACAGGTTTTTACCATTTTTCAGTGTTTGGCAGCAAATGGTCGATTGTCATTTGCTCTCATCCATTACCAGATTTCCATTCCAACCAGCCAGATCTGGCAGATTATCTGACAGATAATTGTATAGTGTATGCCCGGTTTAACAAGTGTTTAATCTGCATGCCACACTCACAGTGGGAACACTTCCTTTCAAGACAATGTAGGGGGGGGGGAGTGGGCAGTGGGGGGGGGGGAGGTAGGGGGAGGGAGACTTATGAAACAATTGCAAGTACACAGGAGGGTGGATCTCAAATTGCAGCGTTCCTGGAAAGCTGCAGAGATTACTAAAACTACTTGTACTCACAGGAACTCCCAAAAATGTACTATATTCAGCCTACAGTATAAGAGAAACGGGTCACATCTGTCGCAGAGTTTAGCCAGAGGCAACTCTCTGCAGGAGAACAGGATGGCATTGGAAGATTCCCTACAGTAAATTGGGTACAAGATAATGAAGAGTCATAATCTGCAGCAACAATGTACCACAAACACTACTACCCAGCGTTTTCTCCAACGCCACACACTTGTATTCCATCCTTCAATTTATGTATAAATCTATATCATAAAGACTTAAACTATATGAAAAAAAACATTTATCGAAATTCACATCCAGCCACTGCTTCTCCAATCGCTTCCATAGGTGACATAGAAACATAGAATGTGACGGCAGATAAGAACCACTTGGCCCATCTAGTCTGCCCCCTTTTTTTTTTATCCTTTATGTAATCTCAACCCTTTTTGTGGATAATGATACACTGACTTTTTTGGTTCCCCACGAATAAAATAATGAGCAGTCCTAGAAGTTGCTGTACATACCAAATGAAAAGAAACCCCAACGAAAGCCATCTGCTAGGAATGTACGCAATGACCGGGAGAAGAGAAGAGGATGATAGCTATGATGACACTACTGAGACCTGTGTACTAGTTGCAATTCTCACCTTAATGGTTGCTTACAAGCAATACAATCCAGTTTTGCTCAGGAGCCAAGTCCATTTTGGTTAATGAAGGGGTCCAGCTGACACCGAGATGATCCGAAAACTGCTGAAGATAGAGGTCCCCGGTGAGTGTGCGTTAGGGCAGCTGCATGTAGGTCCCAGTTCCCATCTCTGAAAGCTTAAAAGTTACTGGGAGAGAGGCTTTAAAGCAAACTTGGCACCTGGTGCATCTGTGTCCTCTATGGGACTCTGCTTGGCTCTAGTCTTCCAGGCAACTGAAGAGAGTTGTTGGCTGATCTTGGAAGAAGCAGCTCTTAGACCTGTCCATGGTTGGATGTGGAGGAGGAGCAAGCCCAGGGGTGAGCCAACCTGTCAGAAGCTGCACTATAAGGAGGGGGCTGTGGACTGGGAGAAGACCCCCTCTTGGTCACGTGCCAGGTCCATTTACACCCTCCTCCTGGGGACTGTCAGCTGCAGATCTGTCACATCAAAGTCTGTCTACATTGCAGCTGATGCTGTATAATTATGAATAGCAGCAGCTTCCCCCCAAATTAGTGCAAGACAGCCTGACTATTAATGGCTGAAAGAGCAGATGCTCCAGGTATCCGCAGTGTTTCCTAATGCAAGTGACAAGATCACAGGTGACACGATCATCCGGAGCTTCCACAGGACAAGCGATGCCTAATTCTCAGCTTTGTACTAACATGATCTCCCTGTGGTCACTAGAGGGCGCCAGAGACAAGCCTTGGACACGTCTGCATATCTGTGTGATCTACCGTTCAATCCTTGAAGTTGTAAAAGCTTTTGTTGCAATTTACGATCTTGACACAGCGATGTGTAAAATGCAATCAATCAGTTTATCAGAAGTCTATGGGAATGATTTACAGCTGAAGTATTTTTTTTCCAGGCTAGGCAATTAAATAAATTTGTTTCTGCAGAGAGAATCGCTTGTATATATACTATGGTGACCCTTTTGATCTCTTTATAATGAGCTGGGTCATACAGTATATGGAAATGAAGTCTTTGTTGAAAGAATATTTTCAGTTTTTTCTTCTACGGTACTTACTGATTTTCATCTTATTCTTTTTAGAGCCTTCATTTAATGAAATCTTCCACTTTTCAAATATTTAACTCCATGCTTAGTGAAGTACAAACCACTATCTATGGGAGTAATTCGGACTTGATCGCTAGGGTGCATTTTCTCACAGCCTGCGATCAGGTCCGAACTGCGTATGCGTATGCACCGCAACGCGCGGGCGCGTCGGACGACTGCACCGGGATAGTGCAAAAAAAGCCATCGCCTGGGCGTTCGCAAGGAGATTGACAGGAAGAGGGTGTTTGTGGGTGACAACTGACCGTTTTCTGGGAGTGTCTGGAAAAACACAGGCGTGTCCAAGCGTTTGCAGGGCGGGTGTCTGACGTCAATTCTGATCCCGGACAGGCTGATGTGATCGCAGCGGCTGAGTAAGTCCTGGGCTGCGCAGAGACTGCACAACATCTGTTTGTGCAGCTCTGCTACACATGCGTTCACACACTTGCACAGTACAAAAACCCTCCCACTGTAGGCAGCGACTATCTGATTACAGGACAGCAAAAATCACAGCCCAGCGATCAGGTCTGAATTACTGTAGATCCTATGTTCCCATCACATTTATACAATTTAATATATTATAGGTATGTTTTAATATATCTATATCAATATTTATTACATTTATATATATATATATATATATATATTTATATATCTATGCTTAGTAGAACCTCATAATATATATTCACATATCATCCTAACTCGTAGCATTTTTCCATTTGTAAAGCGCAATGGAATTTTCAGTGCTATATAAAAAACTGATAATAAATAAATAAAATTACCAATGCTACTTAAAGACACACTTGGCTCTTCTCAGAGAATAGTTACAGCTACCTCATGGTACTGTAGCTGTTAATGCTCAAACACATAAAATTTTCCATGGACGAGACACATTGTGCAGCGTAAAATGTTGCTCAGATGAAACTGCCAGGAAACTGTCTAAGCCTGGGAAGATATTTCTGCTGAGACGCTGAACCCTGGTGATGGCTGGAGAATGATGTGGTTTGCGGTGTCCTTGTTGGCTGGAAGAGCAGAAATATCCTCGCTCGAAGAGATTTTACAGCTACTACATATCGTGGTCAGATATTTGCTTACATTGTACATTTTCTAGTAAATCTACTACAAAAAAATAATTATATTTTCTGAACATTTCTTACACTGATACTGTTGCCCCTTATATGTATAATGTGGATTATTACATTATAACAATATAAGAGTAATGAATATCTGAAATGCTGCAGTAATCTCTCAGAGTAGTTATAAACACAGACAGAAATGTCCTGATCTATGGCCCTCATTCCGAGTTGATCGGTCGCAAGGCGAATTTAGCAGAGTTACACACGCTAAGCCGCCGCCTACTGGGAGTGAATCTTAGCTTCTTAAAATTGCGACCGATGTATTCGCAATAATGCGATTACTAACTACTTAGCAGTTTCAGAGTAGCTCCAGACTTACTCTGCCTGTGCGATCATTTCAGTGCTTGTCGTTCCTGGTTGATGTCACAAACACACCCAGCGTTCGCCCAGGCACTCCCACCGTTTCTCCGGCCACTCCTGCGTTTTTTCCGGAAACGGTAGCGTTTTCAGCCACACGCCCCTGAAACGCCGTGTTTCCGCCCAGTAACACCCATTTCCTGTCAATCACATTACGTTCGCCGGAGCGAAGAAAAAGCCGTGAGTAAAAATACTTTCTTCATAGTAAAGTTACTTGGCGCAGTCGCAGTGCGAACATTGCGCATGCGTACTAAGCGGATTTTCACTGCGATGCGATGAAAAATACCGAGCGAACAACTCGGAATGAGGGCCTATATTTCTTCTCATCCCAAGCCATGACTTTGTGCCCTACACTAGGCCCGATTGGAGGCTTTCCCTACAACAATCCTTACTCACCCTCTCCTAGAAATCCTCGTTATGCAGTCTTCTGGACACATTTAGGAGGTAATTCAGAGTTGATCGCAGCAGCAAATTTTTTAGCAGTTGGGCAAAACTATGATGCACTGCAGGTGGGGCAGATATAACATGTGCAGAGAGAGTTAGATTTGGGTGGGGTGTGTTCAAACTGAAATCTAAATTGCAGTGTAAAAATAAAGCAGCCAGTATTTACCCTGCACAGAAACAAAATAACCCACCCAAATCTAACTCTCTGCACATGTTACTTCTGCCCCACCTGCAGTGCACATGGGGGGTCATTCCGAGTTGTTCGCTCGGTATAAAGCTTCGCATTGAAGCGATTTTCCGCTTAATGCGCATGCGCAATGTCTGCACTGCGACTGCGCCAAGTAAATTTGCTATGCACTTAGGAATTTTACTCACGGCTTTTTCATCGTTCTGGCGATCGTAATGTGATTGACAGGAAATGGGTGTTACTGGGCGGAAACAGGCCGTTTTATGGGCGTGTGGGAAAAAACGCTACCGTTTCCGGATAAAACGCAGGAGTGTCCGGAGAAACGGGGGAGTGTCTGGGCGAACGCTGGGTGTGTTTGTGACGTCAAACCAGGAACGACAAGCACTGAACTGATCGCAGATGCCGAGTAAGTCTGGAGCTACTCAGAAACTGCTACGAGGTGTGTAATCGCAATATTGCGAATACATCGTTCGCTATTTTAAGATGCTAAGATTCACTCCCTGTAGGCGGCGGCTTAGCATGAGCAAATCTGCTAAAATCCGCTTGCGAGCGAACAACTCGGAATGACCCCCATGGTTTTTTCCAACTGCTAACAAATTTGCTTCTGCGATCAACTCTGAATTACCCCCATAGTGCAGCTTGTGTAGATGGCCAAACATCAAGATACATCAGACTCTGCAAGAATAGCATATACGACAGATAGATGCCAGGATAAAAAGTACTATGGATCTGATTCAGAGATTGACGTACAGTAGATCGCTGCATTATGCAGCAAGATCTGTGTCCATCTCCTCACATGCTAGGGGCTGCGGATGCATAGAATAAAGGTTGACTCCTGGATGTGCTGTCAGGCGGTTCGCTGCCATTTTTTTTAATTGGAGCGGCTTCGTGTGATTTCACACAGCCACCTTGAAAATGCTCCTGGCCCACCCCTGTTCGGCCCACCATGTCCGCAAAACACTGTGTCCGCACCTCCTGAAAGCTCGCCTCTGTCATTCATCTTCCAGGATGCGGCCGCAAGGAGAAGGGTCGCGCACGTGCACTGCTTCATGTGCGCAGAACAGATGGAGGCGGCCACTGCGTATGGACACGCGGCTGCGTCCATCTCTGGGACAGCCCCTATATGTGCCAGGTAGACACCAGGAGAAAATATTAGAATACTGTATGTGCCCGGTAGATGCCAGGATAAACCAGTTCTATATGTGCCTGGAGATGGGGCATGATAGTGTTAAGTTTCAGTAGCCAAACTTTACATAGTAAAGAGCACAGGTTCTCATACTCGGTCCTCAGGACCCCACACAGCGCTTGTTTTGCAGGTCTCCTCACAGAATCACAAGTGAAATAATTAACTCCGCCTGTGAACCTTTTACAATGTGTCAGTGAGTAATTAATACACCTGTGCACCTGCTGGGTTACCTGCAAAACATGCACCGTGTGGGGTTCTGAGGACCGAGTTTGAGAACCACTGGTATATAGGAAGCATTATACTGTACATATAAGATAATTGTCTGCCTGTTCCTGGACAGTGTTATTAATAAATACTGAAGTCACATTTACCATATCATATATCTTTATATTCAGACACAAATGCAAAATAAAACTACAGATTTCGTTTAATTAAACATAAACATCTGGTGTCTTTCCCTTTAAAAAAACAAACAATTGAGTATCTGCTTTCATGCCCTGGACTGATTGCAAATGTCACTTAAATAATGTGAATAGATCACTACGCTCAACCAATCAGAAGCGTCTGCCAATCATCATTATCACATATCAGTGTGCATTCTGCAGCAGGGGTGGAGCACTCATAAGACCTACAGGATATCTCCTGACAGGCACATACAGTATGCGTCTCTGCTGTGGATACCTACTGTAGCAATTGTACCAGTTTTACCAAATCAAGGACCAAGAAGGGACATTTTCTGTATGGATAGTGGTGGAGTTTGGATGGATTGGGCCTTGCTTTGTGTAGGTTGGAGTGGGTTTGGTGGATCAGTGCCTATTTTACTCCCATTAGATATGTCTAAATACTGGGAGGGATGCTTACTGTACTATGGCCCTCATTTCAAGTTGATCGCTAGCTGCCGTTGTTCGCTGCGTAGCGATCATCTAAAAAAACAGCAAAACTGCGCATGCGTATGCACGGTAATGAGCACGCGCGGCGTACGGTTACAAAGAGCATCGTGGTTTTGCACAGGTTCTAGCGACGCTTTCAGTCGCACTGGCAGATGCAAGGAGATTGACAGGAAGTGGGAGTTTCTGGGTGGCAACTGACCGTTTTCTGGGAGTGTTTGGAAAAACGCAGGCGTGTCCGGGCATTTGCTGGGCGGGTGTCTGACGTCATTACCGTGTCACTCATCGTAGCAATCATCGCACAGAATAAGTAACTGCAGGGCAGGTCTAGTTCTGCGCAAAATGTGTTTGCAGGCGCTCGGCTGCACAGGCGTTCGCACTCCTGCAAAGCGAAAATACACGGCGGTGACTATGCGTTTGCACGGCTGCTAAAAACAGCTAGCGAGCGATCAACTCGGAATGAGAGCCTATGCCTCCATTATTCTGCCTCACTAAGTGCAAGGAGTCATACAGTAATTGTATTGTGCGACTGAATCTTTATATGTATGGAAGCACAAGAGTTTTCTTATAAATGTGTTAGTATTTTATGCCCAAATAGATGCTTAGTCCAAGAAGTGTGTATTTCCAGATTTGCTTATTCTCACACATCTGAACAATAAGTCTTACTGTACGTGTAATGGACAATTATAAGAAGATTTATGGTTGTTCATCGACCATTGATGGTTGGCAAACATCAATAGTCTTACCAATGATGGAGGAGGTCTGATGTACTGTACTGTGGAGGTAATTCAGACTTGATCGCTCGCTAGCATTTTTTGCAGCGTTGCGATCAGGTCAGAACTGCGCATGCTTACGCACAGCAATGCGCAGGCACGTCGCACGGGTACAAAGTGGATCATTGCTGTGCAATGGCTTTTACGAAAGAATCCATTCGCACAGCCGATCGCAAGGAGATTGACAGGAAGAAGGCGTTTGTGGGTGTCAACTGACCATTTTCTGGGAGTGTTTGGAAAAACGCAGGCGTGTCCATGTGTTTGCATGGAGGGTTCCTGATGTCAATTCTGGTCCCAGACAGGCTGAAGTGATCGCAGCGGCTGAGTAAGTTCTGGGCAACTCAGAAACTGCACAAAGTTTTCTTGTAGCGCTCGGCTACACATGTGTTCGCACACTTGCAAAGTGAAAATACTCTCCCCTATGGGCAGCGACTATCTGTTCGCAGCAGTGCTAAAACACCCTAGCGAACGATCAAATTAGGCCCTGTATCTCCACCATTGACGGTAGAGATCCTATAATGACTCTGCAATTCTGTAAGTCACACAGCACTTAGCAACACATCCATTACTCATTACAAAGCCACACCCTCCTTCTCCTTTGAACCATCAATGGTTTTCCGTCAATTGATTCCAACCATCAAAAGGAAGTAATAATGGTTAACCAATCGCTGGACAACCCTAAGAAGGTTCTGACATCCCTCTAAACCAGAGGTTCCCAAACTCAGTCCTCAAAGACACTCAACAGTTCATGTTTTCCAGGTCAACCGGCAGCTGCACTGTGTATGACCAACTGTCACATTTTAAAAATCCACAGGTGACCTGGAAAACATGAACAGTTGGGGGTTCTTGAGGACTGAGTTTTGGAATCACTGCTCTAAACCCTCAACCACCAAGTTTTCTTAACAGGTCGTGTTTTGGGGATTTTTGTCTGTAGAATCATGTGGGATGATTACAGACCCAGCAAAATAGATTAACTCACCTGTGCATGATTAAAGAAATCCACAAAACATGACCTGTAGGTGGTATTGATTCCACCTTCTCATGAATCCACCTTCTGCTGTTTCTCCTCACTCCAACAATAGTTGACCAATAGCTGCACGGAAGTAACTGTTTGGTGGCTGATAATCACACCTCTGTCCACCGTAATTGCAGAGCTCTGGCAACTGAATGGGACTGGCAACATAGTGGCTCAGAGAAGTACAGTTATGGCATTTAGCACTCCAGAATGCTAGTCACAAGGTAATATGGGGTGCCAAATTTGCATCCCTTGACCTTAGAAACGTAGAATTTGACAGCAGATAAAGAGTCAGTGCAAACTCAGGAAGCAGGGAAGGGAACTGATTCATCAAGAAATGCACTGACACTACTTACTGTAAAAAGTATGTGCAGCAGAGATGGTTATTAAATCAACATCAGAGATCTGCTTAGCTTTTGCTCATGTTTAAGGTTGCTAAGTAATATCAGCGCCTGGCATTACTTAAAGTAGTTTTGTTTTTCTAACCTATTTTACTTTGGTAAAAGCCCTTACATAACACACTTTATACAGTCTGGGGATTTGGGATAAAGGAGAAAATGGACAATGCTAGAATGTACTGTAGGTAGTCATATTGTGGGATTAAGTATGATATCCCGATGGACGGGATGCCGGAGGTCAGAATACCAACAGCGGCATCCCTACCATCAGAATCCCGACAGCCCCCTAGTAAGTACCGTAGTCTTCACCTGTCCCCTAAACTAATCTTCCCCAGTGGTGCCTAACCCTAACCTTCCCCAGTGGTGCCTAACCCTAACCCTCCCCAGTGGTGCCTAACTCTAACCCACCCCAGTGGTGCCTAACCCTAACCCACCCCAGTGGTGCATAACCCTAACCCTCCCCAGTGGTGCCTAACCCTAACCATCCCCAGTGGTGCCTAACCCTCCCCAGTGGTGCCTAATCGTAACCCTCCCCAGTGGTGCCTAACCCTAACCCTCCCCATAGTGCCTAACCCTAACCCTCCTCAGTGGTGCCTAACTCTAACCATCCCCAGTGGTGCCTCTCCCTAACCCTCCTCAGTGGTGCCTAATCCTAACCCTCCCCAGTGGTGCCTAACCCTAACCCTCCCCAGTGGTGCCTAATCCTAACCCTCCCCAGTGGTGCCTAACCCTAACCTCCCCTTCTAAGTTCCAAACCCTAACCTTCCCTCTCTGGTACCTAACATAACCTTTCCGTCCCTGCTCCCTAACCCTAACCCTCCCCGGTGATGCATAACCCTAACCCTCCCTTTCCCGCTGCCTAAACCTAACCCTCCCTGCTTGGTGCCTAACCCAAACCTCCCCATCTAAGTGCCTAACCCCCCCTCCCTGGTAACTAACATAACCTTCCTGTCCCTGCTCCCTAACCCTAGCCCTCCCCAGTGGTGCCTAACCCTAACCCTCCCCGTTTGGTGCCTAACCCTAACCTCCCCTTCTAAGTGCCTAACCCCCCCCCCCCCCCCTGGTAACTAACATAACCTTCCCGTCCCTGCTCCCTAACCCTCCCCAGTGGTGCCTAACCCTAACCCTCTCCAGTGGTGCCTAACCCTAACCCTCCCCAGTGGTGCCTAACCCTAACCCTCCCCGGTGGTGCCTAACCCTAACCCTCCCTTTCCTGCTCCCTAAACCTAACACTCCCTGCTTGGTGCCTAACCCTAACCTCCCTTCTAAGTGCCTAACCCCCCCTTCCCTCCCTGGTAGCTAATATAACCTTCCTGTCCCTGTTCCCTAACCCTAACCCCCCTTTTAGTGCCTAAACCTAACCTCCCCCATCCCATGGGCTGGACGTGAGCGCATCCCGCTGGAAGAACGATCGGGATTCCAGTCGTCGGTATTTTGAAACCGGCATCCAAGCTCCGTCGGGATTTAGATGCCGGGTTTATTGCATTGTTCGGGATTCCGGAGTCTGTATTTTGACCGCTGGGATGCCACCCGGCGCTATACTAACTGCATCCCATATTGTGGACATTCTGTATATCAGCAGCATTGTTGACATGTTCATAATGTTGACATTGACATTATGCTTAATCTGTATGTATGCTGTGCTTAGGGTTAGGCTGTGGTTAGGGTTACACTGTGGTTAGGGTTAGGGTTAGGACTCAGTAAGGATTAGGTTGCAGTTACAGTAGGCTGTGGTTAGGATTACACTGGGGTTAGGATTAGGCTGCGGTTAGACTGTGGTTAGGATTAGGCTGTGGTTAAGATTAAACTGTGGTTAGGATTAGGCTGTGGTTAGGTTTAGGCTGCGGTTAGTATTAGGCTGGGGTTAGGACTAGGCTGCGGTTAGACTGTGGTTAGGATTAGGCTGCAGTTAGGCTGTGGTTAAGATTAAACTGTGGTTAGGATTAGGCTGTGGTTAGGTTTAGACTGTGGTTAGGATTAGGCTGTGGTTAGGTTTAAACTGCGGTTAGGTTTAGGCTGTGGTTAGGATTAGGCTGCGGTTAGACTGTGGCTAGGATTAGGCTGCAGTTAGGATTAGGCTGGGGTTAGGATTAGGCTGAAGTTAGGCTGTGGTTAGGAATAGCCTGTGGTTAGACTGTGATTAGGATTAGGCTGCAGTTAGGCTGTGGTTAAGATTAAGATGTGGTTAGGTATAAACTGCGGTTAGGTTTAGGCTGTGGTTAGGATTAGGCTGCAGTTAGACTGTGGCTAGGATTAGGCTGCAGTTAGGATTAGGCTGTGGTTAGGAATAGGCTGTGGTTAGGTTTAGGCTGTGGTTAGGACTAGGCGGTGGTTAGGTTTAAACTGCGGTTAGGTTTAGGCTGTGGTTAGGATTAGGCTGTGGTTAGACTGTGGCTAGGATTAGGCTGCAGTTAGGATTAGGCTGGGGTTAGGATTAGGCTGCAGTTAGGCTGTGGTTAGGAATAGGCTGTGGTTAGGTTTAGGCTGTGGTTAGGATTAGGATGTGATTAGGATTAGGCTGTGGTTAGGATTAGGCTGTGGTTAGAGTTAGGCTGTGGTTAGGAGTAGGCTGTGGTTAGGTTTAGGCTCTGGTTAGGATTAGCCTGTGGTTAGGTTTAGGCTGCAGTTAGTATTAGGCTGAGGTTAGGATTAGACTGCAGTTAGGCTGTGGTTAAGTTTAGGCTGTGGTTAGGATTAGGCTGCGGTTAGGCTGTGGTTAGGATTAGGCTGTGGTTAGGATTAGGCTGGGGTTAGGATTAGGCTGCGGTTAGGCTGTGGCTAGGATTAGCCTGTGGTTAGGATTAGCCTGTGGTTAGGTTTAGGCTGCGCTTAGGCTGTGGTTAGGATTAGGCTGTGGTTAGGTTTAGGCTGTGGTTAGGATTAGCCTGTGGTTAGGCTTAGGCTGCAGTTAGAAGATCAAAAAATGAGAAAGCGCTAATCACATCTGATGTGGATTTTATTTTTCATTCATTTCAATTTTTACTAAAAGCACATTAAATGTATTCAGTGCCGGCCGGCAATACACAAGAAAAATAATAAAATATTACAATAAAATTAATAATATTCTAGACATAACTTTTCATCTGCATATTGTGAGTATGATGACTCTAATTTATACTATATCTAAGTTTATAACAATGCACATAATATATTAGCCCGAGGATCCTCTTCTTATCCTCAGATATTTTGTTACTATTATGCTCAGGCAGATGGTAATCGTGTGTCTTTGTAACAATATTAGGCAATGCTTATGTCCGTGCGTTCCAAATTAATGGAGTGCGTATATGAAGAATAAATTAGACAGTCCTGTTGTTGATTTATAACGGATATTAATAGCAGTTTATGAAAGAAAGCTGATATGAATATGGTCACTGTACCACAGTGTATAATTGAAAAGTACCGTATTGAAACCTCTGTTCAGACGCAATGGTAGAGATGCTTCTCCTGGCTGAATGTATGCCTTTAATTGGAGTTGAACAGGTGTCCGCTCGTATCCACGGTGTGTTTGCTTTTTCCTCCCGGCCGGTGTGCACCACCCTCGGCCTTATCCGGAGTCCGTGTGCGGTTGATGGAGGGATTTTTCTCACCTCCACAGGGACTGTGTTCAGCTGGCCGGCTGATGAACTCGGTCTGCAGTGTGCTGTGACCGGAGATGCTGACAGACGCGTTTCTCCGCCTATTAGTGAATATCGGCGGCTTCCTCAGTGTCATAAACTTTCTCCACTAACTTCTCCTCATTAAATACCCATTACATTGGTATGTCCATGTGCATTCAATTAGTTGATTATTCCTTTTCTCCCCAGACACATGTCCTATCTTAATTTCATTAAATATTCCTTTCCATATTACCTGGGAAGCACTTTATATATACATATATAAAAGCATAATATGCAATTCAAATATTTAAAAAGACACATATAAAAACGATTTTTTAGAATACACTATTTTGTATTGCCAATATCACATGTATTGCTACACAGCTATAATAATTACATTCTTTTGCATTTATATTTTTTCATTTCTTTCCTTTTGTATTTATATAAATAAATGATTTTAATTATTATTATTTAGTTAGCATGAAAAAATAATAATGCATTTGTTTCTTCATTTAAAAAACTCCACTGATTTTGTTAGTATTTATAAAGAATTCCTATCAATTATCAAAATCTCATAAACAATATATATCTCTCCACCATTGTTTATTTATTTATTTAGGTCTATACTTATTCAATAAATATTATACTAGGTCTTCTAGTTCTAATGTATCCTAGGAGTCCCACATGTACATATTCCTTAGTTTGTATATATACACACACATGTGCATAAGTGAACATATAAACACATGTGTGTGCATTTATTAGTGGACAGATTCCTTGTCCTCTCTATACTCCATTTAGTTCAGCCGTGTCATTCAGGCCTAGGGGAACCATGGTGTCCAAAAGAAAAATCCAGTAGGCCTCACGCCTACGGAGCCTGTTAAAACGATCACCTCCTCTACTTGTAGTTTTAATGTGTTCAATACCTATCATGGTCATGTTCTCCCATCTTGCCTTTTGACACTGTATCACATGATCTGACAGGGGATGTTTGGCTCCTCTGATGATATTCCTCCTATGCTCCATAAATCTTATATGCAGGGTTCTTGTAGTCCGCCCCACATATTGTTTTCCACATTGACAGGAAATTAAATATATAACAAATGTAGAGGTACAATTAATGAAATCTTTAATGGGATATATTTCCCCTGTTGTATGGGATTTATAATTAACACTTTTTTTAGGTATATTAACACAGGACTGACAGTTAGCTTTGCCGCACTTATGATATCCTATTGGTCGTACGGGGAGCCATGTATTCTGTATTTTGGAAGTAGATGTCCTTTCCTTAACAAAATGGCTGGGTACTAATTTTTTACGCAAATTGTCAGCCTTCCTAAAGATCATAGATCCTTTCGGATTTATAAGTGGCTTCAATACATCATCCAAGAGTAACAACGAAGTATTTTTCCTTATTACTTGACTGATTTTGTGTGCACAACTGTTATATTGTGTAATGAATGCCATGCTTCTATCATTCTTATTACCTATTGCATGACCTTTTTCTTTCTTGTTCTTAAGTACAAGTAATTGTTCTCTTTGCATTTTTTCGGCTTCTAAAAATGCTTTTTCTAATAAATCTTGAGGGTAACCTTGTTTAGAAAATGATTCCATAAGTGTAGTAGCTTGCATTCTATAGGTAGTAATGGAGGTGCAATTGCGTCTTAGACGTACAAATTGACCCCTGGGGATATTGTCCTTCCAACACTGTTTATGGGAACTTTGGTAATTAAGATATTTATTATGATCTACTTCTTTATTAAATGTTTTTGTAACCAGTTTTTCCTGCTCAATTGTCAGCTCTATATCAAGAAAACTAATGTTGCTTTTACTAAAATTAAACGTGAATTTTAATCCATACTCATTGTTATTTAAACTATTTGTGAACAATTGTAGTGAATCTAATGTGCCACCCCAAACAATAAACAAATCATCTATATACCGGCCATAGTAGATCAGATCCGCCCCGAGTCCACTACCCCACACATGTTCCTCCTCAAACTTACCCATGTATAGGTTTGCGAGACTCGGAGCGAATCTGGCCCCCATGGCCGCACCCCGTGTCTGCAAATAATAATGAGTGTCAAACATAAAATAATTATGTGATAAAATAAATTTAATTGCTTTTAAAATAAAGACACGTAGAGAGTCCACAAGATCACTTTGTTTTAAATAATACTCAACCGCAGATATTCCTTTGTCGTGTGGTATGTTCGAGTATAATGCCTCGACATCACAAGTTAGTAAATAATAATTGTTTTTCCACACAATCGTGTTAATAACATTCAAAAAATGTTGTGTGTCTTTTATGTGTGATCTAAGACCCTCCACGTGTCCCTGCAAATAGTGATCAACAAAAAAGGACAAATTATTAGTGAGTGATCCCACCCCCGAAATTATAGGTCGACCCGGTGGATTAATAAGTGACTTATGAATTTTAGGTAACACATAAAAAGTGGGTGTGATGGGGTGTGCACAAAATAAAAAGTTTTGAGTTTCTCTTGATATAGAGCCCTCCTCATATGCAAAGTCTAATAATTCATTAAGTTGTTTTTGGAATAGGACGGTGGGGTTTGAATCTATGCTCTGATAGAAATGCCCATCTCGTAGCTGTCTATAACACTCTGAGGTGTAATCCTCCGTGTTTATGATTACAACCCCACCGCCCTTATCTGCAGATTTTATTATAATTGATGTGTCCCCTTGTAATGTTTTTAGGGCTTTTCGTTCCCCAGGGGTCAAGTTATCCCAATATTTGCACTCCTCCGATTTTTCACAGATGTCCCTAAAGTTGGCCAGTGTGGCTTTATAAAAGCTATCCACATATGGCCCCTTGTAAGCTAAAGGGTAAAAATCTGTTTTCTTTTTAAATAAATGATTCTTTACATCATAGATAGGAATCTTACTTTCTATTATGGGTCTCTCTGTGGCTCCTTCCTGCTCCAGATATTCGAGGATCTCCAACGCATTAGAATCATCCTCATCCAATATTATGGGCATTTCATCATTTTTGCTATTTTTTAAAGCTTTGAGGGCAAAATACCTTTTCCTACTTAATGTACGGATGTACCGATTTAGATCAACAAAAAGCTGGAACAGGTTAGGTTTGGCCACAGGAGCATAATTTAATCCCTTTTCAAGTAAATTCTTCTCTTCCTCTGTTAAAACTCTCTTGGAAAGATTAAATATACCTTTCCCTGTTTCTTTGTGCTTTATTTTCTGCGGGGCGTTTTTAATCTGTTTCCGTCTCCCTCCTCCTCTGCATCCTCTACTTCTTTGTTTCTTCCTCTCTTCATGTGATATTTGTTTGTGTGCCACGTGTTGAATCCCCTGCGCTTGTCTAAAAAATTATTATGATTGACCGGTGTGGATTCCTGTTCATCCTCAGTTTCAGAGGGTCTTATGGTTCTATTTTCTGATCTATAATTTCTATCCTCATCCAACACCTGGTATCTATTTCTGTGTGTGAAATCTACTCTCCGATTTTGCATTTGCATGCGTGGGTTCCTCCCCCTAGTCTCATGTTGATTAACCCATTGTCGTGGTGTATTTTGTCCTCTATAAGGTTGTCTTTTCTTATACCCTGTATTGGGTGTGGCTTGATAGGAATTATAATTAGATGAATATGCCTTTCTGTAATCACGGGATATACCTTTCTCATAATCTATGACATCCCTTTCCATTTTATGATCCTTTCTGTCCACTAATGATTGTTCAAATTCTAAGAGTTTTTTATTTACTTTAAAATCTCTCTCTTTAAATTCTTCTAATTTTTCATAATCTTTTAGGGACGAATGTACCTTTTCTATTTCTATTTGGAGTTCTTTAACTTTTTGTTCTCTATATCTAATAAGTAGCTGCATAAGATGCCTGGAACAATTGTCCAATGAGGTGTTCCACTCATCAGTAAAGGTCTTATCCTCCTTGAAGGTGGATTCCTTCAGGATTCTGAGACCCCTAGGGATGAGCCCCCCATCTAAATATTTTTGTAACGATACTTGGTCCCACCAGTGCTTGGTTTCAGAGATGCATAGGTTCTCCAATTTATTGAACCAACCATGCATCTCAGCCACCGCCCCGGTGCTTTTTTCCGTATTAACAATATTATTACCCTTTAAATATAAATCTCTCCTCTCAAGTCTATTAGTAATACACATTAATTGCGTCATATTGGCTAAACAAATTTATACACAAATGTGTCTTTTTTCTATACAATAATTTAAAATTCAAAACCCTTTATTGTATTAATCAAAGATTTTTTGTATATATATATATATATAAAAAATATATATAAAAATGTATATATATATATAAAATGAAAAATAAAAAAACCACAATAAATCAAAGCTGCCGGGATAACCAATAAAAAGAAAAGCAAAAGAAAAAATCCTGGCGCTATGATTATACAGGTGTGTAAGCAGCTCTCTCAGGGGTAATTGGTATTTCACCCCTGAAGTAGAACAAGAAGATCAAAAAATGAGAAAGCGCTAATCACATCTGATGTGGATTTTATTTTTCATTCATTTCAATTTTTACTAAAAGCACATTAAATGTATTCAGTGCCGGCCGGCAATACACAAGAAAAATAATAAAATATTACAATAAAATTAATAATATTCTAGACATAACTTTTCATCTGCATATTGTGAGTATGATGACTCTAATTTATACTATATCTAAGTTTATAACAATGCACATAATATATTAGCCCGAGGATCCTCTTCTTATCCTCAGATATTTTGTTACTATTATGCTCAGGCAGATGGTAATCGTGTGTCTTTGTAACAATATTAGGCAATGCTTATGTCCGTGCGTTCCAAATTAATGGAGTGCGTATATGAAGAATAAATTAGACAGTCCTGTTGTTGATTTATAACGGATATTAATAGCAGTTTATGAAAGAAAGCTGATATGAATATGGTCACTGTACCACAGTGTATAATTGAAAAGTACCGTATTGAAACCTCTGTTCAGACGCAATGGTAGAGATGCTTCTCCTGGCTGAATGTATGCCTTTAATTGGAGTTGAACAGGTGTCCGCTCGTATCCACGGTGTGTTTGCTTTTTCCTCCCGGCCGGTGTGCACCACCCTCGGCCTTATCCGGAGTCCGTGTGCGGTTGATGGAGGGATTTTTCTCACCTCCACAGGGACTGTGTTCAGCTGGCCGGCTGATGAACTCGGTCTGCAGTGTGCTGTGACCGGAGATGCTGACAGACGCGTTTCTCCGCCTATTAGTGAATATCGGCGGCTTCCTCAGTGTCATAAACTTTCTCCACTAACTTCTCCTCATTAAATACCCATTACATAGGTATGTCCATGTGCATTCAATTAGTTGATTATTCCTTTTCTCCCCAGACACATGTCCTATCTTAATTTCATTAAATATTCCTTTCCATATTACCTGGGAAGCACTTTATATATACATATATAAAAGCATAATATGCAATTCAAATATTTAAAAAGACACATATAAAAACGATTTTTTAGAATACACTATTTTGTATTGCCAATATCACATGTATTGCTACACAGCTATAATAATTACATTCTTTTGCATTTATATTTTTTCATTTCTTTCCTTTTGTATTTATATAAATAAATGATTTTAATTATTATTATTTAGTTAGCATGAAAAAATAATAATGCATTTGTTTCTTCATTTAAAAAACTCCACTGATTTTGTTAGTATTTATAAAGAATTCCTATCAATTATCAAAATCTCATAAACAATATATATCTCTCCACCATTGTTTATTTATTTATTTAGGTCTATACTTATTCAATAAATATTATACTAGGTCTTCTAGTTCTAATGTATCCTAGGAGTCCCACATGTACATATTCCTTAGTTTGTATATATACACACACATGTGCATAAGTGAACATATAAACACATGTGTGTGCATTTATTAGTGGACAGATTCCTTGTCCTCTCTATACTCCATTTAGTTCAACCGTGTCATTCAGGCCTAGGGGAACCATGGTGTCCAAAAGAAAAATCCAGTAGGCCTCACGCCTACGGAGCCTGTTAAAACGATCACCTCCTCTACTTGTAGTTTTAATGTGTTCAATACCTATCATGGTCATGTTCTCCCATCTTGCCTTTTGACACTGTATCACATGATCTGACAGGGGATGTTTGGCTCCTCTGATGATATTCCTCCTATGCTCCATAAATCTTATATGCAGGGTTCTTGTAGTCCGCCCCACATATTGTTTTCCACATTGACAGGAAATTAAATATATAACAAATGTAGAGGTACAATTAATGAAATCTTTAATGGGATATATTTCCCCTGTTGTATGGGATTTATAATTAACACTTTTTTTAGGTATATTAACACAGGACTGACAGTTAGCTTTGCCGCACTTATGATATCCTATTGGTCGTACGGGGAGCCATGTATTCTGTATTTTGGAAGTAGATGTCCTTTCCTTAACAAAATGGCTGGGTACTAATTTTTTACGCAAATTGTCAGCCTTCCTAAAGATCATAGATCCTTTCGGATTTATAAGTGGCTTCAATACATCATCCAAGAGTAACAACGAAGTATTTTTCCTTATTACTTGACTGATTTTGTGTGCACAACTGTTATATTGTGTAATGAATGCCATGCTTCTATCATTCTTATTACCTATTGCATGACCTTTTTCTTTCTTGTTCTTAAGTACAAGTAATTGTTCTCTTTGCATTTTTTCGGCTTCTAAAAATGCTTTTTCTAATAAATCTTGAGGGTAACCTTGTTTAGAAAATGATTCCATAAGTGTAGTAGCTTGCATTCTATAGGTAGTAATGGAGGTGCAATTGCGTCTTAGACGTACAAATTGACCCCTGGGGATATTGTCCTTCCAACACTGTTTATGGGAACTTTGGTAATTAAGATATTTATTATGATCTACTTCTTTATTAAATGTTTTTGTAACCAGTTTTTCCTGCTCAATTGTCAGCTCTATATCAAGAAAACTAATGTTGCTTTTACTAAAATTAAACGTGAATTTTAATCCATACTCATTGTTATTTAAACTATTTGTGAACAATTGTAGTGAATCTAATGTGCCACCCCAAACAATAAACAAATCATCTATATACCGGCCATAGTAGATCAGATCCGCCCCGAGTCCACTACCCCACACATGTTCCTCCTCAAACTTACCCATGTATAGGTTTGCGAGACTCGGAGCGAATCTGGCCCCCATGGCCGCACCCCGTGTCTGCAAATAATAATGAGTGTCAAACATAAAATAATTATGTGATAAAATAAATGTAATTGCTTTTAAAATAAAGACACGTAGAGAGTCCACAAGATCACTTTGTTTTAAATAATACTCAACCGCAGATATTCCTTTGTCGTGTGGTATGTTCGAGTATAATGCCTCGACATCACAAGTTAGTAAATAATAATTGTTTTTCCACACAATCGTGTTAATAACATTCAAAAAATGTTGTGTGTCTTTTATGTGTGATCTAAGACCCTCCACGTGTCCCTGCAAATAGTGATCAACAAAAAAGGACAAATTATTAGTGAGTGATCCCACCCCCGAAATTATAGGTCGACCCGGTGGATTAATAAGTGACTTATGAATTTTAGGTAACACATAAAAAGTGGGTGTGATGGGGTGTGCACAAAATAAAAAGTTTTGAGTTTCTCTTGATATAGAGCCCTCCTCATATGCAAAGTCTGATAATTCATTAAGTTGTTTTTGGAATAGGACGGTGGGGTTTGAATCTATGCTCTGATAGAAATGCCCATCTCGTAGCTGTCTATAACACTCTGAGGTGTAATCCTCCGTGTTTATGATTACAACCCCACCGCCCTTATCTGCAGATTTTATTATAATTGATGTGTCCCCTTGTAATGTTTTTAGGGCTTTTCGTTCCCCAGGGGTCAAGTTATCCCAATATTTGCACTCCTCCGATTTTTCACAGATGTCCCTAAAGTTGGCCAGTGTGGCTTTATAAAAGCTATCCACATATGGCCCCTTGTAAGCTAAAGGGTAAAAATCTGTTTTCTTTTTAAATAAATGATTCTTTACATCATAGATAGGAATCTTACTTTCTATTATGGGTCTCTCTGTGGCTCCTTCCTGCTCCAGATATTCGAGGATCTCCAACGCATTAGAATCATCCTCATCCAATATTATGGGCATTTCATCATTTTTGCTATTTTTTAAAGCTTTGAGGGCAAAATACCTTTTCCTACTTAATGTACGGATGTACCGATTTAGATCAACAAAAAGCTGGAACAGGTTAGGTTTGGCCACAGGAGCATAATTTAATCCCTTTTCAAGTAAATTCTTCTCTTCCTCTGTTAAAACTCTCTTGTTTGACACTCATTATTATTTGCAGACACGGGGTGCGGCCATGGGGGCCAGATTCGCTCCGAGTCTCGCAAACCTATACATGGGTAAGTTTGAGGAGGAACATGTGTGGGGTAGTGGACTCGGGGCGGATCTGATCTACTATGGCCGGTATATAGATGATTTGTTTATTGTTTGGGGTGGCACATTAGATTCACTACAATTGTTCACAAATAGTTTAAATAACAATGAGTATGGATTAAAATTCACGTTTAATTTTAGTAAAAGCAACATTAGTTTTCTTGATATAGAGCTGACAATTGAGCAGGAAAAACTGGTTACAAAAACATTTAATAAAGAAGTAGATCATAATAAATATCTTAATTACCAAAGTTCCCATAAACAGTGTTGGAAGGACAATATCCCCAGGGGTCAATTTGTACGTCTAAGACGCAATTGCACCTCCATTACTACCTATAGAATGCAAGCTACTACACTTATGGAATCATTTTCTAAACAAGGTTACCCTCAAGATTTATTAGAAAAAGCATTTTTAGAAGCCGAAAAAATGCAAAGAGAACAATTACTTGTACTTAAGAACAAGAAAGAAAAAGGTCATGCAATAGGTAATAAGAATGATAGAAGCATGGCATTCATTACACAATATAACAGTTGTGCACACAAAATCAGTCAAGTAATAAGGAAAAATACTTCGTTGTTACTCTTGGATGATGTATTGAAGCCACTTATAAATCCGAAAGGATCTATGATCTTTAGGAAGGCTGACAATTTGCGTAAAAAATTAGTACCCAGCCATTTTGTTAAGGAAAGGACATCTACTTCCAAAATACAGAATACATGGCTCCCCGTACGACCAATAGGATATCATAAGTGCGGCAAAGCTAACTGTCAGTCCTGTGTTAATATACCTAAAAAAAGTGTTAATTATAAATCCCATACAACAGGGGAAATATATCCCATTAAAGATTTCATTAATTGTACCTCTACATTTGTTATATATTTAATTTCCTGTCAATGTGGAAAACAATATGTGGGGCGGACTACAAGAACCCTGCATATAAGATTTATGGAGCATAGGAGGAATATCATCAGAGGAGCCAAACATCCCCTGTCAGATCATGTGATACAGTGTCAAAAGGCAAGATGGGAGAACATGACCATGATAGGTATTGAACACATTAAAACTACAAGTAGAGGAGGTGATCGTTTTAACAGGCTCCGTAGGCGTGAGGCCTACTGGATTTTTCTTTTGGACACCATGGTTCCCCTAGGCCTGAATGACACGGTTGAACTAAATGGAGTATAGAGAGGACAAGGAATCTGTCCACTAATAAATGCACACACATGTGTTTATATGTTCACTTATGCACATGTGTGTGTATATATACAAACTAAGGAATATGTACATGTGGGACTCCTAGGATACATTAGAACTAGAAGACCTAGTATAATATTTATTGAATAAGTATAGACCTAAATAAATAAATAAACAATGGTGGAGAGATATATATTGTTTATGAGATTTTGATAATTGATAGGAATTCTTTATAAATACTAACAAAATCAGTGGAGTTTTTTAAATGAAGAAACAAATGCATTATTATTTTTTCATGCTAACTAAATAATAATAATTAAAATCATTTATTTATATAAATACAAAAGGAAAGAAATGAAAAAATATAAATGCAAAAGAATGTAATTATTATAGCTGTGTAGCAATACATGTGATATTGGCAATACAAAATAGTGTATTCTAAAAAATCGTTTTTATATGTGTCTTTTTAAATATTTGAATTGCATATTATGCTTTTATATATGTATATATAAAGTGCTTCCCAGGTAATATGGAAAGGAATATTTAATGAAATTAAGATAGGACATGTGTCTGGGGAGAAAAGGAATAATCAACTAATTGAATGCACATGGACATACCAATGTAATGGGTATTTAATGAGGAGAAGTTAGTGGAGAAAGTTTATGACACTGAGGAAGCCGCCGATATTCACTAATAGGCGGAGAAACGCGTCTGTCAGCATCTCCGGTCACAGCACACTGCAGACCGAGTTCATCAGCCGGCCAGCTGAACACAGTCCCTGTGGAGGTGAGAAAAATCCCTCCATCAACCGCACACGGACTCCGGATAAGGCCGAGGGTGGTGCACACCGGCCGGGAGGAAAAAGCAAACACACCGTGGATACGAGCGGACACCTGTTCAACTCCAATTAAAGGCATACATTCAGCCAGGAGAAGCATCTCTACCATTGCGTCTGAACAGAGGTTTCAATACGGTACTTTTCAATTATACACTGTGGTACAGTGACCATATTCATATCAGCTTTCTTTCATAAACTGCTATTAATATCCGTTATAAATCAACAACAGGACTGTCTAATTTATTCTTCATATACGCACTCCATTAATTTGGAACGCACGGACATAAGCATTGCCTAATATTGTTACAAAGACACACGATTACCATCTGCCTGAGCATAATAGTAACAAAATATCTGAGGATAAGAAGAGGATCCTCGGGCTAATATATTATGTGCATTGTTATAAACTTAGATATAGTATAAATTAGAGTCATCATACTCACAATATGCAGATGAAAAGTTATGTCTAGAATATTATTAATTTTATTGTAATATTTTATTATTTTTCTTGTGTATTGCCGGCCGGCACTGAATACATTTAATGTGCTTTTAGTAAAAATTGAAATGAATGAAAAATAAAATCCACATCAGATGTGATTAGCGCTTTCTCATTTTTTGATCTTCTTGTTCTACTTCAGGGGTGAAATACCAATTACCCCTGAGAGAGCTGCTTACACACCTGTATAATCATAGCGCCAGGAGTTTTTCTTTTTCTTAGGCTGCAGTTAGTATTAGGCTGGGGTTAGGATGAGACTGCAGTTAGGCTGTAGTTAGGTTTAGGCTGTGGTTAGGATTAGGCTCTGGTTAGGATTAGGCTGTGGTTAGGTTTAGGCTGTGGTTAGTTTAGGCTGTGGTTAGGATTAGGCTGTGGTTAGGCTGTTGTTAGGAGTAGGCTGTGGTTAGGATTAGGCTGGGGTTAGACTGTGGTTAGGATTAGGCTGCGGTTAGGCTGTCATTAGGATTAGGCTGTGGTTAGGTTTAGGCTGTGGTTAGGTGTAGGCTACGGTTAGGTTTAGGCTGTGGTTAGGATTAGGCTGTGGCTAGGTTTAGGTTGTGGTTAGGATTAGGCTGTGGTTAGGTTTAGCCTGAGGTTAGTATTAGGCTGTGGTTAGGATTAGTCTGTGGTTAGGATTAGCCCACAGTTAGGATTAGACTGTGGTTAGGTTTAGCCTGCAGTTAGGATTAGGCTGTGGTTAGGCTGCAGTTAGGATTAGGCTGTGGTTAGGATTAGGATGTGGTTAGGATTAGGCTGTTAGGTTTAGGCTGCAGTTAGGATTAGACTGTGGTAAAACTGGGGTTAGGATTAGGCTGCAGTTAGGATTAGGCTGGGGTTAGTCTGTGGTTAGCATTAGGATGTGGTTAGGATTAGGCTGTGGTTAGGTTTAGGCTGCAGTTAGGATTAGGCTGTCGTTAGGATTAGGCTGGGGTTAGGCTGCAGTTAAGATTAGCCTGGAGTTAGGCTGTGGTTAGGATTAGGCTGGGGTTAGGCTGCAGTTAGGATTAGGCTGGAGTTAGGCTGTGGTTAGGATTAGGATGTGGTTAGGATTAGGCTGTGGTTAGGTTTAGGCTGCAGTTAGGATTAGACTGTGATTAGGCTGGGGTTAGGCTGCAGTTAGGATTAGGCTGTGGTTAGGATTAGGCTGTGGTTAGGTTTAGGCTGCAGTTAGGATTAGACTGTGGTTAGGCTGCAGTTAGGATTAGGCTGGGTTTAGGCTGCAGTTAGGATTAGGCTGTGGTTAGGATTAGGCTGTGGTTAGGCTGCAGTTAGGATTAGGCTGGAGTTAGGCTGTGGTTAGGATTAGGCTGTGGTTAGGATTAGGCTGTGGATAGGATTAGGCTGGGGTTAGGCTGCAGTTAGGATTAGGCTGGAGTTAGGCTGTGGTTAGGATTAGGCTGTGGTTAGGATTAGGCTGGGGTTAGGCTGCAGTTAGGATTAAGCTGGAGTTAGGCTGTGGTTAGGATTAGGCTGGGGTTAGGATTAGGCTGGGGTTAGGCTGCAGTTAGGATTAGGCTGAGGTTAGGCTGCAGTTAGGATTAGGCTGGGGTTAGGCTGTGGTTAGGCATGATGAGTGAAGAATAAATTGTTTTTCATAATGAATATGCCCCTTTGTCACTACAATTCATTTACTGCCAATTGTTTGTCTCCTGGGGTTTTGCAGTCCATTATTAACATTGTTTTGTTGTAATTTCAGTCTAGCTACCCTGCATTGATTTGCCAAAAGCCCTTTGAAAAGCTGGATATGTCCTCATGCGCCTGACCGTGCTAAGTATCCAGTAATGCTTTGGCAGCACTGTTGCAGGGAAAGCAAGCGATAGTAATATGAAAGGGACAACAGCTGGTTTGGAAAAGTATCACAGACAACAGCCATAGATTTCTAACAAAATTGTCTATCTACAATTATCTGTTTCTGGCGTCATTTGCTCTGTAAACAATGGATCTCGCCCAGTGATAAATGGTGGCTGTAACATTCCGGCACAGTATATTGAGTTGTTATCATGGAAAGAAGACGTTTCATCGCGCTGAACACATTAGGACAGAAGTAGAAGAGTTGAATCAGGATCTATAGGGTTTGCTTGGCTCTAGGGACACACATATCTTTATGGCAATTGGATTGTTTGTGTTTGTCCTTTCCTACCACTGTGTTACTGTAATCCTGTATTGTGTTCTGTGTAAAACATCGGTACCACCTAAATGTTATACAGTACAGAGACAGCAAGGTAATACTGTCTACTTTGATTTATATAACAGGGAAAAAGAAAGTGATATAGTAGATTTGTGGATGGAATAGAACTGCGGAGGCTCAAAAGGTGGGAAGATGGAATTACTGTAGCGCTTAATATAACGTTAATATAAATGGATTGATGTGATTTGCAATGTGTCTGACACAGGAAGAGGAAAACAGGTGAGTACAATAACTGTGATAATAATAACCATGGGCCTGATTCATACGAGGACCTAGGATGCAGCATCAGACCACCTGCAACATTATCAGCCGGCTGCGTAACCCGCGGGGCCAAATACCGCCAACTTCACCAAACCTGTTTTAGGAATTCAGCACCATGCAATTTGTCAAGACAATACAATCTCTAAGATATATATATATATACTGTGTATATATATATATATATATATATATATATATATTCCCAATGGCCCTCATTCCGAGTTGATCGCTCGGTAATTTTCATCGCATCGCAGTGAAATTCCGCTTAGTACGCATGCGCAATATTCGCACTGCGACTGCGCCAAGTAATTTAACAATGAAGATAGTATTTTTACTCACGGCTTTTTCTTCGCTCCGGCGATCGTAGTGTGATTGACAGGAAATGGGTGTTACTGGGCGGAAACACGGCGTTTTATGGGCGTGTGGATCAAAACGCTACCGTTTCCGGAAAAAACGCAGGAGTGGTCGGAGAAACGGAGGAGTGTCTGGGCGAACGCTGGGTGTGTTTGTGACGTCAAACCAGGAACGACAAGCACTGAACTGATCGCAGATGCCGAGTAAGTCTGAAGCTACTCAGAAACTGCTACGAGGTGTTTAATCGCAATATTGCGAATACATCGTTCGCAATTTTAAGAAGCTAAGATTCACTCCCAGTAGGCGGCGGCTTAGCGTGTGTAACTCTGCTAAAATCGCCTTGCGAGCGATCAACTCGGAATGAGGGCCAATGTACGATGCTGCTTGAAAAAGGGTAATAAACACGAAACGTTGCTATGACAAGCCGTTGTTGGTGAACTTGTGTATAGAAAAGTCCGCTGAGTGCTGTACATTGGGAATGAATGGATGAACTGTCTGCAATGTGCACTGCGGCCATATACTGAAGGAGAGAGAGTGCCTGCTATTCGTATGTATGTATATACTGTGTATGTATGTATATATATATATATATATATATTACTAAACAGCTGTTTTTACACCATGAATTGCCGCATAAACATCAGTTCTTTAGGTCCGGTGGCAAATCTGCGGAAAGTCCAGACAGTTGGCGGTTAGTACAACAGACGATTAGCAAATAACTCCTTGCGTTTTATTTACAGCAGTCCAAAAGAGCTCTTTTGTGACGTCACAGCACTACACCTGATTTACAAAAGTCTTCTTGAATATGTGTCCCAATTCCGTTGTCTTCACCGCCTGATGGGAGAAATCGGATGGATTGGCCAAGCCTTATTAAGAAGATGTATTACCAGCTAATATTAAATCCTAAAACATCCCCATCCCAGAGTCCCCACGTGCTGCCCTATGAGGCCATTTGATTCTGAATCAGTGCAGGCTCGTAGCTTTGTGACTTGCTAATGTTCCTTTCTTAGGGGGACATTTACTAAGCAGTGATAAGAGCGGATAAGTCAGCCAGTGGAGAAGTTGCCCATGGCAACCAATCAGCACTAAAGTTGATGGAGAAACTTTTTCACTGGCTCACTTCTCCGCTCTTATCACTGCTTAGTAAATGTCCCCCCCTCACCGAGCTGGTCGTCAGGACCGTGCTAATTGCCTGTCCACTTGCTCCCTGTGCTAGTTGTCAGGACCATACGCCCCCTCTGGTAGTTGTCAGAACCACTCACACCCGTTGCTAATTACGAGGACTTATTACAGCATTTTGGGATTTGATGATGAGGCTGATCCTTAATACATTCCATCCTTAATTCCTACTGTGAGCGAGCAACTTTCACACAGCGACTTAATGAGCATTATGTCTTCATGTACGTCAAAGAAGACTGTAGCGTGAATCCCCTGACACTCCCTATAACGCTGTAATCAACCAGCCCACTATTTACTGCAATATTTTCTACTGAGATGACTAGAGAATTGCTCGGCAATGGGGAAAGTGTCATTGAAAGAAATGAAAAAAAAAGCTTCTCATAAACTCCTCTACCTCATAACGCAAAGGGCAATTGGGAACATAATAGCCCAGTACAGTGTGTGCCCTTGTACCAATCGCTGCCGCCCCACAAGGAGGTAGATCTCTGCAAACAAAGGTTCATTTTATTTTTGTCTCCGCAGATTTACAACATTAAGGGGGACATTTACTAAGCAGTGATAAGAGCGGAGAAGTGAGCCAGTGAAGAAGTTGCTCCATCGACCAATCAGCTGCTCTGTATAATTTTATAGTATGTAAATTATAGATGTTATTTCAGTGCTGATTGGTTGCCATGGGCACTTCTCCACTGGCTCACTTCTTCGCTCTTATCACTGCTTATCACTTGGAGCCCCCCTCACTCTTATGGGTATATTTACTAAAGTGCGGGTTCTTAGAAGTGGAGAAGTTGCCCATAGCTGCCAATCAGATTATACTTATCATTTATCTAGCACCTTCTAGAAGATAAAAGTCAGAAGTCTGAGTAGTTGCTATGGGCAACATCCCTACATTTGAAAACCCGCACTATAGTAAACAAACCCCTTATTCCTGCTTGTTTTCTGTTCCTCAACCTACTGATGCCTGGGCAGACAAGCCTGGCTACAGACACAATTCGGATCTCCATGATAGACATGGGAAACTTATGTAGGCCACGATTATCAAACTGCAACAAACATCACGTCATCTTGGTTCTAGACATATAGGACCGTATAAAATTATTATGAAATTAAACCAGTTCCAGTTCGATTATAAGTGTCATAGAGCATTCCTGGATCATCACTGTTCCTTACTCAAACCTGTATGTCACTCGATATCTTCTAGAAGTAGGTCTTCACTGTTGGTTGATAGATAATTTGAATATGTTGTCAAGAAGTTCTTCAAGTGTTTTGGGGTTGTTTCCACTGGTTTGGACGGTTTCGGATCTTGGGGGTGCTCCAGTGATCTTCATGCAGAAGGGCTAAAAGGGAATCAAGTATTTCCTGGAGATGCCCCAACAGGGGGGTCCCTCAACTGCTCCACAAGGGTGGGATACTATTAGTCTTGATCCATTCCACCATGATCTTTCATGATTGCTTAGTTGCTAATGCAACCTCTGAGTAACCAAATGGACAGAACAGTGGGATCATATGTACATGCTGCAGCGGATCCTGCAAAGGGAGCTCAGTTTGGAAGTAGCCTCCTGATTGGATCCTTGCTCTTTGTAAGGGAGTCAATTGTCTCTTTGGTGGTTAGAACTGCAGCCTATTTCATAGACAGCAGTCTGTTACTGTGGTCGGTCACCATGGACTCTAGAATATTGGGCCTAATTCTGAGTTGATCGCAGCAGCAAGTTTGTTAGCAATTGGGCAAATCCATGTGCACTGCAGGGGGGGAGGGGCAGATAGAACACACCACACCCAAATCTAACTCTCTCTGCACATATTATATCTGCCCCCCCCCCCCCCCCCTGCAGTGCACATGGTTTTGCCCAACTGCTGACAAATTTGCTGCTGCGATCAACTCAGAATTTGGCCCATTAACCGCAACGTCTGCCGTCACCTGTATTTTGTACGTGAAAATAGACTCGTGCAACTAGACTAGACACATATGTGTGTGGAGCACATTGTTGGCGTTTTGTAGAGGCACAGAAATTAGCATGGGTTCCATATGAGGATAAGAGGGCTAATTCAGACCTGATTGCTGCTGTGCGTTTTCGCACAGTGGGCGATCAGGTCTAAACTGTGCATGCGCTATCGCCGCAGTGTGCCGGTGCATGCCAGAGATGTGATCGGCATCTCTGGTCAGCGGTCGCCTCTGTTGGATTGACAGGCAGAGGCGTTTGCTGGGCGGGAGGGGGCGGGCCGGTGGCGTAGGGCCACTGTTTTGGGGGCGTGGTCTGGGCAACACAGGCGTACCCGGACCGTGCGGGGGGCGGGCTGCAGCGGCAGTGTGACATTACATGCAGCCGCTGCAACCCAGAGAGCGACAGGTATCTCCCTGTCAGCGCGCAGGAACTGCGCTGGTAGGGAGCTACTCTTCAGGTACAAAAGAATCACTGCCGTACAATGCTTTCGTACCTGTGTGGCGGGGGGAGGGCCAGACATGCGGGGTGGACTAGCCCTGTGCTGAGTGTCCCCCCGCATGTCAGGGTGGCTGATCGTAGCCGTGCATAATATTGCACGGCTACGATCAGGTCTGAATTAGGCCCGATTAGATGCCTGGGTCCTGTGTAACCTGTTCTCTAATAAGAGCATTTGGGTCTAGACTCGCAGTGATGGGGAACCTTTGGAACTCTAGCTGTTGTTAAACTACACATCCCAGCATACCCTGTTACAGTTTTGCTATTTGGCCACTCTAAAACTGAAGCAGGGCATGCTGGGATGTGTAGTTCAACAACAGCTGGAGTGCCAAAGGTTCCCCATCACTGGTCTAGAGAGAGACCTCCTGAGTCCGGTCCCAGTGTGTAAGTAGTACAGAGACTGCTGCATTTGTACATGTAACAAGATAAATTATAGATTTTATTTTTCTATGTGTATTTTAAGGTTGTTTACATTGTCTTTGTCCCACTACAAGAAAACTTTATAAAATAGTTGACTATCAATTAGGTGGAGCTATAAACAGGACCCAGTCATTGTTCAACTATTACAGTAGTTTAAATCTAATATACACCATTGGTTTACATTTAATATACACAATCCATACCTCTCAACATGACCCATTCTAGGAGGGACAAAATGCTCTCTACCTGGACTTCCTTCTTAATTTATGATTGCAATCACCCCTGTTGAACTACCTTTCTTATCAATTAAATAGTTCAATACAGGTGACGCCAATCATATATTAAGAGGGAAGTCCAGGTAGAGAGCATTTTGTCCCTCCTGGAATGGGTCACTTGGGAGGTATGCACAATCTAATATACCCCCCTGTCTTAAGTGACCCGGTTCCCTCAAGGCTTAATCTGGCCCTGATATCAAACATGCATGAGCAGTGGGATACAGCATAGGCAATGAATCCCACTGCTAGTGCAAGGGGACAGACCCTAGACAGAGAGGAGTAGGACATGCTGGGAATGGAATGCAGGGGAGGGAAAGGGCGAGATGAGTGTAAGGCGGGATGGGATAGAGCGGGGGGGGGGGAGCTGAACAGAGAGCGGGGAGGTGTTGCACAGAACGTGGGTTGGGAAAGGGCAGAGCAGCGGGAAGAAAGGGAGCAGGGCAGGACAGAGCGGAGCAGAAGACGGTGGGAGGCGGTTCAGGACAGAGTGAGGTTGGATGGGGCGGTGTAGACTGACTATATACGTATATAATGTACATATTGATTCAGACATGCATGTAAGGTTGTCTTGCTGATGGATCGTGGCATCTCCCCCTGCAGCAGACTGGGAGTGACTGCCTGTGTCTACGAGAGAGCTAGCCAGTTGGAAGGGTGGAAGTGTAGACACAACTGGTACACGTAGGACTCTGTGTCGCCCATTGTCAGAGCATGTGTTAGGTCAGGTGATAGCTGTGATTGCAAACAGTTGCATACAGAGAATATAGAATCTGTGCCCCCCCCCCCCCCCCTCCCATCTCTGACCATTAGAAGCTGCTCAGGGTGACGCGTCTGCTGTGTGTTACTGGCATCAAGTGGATTGAGCGACAGGAGATGAACCTATAGATGGAAGCGGCGTTCCTTTCACATTCACTATTCTCATACATTGCTGGTTATTATCCTAAGCAAACACCTTCCATGGCTGGATGAGTCAGACCCTGCAGATATTACTCATGTCCTGGAGCACGTCTCCTGATGTCCTCTGTACGCTCTTAGCGCACTCTGCATGTATTCCATCTCTGTATTACAGCAGTGAGGGCTCCACCAGCACAAGATCCGCACTCAGGCTGGTAACAGGGATTGTACAGGGACAGATAATGTAACCTTTATAGTAGCCTGGGGGGTGGCCAGAAGGCTGTTGTACGCAGGGGTATATGAAAGATCCGCATAGCTACAACTAGAGACTCATGATATTTTATATAGATAGATAGATAGATAGATAGATAGATAGATAGATAGATAGATAGATAGATAGATAGATAGATAGATAGATAGATAGAAAGTTTGCGTGATTTGGGTGGGGTTTGGGCAGACTTGGGACGGAACTATTTGGCAACAGTGCTGGGTGGTGTGAATGCTGGGTGGTGTGAATGCTGGGTGGTGTGAGTGCTGGGTGGTGTGAGTGCTGGGTGGTGTGAGTGCTGGGTGGTGTGAATGCTGGGTGGTGTGAGTGCTGGGTGGTGTGAATGTTGGGTGGTGTGAATGTTGGGTGGTGTGAGTGCTGGGTGGTGTGAGTGCTGGGTGGTGTGAGTGCTGGGTGATGTGAGTGCTGGGTGGTGTGAGTGCTGGGTGGTGTGAGTGCTGGGTGGTGTGAGTGCTGGGTGATGTGAGTGCTGGGTGGTGTGAATGCTGGGTGATGTTGGTGCTGGGTGATGTTGGTGCTGGGTGGTGTGAGTGCTGGGTGGTGTGAGTGCTGGGTGGTGTGAATGCTGGGTGGTGTGAATGCTGGGTGGAGTGACTGCTGAGTGGTGTGAGTGCTGGGTGGTGTGAATGCTGGGTGGTGTGAGTGCTGGGTGGTGTGAGTGCTGGGTGGTGTGAATGCTGGGTGGTGTGAATGCTGGGTGGTGTGAGTGCTGGGTGGTGTGAGTGCTGGGTGGTGTGAATGCTGGGTGGTGTGAATGCTGGGTGGTGTGAGTGCTGGGTGGTGTGAATGCTGGGTGATGTTAGTGCTGGGTGGTGTGAGTGCAGGGTGGTGTGAATGCTGGGTGATGCTAGTGATGGGTGGTGTGAGTGCAGGGTGGTGTGAGTGCTGGGTGGTGTGAGTGCTGGGTAGTGTGACTGCTGGGTGATGTGAGTGCTGGGTGATGTGGTTCCTGGGTGGTGTGAGTGCAGGGTGGTGTGAGTGCAGGGTGGTGCGAGTGCAGGGTGGTGCGAGTGCAGGGTGATGCGAGTGCTGGGTGATGCGAGTGCTGGGTGGTGCGAGTGCTGGGTGGTGCGAGTGCTGGGTGGTGTGAGTGCTGGGTGGTGTGAGTGCTGGGTGGTGTGAATGCTGGTGATGTTAGTGCTGGGTGGTGTGAGTGCAGGGTGGTGTGAATGCTGGGTGATGTTAGTGCAGGGTGGTGTGAGTGCTGGGTGGTGTGAGTGCTGGGTGGTGTAAATGCTGGGTGGTGTGAATGCTGGGTGGAGTGACTGCTGAGTGGTGTGAATGCTGGGTGGTGTGAGTGCTGGGTGGTGTGAGTGCTGGGTGGTGTGAGTGCTGGGTGGTGTGAATGCTGGGTGGTGTGAATGCTGGGTGGTGTGAGTGCTGGGTGGTCTGAATGCTGGGTGATGTTAGTGCTGGGTGGTGTGAGTGCAGGGTGGTGTGAATGCTGGGTGATGTTAGTGATGGGTGGTGTGAGTGCAGGGTGGTGTGAGTGCTGGGTGGTGTGAGTGCTGGGTAGTGTGACTGCTGGGTGATGTGAGTGCTGGGTGATGTGGTTCCTGGGTGGTGTGAGTGCTGTGTGGTGTGAGTGCAGGGTGGTGCGAGTGCAGGGTGGTGCGAGTGCAGGGTGGTGCGAGTGCAGGGTGATGCGAGTGCTGGGTGGTGCGAGTGCTGGGTGGTGCGAGTGCTGGGTGGTGTGAGTGCTGGGTGGTGTGAGTGCTGGGTGGTGTGAATGCTGGGTGATGTTAGTGCAGGGTGGTGTGAGTGCTGGGTGGTGTGAGTGCAGGGTGGTGTGAGTGCTGGGTGGTGTGAGTGCTGGGTGGTGTGAATGCTGGGTGATGTTAGTGCTGGGTGGTGTGAGTGCAGGGTGGTGTGAATGCTGGGTGATGTTAGTGCAGGGTGATGTGAGTGCAGGGTGGTGTGAATGCTGGGTGATGTTAGTGCTGGGTGGTGTGAGTGCAGGGTGGTGTGAGTGCAGGGTGGTGTGAATGCTGGGTGGTGTGAATGCTGGGTGGTGTGAATGCTGGGTGATGTTAGTGCAGGGTGGTGTGAGTGCTGGGTGGTGTGAGTGCTGGGTGGTGTGAGTGCTGGGTGGTGTGAGTGCTGGGTGGTGTGAGTGCTGGGTGGTGTGAATGCTGGGTGGTGTGAGTGCTGGGTGGTGTGAGTGCAGGGTGGTGTGAGTGCTGGGTGGTGTGAATGCTGGGTGATGTTAGTGCTGGGTGGTGTGAGTGCAGGGTGGTGTGAATGCTGGGTGATGTTAGTGCAGGGTGGTGTGAGTGCTGGGTGGTGTGAGTGCTGGGTGGTGTGAGTGCTGGGTGGTGTGAGTGCTGGGTGATGTTAGTGCTGGGTGATGTTAGTGCTGGGTGGTGTGAGTGCAGGGTGGTGTGAATGCTGGGTGATGTTAGTGCAGGGTGGTGTGAGTGCAGGGTGGTGTGAATGCTGGGTGATGCTAGTGCTGGGTGGTGTGAGTGCAGGGTGGTGTGAGTGCAGGGTGGTGTGAGTGCTGGGTGGTGTGACTGCTGGGTGATGTGAGTGCTGGGTGATGTGGTTCCTGGGTGGTGTGAGTGCTGTGTGGTGTGAGTGCTGGGCGATGCGAGTGCTGGGTGATGCGAGTGCTGGGTGATGCGAGTGCTGGGTGGTGCGAGTGCTGGGTGGTGCGAGTGCTGGGTGGTGCGAGTGCTGGGTGGTGCGAGTGCTGAGTGGTGTGAGTGCTGGGTGGTGTGAGTGCTGGGTGGTGGGAGTGCAGGGTGGTGTGAGTGCTGGGTGGTGTGAGTGCTGGGTGGTGCGAGTGCTGGGTGGTGCGAGTGCTGGGTGGTGCGAGTGCTGGGTGGTGCGAGTGCAGGGTGGTGTGAGTGCTGAGTGGTGTGAGTGCTGGGTGGTGTGAGTGCTGGGTGGTGTGAGTGCAGGGTGGTGTGAGTGCTGGGTGGTGTGAGTGCTGGGTGGTGCGAGTGCTGGGTGGTGCGAGTGCTGGGTGGTGCGAGTGCTGGGTGGTGCGAGTGCTGGGTGGTGTGAGTGCAGGGTGGTGTGAGTGCTGAGTGGTGTGAGTGCTGGGTGGTGTGAGTGCTGGGTGGTGTGAGTGCTGGGTGGTGTGAGTGCAGGGTGGTGTGAGTGCTGGGTGGTGTGAGTGCTGGGTGAAGTGAGTCCTGGGTGGACTCGTGCATTTTTTTTTTTTTTACTGTTTTAGACACATTTACACAGAGAAGCCCTGCACAGATCTCAGTGATCCGCACATGGGCCCTCATTCCGAGTTGTTCGCTCGGTATTTTTCATCGCATCGCAGTGAAAATCCGCTTAGTACGCATGCGCAATGTTCGCACTGCGACTGCGCCAAGTAACTTTACTATGATGAAAGTATTTTTACTCACGGCTTTTTCTTCGCTCCGGCGATCGTAATGTGATTGACAGGAAATGGGTGTTACTGGGCGGAAACACGGCGTTTCAGGGGCGTGTGGCTGAAAACGCTACCGTTTCCGGAAAAAACGCAGGAGTGGCCGGGGAAACGGTGGGAGTGCCTGGGCGAACGCTGGGTGTGTTTGTGACGTCAACCAGGAACGACAAGCACTGAACTGATCGCACAGGCAGAGTAAGTCTGGAGCTACTCTGAAACTGCTAAGTAGTTAGTAATCGCAATATTGCGAATACATCGGTCGCAATTTTAAGAAGCTAAGATTCACTCCCAGTAGGCGGCGGCTTAGCGTGTGTAACTCTGCTAAATTCGCCTTGCGACCGATCAACTCGGAATGAGGGCCATGATTCAGCCAAAGCAGTTCTATTTTAAAGTTCTATTTCTGTACGAACTCCATCCTTTTGTGGCAGTGTATGGCTATTGTTGGCAGAGACTGAGAATACGAATACTTGGTAAATTCTTCTATGAAGTGTACGTGAAAATCCAACCGAATTTGGCTGATGGTCTATTTGTCGGTACATGTGTTGTTGGTCGTGTATCTCAATACGAATTGGTCAAACTCTGCTGTGTTTGGTGTTTAGTAAATTACCGAGAGACATTTTCGGCCGAAAATGCAATCTCGAATGGAACCGGGAGCTTAGTACATTTCTCTAAAACATTTATACAATTATACATACACTGTACTCGCCGGCTTTCGCTCAGGGTACAATGTGTTCCAGCGTTATTGCGATATGATCACTAGTAAGCTACATACAGCGCTGCCATTACCAATACGCCACCATTGCATCCTGCACATGAGCAGGTAATTACAGAGTACACATTGTGTATCTACAGCAGGTCTGTAGGTATTAATGCTTTTATAAGGAAATTCACAGCATACATTTACATTTATATAGAAAAAGTGTAAAAGAGGAACTTCTGAACATCTCTGATAATGTCGCACAAGGCTGTGGAGAACCATTGCGTATGGTACACCTGAAATCCTTCTGGAGAATACTGTAGGTATGCTCAGAGACATCGGAGTGTCATGGCGGAATACTTTGTCTGGTCACATGGGAGCTGCGGCCCGCTGTCAGCCATCTTTGGGTGCAATCAGATCTCATGGTCTCTCTGGGAAGCCCAAGATCAGGATTTTAGGGTGTTTCTGTAAGCCAGGGTAGTGGATCTCTCCAGATGCTTTTCCAGGATGAGATCTAGATCCTCCGAGGCTTTGTCCAGCTTGTCAGCCAGGTGGAAGGTGGTCTGGAGCAGGTGATCCATCATGAGGAAGTTCTTTTGCAGCCTAAGTAAGAAGTAGAGAGATCAGGGGTAAGAGATACGGTTACTTACAGTAAGAAAACACACTGTCTCGGCTTTGGATCCCCACCACAGGTCAGAGTCACGGCCAGGAGGCACAGGTGAGCCCTTCCTCAGGACTCAGGTGGTAGGCCATTGTTACAGCTCTGGCCACAGGATATAAAAGGACATTAATATTAAAGGCAAACCCCACTGGTTATGTTTTAATATTATAATGCCCTTTTTGTGGGCCACTAGCACAGAAGTATACCGAGGCTTCAGTCTGGCCACTCTGGGAGAGACGGTTCCCGGGCGTCTTTCTCGCTGAAACTGCGCACCTTATTTGCATAAATAAACAGCTGGGAGCTACAGACCTACAATGCTGGATTACGCTGACCAGTGTGATGTGCGACTCTCGCCAAGTGGCGCTGTGGTTTATACACGACTTTGTACATGTATAAAACCAAATTCCTACGCAGGTAATGTCACAGCCCGCCGTCTCCAGTGCACTCTGGTATTTCGCAACTAAATGTAAAGAAAGATACGGTACGCCACTGGCGCTGTATGGCGTATAGGGGTGTGGTTCATAGTATCAACCACACTATTGGTCGAAAGTAACTAAGTCGACACCCAAAATAGGTTGAAACAAGCATTAGGTCGACATGACAAAGGTCGACATGAGGTTTTGGGGGGGGGGTTGTGTTGTTTTCTTCTTACAGTGACCGGGAACCCCAATTAGTGCACCGTGTCCCCTCGCATGGCTTCTAGGTGCCTCGCTGCGCTCGACACAGGTTACCATTCCCAATTGTACTCCACGTGGATCGTAAAGTATGAAAAAGTAAAAAAAAAATGTAAAAAATTGTGCAAACCTCATGTCGACCTTTTGTCACGTCGAACTAGTGCATGTTGACCTAATGACTGTCGACATAGAGACCGGATACCGGCATGTAGACACTAGCTGGATGAGGACACACGTGTAGAAATGTAACCTTATCATACGTATGTGACATCATTAACACGTAGCGTGTAAAAGTTTCCATTTGAAAGAATTTGACGTTACTCACATGAAACCTCATGGTCTGTGCATCGCACCATTACATGTCTAGTATACGTTTCACACGGCACTAGGTAGAATTATAACTGGTGGAAATACAACAGGACTCAAAGGCAACAGGGACCCGCATAGGGCTTCACTCCACATGCACTGGAATACTCAGAAAAGTGCACCTTCAGCTTCGGTAGAGTAGAGCGGCGCTTTTATGTCTTCCTCCAAATGGGAGTGCCCTGATTGGTCAGCTCCTGCGCTCATACCAAAGTGCTACCATTCATTCCTATGCAGCGCCCACTAGTGACCTGTCTTTTGCAACTGGACCTGATTAGAGGCAGTCATGCGTCATCTCTTATAGGGGGTAATTCTGAGTTGATCGCAGCAGCAAGTTTGTTAGCAATTGGGCAAAACCATGTGCACTGCAGGGGGGGCAGATATAACATGTGCAGAGAGAGTTAGATTTGGGTGGGTTATTTTGTTTCTGTGCAGGGTAAATACTGGCTGCTTTATTTTTACACTGCAATTTAGATTTCAGTTTGAACACACCCCACCCAAATCTAACTCTCTCTGCATATGTTACATCTGCCCCACCTGCAGTGCACATGGGCCCTCATTCCGAGTTGTTCGCTCGTTATTTTACTTCACATCGGAGCGATTTTCCGCAAACTGCGCATGCGCAATGTTCGCACTGCGGCTGCGCCAACTAAATTTGCTAAGAAGTTTGGTATTTTACTCACGGCATTACGAGGTTTTTTCTTCGTTCTGCTGATCGTAATGTGATTGACAGGAAGTGGGTGTTCCTGGGCGGAAACAGGCCGTTTTATGGGAGTGTTTGGAAAAACGCTGACGTTTCGGGGAAAAATGCGGGAGTGGCTGGAGAAACGGGGGAGTGTCTGGGCGAACGCTGGGTGTGTTTGTGACGTCAAACCAGGAACGACAAGCACTGAAATGATCGCAGATGCCGAGTAAGTCTGGAGCTACTCAGAAACTGCTAAGAAGTGTCTATTCGCAATTCTGCTAATCTTTAGTTCGCAATTTTGATAAGCTAAGATTCACTCCCAGTAGGCGGCGGCTTAGCGTGTGCAAAGCTGCTAAAAGCAGCTTGCGAGCGAACAACTCGGAATGACCCCCAGTGTTGGCCTATGATTTTGCCCCTAGAGCGGTTAATAATCTGGAAAATGTCTCGGGGAAGCTGAGGACCAGTCACTGTATACAGTATACCCACAGAGCGGCATCTTGCAGAATGGAGCCCCGCCATGAAATGATTTCATTGCAGAACACAATTGAGCCCCCTCAGAATAAGCAAAGAGCGGGTGCTTTGTGGAAAACAGCCCATCTCTGCCACGTTCTGTACAGTGTGCTGCAGGAAGAGTGTCGCCTACAAAGTGCTGCAAGAGCCTGTTCATCTCCTGCAACAAGATATTAATGGAACGTCGGCAGTAACGCAACACTCTCATCTGAAGCAAATGTTCTGCAAGTAATTCATTACATTTCACGCTCAGTCTACCTCATCTGTGTCACCCCTGTCTGTCTGCCCCTCCCCTTTACAATGTAAGCTCTCACGAGCAGGGCCCTCTTCCCTCATGTGCTTATCCTTTTCTTACTTTAATAATCCTCAACTGCCCAAATCATGCAGTTTTCGGCCACCTGATACTTATGTCTATGTCGTCTACTGACGTAGTTATGCTTAGTTACCCTGTACTTGTCCTATATTGTCTTCTACTGTAAGTCACTGTTGTCCTGTTTTGATTATGTGCATATGTACTCTGTAATTGGGCGCTGCGGAACCCTTGTGGCGCCATATAAATAGAAGATAAAAATAAAATAATAGGCCATTGGAATTTCACATGCTATAGAATAAAATAAAATGTTGTTTAAGGAACATAGGGGGTAATTCCAAGTTGATCGCAGCAGGATTTTTGATAGCAATTGGGCAAAACCATGTGCACTGCAGGGGAGGCAGATATAACATGTGCAGAGAGACTCTTTCTGAAAGAGTTAGATTTGGGTGGGTTATTTTATTTCTGTGCAGGGTAAATACTGGCTGCTTTATTTTTACACTGCAAATTAGATTGCAGATTGAACACACACCACCCAAATCTAACTCTCTCTGCACATGTTATATCTGCCTCCCCTGCAGTGCACATGGTTTTGCCTAATTGCTATCAAAAATCCTGCTGCGATCAACTTGGAATTACCCCCATACATAGTAATGTCTTTGGTAAGGTCAACAGTCCAGAAATAACAGAGTTAAGTGCAATCTAATGAGAACCCCCCCATTCACTGATACTCTGCTGTACTGTGCAACCCTGCAGTATTATTCTACAAACTGTAAATCCACAGTGCGGGCAGTCTTACATCTCACATCAGCCAACATCACTGCACATGTGGGTACAGGAAAGCATTGGAAGTACTGTATTGTCCAGTCTGCACCAGTCCTGGGAGTAGTTTGGGAGGTGGTTGATAGATAGACAGTCAAAAGGTCGAGATGGTTAAAAAGGTCGGCAGGGTCAAAAGGTGGACATATGGTCGACATTTTTTTTTTTTTGGGGGGGGGGGGTTCACATTTTACAACTTTTGCTACATTTACTATCCATGTCACAAACTAGTACTATTAGTTACCTTGTGACGAGCCGGCGAGGGGACGCATTTCAACAAATTGGGGTAAAGTGTCTAAAATGACAAAATAACACCCACATTTGTTTGTGTGTGTCGACCTGTTGTCTGCCGACCTAATGACTGTCTACCTTTTTAATGTCTATCTTCTGTATCACAGCCAGTAGTTCAGCAGATTAGGGTTCTGTATGCGCATGACTGTGTCCCCCCCCCCCCCCCTCTTTTTCACCCCCAGATCGCTCTGACTTCTCTAGTGGCTGTGAATAGCGTCCTCACTGCACGATGCTGCAATTGGTGGGGGAAGTGGCATGATGGCACAAATTGCGTTGTTATTACTACTGCATAACTTTGCTGGGCGAGGTGACCTAAATATGGTAAAGGTTTGGAGCGGCTGCATTTACAGGTTTGCTCAGAAAAAGGACTTGTCTTGCCATATCCTATATTATTATGCTACGCATTTTGTACTTTCCAGATGCAATTTGCAGAAAACGCACATTTCTATATGTAATTCAAGCAAAATAATTAAAAAACCTTCAAATGCGCACAAAAGTGCCACAAGTAATAAAGACAGGCCCAATGTGCCCTCACTCTCAGAACTGATTTCCCATGGCAGGATAAGGAAGTGGGGGTGCGCCTTTAAATGCGCTGTGAGAATAAATTGGCGCTGTGGCGCACATTAGAAGCGGAGGAGATCCGCGCAATGTGCTTTTCACCAATCTCTCATAATTATTTTTTTCTCAAAACATTGGCCCTCATTCCGAGTTGATCGGTCGCAAGGCGAATTTAGCAGAGTTACACACGCTAAGCCGCCGCCTACTGGGAGTGTATCTTAGCATCTAAAATTGCGACCGATGTATTCGCAATATTGCGATCACAAACTACTTAGCAGTTTTAGAGTAGCTCCACACTTACTCTGCCTGTGCGATCAGTTCAGTGCTTGTCGTTCCTGGTTTGACGTCACAAACACACCCAGCGTTCGCCCAACCACTCCCCCGTTTCTCCGGCCACTCCTGCGTTTTTTCCGGAAACGGTAGCGTTTTCAGCCACACGCCCATAAAACGCTGTGTTTCCGCCCAGTAACACCCATTTCCTGTCAATCACATTACGATCGCCGGAGCGATGAAAAAGCCGTGAGTAAAAATACTTTCTTCATAGCAAAGATACTTGGCGCAGTCGCAGTGCGAATATTGCGCATGCGCACTAAGCGGAATTTCACTGCGATGCGATGAAAAATACCGAGCGAACGACTCGGAATGAGGGCCATTTTTTTTAAATCTTTATTTCAAATCTGCTCATCTTGTTCCCGCTGCACTAGTTCTTCTGTGTTTCTTCTCTTACCCATTACTGATTCTTCTATAATGTAACACCGCTGTAATTAGCCGAATGAACCTTTCCCTCCTTTTTTAGATAAGCTAGGAATTGGTTAACGACCAGCACTTTGGTTAATGACCAGCACTTTTCAGGTCTGTATTAGCTCAGACACAGGGGAAGACTGCTGGGAAATGGAACCAGCGTTGGGACTACTCCTCCCTATGTGCACATTGCGGCTTTGGCAAATGCGCTGACACAAAACATCACGCCACTGCGTCCGCAATCGACACTGCGTCCACCTCTGTATTAGGCCCAATGAAACATGAACCTGAATTACCAAGTTTATCAATGATGATGGTTAAACAGCGTCTGAGGAAATAAAGGGTTAATCTCCCTCCGGCGGGAATGTGAGGGGACGGCTTTTTATTCCTCATCACCTGAGATAATGGCTTCTCCTGTCACAGCCATTACTGCGCCATTAGCCCAGCGCTGTATCCTGTGTCTCTATGACTGGGTTGCATCATTTTGCACTTTTTCGGAATTGTTCTTTTCCACACTATTAGCGATTGTTCCAGCCGGTGTCTCATTAATCATCCTGCCAATGAGGCGGCCGTGTGATCTGCTTTCCACTGTTCTCTGTGACCTCAGCCATCCAGGGAACGGCAGGGCCTGATCCAGCTAATTATGGGACATTGCCATCCTGGGGATCGCACAGGCAGAGCCCGCACATTGCTGCAGGGAGACAGCGGTGCTGACCGTGGACATTCTCTGGCTGACCGATATACCTGACAAGCAAAACGTAACGCCTGTCCATTACCTACATAGCGGAGGCCGCCACTGTGCGGGGTGATCCAATGTTTCTGACGGGTCAGACTAACAAGTCTCTAGGGACTACCGGCACCACTGGGGGACAAGGAACTCTGACATGGGGGTCATTCCGAGTTGATCGCTCGCTAGCTATTTTTTGCAGCGCTGCAATCAGATAGTCGCTGCCTACAGGGGAGTGTATTTTAGCTTTGCAAGTGTGCGATCGCATGTGCAGCCGAGCGGTACAAAAAAGTTTTGTGCAGTTTCTGAGTAGGTCAGAACTTACTCAGCCGCTGCGATCACTTCAGCCTGTCCGGGACCGGAACTGACCTCAGACATCCGCCCTGCAAACGCTTGGACACGCCTGCGTTTATCCAACCACTCCCAGAAAATGGTCAGTTGCCACCCACAAACACCTTCTTCCTGTCAATCTCCTTGTGATCGGCTGTGCGAATGGGTTCTTCATTAAATCCATCGTTCATCAACGATCCGCTTTGTATCCGTACGACACACCTGCGCATTGCGGTGCATACGCATGCGCAGTTTTGTCGAGTTTTGACCTGATCACAGCGCTGCAAAAAATAGCTAGCGTACGATCAGATCGGAATGACCCCCTATACTTCTTATGCTGTGCTGTATGCTATATATACCGTTTAACAGTAGGCTGCAACTCTGGCCTGAACTAGCCAAAAAGTATGGAGGCAAAATCGCACACGTGACATGGCGTGTCGGATTACGCATGTGCAGTGGGCAGAATCTTGGGTTTAAGTTGACACTTTAAATTGAAACAAAAATGTAAAAATATAAAAGTAACTATAAAAAGTTTTTTTTTTTTTTAATCATCCCCTAATTTTTTTCTGGAAAAGGTGCATTATTTAATTATGTAAAAAATTTTTATTTTTCATGTAGCATTTTTTAATTTAGTGTTTATGAATATACCTCACAGTCTGCTCTCTCTATATTTTCATATATAGCTTAAGGGCCCTACACCCTGGGCGATACAATCGACCATCGATATAAATCCCCCAACGATACTATCGATGGTCGATTATGCCTACACACTGGACGATATCGATGGGCAATTTGGACGGTATGAGAGTACAGGCATCTATATCGTCCAAATCGACTGACACGTATCAACGATGATCGATACACATCGTTCATCGTTGAAGCATCCATACTGAAAGATATGAACGATTTATTGTTTATTTATGAACGATATCGTTCATATCTTTCAGAGAAATCGACCAGTGTGTAGGGCCCTTTAGATTCAGTCGAGGGGGAAAAACGAGTTTGATTGCGGCCTTATCTGAGCCACGCCCACTTATTGTGCTTAGAAGCATAAGAAGAAACAGAAAACAACAAAGTGGCTGTGTAGTGTTATACAGTACGGAGGGCAAAGATGGACAATCATAAAGACAAGTTTCCCTTACACAGGGGGCCTGCACGCATTCGTAGCTGATGATACGAACAGCTGAGACGCCCATGGATAAAAGAGGGTACACCTTGAACATCGGCTGCGCATCAGCATGCTATAGAACAGAGGTTCTCAAACTCGGTCCTCGTGGGCCCACACAGTGCATGTTTTGCAGGTAACCCAGCAGGTGCACAGGTGTATTAATTACTCACTGACACATTTTAAAAGGTCCACAGGTTGAGCTAATTATTTCACTTGTGATTCTGTGAGGAGACCTGCAAAACATGCACCGTGTGGGGTCCTGAGGACCGAGTTTGAGAACCTCTGCTATAGAACATCTGCTACAGACTATGCTCTCAGATAAGACCCCAGTGCCACTCCAACTGCATATTAATTCAAAGTGTAACACTAGGGCAGGCCCAGAGAATGTCCCTGACAGGCCTGCATTTTTCCAGCTACCTGTTCCCTTCCGCAAACACTGACTACCTGCCACTCGTTATGAGAGCATAGATGTATTGGCGCCTGTGTGACTGTGCAGAACGGCTTTGGCGTATGAAATCATCACTTCACTGCATCTGCAATCACCCTCGGAATCGGGGCCATTGTGAGTGATAGCCTAGACTGTCTCAGATGTTCCACAGTGCGCCAATGTGCGCTCTGTGGGGCTACTTCAGTATGGATCGCGGTTTCCTGATTATCTGGAAACTGAGCAGGCGCTGGACCCATTCTGCCCATGTGCAGAGCAGATCCTAGATAATAGATATATATGAGATGATAGATAGATAGACAGATACGAGTCTTGAGATGATAGATAGATAGATAGATAGATAGATAGATAGATAGATAGATAGATAGATAGATAGATAGATAGATAGATAGATAGATAATTAGATGGATAATAGATATATATGATATGATTGATAGATAGATAGATAGATAGATAGATAGATAGATAGATAGATAGATAGATAGGCAATAGATATTAGATAGATAATATATACTGTATATGAAATAGATATTAGATAGTTAGATAGATATATATATATATTTTTAGCTTAATGTAACCATATAATAATGCCAAGACAGCTAGAACCAGGATACAAAAGAACACTGAATGTGGCTCGCATTTTTCCAATAGCCTCTGCCTGATTGACAGGCAGAGACGTTCGCTGTTGCTGGAAATGGGGGCGTGTCACCCCCGATTTCCGGGAGTGGCGAGGCTAATGGGCCCTACACACTTGGCGATGTTACTGAAAGATATGAACGATCTCGATCATTAATGAACGAGATACCGTTCATATCTTTGAGTGTGGAGTCACCAGCGATGAACGATGCGCGGCCCCGCGCTCGTTCATCGCTGGTGCCCCGTCGGCTGTGCATGCAGGCCAATATGGACGATCTCGTTCATATTTGCCTGCACTTCTATGGAGCCGGGTGACGGGGGGAGTGAAGAAACTTCTCTCCCCCCGTCACTGCCCCCTGCCGCCGGGTCGCCCGTCGGCCGTATCGGCCGTCGGGCAGCTCGGCGGCGGATCTGCCAGTGTGTAGGGCCCATAAGCTCTGCACCTTGGATGCAGATTTGTTGGCCTCGCAAGGCTCCCTGCGACGGGCAACCTGAATAAGCTGGGGCTTACTCAGCTGGAAGTCTGCGGGGAACATTGCGACCATCGGTCACAATGTTGATCCAAGGCTGCGATGCGGTCGCAGTGCTGGGATTGCAAATCTGCGTTAGCATAGTTCACATTTGCAAAGCTGTCTGCGAGCAGCTTTATAAATGCGATCCACGCTGAATGAGGACCAGTGCTCAGAATGTTCCGTCTTTTGTACGAATGCGGCAGATGTCAGACGCCCTTCGTGGGTGTCTCTGAGCGCAAGGCTTCAGCTAAGCCATTACCATAGCTTCTCAATTACCTTGTGTCCAAAATCACAGCTGCGTGCGCCTGCCGGCCATTCGTCCCGCTGAGCACCGGGTATGCCTATAATCTTAATGTAATGTATTTTATACATATTTGTCTGCATTTACAGTGTTCTTTTGTATCCTGGTTCTAGCTGTCTTGGCATTATTATATGGTTACATTAAGCTAAAAATATATATATATATATATATCTAACTATCTAATATCTATTTCATATACAGTATATATTATCTATCTAATATCTATTGCCTATCTATCTATCTATCTATCTATCTATCTATCTATCTATCTATCTATCTATCTATCTATCTATCATATCATATATATCTATTATCCATCTAATTATCTATCATTCTATCTATCTATCTATCTATCTATCTATCTATCTATCTATCTATCTATCTATCTATCTATCTATCTATCATCTCAAGACTCGTATCTGTCTATCTATCTATCATCTCATATATATCTATTATCTATCTCATATATATCTATTATCTATCTATCTCTCTATCTATCATCTCATGTATATCTTTTATCTATCTAATGGCTATCTATTGCCTGTCTATCTATCTATCTATCTATCTATCTATCTATCTATCTATCTATCTATCTATCTAATCATCTCATATATATCTATTATCCATCTATTTATCTATCTATCTAATATTATCTATCATCTCAAGACTCGTATCTATCTATCTATCTATCTATCTATCTATCTATCTATCTATCTATTATCTATCTCATATCTATCTATCTATCTATCTATCTATCTATCTATCTATCTATCTATCTATCTATCTATCTATCTATCTATCTATCTATCTATCTATCTATCAATCATCTAATGTATATTTTTTATCTATCTAATAGCTATCTATCTATCTATCTATCTATCTATCTATCTATCTATCTATCTATCTATCTATCTATCTATCATCTCAAGACTCGTATCTATCTATCTATCTATCTATCTATCTATCTATCTATCTATCTATCTAGTCATATATATCTATTATCTATATCTATCTCATATCTATCTATCTATCATCTCATACATATCTATTATCTATCAAATAGCTATCTATTGCATATCTATCTATCATCTATCTATCTATCTATCTATCTATCTATCTATCTATCTATCTATCTATCTATCTATCTATCATGTCATATATATCTATTATCGATCTTATATATATATTATCTATCTATCTATCTATCTATCTATCTATCTATCTATCTATCTATCTATCTATCTGTCTGTTTGTGGCTTTAGTGTTCAGTGTGAGTTATTGGTTCTCCTTACTTCTTTTTCTCATCTGGAACGTCTGTGCCGTCATCCTCCATCCGGGTCTGGAGCTCCTGCATGACTTTGCTCAAGGTTCCGTAGAATTCCCTGTTGTCCTCCCTGATTCCTTTGTTATGCTCGGTGATGACCTCCTGGTACCCCAGCTCCTGCACATCAGCATTCACCGTGTATTTCAGGCTGTGCAGCACCCGGCCGCTGTCCTGCAGCAGGTTCCGCAGGTACTGCGCATCCTCCTTCACACTCTGGGCGGTGGCTCTCTGCGCGCAGGACTCCTGAGGAGGGGTGATGAATGTCAGCTGGCATTTCTGGGTGTCTTGGGGGTGATGCTGGGGCTCTTTCGGTTGGTCTTGAAGGGTGTCCTTAATATAGCCCGACCCTAAATCGGCCAGGGCTTCATCTCCACTTTGGCCTGCGCTGAGTGAGATAGCTAGCCACAGCTCCAGCAGAGCATGCAGCACCACAGACCGCAACATCATGCTCTGCAAATGAAACACAAGGGCAAACATCAGTGTTACTCAGGGTCACTCGTTACCACATTGTCATCTATCTTTTCTGCAGATGAAGCAGACTTTAGTTTCTTACCAAGTGAAGCGCTATGTAGCAGCTGTCATAGATGTGCGTGCTAATTAATTTTAAGAGGAAACAGTCTTATTGGCTGCTATTGATCAATCAGGATGGAAATTGAATTGCTGCAATGAAATGGCTCCATCTGTGCATTTTGCCTCCGCATGTTATACAGAACACTCCACAATTATAATACTGTGATCTATAGGATCTACTGTATATATATATATATATATATATATATATATATATATATATATTAGTGCTGGGCAAGATAACGCGTTATTAACGCGTTAACGCCATAAGGCAATAACGGCGTTAATACTGTTAACGCCGTTAACGCTGCTGCGCCGGAAGCAGTAGCGGAAGAAGCCGCCGGAAGCAGTAATTCATCTGACCCCCTTGATGGAGAAGCCGCTGGATGCCACCGGAGAAGAGGAAGCCATCGGATGCCGCCGGAAATGAGGTTTCCGCCAGCCGCCATAACCTCTTGAGACTGAGACATCTTCACAATATCTCTGTGAGTACTGGTTTTTATACAGAGCCCTAGCAAAGGCATAGGATTCCCTTATAGCTGCTCTTTAGCATTTAGTTTTTAGTTAGATAGGTAGCGATTAACTTAGAAGTTCTAACTAAGTTACCCAGCTCCGGCCAGCGCGCGCTACGGGATCCCACTCACCCAGTCCCACCGCGGCGCAGCTCCCGCTTGTGTTCTAAGTTAGAAGACAAGCGGGAGCTGCGTTGCGGTGGGACTGGGTGAGTGGGATCCCGTAGCGCGCGCTGGCTGTAGCGGGGTAACTTAGTTACGCGCGGCTGAGGAGAAACCTCGGTCGCGTGGGTTGCAGCGTGCAAGGCAGCCCTTCTCTTCTTCGGCGGGCGCCGCTGTGGGACTGGATGAGAATGGTCCCGCAGCGTGCGTGCTGGCCGGCGCGCAAGTATCAGAGACAGCGCAGGAAGCACTTCTCACCGGCGGCTATTCACTGGTTCTATCAACGCCGCTGTGGGACTGGATGTGACGGGTTTATGTACATTGGGGCTGATATTGCTTATATTAACAGGAGAGTTAGTGGATGGGATTGGAAGTTTGGGCCTCCTTCGGTCATTAAGGTCTCCCTGCTGAGCTATTATACTCCCTTTTATTGCTGGGGTGCCTAATCTGCTATAAAAAAAAATACAGTTTTTTTTTTTTTTTATTAATTTTATTTTATTTATTTAAAAATGTTTTCACAGAAAATGGAGGAAGGAACCGAAATCTTACATGGACATTTTCATTTTAAATCTCTACCAGATGGCACAGTTATTTGTAAACACTGCAAAGCTGAATTTTCTTATCACCGGAGTACTTCGAGTCTGAAGTATCACTTAAATGCAATACACACCGTTGATGCCAGCAACTCACCCACTCAAACAAACAGCGGAGGGAAGCTTCGGCAGACTACATTGGATACAGCGTATGGGAGAAGTATAGATAAACAAAAGCAAGAAAAGCTAACAAATAACATAGCGAAGTGGATAGCTACAAACTGCAGGACAATCAGTATTGTGGAAGATGTCGGTCTGAGGAACGTTCTTAGGATCGCAACGAATGACAGCACGTATGAGCCTCCCTCAAGACGCACCATCACAAGAAGAATACATGACTTGTATGAAAAGGAGAGGACTACAAAAGCGATGGCGTTACAATGTGTACCACATGTTGCTCTCACTGGAGATTACTGGACATCGCTGGGTAACCATAATTACCTCGGAGTTACAGTGTATTATATTGATGAACACTGGGAGCTACATTCACATGCTCTGACTGTAATGAAAACAGAAGAGAGACATTTTGCTGAAACGTGCGCTGAACATTTTATTCATGTTGCACAGAAGTGGAACATTTCAGATAAAGTCGGCACACTTAGCACAGATAGTGCAAGAAATATGATTGCTGCTGCAAGACACCTGCCTTTTGAACATGTCCCCTGCACTGCGCACAGTCTCCAGCGTTCTGTCACAGTATCTCTGCAGAACAGTGCGTTTGACAATGTCCTGGCCAAATGCAGAAACATTGTAGGCCACTTTAAACACAGTCCAGCAAGTGCTGCAGAATTACAAAAACAACAATTTCAACATAGACAAAATAAGGAGTCGCTTATACAAGATATTCCAACCAGATGGAATTCGACTCTGGACATGATAAAAAGTGTCTGTAGAAATGAACAGCCACTGAGGGATGTCCTCACCACACACAACACCAAGATTGCCATGCCAACTACAGCTGAAATGGACAAACTGCAGAGGTTGGAAACGCTACTGGAGCCCTGCAGGTATATTTTACATACTTCATATATTTCATTTTTCCACTGTCCTGTCTGTAAAAAATATAGCATGAATGGGATGTAGTTAGGTAGGTTTAGGCACTTAGTGGTGGTGGGTAGGAAGCAGGGAGGGTTAGGGTTAGTAGGGAGCAGGGAGGGTTAGGGTTAGTAGGGAGCAGGGATGGTTAGGGTTTGGCTGCATGGAGGGAGGGTTAGGGTTAGTAGGGAGCAGGGAGGGTAAGGGTTAGTAGGGAGCAGGAAGGGTTAGTATGGAGCAGGGAGGGTTAGTAGGGAGCAGGGAGGGTTAGGGTTAGTAGGGAGCAGGGAGGGTTAGGGTTTGGATGCATGGAGGGAGAGTTAGGGTTAGGCAGCACCAGCGGACTTTTAGGGTTAGGCACTATGCAGGGAGGGTTAAGGGTAGGGAGGGTTAGTATACTTACCGGGGACTTTTGGGTATCTGGATTCCAGGATGCCGCTGTCGGTCTTCTGACCACCAGCATTCTCCCGTACCCAAAATAATGGGTTTGATTTTTTTTACTGTTGCAGGTATGTGACTGAACTTCTGGGAGGAGAAAAGTATGTTTCATGCTCTGTGGTTCTGCCTGCTTTTTGCCATCTCTCTCGGGTCATGGAGAGTTCAGATGATGACCCAGCCTACGTGGTCAAATTTAAGTCTACATTCAGAACAGACCTGGAGACACGCAAAGAAAATGCCAACATTGCATATCTGAAGATTGCTACCGCATTGGACCCTAGATTCAAGGACCTCAAGTGTATACCCAGAGCTGAGAGGGGTGAGGTGTGGGCCTTAGTCACCAACTTACTAAAGGAACAGAGGTTTGTTGCAGAGAAACCTGTGGAAGCAACAACATCAGAGCCACCAAATAAAAAGTTAGCCCTATCAGAGTCTGATTCTGAACAGGAGGAAGATTCAGTTGAGAACAGTGTGCGTCGATTCAGAGCGGAGCCCACCATCAGTACAGAGTCCTGTCCATTAGAGTGGTGGTCCAAACATGCAGGTTCACACAGCAGGCTGGCCTCCATTGCACAGAAGTACTTGGCCACACCTGCAACATCAGTACCCTGTGAAAGGTTGTTTTCTCTTGCTGGTCATATTGTACAGAAGAAGAGAGTTTCTTTATCATCTGAAAATGTAAATAACCTTGTGTGTCTTAGCAACTGGCTTGGTGCAGAGCAGTAAATAGGTTACACACCTAAAATATATCTGTCCAATCTGGTGGGAACAAAAATCTGGGTAAGAAAACAGATTTAGATTCTCAGAAAACATATTTTATTTTTTATTTTAATTTTTAACGTTTTTTAAATGCTACTATGTTAAGGGAAAACTGCAAACCAAATGTGTTTGCAGTGTTGTTTAATGTTATTGCACTGTTGTTCATATAGAAGTACTAAAAGTGCGCAATACACCACTTTTGAATTCATTATTGACTTTAGTCGGCTAACAATACGATTAATCGCTATTAATCGCATGAAATCCTGCGATTAATTGCGATTAAAAATTTTAATCGTTGCCCAGCACTAATATATATATATATATATATATATATATATATATCTATCTCCGACATGTGCAGACAGTGTGCCCACATACTGTAAGTGCAGCCTAAAGTTGGATTAAGAGAATCAGGGCCTGGGATATATGGACCTGTGTTTAAGGCGGAACTGATTTGACCCACTTGGCGCTTACCCTAAGAGTCAATGTTGCTCTATCAGCAATGCACATGGTCCTCTGGGGAGAAATTGTGTCTTCTGATCGATGTCTCACCACAAGGAGAGCCAGAGCCTCTGTATATGACCCTCATTCATATGTGTCCCAGGTGCAGCCTAGTTCCTGCAGCTGCCACTTCTATTCTTATCACACATACACAGACCTGCTGAGCGGGAGGCTCCGTATTACTGCAGAGGAATCATTGTCGTATCCGCGCACAGATTTCCTGACATATGAATGCTACCATTGAGAATTACAGTTATTGCACCTACGTATGACGATTTGTCTGAGTTTGAGCTGTTGCACTCCCAGTGAGAGTGTCTCAGCCCGATGTGATCGACGGAGGAGAAGGGACTGCCAGGGAGACATCAGGAAGTTGACATCTCACCGATCCACAGCCAGTTATCAGTGCCGGCTGGGGTCTGCCTGCGCCCATCTGCTGTGTCGTATATCTGAGGCCTCATGAGGCAAGAGGGATATAAGATTTATATCTCTCTGTATCTAAAACATGATAATATTTCTGTTGAAATGGAATGCATTACTGCATAGACTCCATGTTGCTTCTTCTCCAGGGAAGCTTCATTCTCTGTACCAAGATGGCCACTGAGGTTACTACTGAGCATGTGAAAAGCCATCTTGGGACTGTGTGAGAGTGCCACAGTAGGTGGAAGAAGTCTTCCATTTAGCTCCAGTGAGATCTGTAATTACTTGCTGTATTACCAGTGTGTATAACAGTGAGTACGGTGTACCTGTATCTTCAATAAAACCCATCCACTGACTAAGTAACTTGGTTGTCGGCAGTTGTAAGACATCCGCTGGTGTGTACAGACACTCTGCTACATCCTCACACCTGTACACACCTATTCCCAACAATTTCTACAGTATTTTACTGAGTGACGTTACATCAGAGGTCAGACTGTTTCTTGTGTCATCTGTGGAGACCAGCACCCACCACACTGCACTCCTGTGGTCCCTAGATAATGCCATTTGTCAGCAGAAATGCCACATAGAAGGGGAAATGGGAAGAGCGGGGTGCCCAAGGTCGTCAGGATTATGACCATAGCAGACTGATCCACCCAAAATATTCTGCTGTCAGAAGCAATCGGTGTGATAAAGAAACTGCTTTTCTGTCCAGTAGTAATCACTGCCTCCAGGGACGGAGCTGTTGGACTGAGCGTGAAGGGTCTACTAAGGTTCTGAGAATGGAAGAATCCATACACAGCTCCAGGTGATCCAACCTAACCACTGAACAGGATTCCCATACTGACCCAAGGGAATCATTTTTCATAATGATAATCCCTTCCAAAGCAGGAAAGCATCAGTCAGTTAACACTATCCGTCAGTGGGAAGGACCCCTGGAAGCTGCCCAATCCCCCAAGCAATTTAATTGCTAATTTCATACATACTGTAGAAGGTGACAGAGGACTGTCTGCCAGGCATCTGTAGTGATGTATCAAATATAGTTATCTCTGGCAGTTTCTTCTCTAGGAACGCAGACCAGTCACAGTTGGAGAAATGTTTCTGGATGATGAGTGAACCCATCTGTAAAATAAAGCTGTATTGTTTTGTGCTACTCACATATACAGGTGATTTCATCAAATGACCAATGTCATTGTACAGGAAACAGAGTGAGACCCAACAATGTGACACAGAGACGGACAAGAGAGATGGACTGATACCGAGATGGGGAGAGAGGTGGACTGATATCGAGATGGGGAGAGAGGTGGACTGATACCAAGATGGGGAGAGAGGTGGACTGATAACGAGATGGGGAGAGAGGTGGACTGATACCGAGATGGGGAGAGAGATGGACTGATACAGAGATGGGGAGAGAGGTGGACTGATACTGAGATGGGAAGAGAGGTGGACTGATACCGAGATGGGAAGAGAGGTGGACTGATACCGAGATGGGGAGAGAGATGGACTGATACAGAGATGGGGAGAGAGGTGGACTGATACCGAGATGGGAAGAGAGGTGGACTGATACCGAGATGGGGAGAGAGGTGGACTGATACTGAGATGGGGAGAGAGGTGGACTGATACTGAGCTGGGAAGAGAGGTGGACTGATACCGAGATGGGGAGAGAGGTGGACTGATACCGAGATGGGGAGAGAGGTGGACTGATACCGAGATGGGGAGAGAGGTGGACTGATACCGAGACGGGGAGAGAGGTGGACTGATACCAAGATGGGGAAAGAGATGGACTGATACAGAGATGGGGAGAGAGATGGACTGATACCGAGATGGGGAGAGAGGTGGACTGATACCGAGATGGGGAGAGAGGTGGACTGATACCAAGATGGGGAGAGAGATGGACTGATACCGAGGTGGGGAGAGAGATGGACTGATACCGAGATGGAGAGAGAGGTGGACTGATACCGAGATGGGAAGAGAGGTGGACTGATACCGAGATGGGGAGAGAGGTGGACTGATACCGAGATGGGGAGAGAGATGGACTGATACCGAGATGGGGAGAGAGGTGGACTGATACCGAGATGGGAAGAGAGGTGGACTGATACCGAGATGGGAAGAGAGGTGGACTGATACCGAGATGGGAAGAGAGATGGACTGATACCGAGATGGGGAGAGAGGTGGACTGATACCGAGATGGGGAGAGAGATGGACTGATAACAAGATAGGGCGAGAGATGGACTGATACAGGGATGGGGAGAGAGATGGACTGATACCAAGATGGGGAAACAGGGGGACTAATACCGGTATGGGGAGATAGATAAACTGATACCGGGATTGGAAAAAACGTGGACTGATATCGAGATGGGGAGAGAGATGGACTGATATCGAGATGGGGAGAGAGATGGACAGATATCGAGATGGGGAGAAAGGTGAACTGATACAGAGGAGAGAGAGATAAGCTGATACCGAGATGTGAAGAGAGATGAACTGATACAGGGATGGGGAGAGAGATGGACTGATACCAGGATGGTGAAAGAAGTAGACTGATACTGAGATGGGCAGGGAGGTAGACTGATAATGAAAGGAGGAGAGAGATGGACTGATACTGAGATGGGGAGAGAGGTGGACTTATACCAAATGGGGAGAGAGATGGACTGATACCGAGATGGAGAAAGAGATGGACTGATACCGAGATGGGGAAAGAGATGGACTGATACCAAGATAGGGAGAGAGGTGGACTGATACTGAGATGGGGAGAGAGATGGAATAATACTGAGATGGGGAAAGAGGTGGACTGATACCGAGATGGGAAAAGACATGGACTGATACCAAGATGGGGCGAGAGATGGACTGATATCAAGATGGGGAGAAAGTTGGACTGATACCAAGATGAGTTGAGAGGTGGACTGACACTGAGATGGGGAGAGAAATGGACTGACACTGAGATGGGGAGAGAGGTGGACTGATACCGAGATGGGGACAGAGATGGACTGATACCAAGATAGGGAGAGAGGTGGACTGATACTGAGATGGGGAAAGAGATGGACTGATACCAAGATGGGGAAAGAGATGGACTGATACCAAGATAGGGAGAGAGGTGGACTGATACTGAGGTGGGGAGAGAGATTGAATAATACTGAGATGGGGAAAGAGGTGGACTGATACCGAGATGGGAAAAGACATGGACTGATATCAAGATGGGGCGAGAGATGGACTGATATCAAGATTGGGAGAAAGTTGGACTTATACCAAGATGAGTTGAGAGGTGGACTGATACTGAGATGGGGAGAGAGATGGACTGATACCGAGATGGGGAAAGAGGTGGACTGATACCGAGATGAGAAAAGACATGGACTGATACTGAGATGGGGAAAGAGGTGGACTGATACCGAGATGGGGAAAGAGGTGGACTGATACCAGAGATGGGAAAAGACATGGACTGATACTGAGATGGGGAAAGAGGTGGACTGATACCGAGATGGGGAAAGAGGTGGACTGATACCGAGATGGGAAAAGACATGGACTGATACCGAGATGGGGAAAGAGGTGGACTGATACCGAGATGGGAAAAGACATGGACTGATACTGAGATGGGGAAAGAGGTGGACTAATACCGAGATGGGAAAAGACATGGACTGATACCAAGATGGGGCGAGAGATGGACTGATATCAAGATGGGGAGAAAGTTGGACTGCTACCAAGATGAGTTGAGAGGTGGACTGATACTGAGATGGGAAAAGACATAGACTGATACTGGGATAGCAAGAGAGCTGGACAGGTGCTAAAAGTGGACACACAAGTAAGAGATGGGCGACCTCCAGTAGATGCTGCAGTGTGCGCTTTGCTGTGCGACATAGAATCACGCCCACTGAGCACACGCACCGCTCGCATCCGTCTATAAGATTGCACATATTATTCATACACAGCCCCTTGCTCTTGAGGAGTTAACATTCACTATGAGAAGGACATACAGACTTGACCTAAGCACTCTCCTGTGAGATACAGTACGTCTTACTTTGCTAAAAGAACCATTAATAAGGTCAGCGACACAGCGCAAACTCTGCATGTAAATAACCTGGAAACGTGCGCTGTTCATAGGTAAGGGGGGCATCCTTAGGGTCAGCTCTGGACCGGCCCTGTGACAGGGGAAGAATGAGAGACAAAAGGTTAGTATGTAAAACCCTGTAACGCGTCTGCCACTAACAGAGTCTCTCCGCAGCGACACAACAGCGCAGCATGTAAAAGCAATCTCCATTCACAGAGGGAAAAGCATCTTCTTTATAAGGACGGAGAGAGACGGAAAATAATACACAGCACAGGAAGAAATGATTTGGTGGAAATGTAATGGGCACAATAATCTTCAAACTGCGTCTATAAAACCAGGCGCAGCTCTCGTGATGCAGCTTCGGGAACATTCACATTGCACAACAATGGGGCAGAATCTGTAATGAGAAAATCCCTCTTTCTGTATTCATCATTCGTACACAAAGGTCCTGACGTAGTGTTGCAGCTACAACAATTGCCTATTGTGTTCCGTACACTTTCAGTACGTCTCTGCGGGTATTATACGTCATTCTCAAAAGTCACCAACTCCGAAACCAGCACCAGGGTGGTCATTCCGAGTTGTTCGCTCGGTAATTTTCTTCGCACCGCAGCGATTTTTCACTTATTGCGCATGCGCAATGTTCGCATTGCGACTGCGCCAAGTACATTTGCTATGCAGTTAGGTATTTTACTCACGGCATTACGAGGTTTTTTCTTCGTTCTGGTGATCGTAATGTGATTGACAGGAAGTGGGTGTTTCTGGGCGGAAACTGGTCGTTTTATGGGAGTGTGTGAAAAAACGCTGCCGTTTCTGGGAAAAACGCGGGAGTGGCTGGAGAAACGGAGGAGTGTCTGGGCGAACGCTGGGTGTGTTTGTGACGTCAAACCAGGAACGAAACTGACTGAACTGATCGCAGATGCCGAGTAAGTCTGGAGCTACTCAGAAACTGCTAAGAAGTGTCTATTCGCAATTCTGCTAATCTTTCGTTCGCAATTTTAAGAAGCTAAGATTCACTCCCAGTAGGCGGCGGCTTAGCGTGTGCAAAGCTGCTAAAAGCAGCTTGTGAGCGAACAACTCGGAATGAGGGCCCAGGTCTATAGAAGGCAAATATTATTGTACTTGTAAATCAAGGTCAGACACCCCAGTAAGGGGCGTGGGTAGGTGACTTGTGTCTCCACATCACTACTGTACTCACCTTACGGCCCTCATTCCGAGTTGTTCGCTCGCTGCTTTTAGCAGCATTGAACACGCTAAGCCGCCGCCCTCTGGGAGTGTATCTTAGCATAGCAGAACAGCGAACGAAAGATTGTGAGTTGTGCACAACACTAACAGCTTAACGCAGGTCACGTTGTGCCTGATTCATAGCGATCTTTATGGAGCTAAGCAAATTTTTGCTACTGCGCATTTGCGAAAATCCCTGCAAACTGGTATGGCGCACGTGCTACACAGTGAAAACGCACAAGGGCACAGCTGCTACTAAGAGGAGATGTACCAGGAATGTCTCGGATATATGTGCAGGGCGATCCTGGGAGGCGGACAAACAGACACATGGGGATGGTCCGCCTTATAAGACGTATCGGCACAGCGAGTGTTGAGGCGTGCCACGTTATGCAAATGCCGATACAAAGCGCTTCTCTGGTGTGCATCCTAATGTGAAGGATTGAGACGCCCGCTGTCAGCAACCCAGGAACGCCAAATATATTTTCAAGACATTTCTGAGACCTTGTGTCTCCCGGGCACTTAAGTCGCAATTCCGATGCATGTAAGTGATTATAGGGGAGATGTATGAAGCAGTGAAGTGAGATACTGTTGAAGTTGCCCATGGCAACCAATCATCTGCTACGTATACTTTTATAGAATGTACTAGATAAATGTTACCTCTATGCTCTTTGGTTGCCATGGGCAATTTCTCCACACCTTTCACTGCTACATACATCTACCCCTATATGATGACATACCTCTGAGAGTATTGCTGACGTGGGGGGTTGTTCAGGCCACTGCAATTTACTTTTGCCGGTGCCAATGCGCGCCCCCGGTTAACGCAATTGGATTATATTGGCAGCGAATGCCTCTGCCAGGCGGAGGTGTTCACAAGCGGCAAAGCTGAGTTGCATCACATTCAGCCGATCTGAAGGTAAAAATGGCGGCGCGCCTGCCTTCGCAGGGCCGGGGGTCGTCCACAGTTGCTTCGACCGCAATTAAATTGCGCCTGTCCTCTTTAGAAGGTTTGATACACCTCCCCTACAGGTACTGTACTGAAATCATTCAGAATGAATGGATAAATAGGCCAGTGAGTGGCCGTGGGCACCAAAGCCTTAGTTATAGCCATTTCTTCTTTTCCATGGTCCAGAAGGTGCCACCATGAGATCAGGAGGCCACAGCTGGAGATCAGGAGGCCACACCATGAGATCAGGAGGCCACAGCTGGATATCAGGAGGCCACACCATGAGATTAGGAGGCCCCAGCTGGTAGTACAGATAGCCAGCTCCAGGTGATTGTGCCAGGGCAATGAATGCGGTTGTTCAGCGGCTGGGTTACCACTATGGAGCTACAGACAGTGCAGAATAACATGGAGTGTACGGTGGTTGTTGTGTCATCTATAATGATGCCAGAAACGTGATTACAGTTGGATCATTAAGATGTATGGAACATGATGGCGATGATCACAGGAACTCTCTCCCCGGGGGAACACAGGACATTTGGGTTCCACGTCTCAACGGATCACTTAATGAGGTTGATAACGAGCAATCACCTCATTGCGATTAGCAACCAGCTGACATTCTCTATGTAAAGCTGACATTTATTAGCTGCGCCGCATCTTGTGGATGTGATTATTTCTCAGGGTTACTTAGAGAAGGGGAAGAACTGTTCCTAGCATTTACTAAGACATTAGGCGGATACATGTAATCCTTTGCTGTTATATCTGTCCTTGGCGTTTCATGGGGTTTGCCACAGGAAACGGGGAAGAGATTGGGCCTCATTCTACACTCAAATTGCCTTTTGCAGCTTCCAGTTACAAGCCCTGCAAAAGTACCGTAGGTGCACCCCCCTCTTGAGACTGGGGGAGGGGGATATTTATCAGACCTTGTAAAGAGGGCAAGCGTTGCCCATATCACCAATCAGGTTCTAGCTATCATTTATTTAGGATGCTTGTTGCTATAGGCTACACCGCTACTTCTCCTCTAAGTTTGATCATTCTCCCCCTGCAGATGTAGACCTTAGAGAGGCTCCGGTAGGTTCCAGTCTGCACATCTCAGTGTATGTGCCTTGTTACGGAATTGGGGTGGTGATATTGAATAATCATATGTCATTATCTACAGTATTACCGCCCAATGGCCGTCTCTGCTGTTTAGTGGAATGACACATCTATGATTTCAGCCCTAGGGTCTGATCCAGGTAGTGGGCGCAGTATCGATGGCGGACACAAGCGCCCAATGTTTTAAGTCTGCGCACGGGTCCGAGTCGCACTGCACGTGCCTCAAGGTGATTACCGACGGATAAAATTTGGATGCAGAGAGAAGGAATTTCAGTGGGAGTTCCTAGAGGTAAAGGGGGGGTGACTAGCCATTTGCGGGCGTGTTGCGGTTGTGTTGAGACCGGTAACTGCACATTTTTTTCAGAGTTGCACCGACGGCCATGTTCCGCTGAGCAATCATGGGGCTGCTCCAATGTCCGATGTAAGACCGATGTGTGTTCAATGGTGCATCTTTGTACACAAGCGGTGGAACATCGGTGGCTTTAAAAACCAACTGTTTAGTAAATATATCCCCAGGACCTTCATTTTAATTTCAAGGGGGTCATTTATTTAATTTTGGTGTCTGCACATACTGTAGGGCCTGATTCTGATTTAGATCTCTCTGCACATGTTATATCTGCCCCACCTGCAGTGCTGCATGGTTTTGCCCAGGTGCACAGATGCTTCCCACCTCTATGACTGTCACTACCCAGTTTTGTTTTATCACTGCTGTATCCATTTGTAAAGCGCAACGGAATCTACTGCTCTATATAAGAAACTGTTAGTAAATAAATAATTAATACTTGCTTCGTCTTTTTTTTTTTTTTTGCTTTACTTCTTAATCAGACACAGGCCCATGGGGGTCATTCCGACCCGTTCGCACGCAGCGGTTTCTCGCTGCAGTGTGCGAACGGATGCGGAATGTGCATGCGTAGCGGCCGCATTGCGCGTGCGCGACGTTGCCCGGCGACAGGGGTCGCCGGGTTATGACGCCTCCAAAGAACAAAGCGGTCGCAGAGCGGACCGCTAAGAAGATTGACATGAAGAAGGCGGTCCTGGGCGTCTCCACAGCGTTGGCGGCCGTTTTCGGGGAGTGGATCAAAAAACGAAGGCGTGTCCAGACCAACGGAGGGCGGATGTCTGACGTCAGAAGCAGCTTCAGCATCGCAGGGATCATCGCACAGGGTAAGTATGTCCAGGGCTACTCTGAAACTGCTTGAAATTATTTTAGCTTAGCAGGACTGCACAAGTGATCGCAGCGCTGCTAAGCTAAAATACACTCCCCCATAGGCGTGGACTATTGATCGCAGCAGCAGCTAAAAGTTGCTGGCTGCGATCAATTCGGAATGACCACCCATATCCCCACTGGTTGCCCCAATGAATTGAATAGGAAAATCTTATTTTTTTCCCATCTTATACAACTCACAGGCTATAAAGCAATCTGAGATGGCTCATCCAGTGGAACCTTGTTGTTACAATTTATTACACAGATATTTTGTAGATTCCCCTTGCTCTTTGCTCGAGTCATTGCAATTATTGTGTCAGACCAGATTTGGAAAACTGGTGATTTATAGGCTAATTTGCCTGAGATAGACTTGTTGATTAGCAAATTGACTGGTAAATCACTTATACATAATGATTTCTAGCACTATTTCTGCAAATTGCCCTTTAGTTGTCCCCCCCCATAGAGTTTGAGTGAAGGACAGTCTGCCTGGAACCTGGAGAATACTAATCAGCAATACTTATATTCTATATTCAGTGCTCCAATTCCAATCAGCGTGCAAAAGAATAGATGCTGCTACACAATGCCGCAAAGGTCTGACCGCGCATGCAGATGGCGCAAAGGATTCTGGGCAAAAACTATCAAACTTTTATTGCATTCCCAGAGAGGAATACGTGGCCTTGTGATGTCACAGCCTCCTTTATTGCACATCCTTTATAGTCAGTTACAACAGGCTATGGCTGTCAGTGTTCAGGCATTAGCATTTGTCACTGAGGTATCAGCGCAGGCTTGGACTGGCCCACAGAGGTACAGGGGAAACCACCGGTGGGCCCCACCTCCTGCTCAAAGGATCAGGTTCCAGACTGTGCACTTGAATTATACATCATATATTTGTTACCTTAGACTGGACTATGGTGTATTTTCCACAGTGCATTGCTGTTATTAATCTGGTACATTATCATGCATGGTTAATGGTTAGTCAAACCAATGATGTGGCAGGCCACACCCACTCTGCAGATTGGCCACACCCCTAAACATGGGCCCTTACCACTGCATCCCCCCGGTGGGCCCTACATGCCCCAGTCCGACACTGTATCAGAGTAATCCCAATTGACGTGTATGTAAATAGAGGTGCGTTCCAGAACGCGAATCACAGAGGTCACATGTGAAATGGTCTCTAATTTCTTTTGTTTCCTGTAGGGTTCTTATTGTCTGGGTATTCCCGTGTGAGCCTGCTCTGGAGGAGGGACAGCCTTGCTTGTGTGTTCCCTATTCATTACACTGTTTAATATGCAAGGAACATATTATCTGAGAACAGAGGTGTAGCTAGGTGCCATGGTGTCTGGAGCAAGTGTATGTTTTGGCGCACCTCCCCCCCCCCCCCCCCTCCCCCCTGTACTGAATTGGGTGCACTGCCAACATGTGGTGGCATGTTACATTTGAAAAGAAAAAAGGCCGGTTCTAGACCTTCTGGAGCTCAGGGCAAAAGTTTCCTATGGGCGGTCCCCATTGTTTAAAATAGGGACAGTGTGCGACGAAGTCGTGCACCGAAAATATAGGGATGTGGCTTCATGGGGAAGGGGATTGGCCACAGAATAGCACCTATTCAGATTACACCGTGCAGTATTGTCCATTATTTAGATTACACCACTTAGTAATGTCCGTTATTCATATTACACTACACAGTAGTACCCCTTATACACTTTACGCCACACAGTACAGCCCCTTATACACATTATGCCACACAGTAGAGCCCCTTATACTTGTTACACAACAAAGTAGAGCCACTTACACACGTTACACCACAGTAAAGCCGTTTATACACATTACAACACAGTAGAGCTGCATATACATGTTACACCACAGTAGAGCCACTTATACACGTTACACCACAGTAGAGCCGCTTATACACATTACACCACAGTAGAGCCGCTTATACATGTTACACCACAGTAGAGCCACTTATACACGTTATGCCACTTATACACGTTACACCACAGTAGTGCCACTCATACACATTACACCACAGTAGAGCCGCTTATACATGTTACGCCACAGCAGAGCCACTTATACACATTACACCACAGTAGAGCCACTTATACACGTTACACCACAGTAGAGCCGCTTACACACATTACACCACAGTAGAGCTGTTTATACATGTTATACCACAAAGGAGCCGCTTATAAACGTTATGCTATAGTAGGATCACGTACACACGTTACGCTACAGTAGGATCACGTATACACGTTACGCTACAGTAAAGCAGTTTATACATGTTGTGCCACAGTAGAGCTACTTATACACGTTACACCACAGTAGAGCCACTTATACATGTTACACCACAGTAGAGCCACTTATACACGTTACACCAAAGTAGAGCCACTTATACACATTATGCCACTTATACACGTTATACCACAGTAGAGCCGCTCATACACATTACACCACAGTAGCGCCGCTTATACATGTTACACCACAGTAGAGCCACTTATACATATTACACCACAGTAGAGCCACTTATACACGTTACACCACAGTAGAGCCACTTACACACATTACACCACAGTAGAGCCGTTTATACATGTTATACCACAGAGGAGCCGCTTATAAATGTTACGCTACAGTAGGATCATGTATACACGTTACGCTACAGTAGGATCACGTATACACATTACGCTACAGTAAAGCAGTTTATATATGTTATGCCACAGTAGAGCCACTTATACATGTTACACCACAGTAGAGCCACTTATACATATTACACCACAGTAGAGCCACTTATACACGTTACACCACAGTAGAGCCACTTACACACATTACACCACAGTAGAGCCGTTTATACATGTTATACCACAGAGGAGCCGCTTATAAATGTTACGCTACAGTAGGATCACGTACACACGTTACGCTACAGTAGGATCACGTATACACATTACGCTACAGTAAAGCAGTTTATATATGTTATGCCACAGTAGAGCCACTTATGCATGTTACTGTGCAGCTTCTAATGCAGAGAGATGTGCTGCAGCAACAGCGGCCGGGGCAGAGAGAGGTGTTGCAGCATCAATGTAGCGAGAGGTACTGCAGCAGCCGAGGCAGAAAGGGGTGCTGCAGAGAGAGGGGCAGAAAGAGGTGCTGCAGCAGCTAGGGACATAAAGAAGTGCTGCAGCACCTGGGATAGAGAGAGGTGCTGTAGCAGCTGAAACAGACAGAGATTCTGCAGCAGCCGAGGCAGAAAGAGGTGCTGCAGCAGCTAGGACAGAGAGAAGTTCTGCAGCAGCTGGGATAGAAAGAGGTGCTGCAGCAGCCAGGGCAAAAAGAGGTGCTGCAGCAGCCGGGGCAGAGAGAGGTGCTGCAGGACAGAAGTAACCCTGCTGTACTGCTATAAGTAGGCAGTGAGACATATAAAGAGGGTGGGCAGAGCTCCGGCATGTGCCGGCTGTCAGTGTCACCTCTGGCCTGCCCTGTTCCCTACCTAGTCTCAGAGTCCGAGCCAGTGTGCGCCCCTCTGCTGCTCCACCTGCTCTATGGCTGCCTAGACAGCGGCCCACGGTATAGTGTTCTGAGGGAAGGGGGGTGGTCAGGCTTGCGCTCCACCGGAGCCACCCTCACTACACCCCTGGCTGCAAATACCCCCATAAAGCAGCGGAAAACGCACCAACCAATTTATCCAGCTCAGCCAGGTACCAGCCCCCTGCGGGCGATAATGTGATTTTTGCATTAACATAACAGTAATCAGGCGGCCATATGGATAAGTGTTTCCAGTTGTGTCTGACTCAGAATCAGATACTTTATATGTTACATGGTCCGGCTACCACAGGCTACTGTATGTCTCTCCTATCTCATGGTATACTCCTGTCCTGTCATTGTACGGTCTAATGGGTCTCACTGATTGCGCAGCACGGCAGGCTATGGCAGCACTATACAAATCAAGGATAATGACTGGCATTATGTACCATGTATGCAATCACTTGCAGGGTTGGTCTTTCCAGACTTAGGAGAAGCTGAAGCAGTCGGCATTCGTAGACGGCAGAGCTCTCTACAGCATCTGTTTATTTTATGCTCCATAGCAGTACCCTAATTTATTGTATGCCCCATAGTAGTGCCCTAGTTCATTTTATGCCCCATAGTAGTGCCCTAGTTGATTTTATGCCCCATAGTAGTGCCCTAGTTCATTTTATGCCCCATAGCAGTGCCCTAGTTCATTTTATGCCCCATAGCAGTGCCCTAGTTCATTTTACACCCCATAGTAGTGCCCTAGTTAATTTTATGCCCAATAGCAGTGCCCTAGTTCATTTTATGCCACATAGTAGTGCCCTAGTTCATTGTATGCCCCATAGTAGTGCCCTAGTTCATTTTATGCTGCATAATAGTGCCCTAGTTCATTTTATGCCTCACAGTAGTGCCCTAGTTCATTTTACGCCCCATAGTAGTGCCCTAGTTAATTTTACACCCCATAGTAGTGCCCTAGTTCATTTTATGCCCCATAGCAGTGCCTTAGTTCATTTTACGCCCCATAGTAGTGCCCTAGTTCATTTTATGCCCTATAGTAGTGACCTAGTTCATTTAATACTGCATAATAGTGCCCTAGTTCATTTTACACCCCATAGTAGTGCCCTAGTTCATTTTATGCCTCATAGCAGTGCCTTAGTTCATTTTACGCCCCATAGTAGTGCCCTAGTTCATTTTATGCCCAATTGTAGTGCCCTAGTTCATTTTATGCCCCATAGTAGTGCCCTAGTTCATTTTATGCCCCATAGTAGTGACCTAGTTAATTTTATGCCCCATAGTAGTGACCTAGTTCATTTTATGCTGCATAATAGTGCCCTAGTTCATTTTATGCCCCACAGTAGTGCCCTAGTTCATTTTACGCCCCATAGTAGTGCCCTAGTTCATTTTACACCCCATAGTAGTGCCCTAGTTCATTTTATGCCCCATAGCAGTGCCTTAGTTCATTTTACGCCCCATAGTAGTGCCCTAGTTCATTTTATGCCCAATAGTAGTGCCCTAGTTCATTTTATGCTGCATAATAGTGCCCTAGTTCATTTTATGCCCCATAGTAGTGCCCTAGTTCATTTTATGCCCCACAGTAGTGCCCTAGTTCATTGTATGCTGCATAATAGTGCCCTAGTTCATTTTATGCCCCATAGCAGTGCCCTAGTTAATTTTCTGCCCCATAGTAGTGCCCTAGTTCATTTTACGTCCCATAGTAGTGCCCTAGTTCATTGTATGCCCCATAGTAGTGCCATAGTTAATTTTATGCCCCATAGTTGTGCCCTAGTTCATTTTATGCCCCATAGTAGTACCCTAGTTCATTTTATGCCCCATAGTAGTGCCCTAGTTCATTTTATGCCCCATAGCAATGCTCTAGTTCATTTTACGCCCCATAGTAGTGCCCTAGTTCATTTTATGGCCAATAGTAGTGCCCTAGTTCATTTTATGCCCCATAGTAGTGCCCTAGTTCATTTTATGCCCCACAGTAGTGCCCTAGTTTATTTTATGCCCCATAGTAGTGCCCTAGTTCATTTTATGCCCCATAGTAGTAACCTAGTTCATTTTATGCCCCATAGCAGTGCCCTAGTTTATTTTATGCCCCACAGTAGTGCCCTAGTTCATTTTACGCCCCATAGTAGTGCCCTAGTTCATTTTACACCCCATAGTAGTGCCCTAGTTCATTTTATGCCCCATAGCAGTGCCTTAGTTCATTTTACGCCCCATAGTAGTGCCCTAGTTCATTTTATGCCCAATAGTAGTGCCCTAGTTCATTTTATGCTGCATAATAGTGCCCTAGTTCATTTTATGCCCCATAGTAGTGCCCTAGTTCATTTTATGCCCCACAGTAGTGCCCTAGTTCATTGTATGCTGCATAATAGTGCCCTAGTTCATTTTATACCCCATAGTAGTGCCCTAGTTCATTTTCTGCCCCATAGTAGTGCCCTAGTTCATTTTACGTCCCATAGTAGTGCCCTAGTTCATTGTATGCCCCATAGTAGTGCCATAGTTAATTTTATGCCCCATAGTAGTGCCCTAGTTCATTTTATGCCCCATAGTAGTACCCTAGTTCATTTTATGCCCCATAGTAGTGCCCTAGTTCATTTTATGCCCCATAGTTGTGCCCTAGTTCATTTTATGCCCCATAGTAGTACCCTAGTTCATTTTATGCCCCATAGTAGTGCCCTAGTTCATTTTATGCCCCATAGCAATGTTCTAGTTCATTTTACGCCCCATAGTAGTGCCCTAGTTCATTTTATGGCCAATAGTAGTGCCCTAGTTCATTTTATGCCCCATAGTAGTGCCCTAGTTCATTTTATGCCCCATAGTAGTGCCCTAGTTTATTTTATGCCCCATAGTAGTGCCCTAGTTCATTTTATGCCCCATAGTAGTAACCTAGTTCATTTTATGCCCCATAGCAGTGCCCTAGTTTATTTTATGCCCCACAGTAGTGCCCTAGTTCATTTTACGCCCCATAGTAGTGCCCTAGTTCATTTTACACCCCATAGTAGTGCCCTAGTTCATTTTATGCCCCATAGCAGTGCCTTAGTTCATTTTACGCCCCATAGTAGTGCCCTAGTTCATTTTATGCCCAATAGTAGTGCCCTAGTTCATTTTATGCTGCATAATAGTGCCCTAGTTCATTTTATGCCCCATAGTAGTGCCCTAGTTCATTTTATGCCCCATAGTAGTGCCCTAGTTCATTGTATGCTGCATAATAGTGCCCTAGTTCATTTTATACCCCATAGTAGTGCCCTAGTTCATTTTCTGCCCCATAGTAGTGCCCTAGTTCATTTTACGTCCCATAGTAGTGCCCTAGTTCATTGTATGCCCCATAGTAGTGCCATAGTTAATTTTATGCCCCATAGTAGTGCCCTAGTTCATTTTATGCCCCATAGTAGTACCCTAGTTCATTTTATGCCCCATAGTAGTGCCCTAGTTCATTTTATGCCCCATAGCAATGCTCTAGTTCATTTTACGCCCCATAGTAGTGCCCTAGTTCATTTTATGGCCAATAGTAGTGCCCTAGTTCATTTTATGCCCCATAGTAGTGCCCTAGTTCATTTTATGCCCCATAGTAGTGCCCTAGTTTATTTTATGCCCCATAGTAGTGCCCTAGTTCATTTTATGCCCCATAGTAGTAACCTAGTTAATTTTATGCCCCATAGCAGTGCCCTAGTTTATTTTATGCCCCACAGTAGTGCCCTAGTTCATTTTACGCCCCATAGTAGTGCCCTAGTTCATTTTACACCCCATAGTAGTGCCCTAGTTCATTTTATGCCCCATAGCAGTGCCCTAGTTCATTTTACGCCCCATAGTAGTGCCCTAGTTCATTTTATGCCCCATAGTAGTGACCTAGTTCATTTTATGCCCCATAGTAGTGACCTAGTTCATTTTATGCTGCATAATAGTGCCCTAGTTCATTTTATGCCCCACAGTAGTGACCTAGTTCATTTTACGCCCCATAGCAGTGCCTTAGTTCATTTTACGCCCCATAGTAGTGCCCTAGTTCATTTTATGCCCTATAGTAGTGACCTAGTTCATTTTATACTGCATAATAGTGCCCTAGTTCATTTTATGCCCCACAGTAGTGCCCTAGTTCATTTTACGCCCCATAGTAGTGCCCTAGTTAATTTTACACCCCATAGTAGTGCCCTAGTTCATTTTATGCCCCATAGCAGTGCCTTAGTTCATTTTACGCCCCATAGTAGTGCCCTAGTTCATTTTATGCCCAATTGTAGTGCCCTAGTTCATTTTATGCTCCATAGTAGTGCCCTAGTTCATTTTATGCCCCATAGTAGTGACCTAGTTCATTTTATGCCCCATAGTAGTGACCTAGTTCATTTTATGCTGCATAATAGTGCCCTAGTTCATTTTATGCCCCACAGTAGTGCCCTAGTTCATTTTACGCCCCATAGTAGTGCCCTAGTTCATTTTACACCCCATAGTAGTGCCCTAGTTCATTTTATGCCCCATAGCAGTGCCTTAGTTCATTTTACGCCCCATAGTAGTGCCCTAGTTCATTTTATGCCCAATAGTAGTGCCCTAGTTCATTTTATGCTGCATAATAGTGCCCTAGTTCATTTTGTGCCCCATAGTAGTGCCCTAGTTCATTTTATGCCCCACAGAGGTGCCCTAGTTCATTGTATGCTGCATAATAGTGCCCTAGTTCATTTTATGCCCCATAGTAGTGCCCTAGTTCATTTTCTGCCCCATAGTAGTGCCCTAGTTCATTTTACGTCCCATAGTAGTGCCCTAGTTCATTGTATGCCCCATAGTAGTGCCATAGTTAATTTTATGCCCCATAGTAGTGCCCTAGTTCATTTTATGCCCCATAGTAGTACCCTAGTTCATTTTATGCCCCATAGTAGTGCCCTAGTTCATTTTATGCCCCATAGCAATGCTCTAGTTCATTTTACGCCCCATAGTAGTGCCCTAGTTCATTTTATGGCCAATAGTAGTGCCCTAGTTCATTTTATGCCCCATAGTAGTGCCCTAGTTTATTTTATGCCCCATAGTAGTGCCCTAGTTCATTTTATGCCCCATAGTAGTAACCTAGTTCATTTTATGCCCCATAGCAGTGCCCTAGTTTATTTTATGCCCCACAGTAGTGCCCTAGTTCATTTTACGCCCCATAGTAGTGCCCTAGTTCATTTTACACCCCATAGTAGTGCCCTAGTTCATTTTATGCCCCATAGCAGTGCCCTAGTTCATTTTACGCCCCATAGTAGTGCCCTAGTTCATTTTATGCCCCATAGTAGTGACCTAGTTCATTTTATGCCCCATAGTAGTGCCCTAGTTCATTTTATGCTGCATAATAGTGCCGTAGTTCATTTTATGCCCCACAGTAGTGACCTAGTTCATTTTACGCCCCATAGTAGTGCCCTAGTTAATTTTACACCCCATAGTCGTGCCCTAGTTCATTTTATGCCCCATAGCAGTGCCTTAGTTCATTTTACGCCCCATAGTAGTGCCCTAGTTCATTTTATGCCCAATAGTAGTGCCCTAGTTCATTTTATGCTGCATAATAGTGCCCTAGTTCATTTTATGCCCCATAGTAGTGCCCTAGTTCATTTTATGCCCCACAGTAGTGCCCTAGTTCATTTTATGCCCCATAGTAGTGACCTGGTTAATTTTATGCCCAATAGCAGTGCCCTAGTTCATTTTATGCCACATAGTAGTGCCCTAGTTCATTGTATGCCCCATAGTAGTGCCCTAGTTCATTTTATGCTGCATAATAGTGCCCTAGTTCATTTTATGCCCCAAAGTAGTGCCCTAGTTCATTTTACGCCCCATAGTAGTGCCCTAGTTAATTTTACAACCCATAGTAGTGCCCTAGTTCATTTTATGCCCCATAGCAGTGCCTTAGTTCATTTTACGCCCCATAGTAGTGCCCTAGTTCATTTTATGCCCTATAGTAGTGCCCTAGTTCATTTTATGCCCCATAGTAGTGACCTAGTTCATTTTATACTGCATAATAGTGCCCTAGTTCATTTTATGCCCCACAGTAGTGCCCTAGTTCATTTTACGCCCCATAGTAGTGCCCTAGTTCATTTTACACCCCATAGTAGTGCCCTAGTTCATTTTATGCCCCATAGCAGTGCCTTAGTTCATTTTACGCCCCATAGTAGTGCCCTAGTTCATTTTATGCCCAATTGTAGTGCCCTAGTTCATTTTATGCCCCATAGTAGTGCCCTAGTTCATTTTATGCCCCATAGTAGTGACCTAGTTCATTTTATGCCCCATAGTAGTGACCTAGTTCATTTTATGCTGCATAATAGTGCCCTAGTTAATTTTATGCCCCACAGTAGTGCCCTAGTTCATTTTACGCCCCATAGTAGTGCCCTAGTTCATTTTACACCCCATAGTAGTGCCCTAGTTCATTTTACGCCCCATAGTAGTGCCCTAGTTCATTTTATGCCCCATAGCAGTGCCTTAGTTCATTTTACGCCCCATAGTAGTGCCCTAGTTCATTTTATGCCCTATAGTAGTGCCCTAGTTCATTTTATGCCCCATAGTAGTGACCTAGTTCATTTTATACTGCATAATAGTGCCCTAGTTCATTTTATGCCCCACAGTAGTGCCCTAGTTCATTTTACGCCCCATAGTAGTGCCCTAGTTCATTTTACACCCCATAGTAGTGCCCTAGTTCATTTTATGCCCCATAGCAGTGCCTTAGTTCATTTTACGCCCCATAGTAGTGCCCTAGTTCATTTTATGCCCAATTGTAGTGCCCTAGTTCATTTTATGCCCCATAGTAGTGCCCTAGTTCATTTTATGCCCCATAGTAGTGACCTAGTTCATTTTATGCCCCATAGTAGTGACCTAGTTCATTTTATGGCCAATAGTAGTGCCCTAGTTCATTTTATGCCCCATAGTAGTGCCCTAGTTCATTTTATGCCCCATAGTAGTGCCCTAGTTTATTTTATGCCCCATAGTAGTGCCCTAGTTCATTTTATGCCCCATAGTAGTAACCTAGTTCATTTTATGCCCCATAGCAGTGCCCTAGTTTATTTTATGCCCCACAGTAGTGCCCTAGTTCATTTTACGCCCCATAGTAGTGCCCTAGTTCATTTTACACCCCATAGTAGTGCCCTAGTTCATTTTATGCCCCATAGCAGTGCCCTAGTTCATTTTACGCCCCATAGTAGTGCCCTAGTTCATTTTATGCCCCATAGTAGTGACCTAGTTCATTTTATGCTGCATAATAGTGCCCTAGTTCATTTTATGCCCCACAGTAGTGACCTAGTTCATTTTACGCCCCATAGTAGTGCCCTAGTTCATTTTACACCCCATAGTCGTGCCCTAGTTCATTTTATGCCCCATAGCAGTGCCTTAGTTCATTTTACGCCCCATAGTAGTGCCCTAGTTCATTTTATGCCCAATAGTAGTGCCCTAGTTCATTTTATGCTGCATAATAGTGCCCTAGTTCATTTTATGCCCCATAGTAGTGCCCTAGTTCATTTTATGCCCCACAGTAGTGCCCTAGTTCATTTTATGCCCCATAGTAGTGACCTAGTTCATTTTATGCCCCATAGCAGTGCCCTAGTTCATTTTACGCCCCATAGTAGTGCCCTAGTTCATTTTATGCCACATAGTAGTGCCCTAGTTCATTTTATGCCCCATAGTAGTGCTCTAGTTCATTTTATGCCCCATAGTAGTGCCCTAGTTCATTTTACGTCCCATAGTAGTGCCCTAGTTCATTGTATGCCCCATAGTAGTGCCATAGTTCATTTTATGCCCCATAGTAGTGCCCTAGTTAATTTTATGCCCCATAGTAGTGCCCTAGTTCATTTTGTGCCCCATAGCAATGCTCCTGTTCATTTTACGCCCCATAGTAGTGCCCTAGTTCATTTTATGGCCAATAGTAGTGCCCTAGTTCATTTTATGCCCCATAGTAGTGCCCTAGTTCATTTTATACCCCATAATAGTGCCCCAGTTCATTTTATGCCCCATAGTAGTGCCCTAGTTCATTTTATGCCCCATAGTAGTAACCTATTTCATTTTATGCCCCATAGCAGTGCCCTAGTTCATTTTATGCCCCATAGTAGTGCCCTAGTTCATTTTATGCCCCATAGTAGTGCCCTAGTTAATTTTATGCCCCATATTAGTGCCCTAGTTCATTTTATGCCCCATAGTAGTGACCTAGTTTATTTTATGCCCCATAGTAGTGCCCTAGTTCATTTTATGCCACATAGCAGTGCCCTAGTTCATTTTATGCCCCATAGTAGTGCCCTAGTTAATTTTATGCCCCATATTAGTGCCCTAGTTCATTTTATGCCACATAGTAGAGCCCTAGTTAATTTTATGCCCCATATTAGTGCCCTAGTTCATTTTATGCCACATATCAGTGCCCTAGTTCATTTTATGCCCCATAGTAGTGACCTAGTTTATTTTATGCCCCATAGTAGTGCCCTAGTTCATTTTATGCCACATAGTAGTGCCCTAGTTCATTTTATGCCCCATAGTAGTGCCCTAGTTCATTTTATGCCCCATAGTAGTGCCCTAGTTCATTTTATGCCCCATAGTAGTGCCCTAGTTAATTTTATGCCCCATAGTAGTGCCCTAGTTTATTTTATGCCACATAGTAGTGCCCTAGTTCATTGTATGCCCCATAGCAGTGCCCTAGTTCATTTTTTGCCCCATAGTAGTGCCCTTGATCACAATATGCCACATTGTAGTGCGGCCAGTACACATTATGCCACACAGTACCCCCAATTAATATGATGTTATACAGTGTCCCCAGTACATATTATGTCATATTGCAGTGCTCCAGTTCATAATATCCCACATTGTAGTGGCCTCAACTAATTTATTTGCTACATTATGGTGCCCTAAGTTCCTATTATACCACACTGCAGTACCCACAGTTCATACTGTGCTACATTTTAGTGTCCCCAGTTCATATTATGTCACATTATAGTGCCCCCTTAGCATTATAACATTCACTACACACACCACTTACTGACCACGGTGCTGCCACTGCTGGTAGACAACTATATGACTTGGGTCATGGGCCACCTAAGCCTCTGAGCCATACAGCCATGGCACCCCTTGCACCCACTATAGCTATGCCCATGCTTATTCTCCTGGGATGCCCAGGAAACTGCTGAATTTCTGAGAGTTCTCCAGGACTCCCTGATGCGTGGATCAACCATCCTGGATCCCCCCCCCCCCACTTGATGATGTCATTTGTTGTGAAATGTGTCACCATGGCTCCGCCCCCTGCCGTACAATGGCACAAACTGCGGCATAAAGCAGCGAAGGATAGGGCGTGATGACTCAATTCAACGCCTGCCTCTCCCACCTGGATGTAGGGATTCCTACTGCTAATACAATCCATTATCTCCTAGATAATTGCCCAGATGTGTGACTTTGTGCCTGTGTGTATAACGCTGGGCGTGGCTAGGACCTCTCATTGGGTTAACAGCAGGTCTTCCACACCCAGCCCACAGCTGATTGGGCGAGAAACGCCCTCCCACACAGGTTACATCCAATGGGAGGCTCTGCCCTTTGGCTGCTGTGTGTTCCCAGAGCAGGATTAGCAATGGGACTGATGGAGCTGCAGCTCCAGCCCCACACCCCAATATAGTCCCACTGCATCTGCAGCAACATACCCTCCAACAATGTACACATAAACATTGATGCAAATTCGAAAAGGGGGCGTGACCACGAGTACGCCGGCGTGGCCACGCCCCTTTTCCTATACTTTCAATGGAAGTTTGGAGAGTCAAAAATCAGTACAGACCATAAAAAAAAGGGACTGTACCTGCCAAAAAGGTGCAGCTGGAGGGAATGCCACTGCATCTGCAGCAAGTCTCTGCGCTGTAGATAGGGGGAAAAACAATCCTTTTACTGCAGCGTCCTATGGGGGTCATTCTGACCTGATCGCTCGCTGCAGTTCATCGCAGTGCAACGATCAGGTCAGAACTGCACATGCACCAGCGCCGCCGTGCGCCGGCATATGGCACTCTGACAGGCAGAGGCGGTTGCTGGGTGGGAGGGGGCAGCACGCCAGCATTTTGACGCTATTTTGTGGGCGCAGTCCGGCCAACGCAGGCGTGGCAGGACCATGAGGTGGGCGGGCCGTAGCGGCTGTGTGGCGTCACATGCAGTCGCTGCAACTCGGGCTCCGACGAATAACTCCCAGCCAGCCGCAGGAGCTGCGCTGGTTGGGAATTGCTGTTCAAGTACAAAAGCATCGCCGCTGTGTGAAGCTTTTGTACTTGTGCGGGAGGGGGGGAGGGCGGCCTGACATGCGTGTAAGTGATCATAGCTGTGCTAAAATTCAAGTCAGAATGACCCCCTATGTCCTGCTGCCAGTCCACCTGCCCCCTCCGCCATCAACAATCCTTACTCCCTAGCCGCGCCGAAGGTGGAACGTAAGCTGCTGCGGCCACCGGCATAGATGTGTATGAACGCGGCGCAGCGGAAGACTTTCATAGCCCTCCCTGCGCCGCATACTCTCTGAGCCCTGGAGCCTCCTCTGCGCGTGATGTCACAGAAGTGCCTCCCAGCCACAGCCGCGCCCAGATCCCCAGAGGCCCTGACTCCACAACACAGCACCTGGCCTGCCGGCCTGGAAGCCCCGAGATGGTTAATGTAGCGGATAGAGAGGGTGATATAATGGAGGGTAATGTATGGACGCTGAATCAATGTAAAAGGTGACAGTGCTGTACAGTGCAGTGGGTGTGCAGTGTCACTGACACTGCACAGCACTCTCACCTTTTACATTGATTGAGCGAGTCAGTCACTTCTGCCAGCCAGTCACTATTGTTAGCACCAGTGTCCCAATGCAACGCATTACAGGGAAGTAGACGCACTAAATAAACTACATCTCCCAGAAGCCCATAGCGCAGGATCATTCCGGCCCTTTGGGCTGCTGGGAGCTGTAGTTTATTGAGCGCATCTTCTTCCCTGTAATGAGGCGCGTTGGGACACCGGCGCTAACAATAGTGACTGGCTGCTGTGCGAGTCTCCGGGAGAGCCACTGCCAAAGGGAGGACAGCAGCTTAGCTGCTTCCAGGGGGAGAAGCAGGAGAAGCATTACTCGCCCCTCCCCCACTCGCAGTACCTCCGGGCCCTGTTTTGTTCATATGTTTGTAAATCCAGTCATCAGGACACAGAGACATGTGAGTTCACTGCTGTGCTGTTTATTCCCTCACCAACTCCAGGCACACTGCACACTGGACCACCCACTTCCCAGCATCCCCCTGGTCCCAGGGACCATCACTGAAGATTCAGGCTTACACAGATTAGTAAGGGAGTGTCTACAAATATTAAGCATTCTAATACACTAACATCACATCCTCTTTTCTTTAAAGATAAGCCCTGTACGCTTCAATGCAACAATTAACAACGTCATATTAAGAACATCATCTAACATGTTTCAATGAGTCTCTCAGGTCTGCGTATTTCCCTTTTGGGTCTTTCATACACAGTCTGTGTTTCATCTACCATGTTGGACCTTTCTAGAATTGTGGTTTCTTCACCATTATGAGGATCATCATACATGTCAGATGAAGGGTATTCTTCAGTCATGTTGTCTTCATTATGGTTAGGTTGAGATCTTAAATCCACCCGATTTCTTCTTACTTCCATTCCACGCTCTGTACATATAGTATAAGATCCTGGTGCTACTTGTGCTTGCACAATACCTTTCTGCACCCAAATACCTTTCTCGTGATCTCTGAGACGGACTTGGTCACCCAATTTTAGATCAGATAAGCTTTTTGCTCGCCTGTCATGGAACAGTTTCTGTTTCGCCTGTTGACGTTCCTTACTCAGTCTGACCAACGCTGAGTTATGTGTATTAAGCAGTTCATCATGTATCGGGAAATATGCTGTAATCCTCCTTCCCATCAGCATTTGTGCAGGAGAAAGTCCATTCTGTAAAGGTGTACTGCGGTAGATTAAAAGACTTTTGTAGAAATCTTCTTTACCTTCTTGAGCTTTTTTCATGCGACTCTTTACCATTTTTACTGAACTTTCCACCAACCCATTTTAGCGTGGATAGTGGGGACTTGACGTAGTATGGACAAATTCCCACTCTTCAGCAAATTGTCTAAATTCAGCACTGGAAAACTGAGGACCATTGTCAGTGAACACTTCTATAGGAACACCATGCCTTGCAAAGATTGACTTCATGTAATTGATTACGGCTTTACTAGTAGTTGTATGTAGTGTCTTCACCTCAGGGTAGTTAGAGTAATAATCAGTCACGACAATGTATGTTTTCCCATTACAATCAAACAAATCTGCTCCAACTTTCTGGTACGGCCTCTCTGGCACTGCGTGAGGACTCAGTGGCTCGACTTGTTGTTTCGGTCTATACGTAAGACATAATTCACATGTAGCTGTAGTCTGTGCTATGTCTTGGTTCATTCTTGGCCAATACATAACTTCACGCGCTCTCCGCTTACATTTTTCTTCTCCTAAGTGGCCTTCATGTATCTTGCACAGCATAGATGTGCAAGATACATGAAGGCCACTTAGGAGAAGAAAAACTATGCTGTGCAAGATACATGAAGGCCACTTAGGAGAAGAAAAATGTAAGCGGAGAGCGCGTGAAGTTATGTATTGGCCAAGAATGAACCAAGACATAGCACAGACTACAGCTACATGTGAATTATGTCTTACGTATAGACCGAAACAACAAGTCGAGCCACTGAGTCCTCACGCACTGAGTCCTCACCCACTGAGTCTTAGTCGTGCAGGTATGACAAACCTATTGCCTCTGTAAATAATACCATCGACAACTGTAAGGTCACTGCGGTACATCCAATAATCATGGATAGACAGCGGGCATGCATGTTTTTCTGCTGGCCAACCTTTCAGAATGATATCTTTCAACACTTTCATTGTATCATCTGTCTCAGTTTCTTTCCTAATCTGTTCTTGTCTTGCAAGAGACACTGGTAGAGAAGCTATGATCAAATTAACATAGGCTTCTATCTCTTCATCCATCAGACTTTTGGAACCTTCACTTTTGTCCACAGCACGAGAAAGTGTATCAGCAATGTACATGTATTTGCCGGGACAGTACAGCAAGTGTACATCATATTTCTGTAGTATGATAAGCATTCGTTGAATTCTCATGGGACAGTCATGCGATGATTTAGTCATGATAGCTACCAATGGCTTGTGGTCAGTTTCCACTGTAAATGTTTGACCATACACAAACTGATGAAATCGCTCACATGCATATGTGATCGCTAGAAGTTCTTTTTCTATCTGAGCATACCTTGTTTCAGCACTTGTTAGTGCTCTTGATGCATAGATTACTGGTTGCCATGTATCCTCATGTTCTTGTAACAGCACTGAGCTTAGGCCAAATTGCGAAGCATCTGCTGAAATTCTTATTCTTTTCGCAGGATCAAAGAATTTTAACACTGGTAGCTCTGTAATGATCTGTTTCAAGTTTTGCCAACTTTCTTCTTGTTCATGTGACCACATCCACTCGTTATCTTTGTCCAACAACCATCTAAGAGAGGCTGTTTGTTCAGAGAGTTGAGAAATAAACTTTCCTAAGTAAGTAATCATCCCTAGGAATCTTCTGACGTCGTCTTTGTTGTTAGGACGTTCCATGTTCACTATGGCTGATATTTTCCTTGGATCTGGTTTTACACATTGATCCGAGACCACGTCGCCCATAAAGGTAAGTGTATTCACGCCAAATTCACATTTGTCCTTGTTTAGCTTTAGATTCACTTTCTTGACAAGTTCCACTACTTGTCTTAATCTAGAATCATGTTCTTCCTTTGTAGATCCCCAGACAATAATGTCATCCATCATTGTTTCAACACCTGGAATATGTTCAAAAATCATGTGTATCTTTTTGTGATATACTTCTGGAGCAGACAATATTCCATATGGTAGTCGAAGAAATCTGTATCGACCTTCTGGTGTATTAAATGTACAAAGCTTTGAGCTGGCCTCATCTAGCTTCATTTGCCAGAATCCTGAAGATGCGTCCAATTTACTGAACCATTTTGCTCCCGCAAATTGCGACATGATTTCATCTCTGGTTGGTAGTTTGAAATGTTCTCGTTTAATAGCTTTGTTTAAATCTCTGGGGTCTAGACATATTCTGAGTTGTCCATTTTTCTTTTCAACAATTACTAAGGAGCTTACCCGTTCAGTAGGCTCATCAACTTTCTGTATCACACCCAAGGCTTCCATGCGATTTAACTCTTGTTTCAGTTTATCTCTCAGCGCAAACGGCACTTTTCTACAAGGGTGTATCACTGAAGAAACTTGCGTGTCTATATTTATTTTATGCTCTCCAGGCAAACAACCTAGACCTTCAAACAAGTCTCTGTATTCTGTAAACATCGATTTGCAGTCATCTTCTACTTGTGATGTCACCATAAAAACTTTTTTTAGCAAGCTTAGTTTCTAACAGGAACTTAATCCTAGAATCGGTTGCACATTTTTATCCACAATCAGTAGAGATGTTTTAAACTGTTGTCCCTTATATTGCAGTGTCACTAAGCATGTACCTTTCACAGGAATTTCCTCCCCAGTGTACCCTGTAACTTTCACTTTGGCTGGATGAATTTTAGGTTTTACTCTAAAAGTCTTATAGTCTTGAAATGATATTAAATTCACCTGCGCGCCAGTATCAAGCTTAAAGGGAATGACAATCTCGTTCACAGTTAAAGGGACAATCCATTCTTTCTTATCTGCACTGCAAAGTTCAATGCAATCCACAAAGAATTCCTTTGTTTGTTTAACAGCATGCACATTGGTTGTTTCCCTTTTCATTTATCAGCATTTGGCAAAGTGATTGTCTACCACATTTTATGCAGGTTTTAACATAAGCAGGGCACATTTTAGGATAGTGAGCATTTCCACATCTACAACACATTTCCTTGTTAGACTGTGGCTTAGACTGCTTCATTCTTGAGAATGGAGGTTTGCTTGGCTCTGTGTTCTACACTACATGGACAGCAGCATCAGCGTCCTTGTGTAAATTTTTGGCTTGAAATCTAGTTATTTCTGCAGATCTACACATAATCACTGCCTTTTCTAGTGTTAGGTCTTGCTCTCTCAGCAGTCTCTATCTGAGTCCATTATCAGGTATTCCACAGACAATACGATCTCTAATCAGTGAATCCTTTAAATCACCAAACTCACAGGTTTTACTGAGTGATTGCAGCTCTGTAACATACTGATCAAATCCATCTACAGACTTCTGATCACATGTGAAAAACTTATATCTTTCATATGTCACATTTTTCCTTGGCACAAAGTAATCTTCAAACTTTTGCATTATAGAAGATAGCACCATATTCTGCCCCTCAGCAAACTGAAAACTATTATAAATGTCCAGCACATCCTCTCCTATCACATGGAGGAAAATGGATGCCTTCGTTTTGTCAGCCTCTGAATCAGCTCCACATGCAGCAAGATATATATTAAACCTTTGCTTAAATCTTTTCCAGTTGTCAGACAAGTTACCAGACATCAGCATGCCGGTTGGAGGAGCTAGTTTATCCATGGTTACTCACTGTTTGAAGATAGGAGCACACGGCAGGCTTTGCAGATACTGATTATCACAGCCTTACAGACTTCTGCAAGATTCTTTCACACTCTGAGAGCACTAGCAGTCCAAGTTAAACTTCTTCTGACACCATGTTTTGTTCATATGTTTGTAAATCCAGTCATCAGGACACAGAGACATGTGAGTTCACTGCTGTGCTGTTTATTCCCTCACCAACTCCAGACACACTGCACACTGGACCACCCACTTCCCAGCAGCCCCCTGGTCCCAGGGACCATCACTGAAGATTCAGGCTTACACAGATTAGTAAGGGAGTGTCTACAAATATAAGCATTCTAATACACTAACATCACAGGCCCCATCCACGGCACCCGCACACACCCCCTCCAGCCGTCGCGGTGATTCCGGACCCCCACCCACGTCACTCCCCAGTGGCAAATGCAGGATTTGCATGGGGGGGATTTCCAGAACTGGGTGGAGCCAAGCACGGGGGTGGGGACTGAGGTGACCCAGTATATGCTGGGTCCGTAAAACTAGTGTGTCTGTGTATATATATATATATATATATATATCTACACACATATATATATACCGTATATACACACACACACACACACACATATATATATATATATACACATAGCATATTAAACATGCATACATATATACATACAGTACACGTATATACGCATGTATATATATCATATGTGTGTGTGTGTTTATATGTATGTATATACATGTGTGTATATATGTATGCACATGGATAGATATGTACAATAATTAAAATAAAGTAAACTTTTATTAAGCACTTACAAGTGCCACCAGGAAGACAGCAGGCTGCAGAGGACGCTAGACAGCCATTAATAATACTCATGCAGCTAAGGTGGAGGGGGGTTTCTGGGTGCCTGGAACCCCCCCTGGGTGTGCCACTGCTCCCCCAACCACAGCACCTACTAGGTGATTAATCAGGGCCTGTGTGCGCTGTTCACGCCGTTGCAAGGGGCTACGACCCCTTAACCATCACACGCCATTTGTTCATACAATATTTAACCACACAATTATGATTGGAGGTAATACTCCATATAATAAAAATATTGCATGCCGCAAGGGCATGCAAGGATTAAGGGGGCGTAGCACCTTACAACGGTGTGCAGAGCGCCCGTAGGGTGCGATGAATCACCTAGTCATGTTAATAAATAATATTTTCTTACCTGTGTTTCTTATTAATAAAGATACTTGTTATTTTGTGTTTAGTTACATATACTAAAAAAAAAAATAGCAAGACAGTTAGGGGAGATGTATCAAGCCTTGCAGGAGATTAAGTGGTTAAATTGCCTAAAGCAACGGTAATTTCAAAGACTGTGCTAGATACAGTAGATGACAAATGAGCAACTTTGCCTTTCTCCAAGGCTTGATATATCTGCCCCTGCTCAGCATCATAATTAGCTTGTTCTACGGCATGATTCAATCACCACCAGTGTAATGTAATTAGCATCCTCATGTATGCAGGCTAGTTACTTATGCTAATGTGTAATTACTGTGCAATCAACAAAACAGCAAACACTAAAGGGGGGTACTGACAGGAGAGATGTGTGCTGAGCGATCTTAACACAGACAGCTCAGCACACATCTCTTCCCCGGCCGGGCACAGCGCGATGTGCTGAGCGAGGGGGGCGCTCACTTCACACAACGGTGAAGTGAGCGACCCTCTAGATTGAGCCTGCATGCAGGCTCAATCTAGCACCGGCGATAGCGATGCGCGGGGTTGCGCATCGCTATCGCTGGGGGGCATACACACGGCAGACCTGACTAGATTGCTTAGATTTTAAACATGGATCTCTCCGTGTGTACCCCCCTTAAGTGCTAAACTACATAACTGATACCTCTATTATAATAAAGTCCCGGGTCTGACCCAAGATTTGGAACACGGGCTAATTCAGACCTGATCGCTGCTGTGCATTTTTGCACAGCAGACGATCAGGTCTGAACTGCGCATGCACAGTCACCGCAGTGCGCCGCCGCATGCCAGAGATGCGATCGGCATCTCAGCCTAGCGATCGCCTCTGCGTGATTGACAGACAGAGGCATTCGGTGGGCGAGAGGGGGTGGGCAATGCTGCGCAGGTAGGGACTTACTCGCCGGGTGCGCTAGCATCACTGCCGTGCGTTGCTATCGCACCCGTGCGGTGGGGGAGGGCCAGACATGCGGGGCGGACTAGCCCTGTGCTGGGTTTCCTCCCGCTTGTCAGGGTGGCTGATCATAGTTTTGCACGGCTACAATCAGGTCTGAATTAGGCCCACAGTTCCAAACCGGGTCATACCCAGGACAGGCCCTTTTCCACTGTGTCAACGATCTGGGTTATTCCCAGATTGGCACAGCTCACAATGCACATGGATGCAGTACCGGAGCTTGGTGATGATGTCATCTTCTTGCGCCGGGACATATCGGGTCAGACAACCTGGGTTACCCGTTAACAACACTGCAGCTCACCTGGGACCTTCCCAGGTAAAACCCTCCTAGGTACCCGGGTGACTATCTCGGGTTGCTGAGCAATAACCCAGGATTTTAAGGTCAGTGAAAAAGGGGTATAAGAGGGCACGCTGGCAGATGTGGTCCGACAACTCTGATTGGCTACAGGCTGCTCTCTACTCAGTGAACACTCTAATGCTCTGATGGGGGCGTCCGAGGGGTTGTGCACAGTGTCCCAACATTTTAACCTTAAAATAAGGATTTTACCACCATCTCTCACCCTCAGTGAGGTGCGAACGGAAATATGTGAGTGCACTCTGCCCGGTTCACTGCGAGTTTCTAAGTGGATCGCAAAATGCAAATTTGCAGAGGAAACGGCAACTCGCATCTAATAGGATTGTCCCCCACAGAGTAAGTGGCATTATTAATTATTATTATTACTAGTAGAATCCAATCATTGCTGCTGAAACCACCGCCATGGCGTGTCCTCGCCGTCTGCTGGTCTCACAGGGGTTACCTGCTACCTGCTAGGAGACAGTTTCATTATCACTCGAACTTCAATTTATTTAAATAACATTTCTTTTGCTTTGCTGCTTGTTAATTACACAGATGTTGCATCTTCCACTTGAGCTGATTTTGATACTCTTCTGATCCCTGTCTAGTGGGACGGCTTACTGTCTGTCTGACACCGGCAGCGCGAGCAGAGGAATCATGAGCTACAGCGATGCCTGTATAATTCACAGGTAGAAAATGAAACTACAATACTGCACCTCGTCCTTATAAATGAGCACACTGCATTACATATGTTTTATTCCAGGAAGTCGTCCTGCGAGGATAGCGCTACCAAACCACTAGCATCAGGGTTACCGGGGTTAGAGACATTTGTTGGGCTGAGGCTGAGCAGACGACACGTATGGGGTGAAATCTGCATTTGAATTAACAATGATGGAATCCCCATCTGAGACAGGGCGGTTCCTGGCTTTTCTTTATTCAAACTGGTTGTGGCTTCACTTAGGGTGAGATGTATCGAATTAAATTTGCGTTAAAACCTCCAATGACTCCGAATACGCATTTTCTACTGCTGGGTCAGACACCCAGACGTGAAGACATCACCCAGTGAGCGGGATATCAAGGACCTGTCTGAGCAAGAGTTCAATGAAGAATCCCAGCGGACATATTTGCAGGATATCGCCTGATGACCGCGCAGTAGCACAGCGAGGTCCCAAACCTGGAAGTAAAGCAATCGCTCTAAGGGGCCTCATTTATCAACAAGTGATAAAACTCATTGTGACTGATAAAACTTGTTGTGTATGATAAATGGTGCTCCAGCCAATCAGCTTCTAACTGTCATTTTCAAACACATGACAGTTGGGAGCGGAACACATGACAGTTAGGAGTGGAACACATGACTGTTGGGAACGGAACACATGACAGTTGGGAGCGGAACACATGACAGTTAGGAGCGGAACACATGACAGTTGGAAGCGGAACACATGACAGTTAGGAGCGGAACACATGACAGAAGCGGAACACATGACAGTTAGAAGCAGAACACATGACAGTTGGGAGCGGAATACATGACAGTTGGGAGCGGAACACATGACAGTCAGAAGCGGAACACATGACAGTTGGGAGCGGAACACATGACAGTTGGGAGCGGAACACATGACAGTTGGGAGCGGAACACATGACAGTTGGGAGCGGAACACATGACAGGAGCGGAAAACATGACAGTAGCGGAACACATGACAGTTTGGAGCGGAACACATGACAGGAGCTGAACACATTACAGTTAGAAGCGGAACACATGACAGTTGGGAGCTGGGAGCGGAACACATGACAGTTAGAAGCAGAACACATGACAGTTGGGAGCGGAACACATGACAGTTGGGAGCGGAACACATGACAGTTGGGAGCGGAACACATGACAGTTGGGAGCGGAACACGTGACAGGAGCGGAACACATGACAGTTGGGAGCGGAACACATGACAGTTGGGAGCTGTCTCCATACAGTACATAAACGCAGAGGGAGCGATCACCCCACATTATCATGTAACGCAGAAGGTGACTTAGTAACAGAGAGGCGCTATAGGCGCAGTGTTACCAGAATCACTGGAAGAAGATGATATGATTACACTGGAAGGGAACGTGTAGCAATGTAACAGTGATGGCGGTAGGTGGTTCTAGCACCAGGGCAACTAAAATCTAACAGCTACATACAAAGCAGAAACAGTTCTTGCTGAGCTGGTAAATGAATGTTTCCTCTCACTAGACAATACCGGATCAATGCTGCAAGGTCAAGAAACCTCATAACGCGGCGTCATTTACATATTTCTCATAATAATAAATGGCGTGTGAGCTACAGACGTGACATTAATGTGAGGCAGAGAAATGATTGCAGGATAGAAATTGTAGCAGATTTGTATTAGGTGATATCCGTGTATACTGAATATAGATGTACAGCACTTCAGAGCCAGTCTGAGCGACAGCTTGAACCCGGAACGTCATCTGCTCATATAAGCATGATATGCGCGCACGTGCAGAATGTCGACAGGTTTAGAATGTCAACAGTCACAATGTTGACATACTCAGTCATGGTATCACTGTGGACATGTTCCTATCAACATTGACAAAATGAACACATGACCACTAGGGTAAGGCTGTGGTTAGGGTCAGGGTAAAATAGCAGCACCGTCATCTTCACTGTCAGCGTACATAATGCCGACATTGTAAACATGTCAACATTCTGAATCTCAACATTTAGAGCAAGTCGATATTCTGGTGTTGACATTCTGAATGTTGACATGGCAGCTAGTTTGTCGACAGACAATATGCTGATAAACTATATGTGGATGGAAGAATGCCGACGGTGTCATGCCGACAGGGTTCTAATGTTGGTTAAAGCACTTTAACCACGACAGCATGTTACTTTAAACATGGTTGTACTGTATATATCCCTCTGTGGGGCCTATTTATCAAGGGAGAAGACCCTACTTCTACAAAAGTGGCCATCTTTGCAGGATGTAAGGATTCTTCCCCCTGTACCATTCTTCTCAGCCTGCGGACAATAACGGGACTTGTCTCTGTTCCATCAGTCGCCATTTCGCCAAATGCATTTTGCACGTCACTTATAACAGACAACAAAGCAGCGACATACGTGAAGAATTAGACTTGCGTCAGGAACAATTTGTGAAATACTGTATGTGTGAATTAAGGACAACGTGTCCAACAATGGCCTGACCTGCAATACAGTGCCCCCACCGCTTCCACAGCCTAATGCTGCATAATAGGCTCTATAAAAGCACTTTCCCCTCAAGGTCTTATCTCTCAGCCCCGCAGCAATGATTCAGCCTTGTATAGAGCGGCAATCACAGGAGTAATGTGGGTTCTGCGCAGCAGATGAGGGAGAAGTGCAGCAGGTGCCATTACTGAGAGTTACAGGGCAGGGTGCACGGGGGGACAGTCACCGCGTCATAGTACTGTCTGTCATGCGACGTGTCAGCGCTCACTCCCATTTCGTTCATCACTTGCGAAAGAACTATAATTATGTGAAGAATTCATTAATTGCTTTAAAAAATTGTTCATTTATTAATGATAAGTAAAACGCTCTGCGATTCTGGCACTTAATGTCCTGCAACATATGCTTAGGGCAGAGGTTCCCAAACTTTTTGGAATCATGGCACCCTAGAGCATCAGAATTTTATTCACGGCGCCCCTAGGCCAAAAATTTCTTATCGAGAAATTTTGAAATAAATATTAAATAAAAAATGGTGTTTATGTGTCATCTATAGGTTCCATTATGTGGTGAGGACAGGATTTGCTTCTGTTTTTCCACATAGTTTATGATTGGCAGCCACCAGCGCTGGTTTTGCCTATTACATTGGCCCTCATTCCGAGTTGATCGCTCGCAAGGCGATTTTAGCAGAGTTACACATGCTAAGCCGCCGCCTACTGGGAGTGAATCTTAGCTTCTTAAAATTGCGACCGATGTATTCGCAATATTGCGATTACTAACTACTTAGCAGTTTCAGAGTAGCTCCAGACTTACTCTGCCTGTGCGATCAGTTCAGTGCTTGTCGTTCCTGTTTTGACGTCACAAACACACCCAGCGTTCGCCCAGACACTCCCCCGTTTCCCCGGCCACTCCTGCGTTTTTTCCGGAAACGGTATCGTTTTTTCCCGCACGCCCATAAAACGGCCTGTTTCCGCCCAGTAACACCCATTTCCTGTCAATCACATTACGATCGCCGGAGCGATGAAAAAGCCGTGAGTAAAAATACTATCTCCATTGTAAAATTACTTGGCGCAGTCGCAGTGCGAATATTGCGCATGCGTACTAAGCGGAATTTCACTGCGATGCGATGAAAAATACCGAGCGATCAACTCGGAATGAGGGCCATTGTCCATAAATAATTTTGATTGGTCCTGGACCACCATCCAAGGAACCCCTGCAAGTGTTCTGAGGCACACAGTTTGGGAACCCATGGCTTAGGGTATTATAAGCTTCAGACCCACATCAGGTTCTTAATTACTTATCTTTACTTAGCAAATATTATTCACAGTCTGGCTTCAGACTCGGAGGAAGGAACTAGAGAATGCTGCATTTTATACCTGCCTCCCAAGAAGCTCCGCCACCAGAACCATTGGACAAAGAGCAGCACAGTATCTGCCTGTGTGTGTATGCATAGTGCAGCACATGCTGAGTCTCCGACTGTGTGGGTAAGCGTGGTGCAGCACATGCTCCGTCTCCACCTGAGTGCATATGTGTGGTGGAGCACATGCTCAGTCTCTGCCTGTGTACATATGCGTGGTGCAGCACATGCTCAGTCTCCGCCTGTGTGTATGCATGGTGCAACACATGCTCAGTCTCCGACTGTGTGGGTAAGCGTGGTGCAGCACATGCTCAGTCACTGCCGGTGTGGGTAAGCGTGGTGCAGCACATGCTCCGTCTCCGCCTGAGTGCATATGTGTGGTGGAGCACATGCTCAATCTCTGCCTGTGTACATATGTGTGGCGCAGCACATGCTCAGTCTCCGCCTGTGTGGGTAAGCGTGGTGCAGCACATGCTCCGTCTCCGCCTGAGTGCATATGTGTGGTGGAGCACATGCTCAGTCTCTGCCTGTGTACATATGTGTGGCGCAGCACATGCTCAGTCTCCGCCTGTGTGGGTAAGCGTGGTGCAGCACATGCTCAGTCTCCGCCTGTGTGTGTATGCGTGGTGGAGCACATGCTCAGTCTCTCTCTGTGTGCGTATGCGTGGTGCAGCACATGCTCAGTCTCCGCCTGTGTGTGTATGCATAGTGCAGCACATGCTGAGTCTCCGACTGTGTGGGTAAGCGTGGTGCAGCACATGCTCCGTCTCCGCCTGAGTGCATATGTGTGGTGGAGCACATGCTCAGTCTCTGCCTGTGTACATATGCGTGGTGCAGCACATGCTCAGTCTCCGCCTGTGTGTGTATGCATGGTGCAGCACATGCTCAGTCTCCGCCTGTGTGTGTATGCATGGTGCAGCACATGCTCAGTCTCCGACTGTGTGGGTAAGCGTGGTGCAGCACATGCTCAGTCACTGCCGGTGTGGGTAAGCGTGGTGCAGCACATGCTCCGTCTCCGCCTGAGTGCATATGTGTGGTGGAGCACATGCTCAGTCTCGGCCTGTGTACATATGTGTGGCGCAGCACATGCTCAGTCTCCGCCAGTGTGGGTAAGCGTGGTGCAGCACATGCTCCGTCTCCGCCTGAGTGCATATGTGTGGTGGAGCACATGCTCAGTCTCTGCCTGTGTACATATGTGTGGCGCAACACATGCTCAGTCTCCGCCTGTGTGGGTAAGCGTGGTGCAGCACATGCTCCGTCTCCGCCTGAGTGCATATGTGTGGTGGAGCACATGCTCAGTCTCTGCCTGTGTACATATGTGTGGCGCAGCACATGCTCAGTCTCCGCCTGTGTGGGTAAGCGTGGTGCAGCACATGCTCCGTCTCCGCCTGAGTGCGTATGTGTGGTGGAGCACATGCTCAGTCTCTGCCTGTGTACATATGTGTGGCGCAGCACATGCTCAGTCTCCGCCTGTGTGGGTAAGCGTGGTGCAACACATGCTCAGTCTCTCTCTGTGTGCGTATGCGTGGTGGAGCACATGCTTAGTCTCTCTCTGTGTGCGTATGCGTGGTGCAGCACATGCTCAGTCTCTCTCTGTGTGCGTATGCATGGTGCAGCACATGCTCAGTCTCCGCCTGTGTGTGTATGCATAGTGCAGCAGTGGCGTGCGGTGAGGTCAGTGGCTGGTGAGGCACTGCAGCCATAATGTCCGTCGAGTCCCACCAATGACTCCTACCACTGCCGAGCCAATGTCCGCTACTACCGTTGCCCCCACCAATGGCCTACAAAATCTCCGCCATCAACCACCCAGCCTCCATCTGCTAATCCACATCGGTCCGATTCCACTGCCAATGCCGCAGGCGGCGGCTTAGCATGTGCAATGTAAAAGCAGCTAGCGAGCGAACTCGGAATGACCACCAGAGAGTGCCGCTGCTATGTACACCTAATATACATATTCGCTATGCACACTGTCCAGGTGAAAACTAAATTAAAGGGGGGGAAAAAATATGTAGGGGTCCCCCCTATTTAATGGACCAGCACCGGGCCCTAGGAGCCAGCCTGATTCTAAAAAAATATGGGGGGGAAAAATTGTATGGATCCCCCATATTTTTAGAACCAGCACCAGGCTCCTCCAGTAAGGGTGGGTAATGCCACAGCCAGGGGACACACTTTACGGGGTCCCGTGGCCAAAGCATTCAGGCCCCCCTAACCAGTCAGCAAAGGCCACAGGTTCCTAGAGAAATAGGGACCCCCCAATACAGGGGTCCCCCTCTCCAGGGTACCCCAGGCCTTTGCTGAAGCCCGGTGCTATCCCCCACACCCCTGGGCGGTGGGTGCAGGGTTGATAGCTTGTGTAAAAGTAATATTGTCCTTTACAATGGGACTACAAGTCCCAGCAAGCCTGCCACTCATGCTGGTACTTGGAGAACCACAAGTACCAGCATGTAAGGCATTAAAGGCCCGCTGGTACCTATAGTCCCCCTGTAATGGAAATATTAAAATAAAAAACAAAACACTGTCTTTTTAAAGTATTTTATTTATCTGCTCCTTCACCTGATGGGTCGGCGGCCATATAGCTCTTTTGCGCGGCCGCCGACCCACCAGGGCTTTCGCCGTCTTCACCTGGCGGGACAGCGCCCACCAGAGCTTCCGCCGCCTTCGCCTGACGGGTCGGCGGCCATATAGCTCTTTTGCGCGGCCGCCGACCCACCAGGGCTTTCGCCGTCTTCACCTGGCGGGACAGCGCCCACCGGGGCTTCCGCCGCCTTCACCTGGCGGGAAAGCGCCTACCAGGGCTTCCGCCGCCTTCACCTGGCGGGTCGGCGGCCATATAGCGCTTTTGCGCGGCCGCCGACCCACCAGGGCTTTCGCCGTCTTCACCTGGCGGGACAGCGCCCACCAGGGCTTCCGCCGCCTTCGCCTGGCGGGTCGGCGGCCATATAGCTGTTTTGCGCGGCCGCCGACCCACCAGGGCTTTAGCCGTCTTCACCTGGCGGGACAGCGCCCACCAGGGCTTTAGCCGTCTTCGCCTGGCGTGTCGGCCGCCATATAGCTCTTTTGCGCGGCTGCCGACACACCAGGGCTTCCGCCGACTTCGCCTGGGTGGCAGCAGCCTGTAAGCTCTTACATGGCTACTGCCCTCACCCAGGACTTCTGACGTCTTCACCTGGGTGGCAGCAGCCTGTAAGCTCTTACATGGCCACCGCCCACCAGGACTTCTTTCTTCTGGAGCTCTTCTCTGCTCCTACACCGCCGACGAACTGCCTGCTCCGGGCTCGTGCTGGCTTTTATAAGCCAGCCCCTGGTGGGCGGGGTGATGACGCGGCGAGCCGTGATTGGCTCGCGGCGGCCATCTTGGATTTAAAAAATGGCTCTGCACAGCAGCGCCATTTTTGTTAGTGGAAAGACCCTCAAGCAAGTTTCCTTAATGGCTGCAGGGACTGGATCCATGATCCAGACCTGCAGCCACAACGCTGAGTTTCGCCGCCCGCCGCAGAAGTCCCGCCGCTTGCCGCCGCTGAAGTCCCGCTGCCCGCCTCCGCCGCACAAGCCCCGCCGCGTCCGCCCGCTGCCGCCGACTAACTCCCGGCTCCGCCGCATAAGCCCCGCCGAGGCCTCCCGCCGCCGCATAACGCCCAGCTCCGCCACAGTCACACAAGCCCCGCCGAGGCCGCCCGCCGCCGCCGCATAACTCCCGGCTCCGCCACACAAGCCCCGCCGCACCGCAGCCGCCGTATAAGTCCCGCCGCTAAAATGAATAAAAAGTTAAATCAAGTTTTAATTCGAGTGGGGAATGGGGGGGGGGGGGGGGGGCTGCAGGGGAATTAATGTACTAATGAGTGACTATGGGGTACATTTACTAACATTCGTAATTTCCGAAAATAGGTCAAAGTTCAATCACGAATGACATCGACAGTGTAAAACTGCAACTTTTTGAATTTATTACGATGGATTTACTAAGCTGTCGTATTCGGGTTTTTCTTTTCTTCCGATGTCGATGTCATTCGTTTTTTTTTACCTAATTTTACGGCAGTGATTAGCAAAACACTGCCGTTTTTTTTAACAATCAATCTCGGCCGGATCTGTGTGATCCGTGCTGGGGTTCTTTTTTTTTTTTTTTTTTAATTAAACAATGTAAAATCCCCAAAAAAAATGCGTGGGGTCCCCCCTCCTAAGCATAACCAGCCTCGGGCTCTTTGAGCCGATCCTGGTTGCAGAAATATGGTAAAAAAAATGACAGGGGTTCCCCCATATTTAAGCAACCAGCATCGGGCTCTGCGCCTGGTCCTGGTCCCAAAAATACGGGGGACAAAAAGAGTAGGGGTCCCCCGTATTTTTAAAACCAGCACCGGGCTCCACTAGCTGGACAGATAATGCCACAGCCGGGGGTCACTTTTATACAGCGCCCTGCGGCCGTGGCATCAAAAATCCAACTAGTCACCCCTGGCCGGGGTACCCTGGGGGAGTGGGAACCCCTTCAATCAAGGGGTCCCCCCCCCCCCAGCCACCCAAGGGCCAGGGGTGAAGCCCGAGGCTGTCCCCCCCCATCCAATGGGCTGCGGATGGGAGGGCTGATAGCCTTTGTTGTAAAATAAAAGATATTGTTTTTAGTAGCAGTACTACAAGTCCCAGCAAGCCTCCCCCGCATGCTGGTACTTGGAGAACCACAAGTACCAGCATGCGGCGGAAAAACGGGCCCGCTGGTACCTGTAGTACTACCACTAAAAAAATACCCAAAAAAACACAAGACACACACACCGTGAAAGTATAATTTTATTACATACATACACACATACATACATACATACTTACCTTATGTTCCCACGCAGGTCGGTCCTCTTCTCCAGTAGAATCCAAGGGGTACCTGTTGAAGAAATTCTACTCACCAGATCCAGTGGTCCAGGCTCCTCGGCAAATCCAGGGTTAATCCACGTACTTGAATAAAACAAAAAAACGGTTGCCCGACCACGAACTGAAAGGTGACCCATGTTTGCACATGGGTCACCTTCCCACGAATGCCAGAAACCCACTTTGCCTTCTGGCTAAGTGGGTTTCTTCAGCCAATCAGGGAGTGCCACGTTGTAGCACTCTCCTGATCAGCTGTGTGCTCCTGTCTTCACTGACAGGCAGCACGCGGCAGTGTTACAATGTAGCGCCTATGCGCTACATTGTAACCAATGCTGGGAACTTTCTGCTCAGCGGTGACGTCACTTTAGGTCAACCGCAGGGCACAAAGTTCACATCATTGGTTACAATGTAGCGCATAGGCGCTACATTGTAACACTGCCGTGTGCCGCCTGTCAGTGAGGACAGGAGCACACAGCCGATCAGTAGAGTGCTACAACGTGGCACTCCCTGATTGGCTGAAGAAACCCACTTAGCCAGAAGGCAAAGTGGGTTTCTGGCATTCGTGGGAAGGTGACCCATGTGAAAACATGGGTCACCTTTCAGTTCGTGGTCGGGCAACCGTTTTTTTGTTTTATTCAAGTACGTGGATTAACCCTGGATTTGCCGAGGAGCCTGGACCACTGGATCTGGTGAGTAGAATTTCTTCAACAGGTACCCCTTGGATTCTACTGGAGAAGAGGACCGACCTGCGTGGGAACATAAGGTAAGTATGTATGTATGTATGTGTGTATGTATGTAATAAAATTATACTTTCACGGTGTGTGTGTCTTGTGTTTTTTTGGGTATTTTTTTAGTGGTAGTACTACAGGTACCAGCGGGCCCGTTTTTCCGCCGCATGCTGGTACTTGTGGTTCTCCAAGTACCAGCATGCGGGGGAGGCTTGCTGGGACTTGTAGTACTGCTACTAAAAACAATATCTTTTATTTTACAACAAAGGCTATCAGCCCTCCCATCCGCAGCCCATTGGATGGGGGGGGACAGCCTCGGGCTTCACCCCTGGCCCTTGGGTGGCTGGGGGGGGGGGACCCCTTGATTGAAGGGGTTCCCACTCCCCCAGGGTACCCCGGCCAGGGGTGACTAGTTGGATTTTTGATGCCACGGCCGCAGGGCGCTGTATAAAAGTGACCCCCGGCTGTGGCATTATCTGTCCAGCTAGTGGAGCCCGGTGCTGGTTTTAAAAATATGGGGGACCCCTACTCTTTTTGTCCCCCGTATTTTTGGGACCAGGACCAGGCGCAGAGCCCGATGCTGGTTGCTTAAATATGGGGGAACCCCTGTCATTTTTTTCACCATATTTCTGCAACCAGGATCGGCTCAAAGAGCCCGAGGCTGGTTATGCTTAGGAGGGGGGACCCCACGCAATTTTTTTTGAAAAAATAAGCACTTTCCCACCCCTTCCCACTGATATACATGCACGGATCTCATGGATCCGTGCATGCCTATCCAATCACGAATAAAAAAAAAAGGTCTGTTTTTTTTTAGCACTTTTTTACGAGTTGTAATTTTTCACGGCAGTGTTTGTTCTTTTTTGGCTTTGCACTTCTTAGTAAATGACCGAGATTCATACTTAAACAGCCGCGTTTTGACCGATGGTGTATTCATTCGTAATTTTTTACCTGAACTTGCAAAAAATTACGAATGCCCTCATCACTGCCGTGATTAGTGTTTAGTAAATGACCGAGATTAACCGAGATGACACTTTGAAGAAAAAACGGCATCTCGGTCAAAATCGGGAGCTTAGTAAATATACCCCTATGTGTGTTAAAGTTCAGGGATTTGATTAACTTGGCAGCGCCGCGATTGTGGCGCTAATAAGTTAATGAAAGACCTGACAGACAGTGAGTGGACTAGAATAAATCAGTGGTGTGACAGTGTGTGCTAAACACTTACATGCACTGTCTGCCACTAACTGCAGCAGAAGACACTGGCTGGCACTCTCTCGTCTCTCCCTGTAACAGCAGCAGCACTGACGGTGACAGCAGCATGCAGGTCACTGTCAGTGCTGCTGCTGCTGCATCTGCTGCTGCTGCTGCCCAATCACTGTGACAGGGGCGTGCTTTCATGACTGAAAGCACGTCCCTGCTGCACTGCGGCACCTCTATAGGTGCCGCTTCTAATGCTTTTTTTAATGGGCTTTTACAGCCCTCTGCATGGCCACGCCCCCTGCCCGCCCCCTGCTTCCGGCCATTTAGTATTAGCAGCGAGAGGCACCGTTAAAGGTGCCTCCAAAATCATTTTTTAAACGCTATGAAAGACTAGATTACTATAAGAAGATACTTATGACACAGAAGATGCCATAAGTATCTTCTCTGTATTCTTTTAATCCCTTTAATGACAGGGGAGGCACTGCCTCCCCTGCCTCCCCTGACTGCACGTCCCTGTAGTGCAGCACATGCTGAGTCTCCGACTGTGTGGGTAAGCGTGGTGCAGCACATGCTCCGTCTCCGCCTGAGTGCATATGTGTGGTGGAGCACATGCTCAGTCTATGCCTGTGTACATATGCGTGGTGCAGCACATGCTCAGTCTCCGCCTGTGTGTGTATGCATGGTGCAGCACATGCTCAGTCTCCGACTGTGTGGGTAAACGTGGCGCAGCACATGCTCAGTCTCCGCCTGTGTGGGTAAGCGTGGTGCAGCACATGCTCCGTCTCCGCCTGAGTGCATATGTGTGGTGGAGCACATGCTCAGTCTCCGCCTGTGTGTGTATGCATGGTGCAGCACATGCTCAGTCTCCGCCTGTGTGTGTATGCATGGTGCAGCACATGCTCAGTCTCCGACTGTGTGGGTAAACGTGGCGCAGCACATGCTCAGTCTCCGCCTGTGTGGGTTAGCGTGGTGCAGCACATGCTCCGTCTCCGCCTGAGTGCATATGTGTGGTGGAGCACATGCTCAGTCTCTGCCTGTGTACATATGTGTGGCGCAGCACATGCTCAGTCTCCGCCAGTGTGGGTAAGAGTGGTGCAGCACATGCTCCGTCTCCGCCTGTGTGCGTATGTGTGGTACAGAACATGCTCAGCCAGCCAGTGCTTTCTACAGACCACATGCAGTTTGCAATTCTCTGCAGGATCCGTCCACATTCACACCAGTGTCAGACTCAGAGGGGAAGTGCAAAATGTATCCTCTACATAGGTTATTTGTGCTCGATCACAGTACAAAAAAGTGCTAGATTGCAGCTATGTAGTGTGCAGATAACATGTATGATGTGTGTAGATGGCATGTATGCTGTGCGCGTAGATGACATGTACTGTATGCTGTGTGTAGGATACATGTATGCTGTGTGTAGATGACATGTATGCTGTGTGTAGATGGCATGTACGCTGTGTGTAGATGGCATGTACTGTATGCTGTGTGTAGGATACATGTATGCTATGTGTGGATTACATGTATGCTCTGTGCGGATGACATGTATGCTGTGTGTGTATGACATGTACAGTATGCTATGTGTGGATAACGTATGCTGTGTGCAGATAACACCTGTGATGCGTGAAGATGGCATATATGCTGTGTTTAGATGATATATATGATGTGTGTAGATGACATGTATGCTGTGTACAGATGACATGTATGTTGTGTGTAGATGACATGTATGATGTGTGTATATATCATGTACAATGTGTGTAGATTACATGTATGCTGTGTGTAGATGGCATGTATACTGTGTGTAGATGGCATGTATGCTGTGTGTAGATGACATGTATGCTGCGTGTAGATGACATGTATGCTGTGGGTAGATGACATGCATGTTGTGAGTAGGTGGCATGTATGCTGTGTCTAGATGACATGTATGCTGCGTGTAGATGACATGTATGCTGTATATGGATTACATGGGTTCTGTGTGTTGATGGCATGTACGCTGTGTGTAGATGACATGTATGCTGTGTGTGGATTATATGCATGCTGTGTGTAGATGGCATGTATGTTGTGTGTGGATTACATGTATGCTGTGTGTAGATGACATGTATGCTGTGTGTGGATTACATGTATGCTGTGTGTAGTTGACATGTATGCTGGGTGTGGATTACATGTATGCTGTGTGTAGATGCCCTGTACTGTATGCGGTGTGTAGGATACATGTATGCTGTGTGTGGATTACATGTATGCTGTGTGTAGATGGCATGTACTGTATGCTGTGTGTAGGATACAGGTATGCTGTGTGTGGATTACATGCATGCTGGGTGTAGGATACATGTATGCTGTGTGTGGATTACATGTATGCTGTGTGTGGATTACATGTATGCTGTGTGTAGATGGCATGTACTGTATGCTGTGTGAAGGATACATGTATGCTGTGTGTGTGGATTATATGCATGTTGTGTGTAGATGGCATGTATGTTGTGTGTGGATTACATGTATGCTGTGTGTGGATTACATGTATGCTGTGTGTAGGATACCTGTATGCTGTGTGTGGATTACATGTATGCTGTGTGTAGATGGCATATACTGTATGATGTGTGTAGGATACAGGTATGCTGTGTATAGAGTACATGTATGCTGTGTGTGGATTACATGTATGCTGTGTGTAGCTGGCATATACTGTATGATGTGTGTAGGATACAGGTATGCTGTGTATAGAGTACATATATGCTGTGTGTAGCTGGCATGTACTGTATGCTGTGGGTAGGATACAGGTATGCTGTGTGTGGATAACATGTATGATGTGTGTAGAATACATGTATGCTGTGTGTGGGGGGGTTACATGTATGATGTATGTGTATTACATGTATGCTGTGTGTAGATGGCATGTATGTTGTGTGTGGATTACATGTTTGGTGTGTGTGAATTTCATGTATTCTGTGTGTAGATGGCATGTACTATATGCTGTGTGTATGATACTTGTATGCTGTGTGTGTATTACATAAATGCTGTGTGTAGATGGTATGTATGCGGTGTGTAGAATACATGTATGCTGTGTGTGTGTGGATTACATGTATGCTGTGTGCAGGTGACAGGTGGCGTGTAAGCAAGCTCTTTGCTTGCAGATGATATCCGGAGCTGCGATGCCCGGGCTCATCTCCCGCACACGGTACATGCATCACCGGGCAGAACGGTTCAGCAGATAATAATGCTCAATTGTAAACAACAGTAATGACATTAGAATGCCCAAAAAGTAGGATAGTGTATAATTAATTTCTAATCTGAGCGGAATGCCTCGCATGAGAAGATAGCGTGTGCCTCACTGCCCCCCCTGCTCTCATTATAACAACACTTTCCACATGAGTGGCACAGGGCAAGTGGAGGGAGCCCGCCTGCTACACACATCCATACGGACGGACAGAATAAACCGGCGGAACAGTGCGCTCCCTTGTTTTGGAAACATACAAAAAGAAACAACAGTATCTCTATCTGTTGCTCTAAACACGCCTGATTGTCTCGGAGTGTATATGAATACGGACCATGCACCACACTGTACCTGCCTGTGCGCACCCAGTGATGAGAGAATAAGCAACAGCCAATCAGATCATCAGAATGAATACAGCAGCAACAGTTGCATGCAGTAATGCGGGGCCCTATCCACTTGTGTGATTGCGCCATACCGGGCCACACTTCCAAACTGTGCGGTAATTGCTAGATTCTCAGGGCACGCAAACAGTACGGCTAACCTGCTCAGCGTGCATACCGCCCAACATTTACACATGACAAATCAGGACTACTGTATACAGCTTGTCCTCAATGCACCCAAACTCCAACTGCATCCAGCCAAGCCCTGATCAATCCCCCCCCCTTCCCCCTTGTAGCGGCCTGCAAATTGGGATAACTGGGAGCTACAGGTGTGGGATACCGGAGGTCATAATACACCCTAACCCTAACCCTCCTTCTAATGCCTAAACCTAACCTCCCACCACCTGCGGCAGGAGCGAGCGCGTCCCTCTAACAGAATGTTCGGGATTCCAGGCATCTGTATTTTGACCCGGGATCCCGAGCACCGTCGAGATTGTGATGCCGGCATTATGCCGACAGTCCGGATTCCAGCATTTGTATTTCGACCATCGGGATCCTGTCTGGCGGCATTTTAACTACATCCCCTTGGAGGCACCTTAAAGGGACAGTGGGAAGGGGAAGAAGGATGAGCAGGGAACCAGCAGTGCACAATGCAAACATAGAAGGCGGGGCCTAAATCCTACCTGACTCATATATATTCCTTCTATTACCTCTCTGTCACCAGCAGCAGCCCCTGCCTGAGGTCAGTGACGTTCTATATGAAGCAGATATTCTGGAAGTTTGATGAGAAGTGAGCTGGTGGAACTGCACACGTCACACTCAGTACTGTATCAGCAAAGCTTGGAAGTACTACAATCCCCATCATGCCATGTGAAGTGTTTTTAATAACAATGTATTTTTGCATTAGAGAAATGCCTTAACAATAAACATCCGTTTATAAAGCTTAGACAATAAGAATAAATGTATAGAAATATATGTGTATAAGTGTGTATATACTGTGTATACCACGCTGTATATCACTGTATATAATAAGCTTATTCATGGGGAAGGCTACATCTCCCCCTCGTTAGCGGTAATTGCAGTGTCGGTGCCACAAGAACCTAGAGCTTTACTGTTCCCAGTCTAACAACATCTCTGTTCCCGGACGGAGACCGCAAGAACTTGTATTTTACATCAGGCCAAACATATTGCCAAAGCCGGCAACGCTAAAACTTACAGCTAATGGGAATGTGAGTCACGGAGGCCCACATCAGCGAGTCAGTAATTACCAGCAAACAGAAACACATGTTCTCACATCCACATACTGGCAGCAGCCTCTACAGAACCCCACACGCCACATGCTATTAGCGTGTGTAGCTCTGACAATGATACAGACAGTCTGCAGGCAGTATAGGGGAGGGCACGGTCCTTCCCTGGGTGTGACACCCAGTCTGCCTCCTCCCCAGCAATCATGTTGTCATAAAGAATCATGTGCAAAGCCGCTCTGTGGCCTAAACGCTGGCTTACAGCATTGTGTGTGCATGTGGCCTAAACGCTGGCTTGCAGCATTGTATGTGCATGTGGCCTAAACGCTGGCTTGCAGCATTGTATGTGCATGTGACCTAAACGCTGGCTTGCAGCATTGTATGTGCATGTGGCCTAAACGCTGGCTTGCAGCATTGTGTGTGCGTGTGGCCTAAACGCTGGCTTGCAGCATTGTGTGTGCATGTGGCCTAAACGCTGGCTTGCAGCATTAGTGTGTGCATGTGGCCTAAACGCTGGCTTGCAGCATTGTATGTGCATGTGGCCTAAACGCTGGCTTGCAGCACTGTGTGTGTATATGGCCTAAACGCTGGGTTGCAGTGTCGTGTGTACATGTGACCTGAATGCTGGCTTGCAGCATTGTGTGCGCATGTGGCCTAAACGCTGGCTTGCAGTGTCGTGTGTGCATGTGACCTGAACGCTGGCTTGCAGCATTGTGAGTGCATATGGCCTAAACGCTGGCTTGCAGTGTCGTATGTGCATGTGACCTGAACGCTGGCTTGCAGCATTGTGTATGCATGTGGCCTAAACACTGGCTTGCAGTATTGTGTGTGCATGTGGCCTAAACGCTGGCTTGCAGCATTGCGTGCATGTGACCTAAGCGTTAGCTTACAGCGTCGTGTGTGTATGTGACCTGAACGCTGGCTTGCAGCATTGTGTGCGCATGTGGCCTAAACGCTGGCTTGCAGTGTCATGTGTGCATGTGACCTGAATGCTGGCTTGCAGCATTGTGTGTGCATATGGCCTAAACGCTGGCTTGCAGTGTCGTGTGTGCATGTGGCCTAAACGTTGGATTGCAGCATTCTGTGTACATGTGGCATAAATGCTGGATTGCAGCATTGTGTGCGCATGTGACCTAAACGCTGGCTTGCAGCATTACGTGCATGTGACCTAAGCGTTGGCTTACAGCGTCGTGTGTGTATGTGACCTGAACGCTGGCTTGCAGCATTGTGTGTGCATGTGGCCTAAACACTGGCTTGCAGTATTGTGTGTGCGTGTGGCCTAAACGCTGGCTTGCAACATTGTGTGAGCATGTGGCCTAAACGCTGGCTTGCAGTGTCGTGTGTGCATGTGACCTGAGCGCTGGCTTGCAGCATTGTGTGTGTGTGTGTGTGTGTGTGTGTGTGGCCTAAATAAATGTTGCCTTGCAGCATTGTGTGTGTATATGGCCTAAACGCTGGCTTGCAGTGTTGTGTGTGCGTGTGACCTGAACGCTGGCTTGCAGCATTGTGTGCGCATGTGGCCTAAACACTGGCTTGTAGCATTGTGTGTGCATGTGGCCTAAACGCTGAATTGCAGCATTGTGTGTGATTGTGGCCTAAACGCTGGCTTGCAGCATTGTGTATGCATGTGGCCTAAACGCTGGCTTGCAGCATTGTGTGTGCATGTGGCCTAAACGCTGGCTTGCAGCATTGTGTGTGCATGTGGCCTAAACACTGGCTTGCAGCATTGTGTGTGTGTGTGTGTGTGTGTGTGTATATGGCCTAAATAAATGTTGCCTTGCAGCATTGTGTGTGTATATGGCCTAAACGCTAGCTTGCAGTATTGTGTGTGCATGTGGTCTAAATGCTGGCTTGTAGTGTCGTGTGCGCATGTGGCCTAAATGCTGGCTTGCAGTGTCGTGTGTGCATGTGGCCTACACGTTGGTTGCAGCATTGTGTGTGCATGTGGCCTAAACGTTGGCTTGCAGCATTGTGTGTGTATATGGCCTAAATACTGGCTTGCAGCATTGTGTATGCATGTGGCCTAAATGCTGGCTTGCAATGTCGTGTGTGCATGTGACCTAAACACTGGCTTGCAGCATTGTGTCTGTGTATATGGCCTAAACGCTGGCTTGCAGTGTTGTGTGTGCGTGTGACCTGAACGCTGGCTTGCAGCATTGTGTGCGCATGTGGCCTAAACACTGGCTTGTAGCATTGTGTGTGCATGTGGCCTAAACGCTGAATTGCAGCATTGTGTGTGCATTTGGCCTAAACTTTGGCTTGCAGCATTGTGTGTGATTGTGGCCTAAACGCTGGCTTGCAGCACTGTGTATGCATGTGGCCTAAACGCTGGCTAGCAGCATTGTGTGTGCATGTGGCCTAAACGTTGGCTTGCAGCATTGTGTATGCATGTGGCCTAAACGCTGGCTTGCAGCATTGTGTGTGCATGTGGCCTAAACGCTGGCTTGCGGCATATTGTGTGCATGTGGTGTAAACGCTGGCTTGCAGCATTGTGTGTATGTGGCCTAAGGCCGATCAGGTAAGTCACCGCTGGGCCACCAGGGAAGATGTGTCGTCATTCTACCATATTATACCACACCCCATTGTCTGGACATCACAATAACACTGTTGACTCCCTAGGGGGAATATGAGTGCAATTTTTACAGGTTATATACTCACTCATCGCTGGCATTCCAGCAACGAGACGCAGGGTATCTTACCTTATGCAAAATCTGCAAGAGCGCATCAGTCTAGACTGGCATAAGAAAAAGTTTTTTGGGGAAAAGAGTGTGAGGTGAGGTCCCCCCAACATTTCCATTACCAGCTATTGACATTACCAGCCGGGGGTGGCTGCAAGGGTGCCCGGGCCGATCTGCACAGGGTCCAGGGCTACAATCCATGGCAACGTCTGCCTTTAACACTGTATATATCAGGGCAGCCCTCTCCTATGGTTTGTTTACATGAAAACGAGGGGTTTAAGGCGTCATCATCAGTATCTGGGTGCAAGGATACGTCTGAAACAGATTCCCACCTCCACCCGCGTGCTACTGACGTTGGCTTACATGCCCTTGGTACTGCCACTAGATGGAGCAGTTTCGTGCGTCCACTTGATCGACACCCAGTTACTGCCCAGAAAAACTGATTTCACGGAAAGACTGGTCCGATCATACTGCCCGCGCTTTCAATCACCATCCGTCTGCGGAGGAGTGAGTTGGCGTGTGCCCAGTTGCTGATTTCTACAGTGCATGCTCGGCGTGCTGACATCCGCAAAATGCAAACCCACTTCGGCATATCAGAGCAGATGGGATGTGATAAATTTGCCCAAATCCGCAATGTGATAATTGAATATATCGCAGGGATGTATCAGTTTACACATGCATATAAAGTGAGATGCCGGCTACACGGCGATTACCGGTTCTTGGGTGCAGGTAAGTGTTACTTTTATTCTATCTTTCTTTTACACAATGATCAGCCTGTGGTCCATCAAACACACATAGTTGATCACGGGGCTGGATCCCAGCTCAGCCTTATGTATTTATTAACAGTTTCTTATATAGCGCAGCATATTCCGTTGCGCTTTATAATTAGAACAACAGTAATAGAACAAAACTGGGTAAAAACAGACATAGGGGGTCATTCCGAGTTGATCGCTAGCTACCGTTATTCGCAGCGCAGCGTTCAGGCTAAAAATCGGCATTTCTGCGCATGCGTATGCACCGCAATGCACACGCACGACGTACAGGTACAAAGCCCTTTGTGGTTTTGCACAGGTTCTAGCGAAGCTTTCAGTCGCACGGCACAATGCAAGAAGATTGACAGGAAGGGGGCGTTTCTGGGTGTCAGCTGACCGTTTTCTGGGAGTGTTTGGAAAAACGCAGACGTGCCAGGGAAAAACGCAGGCGTGGCTGGGCGAATGCGGGGCGGGTGTGTGACGTCAAAAGCCATCCCACCAACGTTAGAATCAACGCACACAAAGAGTAAGTTCAAGGTTGGTCTTGTTTTGCACAAAATGTTTTTGCAGCCGCTCTGCTGCACAGGCGTTCGCACTTCTGCAAAGCGAAAATACACTCCCCGGTAGGCGGCGACAATGCGTTTGCACGGCTGCTAAAAACTGCTAGCGAACGATCAACTCGGAATGATCCCCATAGTGGTAGGAAGGCCCTGCTCGCAAGCTTATAGCCTTCACTGGCAGCAGGCAGAGAAGGCTGAGCAGGAGTAGGGAAACCAGGAGGAAGCCCTATTAATGCTATTTGGAGATAGCGTTATTATCACAGGTCTCCCTCCGTTATGTTTTTACATTTTATTTTTAGTACATTTGGGCAGATCGTGTTTCCCATTACAAGTATGGGAAATGTGATCCAGTTACTAAAAAATGCAAAGGAGCTTGGAGGAGAATTTTGTGCATTCTCCAATCGCCCTTTAGTACATTCAGGTGATACTAAAATAATATGAAAAGGATCAGAAAACGCCCTTTTTTTACATTATTTTAGTAAAAATAATTTTGATAAATATGCCCGTTAGAACGCAGTGAGTAACTGGTCAGACTCACCGGTGGGACAGATTGCTGGTTGGTTTGGCTGGGTTTTTAGGAATTAGCTTTGGAGGTGTGTTGCGTTGCATAGGGATAAGACTTTACCTGGCCGACATAACGCACGTGTCGACATTCTGACCAGACACCATGGAAGAGAGTTACCCAGTAAATTTCTGGCATCGCAGGCATATAACGCCCATGTGACGAGGCAAAGGTCTGATGTCTGTAGCTTGGATGGATCTCGGCGCTTTCTGCTTTTAATAGACATCAATCAAGAGTCAGATATCCAGTGACTAAACCCCCCAAATATGTTATTTATTTTCTATTATTACTTATAATAATGCTGGAACAATGCTCTATCATTTCTGTCTCCGCCTGAGGTCCATGAGTCAGTCTCACCAGTGAGAGAACTGCAAAGTTCTCCGGGGACCTGAGTCTTCATGCTTTCCTAAACAGTGCCCATTTATTACGCATAGGCTATAAGGCCCAAACGGAGGTAAGGATCCATTTATCTTGGGACAACAGGGACACCACCCATGGAAGAAATATTCCTCGTGGGGAGCCTCAGAAAGCACTAGGGGCCAGGAGACATTTTATTGTGATCTTTATTATGCTTGACTGCAAGGTGCCGCAGTGGCTGTAGCGCTGTACAATGGAGAAAACTGAGCACACATAAAGGAAAACAGAATAAGTTGTGATAACAACAAGGGGTATGGAGGACCGGGTCACCCAGGCGCAATTCTGGAATGCTGATGCGACGATATGCCCTTGAGCTATAGGCATCTAAGCGATCGGACAGCCCCCACTCCTTCATTTGCAAGGGCAGTATCACCATCGGCACTTAAGCTGAGTACACACGGGACGTTCTAGCCAACTATTTTGGCTAAACAGGTCGTTGAACGATAATATCGTTCCGTGTGTACAGGCTAGATCGTTCACTAGGCGCGCTCCCGCGGAAAAACAACATAATCGTTGATAGACTGTGCTGCAAGGCCAATTTTGGCTAGATCGTTCATGATCGTTGGCTGTCTACACAGTGTGTATGAACGATGAATGATTTTGGCTGGATGATGTCATCTAGCCGCTAAGAAAATATGTAAATTTGGAGCCAAAAACCATCCAGGCAAGATCTTTGAAAGACTGAAAGATTTGGCTAGATCTTTCCATGTGTACACTCTAGATCGTTGAGTCAGGAACAAGGAGCTAAAAGTGAAAGATTTTATCTGTCGGTCTTTCAATCTTTAGGTCTTTCAGTTTCCGTGTGTACCCAGCTTTACACCTACCCCATCAGAGTGCAGGAGATTCGTCTGCAGTTGGAGCCAACACATGAGACGGCTGAGTTTGCGTTGTTGCCAGGGCCGGTTCAGGGGCTTTTTGCGCCCCGGGCGGCAATAGGGGGCATGGCTTTGTACAGGGGGCATGGTCATTTACGCCCCCTGTACAGTAGTAGCGCTCTGAAATGATGTGCGGTGCGCAATGACGTCATCGCGCACCGCACAGTAAAGGTCCTCTCCACGAAGGGAAACTAGACGTGCGTCTAGTTTCCCTTCACAGCGGGCAGTGGGGGGGCAGCGGGCAGCAAGGGGCACAGCAGCAGCGGATCTTGCCCTGGTGCGGCGCCCTCCGGATGGCGCCGGCACCCTCCGGAAGGCGGCGCCCCGGGCAAAAGTCCTGCTTGCCCGTGGCAAGATCCGCTACTGATTGTGCCACCCATTTGCCACCCAGAAATGCCCGTTCATCTGCCGCAGGCTGAAAGCGGTATGAATTGGGAATCGCTCATAAGTGTGCAAAAATGCACATGCATCTCGCAAGGCAGGCACAGCTTGTTGAAAATCGCTAGATGCGGCCGCATGTAAACTGGGGTGAGATGTATGAATCATGCCCCCAGAGTCAGGCCAGGGACAGCATCAAGGTTATACTCAGTGAGTGTGAGTAGTACCAGGTGAGAGCCCGATGGGCTTCATTAAAGAGACGACTTTACAGGTAGCACTTACAATTTTTTTCTAATTTTTTAGGGGGTGTGGCCACACCTCCCCTAATTTTGCTCTCACATTCCCCTCTGGTTTTCTCCCATAGTCCCAAAAAAAGTTTTTTAAAAATGTGAATATAGATTGTAAGCTCCACTGACACAAGGACTGATATGAATGACTAAATATCCTCTGGACAGCGCTACAGAATATGTGTGCGCTATAAAAATGACTGTTAATAAGTATCTAGAGAGAGAGAGAGAGAGAGCCTGGGACAAGAGAGGGTTCATTTAGGATCGCTGAGATGAAGACGAGTCCCCTTGTTTGATCCCAATAACTCAAATCTGAACGATATGCCAAATATCCTGACATTCGGCGATCGGATCGCCACATGTAATAGACGACGCGAGGCAGCTGCCGACCAGCAATACTGCGGTTTCTGTATCCCTTGTCTGATGATGATGGTAATACCAACTACTTATATTATGTTTCAGAAAGACAAATCTGTGCATTTCAGCTGCAAATCCCCAAAATATGATCCACTCAGGATTACAGCCCTTTTTCTCCTCCTTAAACCAGGGACATAAAATGTCATTTTGCGTCATTTACCGTCTCTAACTCTGCAGTGTATCTTGGAAAAGAGAAGCGAGCCTGGATACAGGCTGTCAAGTGGGCTGTTTTAATATCTTCTTATTAATAGAAAACATTGGTTCCTTGGACACAGCTTACATGTTATGGAATAAGTCTGTGCAGCCTCACAGGAGAGACCCCCGGGAGCTGTACCCGGCAACGGCATCTGGAAAATCACTGTATTAATATAATGGTAGTGGGAATATTTGCTGTCAGCCTGTAATAATAACACATCCAGGGGTCAGCGCTAGAATCTGCCAGTGATTATAGAACAGAAAGATGCTGTCACTGTGTATAATGTTTATTATAAATAGTAACGTTACATTTTCTGCTGCTTGCCTTATAGGATTCCATTATATGGTTCCATTATATGTATACTGCTGCGTCGCTGTTTGATTGTCAGCAACTTGTGCTTGTACACCCCCCAATCCGCCTCTATAGGCACGAGGGGGCTGCAAGAGATAGTTGCAATCAATTTAAAATGATCCTTGATGACAGAGTGTAAGCCGGCGAGCAGGGCCCTCCTACCTCCCTCTCGGTCTGTTATTACCCAGTCCTCATGTATGACTGTTTTGTTTCCAATTGTAAAGCGCAACAGAATATGCTGACGCCTGGCGCTATGTAAGTCAATGTTAATGAATAAATGAATGAATTAATAATAAAACATTAGTTTGCAAGACAAATAAAGAACATCTTTTATGTCTGTGGGATAAACAAACACCAAATGCTTCCAGCAGTGCAATTCCACGCAAATACACAGAGACGGACTCAGGGGGTAATTCAGATCTGATCGTAGATGTGCTAAATTTAGGCCCTTAGTGCAGTAACACACAGACACGCAGTCGGGGCCTGATGTTGAGTCGGACTTGCTGTGGGTAGCTTGCACAGGCCCTGGAACCAGGTGTACACACCAACTGCCAGTGAGTCCCGGCCGGCGATGTTTGCCAGCATTTGGGGGGGCCAGTTGGTACGGCTCCCCTATCTGAATTTTGGACAGTGCTGCAACGCCAGCTCTGAGGCCGCCACTGGTCCTAATTCTCTAAGGTCTGTCCCGTCTCCCACATGCATGCGCAGTGGGAGGTGGGTTGCATTTTTGGAACACAGAATAAAACTAGCCGCAAACGGTGCCCAGTTTGCTTGCTTGTAATGGAATTAGCCGGGCATTGCACTGAAAGCATCTCTCCGCCTCACCATATAACCCAATCCAGCTTCAGTAGATTTTTACTGGAATGACGTGAAAAGTTGGCGAGCCAATGTACAATCAGAAGAAACACAACTAGGGACGTATCTTAAAATCCTAGACCTCCCTTCACAAGTGAGGGACGTTTGGTGACAACTGTGCTAGAACTCACACGGGGAATACATGGTCCAGAAAACAGCGCCGCGACTAAACAGTTCAATGAGGCTACTGGAACTATGTGAAACCAACGTCAGCGAGGCTTTCTGCAGCGCAGCCCCGTAATGCCATGCATAATTGTGTGGAAGGAGTGCACGGAGGAGTTGATTTCATTAAAAAACCATGCTCCATTTAGCGCGTTGTGTACTAATAATACTACGCTGCTGCAGCGGGCAGTCCTGAATGAATTATTGAGGCTGAATGAATGAACCAGTATACCTTGGCTATCCATATCTGTCTAGGAACATTTACATAAGCACGAGAGGGAATGCTTATACGTTGCTGCCATTGAGAAGGCTGCACTAGAATAAGTTACCCCCGTGAGACGATCTCCATATACAGCGCCTGTGCTTGCTATGGCGTATTGCTGTACATAGAATAATGAAACACGCGCGACACAGTTTTCATTTCCTATGAAAACCCATTTACAGAGAAGAAGAAATAAGAAGTAATAACTGTAAGGAGATGTGTCCGTCTATTACTTAGCGCACCATAGTACACCGGAGAACGAGCAGTGTGGGCGGAGCTTGCGTGCACTTAGGTTAGGGTGTGGGGGAGAATAGGGTTATTCTGGCTCGTGCTAACCTGAGTGACTGGGAAGCAGATAGGCCTACTGTATATCAAACCTTCTAAATAGGGCACTGAAGTTGTTTCCCATAGCAACCACATTGGGGGTGATTCCGAGTTGTTCGCTCACTAGCAGATTTTAGCAGCATTGCACACGCTAGGCCGCCGCCCTCTGGGAGTGTATCTTCGCTTAGCAGAATTGCGAATGAAAGATTAGCAGAATTGCGAATAGAAAATTCTTAGCAGTTTCTGAGTAGCTCGAGACTTACTCCTACACTGCGATCAGTTCAGCCCGTTTTGTTCCTGGTTTGACGTCACAAACACATTCGGACAGCCACTCCCCCGTTTCTCCAGACACTCCCGCGTTTTATCCTGGCACGCCTGCGTTTTTCCACACACTCCCTGAAAACGGTCAGTTTCCGCCCAGAAACACCCACTTCCTGTCAACCACACTCCGATCACTTCAACAATGGAAATTCTTCGTTCGGACGTGAGTAAATCTACTAAGTTTTGAGCTAAAATACTTAGCGCATGCGCACTGGGTACCTTGCGCATGCGCATTTTCGCATTAATCACTCCGTTGCGAAAATCGGCAAAGAGCGAACAACTCGGAATGTCCCCCATTATCGGGCTCATTTATCAACAAGTGCTAAAACTCGTGATTGATATGACTCGTTGCATATGGTAAATGGTGCTCCAGGCAATCAGCTCCCAACTGTCAGGTGTTCAGCTCCTAACTGTCGTGTGTTTGAAAAATGACAGTTGGGAGCTGATTGGCTGGAGCACCATTTATCATACACAACGCGTTTCATCATTCACAATGAGTTTTCTCACTTGTTGATAAATGGGTCCCTAGGTGATGATCCGACCACACACACAGACAGCAGTGACTGACCATATTATCCAACATACACAGTAACTTATTCTATCTAGGCCATAGGTTCTCAAACTCGGCCCCCAGGACCCCAAACCGTGAACATTTTCCAGGTCACCCAGCAGGTGCACAGGTGCATTCATTACCCACTGACACATTTTAAAAGGCCCACAGGTGGAGCAAATTATTTCACATGTGATTCTGTGAGGAGACCTGGAAAACATGCACTGTGTGGGTTTCTGAGGACCAAGTTGGAGAACCTGTGTTCTAGGCCATCAAACTAATTTTGAAGCCACAGTTCTCCGATGTCACAACAATATTGCCAGCTTTGGGATTTAGAGGTAACCCAACCACACACATTATTGGATTATAGCAGCTGAACCAAGCACCAGAGAATCAATGTCGTATTAGGCCCTTTGAGGTGGTGGCCAGTTTGGCCTAGGTCCAGTCATTTTGCACAGCCCAGCTGCTTCTGTTAGCCCTGTATAGGCAAGACTTAGAAGGGAGAGATTATGGGGAAGCTACAGACAGGGTCAATAGCAGACGGCTAATTGCCTAAAAGCCGCATGTCATTCTATTCAGACTGTAAAATCTCTGAAAAGACCACTATAGAAGATAGAAATGTGTTTACACGGTGATTGATGTAAGTAATGGAGTGGGCTTTGGCTCTCAGTAATTGTAATTACATCTTATTTATCTTATCTGTCCGGGAGATAAAACAAACCTCCCTATGCCCTTGATGCTGATTAAGAACGGCGAACGTCAGGATCCCGGCTGATTTCAGATACCGCTGGTAATCTCTGTAATGATTCTGCAGGAAGTGGGCAGCGGTTACAGGGCCTGAGAGGCCTCAGCAGTGGGAAGCCCAGGGCCGGTGCCAGGTTTCTAGGCCCCGTAGGCATAACGTCAGCGTATTGCCCACAACCACCACCTATACCCACTTCCCACTCCCAGCACTTCAGATGAACGTGTGACTTATACATTCCACAGCCACCACTTTCATTAAGTAAGGTTTCTTTCAGAGACATCCTTAATTTTGTGATATGCAGACTTAGTGGTGCCCCACAGACCCTGGTGCCCTAGGCAGCTGCCTAATGGCAGAGCCGACCCTGGGGAAGCCACTAATTTCCTATGGCTGGTCCTGCTAAGTAAGCAATGCCCGCACATGGGTATTACATCAGCAATCATGTGACATGAGAGGGGAAGGTCTTTGGCCTACTCACATCACAGTACAGAAAGTACCTGACATTTAAGTCAAACCGCATTACAAAATATCTTGTTCTATGGAATACGTTTTCCTGCAGCCTGGGTGTTGCTCACACTGGGCCGGTGTCATAGAGGTCATCTAGAGAGGCCCGGCCCACTGCTTACTAGCACAGGGCTCCTCCTGGTACCCCTGGTGAGGGAAAATAACTGCTTGTGACCCCTCCTGTAATTAAAGCATTTGTGCCATGTTTAATTATAATAATTAGCAATGACCCATTGAATAAATTGCAATTGACCCCCTTGTCTCCCTACCATGATTCCCCTATTGGATTGGAGTTGCATAAATGGCACATCCGGGCGCCTGTGACACGTGGGTTGTGCCATCTGCCCCTAATCACACCAACCCGCTCTATCTAGAAGGCAGCGTCAGTACGGTGCGGCCTAGCAGCGCCGACACAGTCCAAGCTTTACTACATTGCGCCATTTGTCAGGAATACATTGCGCTGTATATAAACTGACCTCTAGAACATGCAAAATAACAGCGTACGTATGACAGGGACACGGGCGTGAGGGAATAGCGCAGGCCGTTTGTGGCACACCTAATTATACGCATGAAAGGCCAAAAATAGTTTGCTATAACGAAGCCACTAAGAACAGGGGTGATTTTCTGCACGCGTTTGTTTTCTGCAATCAATCACTTCTTGTTAACGAGCGACTCAGATCCAGTTAAAGTTTACCTCCATTTGTATCGCGCTGCGGAAGCGCAATTTGTTACAAGCTGTCACCCATTTAAAGGCCTGTGCTCCATCCATATCAATTAGATGCACTCAGGCCTCTGCTCAAGGCTTTATTAATGGACTGGAGTGGACATAGATAAAAGCGGGGGGTGGGAGAGATGAGCGTAGCTGGATACAGGGATACTGCTGTATTCTATCCTTCTAGTCTCATGGTATCTGCTTCTTGCCGTATTATCACCAGCACAGAATGGGTTCTGTTCTCTCCTGTCTGCTCTCCTTATACAATACTCATACTGCCCCCCTACCTGTACCTATAGCACTGAGAGCCCCCTTATACATGTAATATAGAGGTACTGACAGCACGAGCACAAGCACTCCCCATTGGTGCAGTTATGAGCTTGAGAAGATACGCAGTGGAGTCACATTATAATGACCACCAGCTAATAGCCGGAGTACCCGCTGTGTGCGGCACGGACAGCAGCTAGACGGGCTGAGCTGTCATGTAAGACACACGTCTGGCAGCCCCCAGGTACAGTGTGACGGTGAGCTGCTCCACTTTAGCGCGTCGGTCGGCCCTCACGCACCTTCGTAGCCGTCGTTCGCCTCTCACATCAATGGCACGTGGTGCTCCGCAGTTTCCATGTCGGTTATTGGCAATGGTGCCATTTGTCCAGTCACGATACACCTTCACCGCAGCAGCACGCGAACAGGTCACACACTGCGCTGTGTCAGAAATACTGCCGCCCTTGTCCCGAAAGCTGATAATCACCCCTTCCTGCAGCTTGGATAAATCGCCCCTTTTATCCATGACAGCGACGAGTGATATGTGTGCAGACGGCCTATCGCACCCCTTATATACCCACCAAGCCTGCACACGTCACGTGATTTACTTCATGGGCTACGCGCTGCCGACGTCACATGTAGGAGGTGGTCATAATAATGTGACTCGCCCATGTATAAGTGTTTTTAGCAGAATCTGCAATCCTACCTGAATAACCCCATGAGATCCTTGTATAAGCCGTCTACTGGGACAACTATGGCTGACCTTGATGAATATATAACATAACTACAGTCAGTGTCGGACTGGGGCATGAAGGGCCCACCGGGGGAATGCAGTTATATGGTCCCATACTTAAGGGTGTGGCCAGCCTACAAAGGGGGTGTGGCCAGCCTCCACAGAGGCTTGAAATACACAATAGTCTAGTGCAGTGTAATGCAACATATCTACCAGTAATATACAGTATTTGTGACTGAGCCCTGCCTAATACATGGGGAAGGTATATACTGGGCACAGCTCACATCACTCTGTCCCTCTGCTAAACCTAATCTCAGGGGTCACCCGTGTCACACACCGTTTTGCCTGGCGGAAGGATTATCCCAGTATGTTTATACTTTTTGTGCCCCCCTCCTCTTACAGACCCTTGCCTTTTAGCACCCACCTAGTGCCACGCACTTTGGGAATCGCTGGCTTAATTTCAAGATTTATCCATTTAAATGTTGCACTACCTTATGGTCACTTACCCATCACCCAGGACCACAGGGTTCCCTACACCGGAATTTCGGGCTGGCTCACAGAGCATTGTTCCTTCTCCACCATTTATTACATCTTTACTTGCGGAGATTAAGATGTGACAACTCTTATTATCCAGATTGATACTTACATTGACTATAATGCAGAAGGTTAGTATACAGTAAGCACAGGACAGACACAGGAGCCTATGGCATACTTGCCCAGTCTTCCGGAACGTCAGGGAGGTTCCGGATTCTCAGGTGGCACTCCCAGCCACCTGGATGAGCATTCAAGTCTCCCGAGGCTGCACCGCTTCCTAGGTCCTGACTCCTGAGTAAATTGTATAGCGCCGCCCCTATGCCACACCGTGTCTCCCGCTGAGCTGGGGGTAAAGCAAAACAGAGCAAGTAACTTTGCACCTGGGCAAACCCATGCTGCGCTGCAGGTGGGGAAGATGTAACATGTGCAGAGAGAGTCAGATTTGGGTGGGATGTTTCCAATCTGAAATGTAAATTGCAGTGTGTTTTCCCTGCTTGCAAAACTAATCAATAGATTTGCTCCCCTTGCATTGCAACACGGCTTGTTCCAGATACAACGTTACTTGCCCCCACCTCAGAATCGGGTTATAAATCTGACGCTCTCAGCGCGGCCAGAAGTTGAATAAAATGAAGCGTGGTTATTCTGTGTCCTATCGGATAATCATTATGTGTTCGGTGCTCATGATCTGATTTCCCTGATGATCTGAATTTCGTTCACCTGATGTCATTCTGTGTTATAAATAACCACAAGCAGATGTCGCCCTGCACTCTTCATTTGGGCTTTCACAGCAATCAGCAGCTGGGGTGCTGCTCACACTAGTCCTTCACTCCGGCCTGCAGAGGCACCGACACACAACTGGACGCAAAGCCTCCTCGTTACAGATGTCATCGCCTGTCCTATAGTCCTACAAAGTCATGGTCACTTTTCCAGTAGCACAAAACACCCTTTTGTTTCCAGTGTGCTGATATTGGGCCTAATTCAGACCTGATCGCAGGAACAAAATCTTTCTCTAATGGGCAAAACCATGTGCACTGCAGGTGGGGCAAATGTAACATGTGCAGAGAGAGTTATAGGCCCTACACACTGGCCGATTTGTTTGAAAGATATGAACGATCTCGTTCATAAATGAACGAGAACTCGTTCATATCTTTCAGTGTGGAGGCTCCAGCGATGAACGATGCGCAGCCCCCGTGCTCGTTCGTCGCTGGTCCCCCGTCGGCTGTGCATGCAGGCAAATATGGACGATCTCATCCATATTTGCCTGCACTTCAATGGAGCCGCGTGACGGGGGGAGTGAAGAAACTTCACTCCCTTCCGTCACTGCCCCCCCCCCCCCCCCCCGCCGCCGGGTCGCTCGGTCGGGCAGCTCAGCGGCGGATCGGCCAGTGTGTAGGGCCCTTTAGATTTGGGTGGGTTATTTTGTTTCTGTGCAGGGTAAATACTGGCTGCTTTATTTTTACACTGCAATTTAGATTTCAGTTTGAACACACCCCACCCAAATCTAACTCTCTCTGCACATGTTACATCTGCCCCACCTGCACTGCGCATGGTTTTGCCCATTAGAGAAAAAAAATGCTGCTGCGATCAGGTCTGAAGTAGGCCCATAATTCGGGTTTTACTGCACTAGACCAGATGCTACATTTCCACCATCCTTGCCAGCTGCTGAACCTGAGCCCACACGAGATCATGACAGTACCCCTATAGGATGGGCCTTAGGACCCAAATCATCTGAATTGCTGGGGTTGGCAAAATGGAATGTATTTCTAAAGACGACTAACATGAAGATTCCGAGTTTCCAGGACACATCTTCAGGATCTCTCTGGGGGAACAACATTTGCAAAACCCTTAATAAAAATGAAATTCTTAGACTCTTCAGCATTGGCCAGAACCTCGCGAGGGATGGATCGCACAGCGACGCAGCCTGATGCTAGTAATTATTCTTTATCCTACAGTCCTGACAAAAAATAGCTTTGATGACATGAGCGGTATTGCCAAAGTGCTGAAATAATCGCGTCTGGAATGGAAATACAACCGTCCCCACCTGCCCTGACCAGCCGTGCCTTGCAGACCTGTAGACATATGATATCAGGACATAATTCAGGTCTTGGATCTGGCTGCTAGTTCCGGAACTATTGTTACTCCACTGGTGGGAGGGAAGCTGACAGAAATATGGCATTGTGTAGGCAGAAACTTCTGAATAACATTCAGCATGAACAGAGTTGCTTTGATAGTCAAGTAATTGTGCATTAGTACAGTGTGAGCCACCATCCCACTCCTGATTACATTTATATTTTGGGATTGTACTGATCCACTTTAGATGTAGGAAAGGTTGTGTCTCCATATACATCTAGGTGGACATCTATACCATTCACTGTCAGACATGTAACCCCCATGCGACTGTACGTGTGTAGCTCATGGCCAGAACACTCCCCAGCCCCGCGGATGTGTATAAATGATAAGTACTGTTCTGCAACCATATAAACACAAATATCTCATTACACCCGGATATAGCTCGGGGCTACGCTTTCACGCTGAGAATTATTCATTTATGGATCTTAGTCAGACGGCGTCCTCGCTGCCTCTGGGTATCTGCTTTCATTATACATTTGATTTTCCTGTCATTAGTAAATGAGCAGTTTGTAGGATTTTCTTCTTTGTACGAAGCACATTGTGGAGGCGGCTATTACTGTATGTGGGCCGAACCAATACGCATGGGAATTCACTGGGAGCCACTGACATCACTGAGGCCTGAGGCACCAACATCAGATACATTTCGGGCAGCGCAGTGGCACAGTGGTTAGCATTGCTGCCTTACAGCACTGGGATCATAAGTTGAATCGCCGAACCTGTGCCTAATCTGTGTAGAGTTTGTATGGATCTCCTCCAGGTGCTCCAGTCTTCTCCCACACTACTTTTTGCACTGCTGCGATCAGATAGTCACCGCTCACAGGGGAGGGTATTTTCGCTGTGCAAGTGTGCGAACGCCTGTGTAGCAGAGCTGTACAAAGAGATCTTGTGCAGTTTCTGAGTAGCCCAGGACTTACTCAGCCGCTGCGATCACATCAGCCTGTCCGGGACCGGAAATGACGTCAGACACCCTCCCTGAAAACGCATGGACACGCCTGCGTTTTTCCAACCACTAACAGAAGACGGTCAGTTCACACCCACAAACGCCTTCTTCCCGTCATTCTCCTTGCGAACGCCCGTGCGAATGGATCCTTTGGACAAACCCATCGCTGAGCGGCGATCCGCTTTGTACCTGTGCGACGCGCCTGCGCATTGCGGTGCATACGCATGCGCAGTTCTGACCTGATCGTCCGCTGTACGAAAACGCAGCCCAGCTATCAGGTCTGAATTAGCCCCTTAGTTGTGGCCTTTCTACTGGATTACTTATGTGAGGATTATTAATAGAAGAACGTGGAATGTAATAAGGAAGAGAACCAGTGATACCTTTATCATTATTCCCACCACAGCCCAGCCTGAATAATGCATTAATACTCTATATAAATATATGGTTTACTTAAGAAGTCGGCTATGAGGATTCTGGCATTAGTAATGTGATGACATTAGACTATAGCGCAGGCTCCCAGGAAAGAGCATCTTACAGATCTCTGCACAAATCTCTGGCCATATGAGTATTTACTAGTGAATCTCACACACGAAATCTCGCTGGACGCACAACGCAGACCACCGACGCGTTTAGGATGTACCAACTCTCCCATTCTTGGAAGGCGGACGAGATGTGTAATAGGCTCATCAGAGTCCAGCATTATAGTATAGGGTGAGACCCAGCCTCCGCCAGCAAGAGGGTGTTTTAGCAGATGTACAGTATACAGTATAGAACAAGATGGAGAGCTTCCACCATCATGCTGGGGGAGTTGTATCAAACAACCAAGTGAGCTAAGGTGGAGAAATAAAGTACCAGGTATGGGGGAGATGTACTGTATCAAACCTCGGAGATAGATAAAGTGGAGAAATTACCCATAGCAACCAATCATTTTCTAACTGCCATTTTATAGACTTGCTATATATGTCTTCTGCATAATATCTCCAATTAGGGTCTGATTCTAGCGATGACCAGCGACCATCGATGATTGTTAACTAATGGTCAATGGTTTTGCCATCGATGGCAAACATGAGGACCTGCTCTTACGGTTGCTAAGCATAGACTGGGTGTGAGAAGTTGCTGTACATTATCTGGCGTTATTGCACAACTGGGTGGAATCATGTGACTAAAGACGCTGGGCCAACCACTTCCGTGATGGAGTATGTGAGATCTGGGCAGCGGCTGAGTCTCCCGGGAGATGCGGGGCGGGATGTACTAAGCGGAAAATGCGGTAAACTCCCTGTTTACCGCATTTTCCTGATGTACTAACCCCCGGCCGGCAGTGTGCAATCATAGGGTGGGTACAGTCAGGCTGGGGTAGTATAGTTGCAGCACAGATATGCATTTTTCTTTTTTAATTTTTTTATTGGACAACTGTATAACATTTACATACATCAGCATATAGCAAAAAGACACAGTGGCAGCCCGGTCAGCACTCTGCCGGTATAAACAAAGTAATACAGAATAAAAAAACAGAGGTATGTCAGGTCAAGCAAGATCATGCGGTATCATTCAAAAGACATTTTAAAAGGGTGAGTGTCCCCGATCCAGTACTTCAAGATTATACCATGTAGTGTGGGATACTGCTTGGCGTAGGGGGATTTTAACAGGACCATCCAGCGTCTGGACATAAGGGAGCCATATGTCAAAAAATTTCGTTATTTTGTTTTCTTTATCAATTAGCATTTCCAGCCATTCCATGTGGAATAAGTATGATAGCCTTGGTAAAAAGAGAGCTGGGACAGGGAGTCAGTAGCTATCCATTGCGATAGTATTGTTTTCTTGTCAGCTGCCGCTATTTTAGTTAACAATAGGCGCTGGCCAATCGACATCTTAGGAGCAGGGGGTGTCGGGTGTATGTCCCAGATTACCCACTCCGGGGAGACAGCTATGGTGAGATGCAGTTTGTCTTTAATAAATGTTTGTATTAAGGCCCTCATTCCGAGTTGTTCGCTCGCAAGGCGATTTTAGCAGAGTTACACACGCTAAGCCGCCGCCTACTGGGAGTGAATCTTAGCTTCTTAAAATTGCGAACGATGTATTCGCAATATTGCGATTACAAACTACTTAGCAGTTTCAGAGTAGCTTCAGACTTACTCGGCATCTGCGATCAGTTCACTGCTTGTCGTTCCTGGTTTGACGTCATAAACACACCCAGCGTTCGCCCAGACACTCCTCCGTTTCTCCAGCCACTCCCGCGTTTTTTCCGGAAACGGTAGCGTTTTTATCCACACGCCCATAAAACGCCGTGTTTCCGCCCAGTAACACCCATTTCCTGTCAATCACACTACGATCGCCGGAGCGAAGAAAAAGCCGTGAGTAAAAAAACTATCTTCATAGCAAAATTACTTGGCGCAGTCGCAGTGCGAACATTGCGCATGCGTACTAAGCAGAAAAACGCTGCGATGCGAAGAAAATTACGACTCGGAATGAGGGCCTAGATTCCAGAATTTACGTACTTCTAGGCAGCTCCACAAACAGTGGTATTAGTCGGCATCTATCATGCCGCATTTAAAACATTTAGAATCAGACGCTGCCCCATTTGAAGCCTCAGTTTTGGCGTGATGTAGGATCGGTGTAGAATTTGATAATTCATCTCAGCGTAAGATGCTGATATGAGAGTTTTATTGATCTCGTAAGTAAGCATAGTAGAGATAGCAATGGATGGGAAGTCTGGTAGCCACTTTACCAATCCCGTCTGGGTGGTCTCCCAATCAATAGGTTTTTTAATAAACGTGTAGAGCAATGCTGTGGAAGGATGCACTCTGGGCAGTGATTGCAAAGTAATGTCTAAGGCGTTGGTCCTATCTTCTGTGGACATAGCGGCAATAGATTAGTTGATGTAACTACGAATTTGAAAATATATAAATAATGGAATTTAAAAATGTGGGAAACTGTCGCAGAGGTTTGAGTATGTGCGAACCTGGTGAGTGTCCCTACATATCAGCTGGTAGACCAACCTGGTGCCTTGGTCCGAAAGGGCGGTCAGTGTGGTGCGTGCAGCAGTTCTCCGAAAGTCTGGGTTATGGGTCAGGGGAAGGAAAGTCGTGATATAGCTGGAGATACCCATTCTGGAGCGTGCCTGCCTCCAAGCCGCGCAAGTCGAGGTCAGCAATATGTTGTTCTTGACCAGGGGAGGGAAGGTCGATGGACGCATATGCAATAAGCTGACAAGAGAAAGCCCAGGACAGAAGGCTTGTTCCAGGCCAGTATTAGCGAAGGTCTCCGTCTCGTGTATCCAATCAACAGCGTAGCGGTAGTTCGCAGCCAGCATGTAACTTCTAATGCACGGTAGATTAACCCCTCCCAATTTTTGCGATTGGCTCAGTTTAAATAGTGAAATCCTAGGTTTTTTGTGTGCCCATATAAATTCACTGAAAGCTTTATTTAGAGTCTTTATGTCTGCTTCCGATAATAATAAAGGCAGCATTTGGATGGGGTACAACAATCTCGGGAAGGAGATCATTTTGATTAGCTGGCAACGTCCTAAATAGGAGAGGGGTAGGTGTTTCCACGCCTGGAAATCGGTTAAAGTACGTGTGATTAGTCGTGGAATGTTATGTCTGTATAGATCGGACGGATGAACAGGTATCTGGAGCCGTAAATATGTGATTGTTTGGCACGCCCAGCGGAAGGGGAACTGGAAGTTCCAGCCGTGCTTGGCGTTTGAATGTAGCGCCAAAGCTTCAGTTTTGGATTTATTAATCTGAAACCCCGAGATCGATTCAAAGGTCGCTAACAATGACAGCAGACCAGGAAACGCATCTTGAGGGTTTGAAAAATATAATAACAAGTCATCCGCGTAGGCTGTGACCTTAAGGTCGTTACCCCCTATCCCAATCCCATGCCAGTCAGAATTCAGGTGACAGTGTCTAATGAGCGGGTCTAATGCCAAGTCAAAAAGGAGTGGTGACAGGGGGCACCCCTGTCTCGTGCCTCTGTGTAGCGTAAATGTGTCCGTGTTCAGTCCATTTACTGTAAGGAACGCAGAAGGCGAGTCATAAATGGTACGAAAGAATTTGACAAAATCGGCTCCAAATCGTTGCCAGTGCAGCACCCTCAGCAGGTGAGACCACGACACGCGATCAAACGCTTTATCAGCGTCACAGCTCACTAGCAAGGACGCCCCACCTGGTGTCTGGGCCGATATGGTCAAAGCAGCGACTAATTGTCTTATATTGTGTACCGACGTTCTCCCTTTCACAAAACCTGTCTGTGATGAATGTAATAGCGTGGGTAACACTGCTTGCAGCCTATGTGCCATGAGTGCTGTTAAGATTTTTAAATCTTGGTTTAAGAGGGAGATTGGGCGGTATGATTGGACTAAGGTAGGGTCTTTCCCTGGTTTCGGTAATACTATCACACGAGCTTGGTTAAAGGTGGGGGGAGCAGTGTTTCCGGCCAAAATGGAGTTGAGTAAGGTCAGAAGGTGCGGTGTGACGTGGGGTAATAGCAGTTTCTAATACTCTGCGCTTAGTCCATCCAGGCCTGGGGATTTACCATTAGCTAATTGTTTAATTACCGTCAATAGTTCCAATTCAGTAATGGGGGCCATGAGGGAGTTCCGATCCTCAGCTGTCAGTGTAGGAGACCCCGCCGACTTCAAGAAGGTCATGCCGCTAATGGGGTCATCGGGTGGAGCTGTATATAACTCCTTGTAGTAAGTCAAAAAGGAATCAGCGATGGCTGTCGGGTCAGAGGACAACTGGGCGCCAGATTGAAGGGATAGGATGTGTGAAGTAGGGCGCTGGCTGCGAACTACATTTGCTAAGAGTTTGCCGGCTTTATTACCCCGTCTGAAGTATTTGTGTTTTTGAAAGTCTAAAGCGTATTGGGCTCTCTCTGTACAAAGGGTATCGTAAAGATGTTTTGTTTCGGTGTAAATTCTGCGGTTGTCTTCTGTCGGGGAGGCTAACAACGTTGCATAGGAATTTGTCAGGGCCTGGCTGAGGTCACAAAACCGTTGGTTGAGGCGCTTACGCTTAGTAGCAACATAAGCAATGATATAACCCCGTACCACCGGCTTGGATGCAGTCCAGAAAAGATTGATATCATCCATGTGTTGTGCATTGTCGGTGGCATAGTTGAGGAAATTAGTCTCTAAATATGATTTCAAGTCGGGGTAAGTATATAGGTGGGAGGGAAATCTCCAATTAAAGGAGGTCGTCTTAGGGGATTTCAGTTCCAGTGTGAACCAGGTAGGGGCGTGATCAGAGATGGCAATGTTTTCTACTTTGGAATCGCACAACCTAGAAAGCAATCCCGCTGGGAGCAACCAATAGTCTATTCTGGTAGACGTGGCATGTGGGTGAGAATAAAAGGTGTATTCTCGACTAACGGGGTGTTGGTGTCGCCACGGGTCTATTAGGTGAAACGAGGATATCAAGAATTGCAGGGAAGCTGGGATATTATAATTCTGTCCGCTAAGAGTACCTGACCTATCTAAGGCCGGTTGTAGTGTGGAATTAAAATCCCCCCCAATGATCAGGCTACCCTCAGCCCACTCTTGAAGTCGGACGTAAACATCTGAAAAGAAAGCGTTATGATCCGAATTCGGTGCATATATGGTCACTAGAGTGTAAAGCTCCTCTTCTAATTGTACTTTTATGAATAGGAACCGACCCTCTACATCCTCCAGGGTGTCTAATATGTTATAACTAAGAGATTTGTGGAATATGATCACTACCCCCGCATCTTAGAGGTAAAGGATGATGATTTTAAACCCTGAATCCAGTTATCCCTAAGCACGTTGGGGTCCCCCGATTTCCAATGAGTTTCTTGCAACATCGCTACATCAGGCCGTAGGCGTTTGAGGTGCTGTAATATCTTTTTTCATTTAATTGGGGTGTTAAGACCCTCCACGTCCCAAGTAAGGAACTTTAGGCTCGTCTTAATCTCTAAAGAGGCAGCCATAGAGACGTCAGGTCTAACCTATACCTGTCCTGTCGGACACATAAAACAAAAATGTAATATATCGTGGGGCTCCCCATGTCCCAGCGAGTAGGGAAACCCAACCATTAGTAGGGGTGATAAATCCGTGCCATAACATTAACATTAAAAAATATTTGTCAACAATTTGATACAGTAAGTCCATTTTCCAAATTTTTTGAACCCATAACAGTGGTCTAAGTAACTCACTATAACCTAATAGTATAACTCTGATCAGAGTAAGGGGGAAGGGGGGAGGGAAAGCGAGGGGTGGGAAAGGGAAGGGCAGGAGGAGAAAAAGAGAGGGAAAAAAGAGAAGGAAAGGCCCCGCAAGAGAAGGAAAGGCCCCGCAAGAGGGAAAGGCCCCGCAATATTCAACTTCAAGAACAAGTAGTACTGCAATAAACAGAACATAAAGAGCATTAGTGTTCAGCCATACATTACCAATCACGACCTCCATAAGGGAGATGATATGGGCGTAAATTCTATGGTGGAGTTCATTATCAGTCTCTGTCTTTGGAGGCAGGAGAGGAGTGGTGTCGCAAAGATTCTACAAAAGTCTTTGCTTCTGAAGATGTGTCAAATAGGTACGTCTTGCCGTTATGTTGAACTCGGAGCTTCGCCGGATAAAGTAGGGCGAAACGAATGCCCTCTTCGAACAGGATCTTGCAAGTGGGAGAGAATTCCCTCCTCTTCATGGCCACACTATAGGAAAAGTCCTGAAACAAAAGCAGCTTGTCTCCCTGATAGAAGAGCTCCTGAGCCTTGCGGTATGCTTCCATCACCTTGACTTTGTCTGTGTAGTTGAGGAACTTGAAGATGACCGGTCTAGGTCTGCGACGATCCGTCTGGAAGTCAGGACCAATTCGGTGCGCCCGCTCAATTGCCAAGGACTCACCATCCGCCAAGCAGCCCAGCTCAGTTGGTAGCCGGGAGGAGACCAAAGCTAGCAATTCTTTAGGTCTAACTGATTCCGGTAAGCCAATCATTCGAAGATTATTTCGACGATTACGATTTTCTAAATCTTCTAGCTTCTCCTGTATCGCGGAAATGGTAGACACTTGAGAATCAATGAAAGAGCGGGCAGTGGTCAGATCGTCTTCCAGGTTTGAGACCCGTTGTTCGACTTCATCCAGCCTTGTGCTATGTTCTTTTAACTGCGTCATGGTGGAATCGATGGCGTCTTTCAGTCCCGCAAGTTTCTTGTCCAGCAGTGGCGAGAGTATGTCAAAGATTTCCTGTGCTCTGGCCACCGCGTCCATAGTATATCTAGTAGGATCTGGTATGCCATCCAAGACGTTGGCATTAGGGGATGAGGGCGGAGAATTAGTAGAGGCTGAGGCAGATGCCCTAGTGTCTTTGGTTTTTGCCGGTGCAGAACCACGTCCCTCTCTCTGAGGTTTAGCCACATACTTATCCATATTAGCGTAGTAGTGGCACGTTACGGTGAGAAAGTAATTGATAACAAATATCCTGCCCTGCAGGGAGTAAATATAGGAGCGCAGCCATTACTATTGATGTATTAGATCACCACGACCCGTTTCCAAGTAGTATAAGCTTATAGCAAGATCTGTATAAGGCAGCCTGTGGTCAGGGGTCCAGGTAAGAGAGGTCAGAGTCAGGTTGGTGGAACGGGTCCTGGCCCTCTGTGTTGAACTAAGTCGGCAGAGATGCGGTCCGTCACTCTTGTTGTCGTGGAGTGCAAGAGTCACTGGCACCTGGGGCTCGCGGTGTGTGTGTTAAGAAACAGAGCCTGACTGTAACCGGGGTGCACAGATAGAAATAGCCCGTTATTTCAGGGATCACAATGGCGCCAAGCGGGACAGGCCGGCAGGTGGAGACTGGCCCAAAGACACTTCTCGTAGTGGCTGACCCCAGGTGTCTATCGGCTTCAGGCCGCAGAGGTGCAGTGTGGCGTGCGTGGGCCTGTTACTTGGTTAGTGGAGGTAGCGGGGGAGGGGGCCTGATGCGGCACACTCACCCGTCTCTAGGCCGCGTCTTCACCCCAGGCGGGCACTTACGGCGTCTCTCTCTTCGCCGCCAGCATCAGCGGCACGGAGCTTGGGGGGACAGAGAGCCATGCGGGGACGTTGTCAGTGGCCGTCTCCGGCAGAGAGCCCGGCCGGGATGGTGTGGGTCAGGGCGCCCGGCCTCTTTCAATATGGCGGCCGCGGGCAGCAGGCGCCACAGCTGGCGCACGGACTCCGGAGAAAGAGGCGGTGGGGAGCCGGGGAGATGGTCTCCTCTTGCCCACTACTATCTCCGCTGGCCCCTGAAGTGAAGTTGGGGCGCAGGTCCCGGTGTTTAACCCTTAAATATCGTTCGGGGCAGCAGGGAACGGAGAGCTCCTGTAAAATGCGGCCAGCAGAGGGTCCGCCCACCGTAAGTCCTCCAGATATGCATGTTTAAGATGCTGGAGGACTGTTGCAATGCTTCTAACTACTATGTACATGACCTAATTGACATTTCTGTTTGGACTACTGCAGGAAGGAGCATACTATTTGCTTTTTAAAGGGGAAAACAACAGATATTAATATTTAATTTAATTAGTATTTTCAAGTTGGGTACAGGATACCAGCACTGAGGATACCAGCACTGAGGATACCAGCACTGAGGATGCCAGCACTGAGGATGCCAGCACTGAGGATACCAGCACTGAGGATACCAGCACTGAGGATGCCAGCACTGAGGATACCAGCACTGAGGATACCAGCACTGAGGATACCAGCACTGAGGATGCCAGCACTGAGGATGCCAGCGGTCAGAATACTGACACTGGCATCCTGACTGCCGAAATCCCGACAGCTGCCAGCAACTACACTAACTCTAACTCTACCCGTAACCTCCCCTCCCGCACCCTAACCCTGCCCCCCATGCAGCCTAACCCTCCCCCTAATGCCTAACCCTAACCCTCCCCTCCTGCAGCCTAACCCTAACCTCCCCTCCCGCAGCCTAACCCTAACCTCCCCTCCCGCACCCTAACCCTGCCCCCCCACGCAGCCTAACCCTCCCCCTAGTGCCTAACCCTAACCCTCCCCTCCCGCAGCCTGACCCTAACCTCCCCTCCCGCACCCTAACCCTCCCGCAGCCTGACCCTAACCTCCCCTCCCGCACCCTAACCCTGCCCCCCCTCGCAGCCTAACCCTCCCCCTAGTGCCTAACCCTAACCCTCCCCTCCCGCAGCCTAACCCACCCCCTAGTGCCTAACCCTAACCCTCCCCTCCCGCAGCCTGACCCTAACCTCCCCTCCCGCACCCTAACCCTGCCCCCCCCTCGCAGCCTAACCCTCCCCCTAGTGCCTAACCCTAACCCTCCCCTCCCGCAGCCTGACCCTAACCTCCCCTCCCGCACCTTAACCCTAACCCTCCCTTCCCGCAGCCTGACCCTAACATCCCCTCCCGCACCCTAACCCTGCCCCCCCATGCAGCCTAACCCTCCCCCTAGTGCCTAACCCTAACCCACCCCTCCTGCAGCCTAACCCTAACCTCCCCTCCCGCACCCTTACCCTGCCCCCCCTCGCAGCCTAACCCTCCCCCTAGTGCCTAACCCTAACCCTCCCCTCCCGCAGCCTGACCCTAACCTCCCCTCCCGCACCCTAACCCTGCCCCCCCTCGCAGCCTAACCCTCCCCCTAGTGCCTAACCCTAACCCTCCCCTCCCGCAGCCTGACCGTAACCTTCTCTCCCGCACCCTAACCCTGCCCCCCCACGCAGCCTAACCCTCCCCCTAGTGCCTAACCCTAACCCTCCCCTCCCGCAGCCTGACCCTAACCTCCCCTCCCGCACCCTAACCCTGCCCCCCCACGCAGCCTAACCCTCCCCCTAGTGCCTAACCCTAACCCACCCCTCCTGCAGCCTAACCCTAACCTCCCCTCCCGCACCCTAACCCTCCCCTCCCGCAGCCTGACCCTAACCTCCCCTCCCGCACCCTAACCCTGCCCCCCCACGCAGCCTAACCCTCCCCCTAGTGCCTAACCCTAACCCACCCCTCCTGCAGCCTAACCCTAACCTCCCCTCCCGTAGCCTAACCCTAAGCCTAGTGACATACACTAACTCTCCCCAACCCACCACTGCCGCCGCTAACCCTAACCCTCTGGTCCGTACAGAATGTCGACATTATAACTGTCTGCATTGTGGTATCAACATCATGACTGCATCCCCCACACATCAATTAGGCATCCCATACACAGCTCAGAGACACAGGAAGGACACGATATACAGAATGAACAGTCTGGGAATAAAACACAGCATCATAGGGTTATACGCCCTGTTCCCTGTGGTTACAGTTATATTTGCTTGGGGTAAGAGCCAGTCATTTCATAAATGTGCAAATGCAGCAAAATAAGATTTACCATAGGAGCGACAAGCCACGCCAGCTCGCCTTGAAGTTCAGAGGAAGCATTCCGCCCGCTATTTCCCTGCTCTCCCAAATCTGGCTACTCAGCATTGAGGGGGACATGTATTAAGCAGTGATAAAAGTGGAGAAGTGAGCCAGTGGAGAAGTTGCCCTTGGCAACCAATCAGCTGCTACGTAACATTTGTCAAATGCATTCTATCAAATTGTACGTAGCAGCTGATTGGTTGCCATGGGCAACTTCTCCACTGGCTCACCTCTCCACACTTTTCACTGCTTCATGAATTGACCCCTTAATGGCTTCCAGTGCTTGCTGCAACTTGTTGCTATACACAGTAACTTTACCCTAATCCACACCAGCTGGGATTCAGCACAGTGTTCATTTTCCACAAGGGAGGGGTACAGTGTTTTCTCCTGCGGAATTCAATCCCGTGCTGACCGGGCTATGACACATAGAACCCATAGACCTCACACCACAAGTCTCCTTGAAGATCTGCCGTTACACTGTTTGGAACGTTGGTGCTGGTTTGGTTGGGGGAAGAGGGGAGGGGGTTCTACTTTATTTGTTTGCCCTTTAATTATTTTTATTGTTTTACACACTCTAACACATCATTAAGGTGACGCTGACTGGTGACTGTGTGCCCAGCGTGCGGCTGCATTCTTTCCCTGTATTTTGAGCTGCATATATCCTAAGATATACTGTATATAACTTAATACCCGCATGCAGATGGTGCTGAGAGATGGGTGGGTGGGTATTGAATACTCAGGCGGAGGGACACACCATATCTATTAACGGACGAGCGTAATCGCCATAGTAAGTCATTCCCTGAGCGGGTGTGACCACCCCCATGACTTGGCGGCTCTGCAAGTCAGCCACATTTTTATCCTCACATCCGTGCTGCATAATTGTGTCTCACTGTAAGTGAGGACCCGAGGGGCATCTTTATTAAAGAGGATTTGCGGGATATCCCCCATAAACATGTTTTTGGGGGGTACCAGCAAATATTCAGCATCCCCAGGCGTTAACATGTAGGGACCGCAGCTGATACATCTGATAACTGCAGCAGTCCCTCCGTTTCTGACCGCAAAGCAGCCCCCGTAGGTTTCTATGCTGTCAGATTTACCAAGCTTAGCCCCAGTAGCAAGCACCATCTGAAGATGGCATTAGCCGATAGTAGCGTAAGGGCTAGCATAACACAGATTTTTTTTTCTAGGAGATCCCTTTCCATCAACATCCGATGACACATTCGTTGGCCGGCCGACGGTCGCATAAGTGCAGCGCTTGTGGTTGTGTCAAACCCAGAAACAGTACGATAGTGTAAGCTTCGGAGCGCATGTCTCGGGAAGAGTATGATGCTAAATTTCCATGAAACATTACACTTTCACGCTACACATTTAGATGAAGATGGCGTTAGCTGGCGGAACTATTTGTGAATCTGATAGCCTGGCAGTGCCCATGTGGGCTGCTCCTACTGTCAGAAATGCAGGTTCCTCTATTGTATGTTCGGGGAATCCTTAATATTTGCAGGTAGCCCCAGAAACCAGCCGTTGAATAAATATGCCGCTCTGTGTCTATATGATGTAAGGGTTAATGAGGCACCATTGTCATGAAAAACCTATGAAACAGATTTAAGGTGGTCATTCCGAGTTGATCGCTCGCTAGCAGTTTTTAGCAGCCGTGCAAACGCTATGCCGCCGCCCTCTGGGTGTGTATCTTAGCTTAGCAGAAGTGCGAACGAAAGGATCGCAGAGCGACTGCAAAATAATTTTGTGTAGTTTCAGAGTAGCTTCAGACCTACTCAGCGCTTGCGATCACTTCAGACTGTTCAGTTCCTGTTTTGACGTCACGAACACGCCCTGCGTTTGCCCAGCCACGCCTGCGTTTTTCCTGGCACGTCTGCGTTTTTTCGAACACTCCCTGAAAACGGTCAGTTGACACCCAGAAACGCCCACTTCATGTCAATCACTCTGCGGCAACCAGTGCGACTGATAAGCATTGCTAGACCTTGTGTGAAACTACATCGGCCGTTGTGAAACTACGTTGCGCGTGTGCGCATTGCACCGCATACGCATGCGCAGAAGTGCAGTTTTTTGGCATCATCGCTGCACAGCGAACATTTTCATCTAGCGATCAACTCGGAATGACCCCCTAAATCAGTTTTGTTAAATCTAGACTGTTTCCTAAGGTGCTTCTGGAGTCAACCTGAAAGTGTGACAATACTGAATGGATATCCTCATCTGACGCTGCGCTTTCTGCGTGCCCTGCTCACATGCGGATTAATCTGCAATCTGACATAAGCAGACAGGCAGGGCCCTCCGCACTTATCCATTCCGCCAGTCATTTCCTTGAGCGCGTACAAACCAGCTGAATTTCCGATGCTGAGATATCTTCTAACAGCCTCCGTGTGTGTAGTCCTGACAGCCTGCTTCCCAGTAAGAGTAATTACAGGGTATGGAGCTGCAGGAGTCACAGTGATTTATTGCACGCTTCATCATATTGGGAGTCAAATCTGATGCCCCTCGAACTTTTAAATAGAGGTGATCTGGGTAATAATGATGAGCACTTTCTCATCCCAGCATCAGACAGAAGGGCCTGGAGGTGGCTTCCTCTCCGCATATTGATATCTACGCGGAGCAGAGTCAGTGTCTGGATGAAAAGATTTAACGATTGTCTGTGAAAGATGAGAAATTAGCTTTTGTGTGTAATGCTGTAAAGTACCTGGGGGCCTATTAATCATCCTTAATGGGCCCGTTATCAGTATTGGGGGCTCAATGAGGTCACCTAGTATTCAGCAGACTGCGGGGATCATGGTAAGATGGCTTTGGTCCACACAGCCCCATCCCTTCCTATGGGAATGAGGTCTGAGGTTGCGAAGAGGGATCCGATCGAATCTTTCCTTACATGCAGGTGTGCCCACACCCAAATTCTTCCAGCCGTGCCCCAAATGGACGGCCATGGAATTCCACCAGGGAACAAAGGCCCAAATGTATTAAGCCTTAAAAAGTGATGATGTGGAGATGGATAAAGAGTGATAAATGACCAGCCAATCAGCTTCCAACTGTCATGTTACAGGATGTGTTTGAAAAATGACAGTTAGGAGCTGATTGGCTGGTACTTTATCCCTCTTTATCCGTCCCCACTGCATCACTTTTTAAGGCTTAATACAGTTGGGCCAAAGAGGATTTTCTTTGTACAATACGTTGGGAGAAACACCAAAGACAGAATGGGATTTCCAAAAATGGCCATGTTACTTCTACGTCTTGCAGTGATGTGTTTGCTGATGGCGATGAGGGTGGTGATGTACATGTTGGTTGTTCTGGAACAGAAATTGTGGCTGGTGACATTTGTGAAGTGCAACGTGAAACTTCTCAGTCATCGTCACCCACTGGTAGTAATAATTCTGGGGTAAAATAACAAGCCCGCCACCCACCATCACTGCTGAAAGTATAATATAGTGGTGCAAAGTACAGCAGGACTCATCCTAGAGCACTGTCCCTCCATACAAAGTACAGCAGGACTCATCCTAGAGCACTGTCTCTCCATGCAAAGTACAGCAGGACTCATCCTAGAGCACTGTCCCTCCCTACAAAGTACAGCAGGACTCATCCTAGAGCACTGTCCCTGCATGCAAAGTACAGCAAGACTCATTCTAGAGCACTGTCCCTCCATGCAAAGTACAGCAGGACTCATCCTAGAGCACTGTCCCTGCATGCAAAGTACGGCAGGACTCATCCTAGAGCACTGTCCCTGCATGAAAAGTACAGCAGGACTCATCCTAGAGCACTGTCCCTGCATGCAAAGTACAGCAGGACTCATCCTACAGCACTGTCCCTCCTTGCAAAGTACAGCAGGACTCATCCTAGAGCACTGTCCCTGCATGCAAAGTACAGCAGGACTCATCTTAGCGCACGGTCCCTCCATGCAAAGTACAGCAGGACTCATCCTAGAGCAATGTCCCTGCATGCAAAGTACAGCAGGACTCATCCTAAAGCACTGTCCCTCCAGGCAAAGTACAGCAGGACTCATCCTAGAGCACTGTCTCTCCATGCAAAGTACAGCAGGACTCATCCTAGAGCACTGTTTCTCCATGCAAAGTACAGCAGGACTCATCCTCGAAGACTGTCCCTCCATGCAAAGTACAGCAGGACTCATCCTAGAGCACTGTCCCTGCATACCCCCTCGGCAAAAATGATATCTTCAGAATTGATGCCTTTCAAGTTTGTTGGATCCGAGTCATTTCAGGAGGGGATGACTTTTGCACAACCAACATTGGTGTACCTGTAATGGGCACTGGGGTCAAGGGTCATCCTGCGGTACACCCTGGGAAGATGGTGCTGGGGCAAGGTGTGCAAATACTCTTGTGCTTTACGGGATCCTTTGCTGTCTTCAGCCATCTTCCAAACATGTCACAAGAGCCACCAGCAGAAGGAAGAAGAAGAAGAAGGAAGGAAGGGGAAGAGGTTAGCCGGACCCCAGGTGATAATATGCCACCGACAACCAAGACGACAGCTAGTTCATATTATGCCCCAGAGCGCAGCTTGTCTGTCTTCTAAAAGATAGAAACCCCTCTAGGGTGTATTGGGGGGGGGGGGGGGGGGGGGCTAGAGTGTGTATACAGAAGGGGGCGCTCTGGTTCTCTCTTCCATGTCACACAAGTCATCTTCCCACCTCACTGCCAGCTAGTTGCCATCACCTGGAAGCTGCAGTGAAATGCAGTAACCTAAGAACAGTGGAATAAGAAGACACGATTATAGTATTCCTGTGCGGCTTTTATGTATTTACAGTGAATTGTCCAGTGCTTCATTCTCAAGACTCATGTCTGGCGTGAGAATAAATTCAGGCGTACATATGGCGGACATATGGCTTCCGAACTACTGTATATGCAATTAGTACATCCCACTGAGGGAATTCAGTGCTGCTTGGCAGGATACCAGTATTTACATGTCTCATTCCTTTATTTGTCAGTCACCGCGCAGACATTACAGCACTGACTCCGCTAATCCGGGCCTAATTCAGTCACGTCTAATCAATGGAGGAGTGAGGTAGCTGCGTGTCAGGGGGTCTTCGCTGATAGATGAAGGATAAAGCCTCTTGCCGCACGCCATCGATCCATAATCATTATCAGCTGTTGTCACAGACCTCTGGAGTTGGGGGTCTCACGAGACGCATTAAATACGGAATTACTTCATTGGTCGTTCTGAGAGTTTTGTCTGCACTAATTATAATTATTGGACCAGTTTAGGTCTTTCAGGGGATATCTGAAGGGTAACAGAATAAGCTTTATTCATCTAAGATCTGGGGATGATTTGCCCTATGAAGGGCAAGACTTAATATAAACTTACCACAACCATGGGGTAAATTTACTAAGATGGGAGTTCTATTTAGGATGGGATGTTGCCCATAGCAACCAATCAGATTCTACTACTCATTTATCTAGCACCTTCTAGAAGATATTGATAATACCTGGAATTTGATTGGTTGCTATGGGCAACATCCCATCTTAAATAGAACTCCCATCTTAGTAAATTTACCCCCATGTGTGTGTCTGTGTGTACAGTATTTGTGTGTGTTTTGTTTCCACTGTTAAAATATTGGGCATAATTCAGACCTGATCGTAGCCGTGCAAAATTTTGCACGGCTACGATCAGCCACCCTGACATGCGGGGGGACGCCCAGCACAGGGCTAGTCCGCCCCGCATGTCTGCCCCCCCCCCCTCCCCAAAACACACACACAGGTACAGAAGCATCGCACAGCGGCGATGCTTTTATACTTGAGGAATAGCTCCCTACCAGCGCAGCTCCTGCTGATCACCCGCTGTGCAAAAACACACATCACCGATCAGGTCTTAATTAGCCCCATTGTCAAAATACACCGTTTTCTTACCCAGGATGCTATAGAATCTCTTATCTACTCTGTCATCATCTCCCTCCTTGTCTACTGCAACTTCCTACCATCCATCCATATTAAATGCTGCGGCCTTCAAATATTTAAACGCCGTGTGAAAACCTCTCTTTTTTATTACAGCATACCCTAGTTATTTATTATTATTATTATTATCCTTTATTTATATGGCGCCACAAGGGTTCCGCAGCGCCCAATTACAGAGTACATAAATAATCAAACAGGAAAACAGCAACTTACAGTTGATGACAGTATAGGACAAGTACAGGGTAAATAAACATAGTTACATCAGCAGATGACACTGGAATAAGTATCAGGTGACAGAAGACTGCTGGATGTGGTACAGTTGAAGATTATTAAAGTAAGACAAAGGATAAGCACATGAGGGAAGAGGGCCCTGCTCGTGAGAGCTTACAATCTAAAGGGTAGTTCTGTCCTCATTCACCTTGCTCCATATGGCACAAGACGCTTGCTGTGACTAAGATGCTCCTCCGTGGGTGGCGAATCCGGTACGTTTGTACAATTTCCTGAATTTTTGCATCTTATTTGTTTTGTGGGCGCGTATACAGGGGGTCATTCCGAGTTGGTCGCTCGCAAGTGAATTTTAGCAGATTTGCTCATGCTAAGCCGCCGCCTACTGGGAGTGAATCTTAGCATCTTAAAATTGCGAACGATGTATTCGCAATATTGCGATTACACACCTCGTAGCAGTTTCTGAGTAGCTTCAGACTTACTCGGCATCTGCGATCAGTTCAGTCAGTTTCGTTCCTGGTTTGACGTCACAAACACACCCAGCGTTCGCCCAGACACTCCCCCGTTTCTCCAGCCACTCCTGCGCTTTTTCCGGAAACGGTAGCGTTTTTTCCCACACGCCCATAAAACGGCCTGTTTCCGCCCAGTAACACCCATTTCCTGTCAATCACATTACGATCGCCAGAACGATGAAAATGCCGTGAGTAAAATTCCTAAGTGCATAGCAAATTTACTTGGCGCAGTTGCAATGCGGACATTGCGCATGCGCATTAAGCGGAAAATCGCTGCGATGCGAAGATTTTTACCGAGCGAACAACTCGGAATGACCCCCATAGTCCCTCACATTGCACCAGGCACACTAGGAGTACTTGTGTTGTGGCAGATTTCGCATAACGATCTGTGACGTGAGGTACGGGGCAGTTGTTCATAAAGGAACTCTGGGGGTCATTCCGAGTTGATCGCTCGCTACCAGTTTTTAGCAGCCGTGCAAACGCTATGCCGCCGCCCACTGGGAGTGTATTTTAGCTTAGCAGAAGTGCGAACGAAAGGATCGCAGAGCGGCTACAAAGTTTTTTTGTGCAGTTTTAGAGTAGTTCAAAACCTACTCAGCGCTTGCGATCACTTCAGACTGTTCAGTTCCTGTTTTGACGTCACAAACACGCCCTGCGTTCGCCCGGCCACGCCTGCGTTTTTCCTAACACGCCTGCGTTTTTCCGCTCACTCCCTGAAAACGGTCAGTTGCCACCCAGAAACGCCCACTTCCTGTCAATCACTCTGCGGTCAGCAGTGCGACTGAAAAGCTTCGCTAGACCCTGTGTGAAACTACATCGGCCGTTGTGCCCGTCAGACGCGCGCGCGCATTGCGCCGCATACGCATGCGCAAAACTGACGTTTTTTAGCCTGATCGCTGCGCTGCAAACAAATGCAGCTAGCGATCAACTCGGAATGACCACCTCTGTCTTTGGCCTTTTTTTTTACCCAGATTACAGACTAAGGGGTCTATTTACTAAGCCTTGGTTGGAGATAAAGTACCAGCCAATCAGCAAATACCTGGCATGTCACAGGCTGTGTTTGTAAAATGACAGGATCTGGTTGGCTGGGACTTTATCACCGTCTACTTTATCTCCATCCAATGCTTAGTAAATAGATCCCTTAGGGCCAAATTCAGAGATGTACAAAAACTCAATGGTTTGCGCACATCTCCGATGGTGGAGCGCCTGTGCACAAGCGAGACCTGTCCTGCGAATGTACAGAACGGGTCCTGCGCCGTCGCACGCAGTGCCCCCTAAGCCGCAGCATGTCAATCAAGCCTTTGGGGGGCGGGGTCAGTTGGGCGATGTTCTCGCAGATGATCCGATGTTGTATCTTAGGACGCAGCACTCGGATCTGCGGTGACGGCAGGAGGCGTCTTTTCCCCTCGGATGCCTCCTGCTGCATTAGCATATTTTCACATTGCTGCTGCGGCCACATATGCATCAGAGATGTGAGCTGCGTCTATCCCTCAATTAGGCCCTATGCCGCACACAGAAGTACCAGCGTCAGTATCAGGGTCCCTGAGCATTGTACTTTCATCACATTAGTGATACGACGGAGACGTACATTTTGTGGATAATAAGTCTCTGGCGTGGTACTTGCCGTGGCTCAGACGCAGAGCCTGTGGCACATAGTTTGGTGTGGTTTGGGCATATATGTATGTGGGCACATCTGTACTACAACACTCATGCCCCCTCACTCCTACTCCCATTTATAAGCGATAACCAATTAGTTTTCATCTATCGTTATGCCTAATTAGTTACCCTCCTGGAATGTTCAGGAGACTCCCGTATTCCTGGTTCCCACGTTAAATGACGTAACTGTCTCCCCACACACAATAGCGTGCCATCGGCCGTCTGAGTGGCTGCCGGAACTGCTCTGAAAAGATGCGGAAGACACAGACCCTGACTTCGGCACTCCTACAAAACGGTCCCCATTGTCACCACCGCCCTGCTCCCAAATGTCCGCAGCGTTTCATTCAAATTTGGGGGCGCGCGCTCACGCAGGGCCCGTTCTGCACATGTGCAGTACACCCACCCTAGGACACAAACCCTCGGGTCCTCTGAGCCTAATTCCACTCTGCAAAAGGATCTGGTTTGTGTGCCAGCTTGGAGACGGTGGATTTGGGGTCTTGTCCTGTCCTATTAAAGGAACGCGCTTTGTACTTTCTAATTCCACTTCGACAGTGAATGAGCCATCAAATGCGTAAATGTACAGTATCTCGTGTTATGAAGACAGCCCCAACGAAGACTGACAGAAACGGAATCTCATTCCCAGCACATTCCCCCCTGCCAATTTCCCAGCACAGCCATATGCAGGGGGGGGGGGGCTGGTTCTCAGCGCATTGGGGGTTTATACAGCCAACTGTGTGCGAATGAATGTGAAAATATTTGATCCCATCTCTGAGTCATTTCAATGATTTCCTCTGTCTCCATGAGAGGCTCAGACAGAATGTAAGAGCGTGGCGTGAATCCGTGTCTGATAGGTTTCTCTAATGACTGTCTATGGAGCTACAGTAATTCCTGCAGCCTCTTACCTGCGCTGTACATAGCATCGGCAGACTATAGGAGGCGTCCAGGGGGTATACAACGCTGCGCAGCGCTCGCAAGGTGTTTATTAAAATGTGGCGCTTTACTGAGACAAGGGTACGATGGGGACTATTTAGAGTTGGTTGCAGATATTTCTCTCGCAGAAAAATCTGTACCCATATACTCACATAATGGGGGCCGTCCCAACATGTGTGGCGATGCGTTCGCAATTTAATTGGCGTACTCACCGCCGCCGTGTTGTCATATGCAGGAAACACAGGCGACATCATAGGCCGGCAGCTTAAGACGGCCATAACATGCCTGCATTTCCTGATCCCCTTCCCCAACGCCGCGTCGCTGCCCCTGGACAACCATCGCCTATCAATCACCATGCGATCACGTCCTTCCGGGGTGCGACGCATGGTGAAGGGTCGCACACGTGCACTATGGCCACTGCGCGGCCATGCGACCTCATCGGCTACGTCCATCTCTGGATAAGGCCCTTTGTCATGTGATGTGTGTATATTACTGAACTAGGATGCAACATTGGATGATTTGTGATACTATCAGCTGGCTGCGTGATGCAAACCGGCCGCAGCATTTGCTACAAAAAGGCCAGGCCCAATTTTGACACAATTTAATCCAAAATATATTAGCAGCGCTTCATCCTAGGTGGAATCACTACACATCGTCATATCCGCCGTCGCACGTCATCGCCGATCATCGGTTCCTATTGTTACAGCGAGCTAGTGTGGTTCTAAATGGTATATACAGTATCAGCAGCTGGCTGTGCCCCTGAGCGGTTAGGGGATATCCAAACCTCGAAGCCCACCAGAATCTTGGGGGAAGGTACAGGTGTGTCACTAGTCCCCCCATGTTCCTCGGCCTGGCCGTAAGCGAGTCTGTTCCACCATCTGCATTCCTTTATACCAAACCCAGTAGTAGATGAACAAACAGGACAATGGGTCTATGTAAACCCCTTGAAACTAAGTATTGAGACAGCCCGCCCGCTGCCTGCATTTGAGTTGCCACACCCCCGTTACCTCCCCCAAGTGGTCACTGGGGGTGATTGAGACCTGACCGCTGGGCTGCAAACTTTGCTGTCCTGCGTTCGGATAGTCGCCGCCTCCAGGGGGAGTGTAAATTCACCCCGTGCAAGTGTGCGATCGCATGTGTACGCCGAGCTGCAAAAATCCACTTTGTGCAGTGTGTGCGTAGCCCAGGACTTACTCCTACAGCGCGCTCAGAACAGGCTGATCGGGGCCGGAGCTGACGTCAGACACCCTCCCTGAAAACGCTTGGAGACACCCGCGTTTTTCTGGGCACTCCCTGTAATCCATCATTTACCACCCACAAATGGCTTCCTCCTGTCAATCACCCCGAGAACGCCCGTGCGATCGGATTTTGCGTACCATCCCGTCGCTGACCGGTGATGCCCTTTGTTGCTGTCCGATGCATGTGCGCATTGTGGTGCATACGCATGCGCAGTGACTACCTGATTGCTCGCTGTGTGAAAACGCCCGTCTGTCAATCACTCTGCATCCTAATTCACACTGCGACCGCCGTTGCAAGGCCATAGCGGCACACGTGCGATGCAATGCATGCACAGTACAAAAAACATTGTCCAATTACGAAAATATAGGTATTGCGTCCGCCTCTGCATAAGGCCCAGTACGAGGTTTGGTTAGAGATAGGTCGCAGCCGCGAGTGGATATCGGCAGAGTGGCGTTTATATATCTCACTTATTTCAGCGGTGGCAGCAGTGATATTACCCCGGTCTTTCTCTGAAAGTCTCCATAAACACTCTGCATAAGAAGACGGGATGGATTTAGAGTCTTGCACGATCCACGTTATGAGATTTACATTTCCAGACACAATAAAAGAATAATAAGCGTACTGGCTGTATATATTATGTCTATATCCAACAGATGTCTTGCATTTACTATAAGAAGAGTAGGATATACAGTACCGTTCATGTAAAGTTCAAACACATTTTGCTTCAGTTCATTTTAATTTTATGACCTTTTAGCACACGTGGAACACAATATAACAAAAGCACAATGGCGTGATCAGCTGACTTATGGCCTCAGTAATGGACGGCAGGAACATAACACAGCCATTCGCCAGTAATCACCATGCACTGAATGTAATTTCCCCTCATTGTTATCTGCACTCCGTGGAGGAATCTGTGCGGGAGACTTGGAATTCCGTGTTCCGATGAATCATTCCTTCCACGCTCGCCTCAATGTTACTAAACTGTTTATGTGACACTGAGGCAGTAACGGTGATAATATGTCTCAGGGCTCAAACAAAGCAAACAGACTCATTAGGAGGGAAAGCGGATATTTGCTGTGCTACCATTGGCGCCGAACCCTCAGACGCCCATAATTATCTCATATTCACTAAGGTCCATGGTAGAGGTTCAGCTTTTATTATAATACACCACAGAGCCCTCTCCCCATGTTTATAATGTTTAAGGGCCCCATGTTTAACACATTTAGGGCCTGAGGGAGATGCAGCGGTAATTTTGAATGCAGTGGAGTGGTGTTTTTCGCCTGCGCATAGGAGATATTGCACCTTAGGGCATTGGCAGTCATTCAGAACCCCAATGTGATCAGACCAGAACTGCGCAAGCGTGTGCACCGCAATACGTAGGCGCGTAGCACGGGTACAAAACCAGATCGCCGCTCAGCGATGGATTGTGCGAAGAATCCGTTCGTACAGGTGTTCGCAAGGAGATTGACCGGAAGAGGGCGTTTGTGGGTGGCAACTGACCATTTTCAGGGAGTGTTTGGAAAAACGCAGGCGTGTCCATGCGTTTGCAGGGAAAGTGTCTGACGTCAATTCCGGGCCCGGACAGGCTGATGTGATCGCAGCGGCTGAGTAAGTCCTGGGCTGCGCAGAGACTGCACAAGATCTGTTTGCTCCGCTCGGCTGCACATGCGTTCGCACACTTGTAAAACTGTATTACACTCCCCGGTGGGCGGCGACTATGCCATCGCAGGACTGCAAAAAACAGCTAGCGAGCGATCAACTCTGAATGAGGGCCATTGTTGGAGACGTGGAGCTGAAAGTGTCCCCTTTAACTACTGCAAATCAGGAACATTGATGGGTACCTCTTGAGTTTACAGCAATCCCCTCACCCCAGATTACATTTACAATGGGTCCAATGGCACTACAGACCCAGGCCCCACATAAAAATAGGCCCATCATCAGTACAGCACGAAGGTGACCAGCCACCAGCTTCCCGCACTCTTAGCCATAATCATACGTAATGAAATTGTGTTTCTATTTTAATGACAGATTTAGCAACAATTGATACTCTTGTTATCACTCGTTACTAATCTAAAATGTGCTCCAGCCAATCAGCTCCTGTCATGTGTTTGAAAAATAACAGTAACGGAGCTGATTGGCTGCAGCACCATTTAAGATTAGTAACGAATGCATGACTATCACTCGTTGTTAAATCTTGTTGTTTGTTCTAGGACTACCACGGCAGAGAACAGGGTAACTGCGAGATGGACACAAGGGAGCCAATAATAAGAATTTACTTACCGATAATTCTATTTCTCGGAGTCCGTAGTGGATGCTGGGGTTCCTGAAAGGACCATGGGGAATAGCGGCTCCGCAGGAGACAGGGCACAAAAAGTAAAGCTTTAGGATCAGGTGGTGTGCACTGGCTCCTCCCCCTATGACCCTCCTCCAAGCCTCAGTTAGGATACTGTGCCCGGACGAGCGTACACAATAAGGAAGGATTTTGAATCCCGGGTAAGACTCATACCAGCCACACCAATCACACTGTACAACCTGTGATCTGAACCCAGTTAACAGTATGATAACAGCGGAGCCTCTGAAAAGATGGCTCACAACAATAATAACCCGATTTTTGTAACTATGTACAAGTATTGCAGATAATCCGCACTTGGGATGGGCGCCCAGCATCCACTACGGACTCCGAGAAATAGAATTATCGGTAAGTAAATTCTTATTTTCTCTATCGTCCTAGTGGATGCTGGGGTTCCTGAAAGGACCATGGGGATAATACCAAAGCTCCCAAACGGGCGGGAGAGTGCGGATGACTCTGCAGCACCGAATGAGAGAACTCCAGGTCCTCCTTAGCCAGGGTATCAAATTTGTAGGATTTTACCAACGTGTTTGCCCCTGACTAAATAGCCGCTCGGCAAAGTTGTAAAGCCGAGACCCCTCGGGCAGCCGCCCAAGATAAGCCCACCTTCCTTGTGGAATGGGCATTTACATATTTTGGCTGTGGCAGGCCTGCCACAGAATGTGCAAGCTGAATTGTATTACACATCCAACTAGCAATAGTCTGCTTAGAAGCAAGAGCACCCAGTTTGTTGGGTGCATACAGGATAACAGCAAGTCAGTTTTCCTGACTCCAGCCGTCCTGGAACCTATATTTACAGGGCCCTGACAACATCTAGCAACCTGGAGTCCTCCAAGTCCCTAGTAGGCGCAAGGCACCAAAATAAGCTGGTTCAGGTGAAACACTGACACCACCTTAGGGAGAGAACTGGGGACGAGTCCGCAGCTCTGCCCTGTCCAAATGGACAACCAGATATGGGCTTTTTTGAGAAAAAAACCACCAATTTGACACTCGCCTGGTCCAGGCCAGGGCCAAGAGCATGGTCACTTTTCATGTGAGATGCTTCAAATCCACAGATTTGACTGGTTTTAAACCAATGTGATTTGAGGAATCCCAGAACTACGTTGAGATCCCACAGTGCCACTGGAGGCACAAAAGGGGGTTGTATATGCAATACTCCCTTGACAAACTTCTGGACTTCAGGAACTGAAGCCACTTCTTTCTGGAAGAAAATCGACAGGGCCGAAATTTGAACCTTAATGGACCCCAATTTGAGGCCCATAGACACTCCTGTTTGCAGGAAATGCAGGAATCGACCGAGTTGAAATTTCTTCGTGGGGCCTTTCTGGCCTCACACCACGCAACATATTTTTGCCACATGTGTGATAATGTTGTGCGGTCACCTCCTTTCTGGCTTTGACCAGGGTAGGAATGACCTCTTCCGGAATGCCTTTTTCCCTTAGGATCCGGCGTTCCACCGCCATGCCGTCAAACGCAGCTGCGGTTAGTCTTGGAACAGACATGGTACTTGCTGAAACAAGTCCCTTCTTAGCGGCAGAGGCCATAAGTCCTCTGTGAGCATCTCTTGAAGTTCCGGGTACCAAGTCCTTCTTGGCCAATCCGGAGCCATGAGTATAGTTCTTACTCCTCTACGTCTTATAAGTCTCAGTACCTTAGGTATGAGAAGCAGAGGATGGAACACATACACCGACTGGTACATCCATGGTGTTACCAGAACGTCCACAGCTATTGCCTGAGGGTCTCTTAACCTGGCGCAATACCTGTCCCGTTTTTTGTTCAGACGGGACGCCATCATGTCCACCTTTGGTATTTCCCAACGGTTTACAATCATGTGGAAAACTTCCCGATGAAGTTTCCATTCTGCCGGGTGGAGGTCGTGCCTGCTGAGGAAGTCTGCTTCCCAGTTTCCATTCCCGGAATGAAACACTGCTGACAGTGCTATCACATGATTTTCCGCCCAGCGAAAAGTCCTTGCAGTTTTTGCCATTGCCCTCCTGCTTCTTGTGCCGCCCTGTCTATTTACGTGGGCGACTGCCGTGATGTTTTTCCCACTGGATCAATACCGGCTGACCTTGAAGCAAAGGTCTTGCTAAGCTTAGAGTATTATAAATTTACCCTTAGCTCCAGTATATTTATGTGGAGAAAAGTCTCCAGACTTGATCACACTCCCTGGAAATTTTTTTCCTTGTGTGACTGCTCCCCAGCCTCTCGGGCTGGCCTCCGTGGTCACCAGCATCCAATCCTGAATGCCGAGTCTGCGGCCCTCTAGAAGATGAGCACTCTGTAACTACCACAGGAGAGACACCCTTGTCCTTGGATATAGGGTTATCCGCTGATGCATCTGAAGATGCGATCCGGACCATTTGTCCAGCAGATCCCACTGAAAAATTCTTGCGTGAAATCTGCCGAATGGAATTGCTTCGTAGGAAGTCACCATCTTTACCAGGACCCTTGTGCAATGATGCACTGATTTTAGGAGGTTCCTGACTAGCTCGGATAACTCCCTGGCTTTCTCTTCCGGGAGAAACACCTTTTTCTGGACTGTGTCCAGAATCATCCCTAGGCACAGCAGACTTGTCGTCGGGATCAGCTGCGATTTTGGAATATTTAGAATCCACCCGTGCTGTTGTAGCAGTATCCGAGATAGTGCTACTCCGACCTCCAACTGTTCCCTGGACTTTGCCCTTATCAGGAGATCGTCCAAGTAAGGGATAATTAAGACGCCTTTTCTTCGAAGAAGAATCATCATTTCGGCCATTACCTTGGTAAAGACCCGGGGTGCCGTGGACAATCCAAACGGCAGCGTCTGAAACTGATAGTGACAGTTCTGTACCACGAACCTGAGGTACCCTTAGTGAGAAGGGCAAATTTTGGACATGGAGGTAAGCATCCCTGATGTCTCGGGACACTATATAGTCCCCTTCTTCCTGGTTCGTTATCACTGCTCTGAGTGACTCCATCTTGATTTGAACCTTTGTAAGTGTTCAAAATTTTTTTAGATTTAGAATAGGTCTCACCTAGCCTTCTGGCTTCAGTACCACAATATAATGTGGAATAATACCCCTTTTCTTGTTGTAGGAGGGGTAATTTGATTATCACCTGCTGGGAATACAGCTTGTGAATTGTTTCCCATACTGCCTCCTTGTCGGAGGGAGACCTTGGTAAACCAGACTTCAGGAGCCTGCGAAGGGGAAACGTCTCGACATTCCAATCTGTACCCCTGGGATACTACATGTAGGATCCAGGGGTCCTGTACGGTCCCAGCGTCATGCTGAGAGCTTGGCAGAAGCGGTGGAAGGCTTCTGTTCCTGGGAATGGGCTGCCTGCTGCAGTCTTCTTCCCTTTCCTCTATCCCTGGGCAGATATGACTCTTATAGGGACGAAAGGACTGAGGCTGAAAAGACGGTGTCTTTTTCTGCAGAGATGTGACTTAGGGTAAAAACTGTGGATTTTCCAGCAGTTGCCGTGGCCACCAGGTCCCATGGACCGACCCCAAATAACTCCTCTTCCTTTATACGGCAATACACCTTTGTGCCGTTTGGAATCTGCATCACCTGACCACTGTCGTGTCCATAAACATCTTCTGGCAGATATGGACATCGCACTTACTCTTGATGCCAGAGTGCAAATATCCCTCTGTGCATCTCGCATATATAGAAAATGCATCCTTTAAATGCTCTATAGTCAATAAAATACTGTCCCTGTCAAGGGTATCAATATTTTTAGTCAGGGAATCCGACCAAGCCACCCCAGCTCTGCACATCCAGGCTGAGGCGATCGCTGGTCGCAGTATAACACCAGTATGTGTGTATATACTTTTTATGATATTTTCCAGCCTCCTGTCAGCTGGCTCCTTGAGGACGGCCCTATCTATAGACGGTACCGCCACTTGTTTTGATAAGCGTGTGAGCGCCTTATCCACCCTAAGGGGTGTTTCCCAACGCGCCCTAACTTCTGGCGGGAAAGGGTATACCGCCCATAATTTTCTATCGGGGGGAACCCACGCATCATCACACACTTCATTTAATTTATCTGATTCAGGAAAAACTACGGTAGTTTTTTCACATCCCACATAATACCCTCTTTTGTGGTACTTGTAGTATCAGAAATATGTAACACCTCCTTCATTGCCCTTAACGTGTGGCCCTAATAAGGAATACGTTTGTTTATTCACCGTCGACACTGGATTCAGTGTCCGTGTCTGTGTCTGTGTCGACCGACTAAAGTAAACGGGCGTTTTAAAATCCCTGACGGTGTTTCTGAGACGTCTGGACCGGTACTAATTGTTTGTCGGCCGTCTCATGTCGTCAACCGACCTTGCAGCGTGTTGACATTATCACGTAATTCCCTAAATAAGCCATCCATTCCGGTGTCGACTCCCTAGAGAGTGACATCACCATTACAGGCAATTGCTCCGCCTCCTCACCAACATCGTCCTCATACATGTCGACACACACGTACCGACACACAGCACACACACAGGGAATGCTCTGATAGAGGACAGGACCCACTAGCCCTTTGGAGAGACAGAGGGAGAGTTTGCCAGCACACACCAAAAACGCTATAATTATATAGGGACAACCTTATATAAGTGTTTTCCCTTATAGCATCTTTTATATATTTCTAACGCCAAATTAGTGCCCCCCCTCTCTGTTTTAACCCTGTTTCTGTAGTGCAGTGCAGGGGAGAGCCTGGGAGCCTTCCCTCCAGCCTTTCTGTGAGGGAAAATGGCGCTGTGTGCTGAGGAGATAGGCCCCGCCCCTTTTTCGGCGGGCTCGTCTCCCGCTCTTTAATGGATTCTGGCAGGGGTTAAATATCTCCATATAGCCCCCGGAGGCTATATGTGAGGTATTTTTAGCCAAAAAAGGTTTTCATTTGCCTCCCAGGGCGCCCCCCTCCCAGCGCCCTGCACCCTCAGTGACTGCCGTGTGAAGTGTGCTGAGAGGAAATGGCGCACAGCTGCAGTGCTGTGCGCTACCTTAAGAAGACTGAGGAGTCTTCTGCCGCCGATTCTGGACCTCTTCTCGTTTCAGCATCTGCAAGGGGGCCGGCGGCGAGGCTCCGGTGACCATCCAGGCTGTACCTGTGATCGTTCCTCTGGAGCTAATGTCCAGTAGCCAAAGAAGCCAATCCATCCTGCACGCAGGTGAGTTCACTTCTTCTCCCCTAAGTCCCTCGTTGCAGTGATCCTGTTGCCAGCAGGACTCACTGTAAAATAAAAAACCTAAGCTAAACTTTTCTAAGCAGCTCTTTAGGAGAGCCACCTAGATTGCACCCTTCTCGGCCGGGCACAAAAATCTAACTGAGGCTTGGAGGAGGGTCATAGGGGGAGGAGCCAGTGCACACCACCTGATCCTAAAGCTTTACTTTTTGTGCCCTGTCTCCTGCGGAGCCGCTATTCCCCATGGTCCTTTCAGGAACCCCAGCATCCACTAGGACGATAGAGAAAAGGGGAAATGGACTGGGACAGAGGTCATGTGGTACATTATTGTAATTCTCCTAACACCTTCCTCAGTGGGCGCTATGTAATACCTTCGTGACCAGACCACACGTGAGAACAGATTTGCTATGTGTTAAACAATGTTTTCATTGTAGGAGATTTACGGTACCCCAGAAATGATTGATGTAGTTGTACTGCTGGCACTGTGCGGGGTGCAGGGTTTCAGGATTGCTGCAGGAAGATGTCATGGGTCAGGCACAGTACGCTCCAACCTATGAAATGTGCTAAGATAAAACCAAACATGTTTTTAAAGGACGACTAAATTTCCACAAATGACCTATTTACCAGATAAGAGCCATGAAGGTAAGAAAACCTCTAGATCAGTGGTAGCCTGATAAATGCAATGTATTATCTGCCTGCCACCTTACAGAGAGCTGTAGGGGTAGGACATTTAACAGGGGTCACTAAATGTGTCTGCAGGCATATGACTCAGCTTCACTGGCCCCTCCCCATTGTATGAATCAACCAATCAGTGCAGAAAACAAGTCTACAAAGTTATCACTCATACTCTGCCTGCTCTGTTAGAAAACCTCCCTTCTCACATGGTAACTTATTTATCATCACCCGCAATCTTCCCCCGATAACTATCATTTCTTATCGCTGCAATTCATGGCAATGAGAAATTAGAAAGAGTCTCTTTCCGGGACATTGGCTCCATTTAGAGTCAGCCCCAGCGAAAGGTAAATAAAGTCATAGTGTAAGCTATCAGTTTACTGCTGGGTTCAAACACATACAGTATATATCTCACTCTGTGCCGCACGGAGTATATATCTCTCTCTGTGCCGCATACAGTATATATCTCACTCTGTGCCGCATACAGTATATATCTCACTCTGTGCCGCATACAGTATATAGCTGAGCCGCATACAGTATATATCTCACTCTGAGCCGCATACAGTATATATCTCACTCTGAGCCGCATACAGTATATATCTCACTCTGTGCCGCATACAGTATATATATCACTCTGTGCCGCATACAGTATATATCTCACTCTGTGCCGCATACAGTATATATCTCACTCTGTGCTGCATACAGTATATATCTCACTCTGTGCCGCATAAAGTATATATCTCACTCTGTGCTGCATACAGTATATATCTCACTCTATGCCACTTACAGTAAATATCTCTGCGAGCCTATGCCACACATGGTATATACCTCACTCTGTGCCACATACAGTATATATCTCACTCTGTACCACATACAGTATATATCTCACTTTGCCAACCTGTGCCACATACAGTATATATCTCACTCTGTGCCACATACAGTATATATCTCACTCTGTACCACATACAGTTTATATCTCACTTTGCCAGCCTGTGCCACATACAGTATATATCTCACTCTGCCTGCCTGTGCCTCATACAGTAAAAATCTAATTTTGCAAGTCTTTGCCACATACAGTATATATCTCACTCTGCCAGCCTGTGCTGCATACAGTATATATCTCACTCTGCCAGCCTGTGCCACATACAGTATATATTTCACTCTGCCAGCCTGTGCCACATACAGTATATATCTCACTCTGCCAGCCTGTGCTGCATACAGTATATATCTCACTCTGCCAGCCTGTGCCACATACAGTATATATCTCACTCTGCCAGCCTGTGCTGCATACAGTATATATCTCACTCTGCTAGCCTGTGCCGCATACAGTATATATCTCACTCTGCCAGCCTGTGACACATACAGTATATATCTCACTCTGCCAGCCTGTGACACATACAGTATATACTTTACTCTGCCAGCCTGTGCTACAGTAGTACATACAGTATATACAGTTATCTCTTTCTGCCAGCCTGTGTCACTTACATCTCACTGAGCACCACTGTCATGTAATATGAGGAATTGGGTGGGGGAAATATCATTTCCTTTTTGTGTTTCATTTCTTGTCAGAAACTTTGCTATAATGTTCTGTTGTTGTGGAAGTGCTTACCTGATGTTCTGCTATTTATTCTGAGACTAGGTGATTCATCGCGCCCTACGGGCGCTCTTCACACCGTCGTAAGGGGCTACGTCCCCTTAACCCTTGCACGCCCTTGTGGCATGCAATATTTCTATTATATGGAGTATTACCTCCAATCATAATTCTGCGAGTGGTTAAATATTGCAAGGACAAAGGGCATGCGATGGTTAAGGGGTCGAAGCCCCTTGCAACGGCGTGAACAGTGGACGCAGGGCCTGATGAATCACCTAGTAGGTGCTGTGGTTGGGGGAGTGACGTGGGTGGGGGTCCGGAGCCAACACAGGTATGGGAGGAGCGGTTGCGGGGGATGGCGGGTTGGGCTGGTGCGGTGGTGCGGCGTGTGGGGGAGGGGTGGGTGCGGGGATGCTGCGGGTGTTGGAGAGGGTCCGGAGCCACTGCGGGTGCTGGAGGGGGTGTGTGGGGGTGCTGCGGATGGGTCCCGGAGGTACTGCGAGTGGGGAAGGACTCACACAGCAGCCAAGCAGGGCCGGAATGCTCCTGCACTAAGGGCTGCTGGGAGCTGTAGTTTATTTAGTGCGTCTACTTCCCTGTAATGCGGCGCGTTGGGACACCGGCGCTAACAATAGTGACTGGCTGGCAGAACTGACTAACTGGCTGAATCAATGTAAAAGGTGAGAGTGCTGTGCTGTGTCAGTGACACTGCACACCCACTGCACTGCACAGCACTGTCACCTTTTACATTTATTCAGCGTCCAGACATTACCCTCCGCGATATCAACCACTCTATCCGTTACATTAGCCATCTCGGGGCTTCCAGGCCGGCAGCCCAGGGGCTGTGTTGCGGAGTCAGGGCCTCTGGGGATCTGGGCGCGGCTGTGGCTGGGAGGCACTTCTGTGACATCACGCGCAGAGGAGGCTCCGGGGCTCAGAGAGTATGCGGCGCAGGGAGGGCTATGAAAGCCTTCCGCTGCGCCGCTTTCATACACATCTATGCCGGTGGCCGCAGCAGCTTTTGTTCCACCTGAGCTGCGGCTAGGGAGTGGGGATTGTTGATGCCGGAGGGGGCTGGCGGACTGGCAGCAGGACATTGGTGGTCATTCCTACCTGATCGTAGCTGTGCTAAACTTACACTGACATGTGGGGGGATGCCCAGCACAGGGCTAGTCCGCCCATAAGTCAGAAAGCCCCTCCCCCCCCCCCCCCGCACAAGTACAAAAGCATCGCACAGCGGCGAAGCTTTTGTACTTGAAGAGTAACTCCCAGCCAGTGCAGATCCTGCGGCTGGCCGGGAGTTACTCGTCGCTGCCCGAGTTGCAGCGGCTCCGTGTGACATCACACAGCCGCTGCAGCCCGCCCACCTCACGGTCCTGCCATGCCTGCGTTGGCCGGACCTCGCCCACAAAACGGTAGCCAAACGCTGCCGTGCCGCCCCCTCCCACCCAGTGACCGCCTCTGCCTGTCAATCAGGCAGAGGTGATCGTTAGGCAATGACAGCAGTCGTCTGTCAGCCATGTGCCGGCGCAATGCGTTGCAGGCGCATGTGCAGTTCTGACCTGAACGCTGTGCTGCGATGAACTGCAGCGAGCGATCAGGTCAGAATGACCCCCATAGGACGCTGCAGTAAAAGGATTGTTTCCCCCCCTATCTTCAGCACAGAGACTTGCTGCAGATGCAGTGGCATACCCTCCAGCTGCACCTTTTTGGCAGGTACAGTCCCTTTTTTTATGGTATGTACCAATTTTTGGCTCTCCAAGCTTCCATTGAAAGTATAGGAAAAGGGGCGTGGCCACGCCACTGTACCCGTGGCCACGCCCCCTTTTTGAATTTGAAGCGATGTTTATGTGTAAATTGTTGGAGGGTATGATGCTGCAGATGCAGGGGACCTATTTTGGGGTGTGGGGCTGGAGCTGCAGCTCCATCAGCCCCATCGTTAATCCTGCTCCGAGAACACACAGCAGCCAAAGGACAGAACCTCCCATTGGATGTAACCTGTGTGGGAGGGCGTTTCTCGCTCAATCAGCTGTGGACTGGGTGTGATAGACCGGGTGTAGTATTGTATGCCGGCGGCCGGGCTCCCGGTGACCAGCATACCGGCGCTGGCATACCAACAGCATGGCGAGCGCAAATGAGCCCCTTGCGGGCTCGCTGCGCTTGCCACGCTGCGGCCACGCTATTTATTCTCCCTCCAGGGGGGGTCGTGGACCCCCAAGCGGGAGATAAAGTGTCGGTATGCCAGCTGTCGGGATTCCGGTGCCGGTACACTGTGCGCCGGGATCCCGACAGCCGGCAAACTGAAGACCACCCGATAGACCTGCTGCTAACCCAATGAGAGCTCCTAGCCACGCCCAGCGTTATCCACACAGTCACAGAGTCACAGATCTGGGCAATTATATAGGAGATTTCCGGGCAAAATTTTATGATGTATAATATGCTTCTCCACTTTCAGAGGTGCAACCTGTTTTTCACCTTTTCATAAGTACTGTTGTAAGCATGTGTATATTTTTCTGGTGTCAAAAACAATATTGCATACCTCCCAACTGTCCCGATTTTCGCGGGACAGTCCCCAAAAAACGGCTGCAGTGTCCCGTGGTGGGAGGGGCAGTTGGGAGGCTCTGTCTCTCGCTGCCCTGCTTAGCAGAGCAGCGGTGAATAGACGCTGTGCGCATGCGCACAGCATCTATTCAGTGGAGACAGGAGGAGAGGGGGCATGCCAGCGGCTCACAGAGCGCTGGGCATACCTCCTCAGTGATGAAAACGGGGGCGTGGCTTGCGACAGAGGGTCCCCCTCGAAGCCACGCCCCCTTTTGCACAGGGCATGCCCCTTTTTTGGGAGCGCCGCGCGTGTGTCCCTCCTTGAGCCAGGACAAAGTTGGGAGGTATGATATTGTGAGGTTAGTGCTTTTCCCTCGCAAATCTGTGAAAATCTGTGAAAAGCATAGGAATTGTGCTTGTGTAGGCAATCGCTTGTGAACATGATAACGGGAAACTTGCACCGGAGAGTTTAGAGAACGCACATACCGCCTATATCTGTTCTCCGACAAATCTTATCACAGCTCATTAATGGTAGAGATGTGCGCTGACCCACGTGTGTTGGTTTTGGTTTTGGATCTGTAGTAATTTTGTATTTTGGTTAATTTGAAGGGGAAAAAAACAAAAAAAAAACCCTCAAATATTTTGGTTTTGGATCTGTATTTTTTTTTTTTAAATGCTAAAAACGGCTAAAATCATGTAATTTGGGCATCAGACTGACTGGCTAAACTAAACAACAGAGCAGCGGCACAAACACACGGCATGTATATCTGTTTAGAAATGTGTTGCAAATTAATAATGTATTAGCACTATAACCAATAAAAATGTTCCCAACACCCCCCATAAATACAAATATAAATAAATATGAAAATAAAAGTGGTGCAAGATGGCATTGTCCTTAGGCTCTCCCACCCAATTTTATGTTGGATATTAAAAGGACATGTGCAGTTTAACAAACCAAGCACCTCAGCGACAGGGACTGGCACTTTTGTGGCTGAAGTGCTTGGTTTGTTTGGGTCCCCACAATCCAGATTTTTGGAATGACTACCTCCGATCACTAATGAGGAGATTGTTGATGAGTGTTAAATACTAATTATCATTTTGTAAAATAAATTTCATGAACTCTCCACAAATGATGTAACATGGAGGAGGTGTCTTGATGGTTAACGTGCCTACCTCTACTAACTTTGGCCTCACAAATAGAGCAGATGCCTTCACAAACATTGCCAGGATTTGGGTAAAAATAATCCCACAGCCAAGAGGTGGCAGTTTTGGTCAAGAGGTGGCTGTTTTGGTCTTTTTACCAAAAGTACTGCTGCCCCTGGTGGGTGACTTACAAAAACAACATCATGAACATAATTTTCCCCATCAGCGTCAGATATTACACAAATATCCCCCTCACCAAGGGTTAATGCTGCCCCTGTATTAGGAGCTCTGGGCTGCACTGCGGGCAGTTACATGCTCAGCACCAGTGTACACTGTGTACCAATAAATGGTTAATGCTGCCCTGTATTAGGAGTTCTGGGCTGCACTGTGGACAGTGACAAAAAACATCAGTGTGCACCAAGGGTTAATGCTGCCCCTGTATTAGGAGCTCTAAGCTGCACTGCAGGAAGTCACATGCTCAGCACCAGTGTGCACTGTGCACCAATAAAGGGGTTAATGCCTGATGGTTAATGAAACACTGCCCTGTATTATTAGGAGCTGTGGGCTGTGTGCACCAGCAGACTGATATCAATGATAATTTGCTGCCCTAGCAGTCTCTAGTGTGTGAAATTGCACCTGAATCACTGCGGGAGGGAATCCAAAACATGCGTGATCCGATGCTGGGAAGATGACGTTTTGCCTCATTTTGGAATCCGAGCCTGGCAGGAAAATCAGAGCCAGGGCTCAGGTTTCCCCAGAAACTGGAAATTCGGGTGGGCTCGATTTCCTAGAAGCTGAGCCCATACATTACTAATTAAGGGTCATACGTATTAAAGAATATTTGTGGGATATCCCCCCAAAAACACCTGTGTTGTTTATTTTTTGCCTGCCAATATTGTATATACCCAGGATTAAGCACACAAAACAGATTTTTCCCAGCACACCGAGGGCTATTAGCAATAAGATTTGAACAAGACGTGGTAGTAGAAAATTCAGTGATCTTAGTTACATATATTTGCAAAGATATGCTTAAACCACTAGGCCCCGTCAAGGCTTCTCTGATACTGGTGGTCCCTAAAACTGCATGATAATAGTACCGACTCTAGGACATATAATTGTCTACTGTAAGGCTACATGATTATAGCACATTGCAACCACATGATAATAGCACATTGTAATCCCCAGGATTTAACAAGGAGGGACTGCAGCAGGTATCTCCATTATTTACAGTGGTCCCTCCATTTCTGACAAGGTTTCTGTGGGGGCTGCTGTGTTGTTGGATTTAGTAAGTTTAGACCATACTTGCATACTTTTGAAAACTAGAATCAGGGAGATTACAGTAGAATGTGCTGCGCACCGCTGAGGGGGGCGTGTCATACTCTGCCCAAAGGGCGTGTCTAGTTCCACAAATGGGTGTGTCTATGCTTAAATGCTTGTTGTTGCATCTATATAACATTAGTTCAATATATTTTGTGAAGTTTTGCAAGTATTGATATTAACACCGCTGTCTGCAATACGTGGTTTCTTGTTTGCAGTATGTATTCGCTGTGATATTTCTTTTCTTCTCACTCAGCACAATATACATGATAAATGTGACGTTTATGCAATAAATTCCAAATGCAATTTGACCTTGTGTGAATTCATCCCTAAACAATAAACATATAAGTAAATTATGATTTTGGTGTATTAGATGTTATTTTATTGCGAACACTGGACGTCTGCATCTTGTAGGCACTACCTATATTTATTGGATGTGCTGTTTTCCATACCATTACAGCATTAACCAAATCATTACAGACACTAGATACTCTAATTAAACAACTGTGTTTAACTACAGAAAGATTACTGACAACAATTCTTACCCTAACAGCTCACTAGAAGCAGCAGCAGTAGCATGCTATAGATGAGTGCACACCAGCACAGATAAGAGGTCCTATGTGTGATCATGTGCTGTTGTCTCTCTCTCTCTCCTGTCAGGGGTTCCCACAAGGGGGGTTAATGAGAGCTGTCAGCAGTGACTCCTGAGCAGCTACAGCAAATCACTGTTCTTGCAAAGAAACTCCTTAGTGTCACCACCAGGCAGAATCTGAATAATCCGGGAGATGTGACCTACAAAGCAGGACAGCAAGAGATTTATGACTGAAGTGGGAGCCTCCCGCATCAGGTAACTATGGTTTAGGCTTAGGTGGCTACTGCCTTCTAAAGAAGGCGTTAGCCTATAATAGCCTACAGATCGTTCTTCAGCGCCACCCAATAAAGCATGCACCAGACGACAGCCGCTCATGCACAGTGCGCGCAGAAGCATGGAACCCGGAAACAAAATAATAGTGTATGCTATCACTCTGCTAACAGATCTTCACTGGGACAGGCTCTTGTCGGAGCCCGTTTCCCGGTACGAGTACAGTGCTACATTCATGTGAAAATGTATGTTTTCATATTGCAAATTTAGACCAAAATTATTTGTCACATCTACATAAACAATGTGACTTGTTATAAATACGGCCCCCAGAGTGACAACAGAACTCCTGGAGGAGACAAAGGGATTCTCTGTAGAGGGAGCAAACAATGGAACTGTACTAAATGCTGAGCTCTGCCAGGAAACCTCCTAGCACTATGACAGAAACTACAGTGTTAGTTTATAAAGTAATCCCCTACTTATAATAGTAAAATACAAGGTAAGAGGTCAGAGTCCATTTAAAGAGCTCCATAAGTGTACACTGCCGGATTTATAGTCATGGTTTTATCATCAGTCTGCTCATAGTGGAAAAATAACATCTACATTGAGTACTTTGACAGAATCCCAAATAAAATGAATATTTTAGCATGTGCTAAAGCCGGATTTATTGCCTGGTGACAAGTACTGAGCTGACATCACACTGATATCATGGAACCTCCTGTAATCTGTATACACGCTCTGTTTATGTAATATACCTGTAAGGGAAGGGGGAAGGGGGAATACAAAGGGACGACAAAGGGTCTTGGATAATAGAAGTTCATGTATGGAGGAAATCTCTGAATGCTGATAGCATGTGCCTTATGTCACTACACACATGATTAGGAAAACATATGGACATAGGAATCTGTGCTTACAAACGCTGCTGTGTCTGTCTGTGCATTTATTACATTCTGTGTTAGGTTTGGAGCTGTGACTACTCAGTTGTCTGCAACTCAGGGCCCTGCAGCTGTTGTGGAACTACAAGTACCATCATGTGAGCATGTCAGAAATTACACATCAACAACAGCTGAGAACCGCAATTCCATGACAGCTGTTAGGTAGATGGAAGGAAACCATCTCCTGGGACGTTCATGCTTTGCCTGGAATAGTGTGTGATTGGTTATAGCGGTGGAACGTGTGAGACCATAAACATCCAGAATGTGCAGAGCCTTATATCCTGCATCCACCAGCCCAGTATATTACATTTACCAGGGAGGGAGATTCCCCTGATCTCTCCACCATCTGCCATTTTCAGTATAATGACTGTTGTTTTGCGTCAGTGCTTTGATATCATACATATGCTGCCCTGCACTGCTCTGTAATACCATATGCTGTGCTGCACGGCTCTGTAATACCATATGCTGCCCTGCACTGCTCTGTAATACCATATGCTGCACTGCACTGCTCTGTAATACCATATGCTGTGCTGCACTGCTCTGTAATACCATATGCTGTGCTGCACGGCTCTGTAATACCATATGCTGCCCTGCACTGCTCTGTAATACCATATGCTGTGCTGCACTGCTCTGTAATACCATATGCTGCCCTGCACTGCTCTGTAATATCATATGCTGTGCTGCACTGCTCTGTAATACCATATGCTGCCCTGCACTGCTCTGTAATACCATATGCTGTGCTGCACGGCTCTGTAATACCATATGCTGCCCTGCACTGCTCTGTAATACCATATGCTGCACTGCACTGCTCTGTAATACCATATGCTGTGCTGCACTGCTCTGTAATACCATATGCTGTGCTGCACGGCTCTGTAATACCATATGCTGCCCTGCACTGCTCTGTAATACCATATGCTGTGCTGCACTGCTCTGTAATACCATATGCTGCCCTGCACTGCTCTGTAATATCATATGCTGTGCTGCACTGCTCTGTAATACCATATGCTGTGCTGCACTGCTCTGTAATACCATATGCTGTCCTGCATTGCTCTGTAATACTATATGCTGTCCTGCATTGCTCTGTAATACCATATGCTGCTCTGCACTGCTCTGTTATATCATATGCTGTGCTGCACTGCTCTGTTATATCATATGCTGTGCTGCACTGCTCTGTAATACCACATGCTGCCCTGCACTGCTCTGTAATAACATATGCTGCCCTGCACTGCGCTGTAATACCATATGCTGTGCTGCACGGCTCTGTAATACCATATGCTGCCCTGCACTGCTCTGTAATACCATATGCTGTGCTGCACTGCTCTGTAATACCATATGCTGTCCTGCATTGCTCTTTAATACTATATGCTGTCCTGCATTGCTCTGTAATACCATATGCTGCCCTGCACTGCTCTGTAATACCATATGCTGTGCTGCACTGCTCTGTAATACCATATGCTGTGCTGCACGGCTTTGTAATACCATATGCTGCCCTGCACTGCTCTGTAATACCATATGCTGTGCTGCACGGCTCTGTAATACCATATGCTGCCCTGCACTGCTCTGTAATACCATATGCTGTGCTGCACTGCTCTGTAATACCATATGCTGCCCTGCACTGCTCTGTAATACCATATGCTGTGCTGCACTGCTCTGTAATACCATATGCTGCCCTGCACTGCTCTGTAATACCATATGCTGTACTGCATTGCTCTGTAATACCATATGCTGTCCTGCATTGCTCTGTAATACCATATGCTGTACTGCATTGCATACCACCCAACTGTCCCGATTTTTGCGGGACAGTCCCGTTTTTTGGGAACTGTCCCGCTGTCCCACCCGCGGAAAGCAGGGTACCGCAGTGGGGGGGGGGGGGGGGTTTGGGGGGCAGTTGGGAGGCTCTGTCTCTCGCTGCCCTGCTTAGCAGAGCAGCGGTGAATAGATGCTGTGCGCATGCACACAGCATCTATTCACTGGAGTTAGAGGGAGAGGGAGCATGCCAGCAGCTCACAGAGCGCTGGGCATGCCCCCTCAGTGATGAAAACAGGGCGTGGCTAGCGAGCGCGGGTCCTCCGTGAAGCCACACCCCTTTCCTATCGGCCACACCCCTTTTCGAGAGCATGCGCGGCTTCGCCGCGCGTGTGTCCCTCTTTGTAGAAATCAAAAGTTCTGAGGTATGCATTGCCCTGCATACCATATGCTGTCCTGCACTGCTCTGTAATACCATATGCTGTGCTGCACTGCTCTGTAATATCATATGCTGTTCCGCACTGCTCTATAATACCAAATACTGTGCTGCACTGCTCTGTAATACCAAATACTGTGCTGCACGGCTCTGTAATACCAAATACTGTGCTGCACTGCTCTGTAATACCATATGCTGTCCTGCATTGCTCTGTAATACCATATGCTGTGCTGCATTGCTCTGTAATACAATATACTGTGCTGCACGGCTCTGTAATACCATATGCTGCCCTGCACTGCTCTGTAATACCATATGCTGTGCTGCACTGCTCTGTAATACCATATGCTGTCCTGCATTGCTCTGTAATACCATATGCTGTCCTGCATTGCTCTGTAATACCATATGCTGTCCTGCACTGCTCTGTAATACAATATGCTGTCCTGCACTGCTCTGTAATACCATATGCTGTCCTGCATTGCTCTGTAATACAATATGCTGTCCTGCATTGCTCTGTAATACAATATGCTGTCCTGCACTGCTCTGTAATACCATATGCTGTCCTGCACTGCTCTGTAATACCATATGCTGCCCTGCACTGCTCTGTAATACCATATGCTGTGCTGCACTGCTCTGTAATACCATATGCTGTCCTGCACTGCTCTGTAATACCATATGCTGTCCTGCACTGCTCTGTAATACAATATGCTGTCCTGCACTGCTCTGTAATACCATATGCTGTCCTGCATTGCTCTGTAATACAATATGCTGTCCTGCATTGCTCTGTAATACAATATGCTGTCCTGCATTGCTCTGTAATACAATATGCTGTCCTGCACTGCTCTGTAATACCATATGCTGTCCTGCACTGCTCTGTTCGGATGCAGTTATTTGCCGGCAGTCAGGATCCCGGCGCACAGGGGTATTCCTCATTGGTGTCTACGACAGCCTGCAAGGGGACTTATTGTGCTCGCTCTGATGCCAGCACACTGGCTGGCGGGATGCCGTTGTGGTTTTTTGGGTGGGTGTTTTGTCACTTTTCTGCCACAAACAAGCCCCATTAGTGTACTACGTCCCCTCGCACGGCTCGCCTCGCTCACCGTGCTTCGGGCAAGGTGCCGCGCTCCGCTGCCGCTACTGCTCGGCACAGGTTACCGTTGCCAACCATAGTCTACACGGATGGCAAAGTTTGAAAAAGTTGAAAAAACAAAACAAAACTTGTGTCTACCATGTGTCAACCAATGTCCTGTCGGCCTTTTGACCGTGTCGACTTTTTGAACTGTCTACCTTTACACGTCGACTTTTTGTCCCCGTCGTCCAAATGCATGTCTGCCATTAGTGGTAGTCAGTGTCAGGTATAATTCTCTGGATTTTGGAAGTTTTACCTGAAAATAAGTGTTTGCTGTTATCATCTCCCCTACCCGTGACACGACGGGGACCGCCACATCTAGGTCAGGACAGGTGCTTGTGTCTTTGCACTGACACTGTCAGTATACACCAGGGAAAGGCTGTACTTTTTTTTAATCATAATTATTAACCATTAATATGCCACAAGTGAGTCCTCCAGCACTCTACATGCCATGTAGATGTACGCTGGTTCACGTAACATATAAAGCAGAGATACCGCTGCAGGAAGTGGACAAGGAATATTCTTAAAACCACAGCTACTGTAAACCAGAACTGAAAGAAGCAGCCCACATGAGACGCCGACATGACTCCGTCAGCTGCTAAATTGTATGGGAAAATAATTGATGGCGCTTGCACTGTAATGACAGACAAAGGGAAAGTACCAGGACTGTTCTCTACACATTTGTGCACTTTTTATACAGTTGCTAATATACAGTATAAATACATAACTCCCAACGTTTCTCCTGGCCAAACTAGGACAAAATACATAAACCCGCCCCCAATCCGCACACATCCCAATCCCATCCACTTTCCGCCTGGCACTTACACTTTGGTAGAGAGAAAACTATCTGCTTGTATTTCTTGCCTCTCATACATTAATTATAAGAGCTATAGATGAATCTAAACAGAGTAAGTTCCGGAATAGTGTAGTAGTTTTTTTGCCGCTAGTCAAATCACTCTGTATACCATGATAAGTGGCTCTTTCATCCCGTGCAGCCAGTTAGTAACGACACACTGTACATTTCCTTCCAGAAAACGTGTCCACAATCGTTCTCAGAAACCGCATTATAGCTAAGTAAGATTACAGCATCGCAAACATCCATAAACAGCCGCCGCGCTCATCTGTAAACACCTCACTGTACTGGCTCAGCGTCTGCTACAAACTTTTATATCCTTCACGATTTCTAAACAAACACAAAAGTGCTAAAACTACAACTTTCTGTAAAAAAAAACAAAAAACAAAATAACAAGCAACTCAATGCATTTTGGGTGAGGTGTGTCAAACCTTGGAGAGTAGTAAAGCAAAGAGAGATAAAGGGGGTCATTCCGAGTTGATAGCTCGCTATGGATTTCCGCAGCGCAGCGACTATGGCAGAACGGGGCTAATCTGCGCATGCGTATGCACCGCAATGCGCACGCACGTCGTACGACTACAAAGAGCTTTTGGTTTTGCACAGGTTCTAGCAACGCTTCCATTCGCACAGCCGAACGCAAAGAGATTGACAGGAAGTGGGAGTTTCTGGGTGTCAACTGACCGTTTTCTGGGAGTGTTTGGAAAAACGCAGGCGTGGCCGGGCGTTTGCTGGGCGGGTATCTGACGTCATTACCGTGTCACTCGTCGCAGCAATCATCGCACAGAATAAGTAACTACAGGGCTGGTCTTGTTCTGCACAAAATGTGTTTGCTGCCGCGCGACTGCACAGGCGTTTGCCCACTTGCAAAGCGAAAATACACTCCCCCGTGGGCGGCGCCTATGCGTTTGCACGGCTGCTAAAAGTAGCTAGCGAGCGATCCACTCTGAATGACTCCCACAGTTCCAACCAATCAGCTCACCGGCTGCTTTTGAAAAATTGGTTAGTACTTTATCTCTCTCCACTTTACCTCTCTCCAGGGTTTGATACAGCTCCCCCTTAATGCACGTTTTTTTATAGCCTATGAAAAGATCTTGGAGCATGATTGTAAAAAATAAATGAATTAAAAATCAATGAGTGGAGCCATTACAATGGAGATCTATGGAAGGCAAAATGAGACTTCATAGTACTCTACGCGGCAGGAAAGAATGAGAGAAAACGTTGCGTTAGGTGGAAGAAGAAGTTTCTGTGTTGCTCCAACAAGGCGTTGTTTTCTCTTTCACCCCTGAGTGTGACTCCTTAGTCACCCCTGAGTCACTAATACTACACTGACCGTACACTATGCCATGTGACAGCTGCATCTACGGACAGTCCCGATGAAGGCGACTTACCTCACTTCTGTGCAGCTTGCAGAATTCCCTCTGGTTACCAATCACAGCTCATAGCCCAGAGCTTTCATATGCAGTATACACAGTATATCACATCAAGGACAGTACAACTGGAGGCAAAAGTGGAGGCAGATAGATATAAGATGGACTGTGCTGCTGTTTCCCAAAAAGTTTTGGACTTAAAAAGTTGCAGCCATCCCGCAGCCGCCTTGACAGCGACCGGAGAGATGAGACGGTACAGCAGCGGCCGCGCTCTCTCTAGAAATCTGTCTCTGGTCGGGCTGAGAGCCTGCACAGGGGAGAAAGTGCTGGGAGTGAATAGTCCCTTTCTCTCCTCTTCCCAGGACTTAAGAGTTTTTTTTTTTTTTTTTTTAAATGTCCTTAACATCTGTGGAATGCTAATGACTGACAGATGAAACGTGCAGCTGAAAAAGACACACAAACCAACGGGCACCTGGGAGGAAATGGGTTAGAACAGTATGGTCTGGCAGATTGCACTGGGCGCCTGTGCCCTTCCAATACGTACCCCCCTGTGTAAATATTATTCCTTAAATAACTTCAGACGGGGAAACATCTGGAGATACATTACTGAAGGCGGAGAGTTTAGGATTTGACAAAATAAGTATTTTGGTTACTGTAGAAGGCATGACCTCATCCTGCTAATATCTACCATTGCGGCTTTCATGTAACCCACCCCCACGTTTTAGCGATTAGGAACCCAGTAGGCAATTCCCAGCCTACATACTGTACTGGTGTCATTATTTACGAATGGTGATACCGACTGAACAGACAATATTTTTACAGGAAAAACAAAGATAGAAAAAGAAAATTGTATTGTCTGACTTTTTTTTGTAACCGGCTTCTGCTAGTATTTTATTATTATTTATATATAATATTGATATTAATAATAAACAGAAATCGCATGGAATTTTTTTAAATCAAAGTCTCAAAAAGTAATATCTCCGGAAAAACTGATCGTTGAACAATGATTGGACTCCTGCCCGGATGAGGTGCACTACATTGCTGGGCCCCAAAGTACATTTTGGAAGGGGGGCCTGGCGATGCAGTCAGCTCCCGCTCTGCTCTTCTAGGCTTGTAGTTCTGTCACTGGCCGCTATGTGTGCCCGACTGATTTGCTTTAATTAATAGTTGCTGACATTTTACTCTAGCTTACAGGAAGACTTTGCTGCTCCACCAGAACTCAGCTGTCCATGCATGTCATTGTCTCAGCGGACTTTGGAGAACTACAACTCCTATCATGTCTTGCTTACTGATTTTTATTCTAGAGCACATTTATCTTTTGAAATGTTCATTTCTGATCAATTTAAACTTATGAAGGGAATGAAAATAGGGGAGTATTCATCATCGGGAGTCATCAGTGAGTAGATAGATACTAAATTACCAGAGCAATTCTGTCTTGCTACAGGGAGAGGACTTCTGCGCCGAAAAGCAGCTATCCCCGCAATCCCCTAACGAGGAGCAGCAGTGATACTTACCGGAGGTGACCCGGGTCACACATGTGCACAGCCAAAGTTCGCATAGTGCGGAGGCGGTGGAGGGACACCTCAGACCTCCTTCCTGTTGGAGCTCCGATAACCAGTACCATCTGAAGATGGCATTGGTTAGTAACATAGTAACATAGTATCTAAGGTTGAAAAAAGACAATTGTCCATCAAGTTCAACCCATTTGTGGTCTCCTATGCACGATTCATTTGTATAAAATTTTGACTGAAGTTGATGACTGCCGTTACGTTTTACCCCTCTTTTTTATAATAACCATAGTGCGTGACTATGCCCCGTAAACCTGGATATCCTTATCCATTAGGAATTTATCTAACCCATTCTTAAAGATGTTGACTGAGTCTGCCATTACAACTCCCTCAGGCAGGGAATTCCAAACACGTATCGTCCTTACCGTAAAAAAGCCTTTACGCCGTATTGTGCGGAATCTCCTCTCCTCTAACCTGAGCGAGTGTCCACGAGTTCTCTGTGTTGCTCTAACCAAAAACAGGTCCTGCGCAAGATCTGTATATTGTCCCCTTATATATTTGTAAATGTTGAGCATGTCCCCTCTTAATCTCCTCTTTTCCAGTGTAAACATGCCTAGTCTTGCAAGCCTTTCCTCGTATTCCAGCGTCTCCATACCCATAATTAGTTTGGTCGCCCGCCTTTGAACCTTTTCTAGCTCCAGGATATCCTTTTTGTAGTAAGGTGCCCAGAATTGTACACAGTATTCAAGGTGTGGCCTCACAAGTGATTTATATAACGGGAGTATAATACTCTCGTCCCTAGCATCAATTCCCCGTTTTATGCATGGTAATTTCTTATTAGCCTTCTTTGCTGCAGTCCTACTTTGGGTACTACTGCTTAGTTTGCTATCTATGAGGACACCTAAGTCCTTTTCCAGTACAGAATCCCCTAATTTTACCCCATTTAGTAGGTAGGTGTTATTTTTGTTCTTGTTACCACAGTGCATTACCTTACACTTGTCTGTATTGAAGCGCATTCTCCATTTCGCTGCCCAAGCCTCCAATTTAACTAAGTCGTTCTGAAGCGACTCAGCATTCCCCTCCGCGGTTCTAGAAAGCAAACTCCGGAAACTGAAAGTCTACTGAATACGCGGCAGCCCCATTGGGCCTCTAATAATGCTTGGGCCCATTTCATTAAAAACTGCGCAAACTATCGTTTGGGCTGATTAGTGATGATGAATAGGCCCCATAGTGAGAAGTGCATTGAATAATTTGCACATGTTACGTGCAATTCTCACTGTTTATAGAGCACTTTTCTGTGCAGTTTAGTTAATACTAAATATAGGGACAGTTCTAGGACAACAATTTACAAAACCCCTGGAAAATAGAGATGGTTGGCAACTGTGGCCATGGATAACCTGTCTGAGCCATTACTTTAAGTTAACAGACAACATGGCCTGCCCATGGAGCACCGGTCTGGTCCGCCTCTTGTGAATGCATGTGTGACAGTCTGACATGGATATCCTATTAACTTGGATATATGTGGCTATATAGGTACCATCACCTACAGTTGTGCTCATAAGTTTACATACCCTAGCAGAATTTGTAAAATTTCTGCCCATTTGTCAGAGAATATGAATGATAACTCACAAACTTTTCTTTCACTCATGGTTAGTGGTTGGGTGAAGCCATTTATTGTCAAACAACTGTTTACTCTTTTTAAATCATAATGACAACAGAAACTACCCAAATGACCCTGATCAAAAGTTTACATACCCTGGAGATTTTGGCCTGATAACATGCACACAAGTTGACACAAACGGGTTTGAGTGGCTACTAAAGGTAACCATCCTCACCTGTGATCTGTTTGCATGTGTGTGTGTGTGTGTGTGTGTGTGTGTGTGTGTGTATAAAAGGTCAGTGAGTTTCTGGACTCCTGAAAGACCCTTGCAACTTTCATCCAGTGCTGCACTGACGTGTCTGGATTCTGAGTCATGGGGAAAGCAAAATAATTGTCAAAGGATCTGCAGGAAAAGGTAATTGAACTGTATGAAACAGGAAAGGGATATAAAAAGATATCCAAGCAATTGAGAATGCCAATCAGCAGTGTTCAAACTCTAATTAAGAAGTGGAAAATGAGGGATTCTGTGGAAACCAAATCACGGTCAGGTAGACCAACAAAAATTTCAGCCATAACTGCCAGGAAAATTGTTTGGGATGCAAAGAAAAATCACAAATAACTTCAGCTGAAATACAGGACTCTCTGAAAAAAAGTGGTGTGGTTGTTTCAAGATGCACAATAAGGAGGCATTTGAAGAAAAATGGGCTGCATGGTCGAGTCGCCAGAAGAAAGCCATTACTACGCAAATGCCACAAAGCATCCCGCTTACAATACTCCAAACAGCACAGAGACAAGCCTCAAAACTTCTGGAACAAAGTCATTTGGAGTGATGAGACCAAAATTGAACTTTTTGGCCACAACCATAAACGTTACATTTGGAGAGGAGTCAACAAGGCCTATGATGAAAGGTATACCATTCCTACTGTGAAACACGGAGGTGGATCGCTGATGTTTTGGGGATGTGTGAGCTACAAAGGCACTGGAAACTTGGTCAAAATTGATGGCAAGATGAATACAGCATGTTATCAGAAAATACTGGAGGAAAATTTGCACTCATCAGCCCGGAAGCTGCGCATGGGACATACTTGGATGTTCCAACATGACAATGAGCCAAAACACAAGGCCAAGTCGACCTGTCATTGGCTACAGCAGAATAAAGTGAAGGTTCTGGAGTGGCCATCTCAGTCTCCTGACCTCAATATCACTGAGCCACTCTGGGGAGATCTCAAACGTGCAGTTCATGCAAGACAGCCCAAGAATTTACAGGAACTAGAGGCTTTTTGCCAAGAAGAATGGGCAGCTTTACCATCTGAGAAAATAAAGAGCCTCATCCACAACTACCACAAAAGACTTCAAGCTGTCATTGATGTTAAAGGGGGCAATACACGGTATTAAGAACTGGGGTATGTAAACTTTTGATCAGGGTCATTTGGGTAGTTTCTGTTGTCATTATGATTGACAAAAAATGGCTTCACCCAACCACTAACCATGAGTGAAAGAAGTTTGTGAGTTATCATTCATATTCTCTGACAAATGGCCAGAAAATCACAAATTCTGCTGGGGTATGTAAACTTATGAGCACAACTGTATATACCAGAGACAACCTGGGTGAGACACCTAAACTTTCCCTAAAAGGAACCCTCACTTCTCACTAGCCGCCACAGTGCAGCTGAAAAGGTTAACAGCTTCCCCTTGCTTAGGTTGCTAGGCAATGCCAGCAACCATAGGACAGCAACTTGTGGAGCACTAGGACCCAGGTGCAGACCTGCAGAGCAGGAGGTATTGAAGCTGCTGATTGGGTGGTGCAGAGCGGGAAGAGTAGGAGGCGGGGTTACCTCCTGAGGTGACAGGGAGAGTGACGCTGGGAGGAGTGGTGCTCTGAGGTAACAGCGCTGAGAGTGATGCTGCGCTGAGGTGATGCTGAGGAGACACGCTGTGGAGAGGAGAGCCACGCTGTGGGGGCGTTGCCCACAGTAGCAGAACGAGAGAGCTGCCGTGGGAGTGGCATCGGTGACCATCTTGTCAGCCCTCTGTCTGAAGCTCTGACGAGGACGGGGAGCCATAACAGAGCTGGGTGCGACTAGTGAGCGGACATTGCAGTTATTTGGGACACGTAGCTGCCACCCACCAGTGTGACATAGTGAAGGGCCAATAGGAAAAACATTGCCCAGCTTCCTCTCAGAAAGCTCCGCAGTCTGTTATATGCTCACCGCAGCCCACAGTCTTGCAAGCCTTAGTGTGTGCCCGTATAAAGTGATAACACGGGACCACCACTGGGGGGTATACAAGTTGGAAATGGGTCGTTGGGTCGACGTAACTTAGGTCGACAGTCATTAGGTCGACCACTATTGGTCAACATGCATTAGGTCGACAGGGTCACTAGGTTGACATGGTCATTAGGTTGACATGTATTAGGTTGACAGGTCAAAAGGTCGACATGAGTTTTTTTTACATTTTTTGGTGTCGTTTTCTTCGTAAAGTGATGGGGAACCCCAATTAGTGCACCGTGTCCCCCCGCATGTCTCACTTCGCTCACCATGCTCCGGGCAAGGTGCCTCGCTTCGTTACCGCTGTGCTCGGCACAGGTTACCGTTCCCAATTGTAGTCCATGTGGATTGTAAAGTATGAAAAAGTCCAAAAAATTTTAACATTTTTTGAAAACCTCATGTCGACCTTTTGAACTGTCGACCTAGAACATGTCGACCTAATGACCATGTTGACCTAGTGACCATGTTGACCTAGTGACCCTGTCGATCTAATGCATGTCGACCAATAGTGGACGACCTAATTACTGTCGACGTAATGACCGTCCCCCACAAGTTACAGAGACTGCAGGGTGTTATTGCATCTTCATTGCTTAAGTTGCTTTTGCATACTGTCTACCGATAGGAAAATCATACCGCTGCCTTCTGTCTCCCACTACTAACTTCTGTGCTACTGTATCTGCTACTCTAAAAGTAAAACTGTACTGTATATTTGGCTTGCTTGGCTACAAAGGATATAAACGGTGCTATTTATTGCCACTTTCTTCCTGCTACCTACTGCTTCTCCTCTTGCTGGGACATAATAAAAAAAAGGAACAGTCATCTATAAGCAGCCGATGTTATTTGGATAAACAACTACGGGGGTCATTCCGACCCGTTCGCACGCTGCTGGTTGACATAGTGGTGCGAACGGGTCGGGTCTACACCTGGGTGGCGCCCGCAATGCGCCCGCGCATCCTTGCCCAGCGACGCCCGTCACCGGGCAACGACCAGAAGAACAAAGAAGGCGATCGCTGGCGCAATCGCAAGAAGATTGACCGCAGGAAGGCGTTCTGGGGCGGCAACTCACTGTTTTCTGGGTGTGGTGAGTCCAACGCAGGTGTGTCCAGGAGTTTGGAGGGCGGATGTCTGACGTCTTTTTTATTGTGATGTGTATCGTTGTTTCCCTTATATGTGAAATTGTATTTGCTCTTTAACCAAATAATTCCGCAGCGGTGACCAGTTGTGTTCCTGCATAATAAATCTTAATGTCACCATCCTAATGTGTGGTGACTATTGAGTTGGGTCTTCTGGGGTTGGGGTTCCTCAGCCTAGGGTTCCACCAGTGAGTTCCGGTCCAAGAGGTGATCCTGGGTGAGGAATCCAGGTACTCTCAAATGGGGCACCGATCAGTACAGTTGTGGGATCTTCACAACGATAAATACTTGGCCACCTGCCTACACAGTGGCCCTGTAGGGAAGACCCCGATGAGGTCAACAAAGACCATCATCTATTAAACGGTGGAGAGATGGATCTAGTGTCCCAGGTGGTGTGCAGGCATGCAGACTGTGCAGACCATACCAACTCGATTTTGGCATGACAGTCCCAATCTGTGGTCGGCGCGTATGGTATGGCCCACCTAGTAGAATGTTGGGAGGTGTTTCATCTGCTGCCTTTTGTGTGTGCAAAATTCGGGAGTGTTGGGGCTTCCTGGGGTGAGATTCAAATGCTATATCACGCCCAATTTCCTTTCTAAAATGATCTCCGTTATCGCGCATATTGCGCCCATAGTAATCAGGTTTAGCTGTGTAAAGGGTTGGGTGCTTCACTCCTCCGGGAGTAGCAAGCTGAAATAATGACACAACGTCCCTGAGGGCAGAAACAGAACGGGTGTGTAAAGGGGTGAAAAGAATTGAATCCCGCCCCTAGTGTCCTGCTACTGGACACTTCTTTCCAGCACACAGTCTCTACAAGGCACAATGGTAATGGCTAATACATTAAAGTAACATGAAGGTGGAGGACCGCATTGGAAGTGAGGGCAGCCTGCCCTGGATAATGAGGAATAAGGATCATTCAGTAGCGAGGATGGCTGGGGAGCGGCCAGGTATTTTGCTGTGCTGGAATCGGGTTCTCGGACTCTCCGAGTAACACAATAAACATCTGCAAATAAACCCAGAGGATGTGTTCTATCTCCGCCTGATGTCCTAGATGCTACTTCCTCTCCTCCTACTCATGTTTTCCACCCGGCTGACAGACACATCATGTGTGGCAGTAAGCCCCTCTCACTCACATACTCACGTCTCCGCTACACGCCAGCTCTCTGCCCTCGTAAATGGTTTAAAAGCAGAACTTGACATTTTGAAACTAAAATAAACACAATTCTCAATGCGAACACAACACAATGGGAATACTGTACAGTGAGAGCAACACACAGGGGGGGGGTTATGGAAACTAAAGCCATGGGGACCAGTTGGATAACGTCCTTTATTCTAGCACAATTTATAATATAAAAACAAATTGTGTGTTTGTATATATGTATATATATATATATATATATATATATATACTGTATGTATATGTAGGGGATGCATTTAGCATCCCAGCAGTCGGATGCCGGGGGTCATGTGACCGACGCCGGAATAATGACACGCCACGGGAGACTAAAGTTCAGAATGACTGCCCTAATCTAAATTGATATGAAATGTTTTGCTGCTGTGTTATCGTTAGTGTAACACAATAGAGGTAATCGGTAATTACAGTGTACTCTTGTTATTCACTTATCCGCCCATTTTCATGCAGTTTTAACATTGTATGTATAAAATACATTTACTGGGTAGAATGAGCTACAATAGAACATTGGGATGGCGTTGCAGAGCAGCAGTGGTCAGGACGTTCCCGCAGCCTTCCGACCCGTGGAACACAGGGGCCTGACACTGGGTCAAAGCTCTTAAAGTGGAGTTTTGTTTTTGTTTTTAAATCAAATTCTGAAATGGATTCTGCCCCTTACGCCGCACTAAAATGCCCCAACCCGCCAAAGGATGGGCAAAATGGTGAGTGAACTAGAGGCAGGAGAAAATATAAATTCTGCCTGTGTCAGCCTGCGTCTGTACCTGTACCCAGTCCTTTACTAGAGGCAGCGCCATCATTGGGTGTCCCGATGCCCTGTGCTAGCCACGCCCCCAAGCATATGATGTCATGCTAATGGGGTGGGGCCACAATCGCTGGGAATTATAGCACTGTCAGGGGACATATATTGTGGCAATAGGAGCAGTGTGCTACAGAGGATCCAGGGGTACTTAGCTGGTAAACCCAGGGAAGTCATGTATTTGAAGGATAGAAAATGTTTGTCTTACTCGTATCTCTCCCCTGCAGCCTGGCACAGCTGAAAGCATGCAACTGATCAACCAGAGCACCTTTGAGGAACCCCTTTATGAAGGCAAGATAGGTGTGTTGCTTGCCTGTCAGTCTGGGAGGGGGAGGAGGAGTCTAAAGTATAAAAGACTGTCTGTACTATTTATCTGTGTGACCAACGCTGGTAAAGCTGGCTGGTGACTAATAATAATAATAATAACACCACACACACACACACACACGCGCGCGCACGCACACACACACACACACACACACACACACACACACACACACACACACACACACACACACACACAAACACACGTAGGCTGTGCATATGAATGCAGCCATGGGTTTTGTAGCAACAAGTGGAATCACGGATGTACTATAAGTAAGTCAGCATCTGTTCCTGCTCAGGCACAGCTGTGTCTCTCCAGTAAATGTCACTAGTATTTTGTATGCAAAGTTCACACACGTAGCTATTGTATATTGCGCCCAGACAGATGTGTCAGATGTAGGTCCCTGGGACTGCGGCTGCTGCAGTCCGGATGGTGGCATTTACATTATATTGCTCCTTGTTACATACTGCATCTCTGTGTACGCTGAGGTTTATCATCATCACAATATATCATTCAGTAAACACTCACAGATCTCATAGCACTTTGCAGTTTACAAACAAAGCCCATAAAATGAGATCTAATGAGATGATAGTAATTAGCAGCACGCAGGGAAACAGATGGGTTTAATCGGCTTCTGAATACTTCTAACCCCTCCAAGCTTATCCTAATGTCACGCAGTAGCTCCTGTGTCTCCGTGATGTATGGCTGGAGGTTAGGGGCTCTTCCTCAGGGTTCACTTGAGGGGCTTCCTGCTAAGGCCAGATGGATAGTATGGGGGGCATGAGAAGAGAGCTGTGTGTGTCTGGGGTCCCAAACTTTCCCCATAGTCTCCTGCTCAGCTATCAGAACGAAGGCAATTCTTCATTTGTGATTATTCAGCTCACAGGGCCATGAGATGGGCAGAAATAGTCATCCCGGGAGATAAAACAACTATGGGGGTCATTCTGACCTGATCGCATGCTGCCGTTCATCGTCAGAAGTGCGCATGCACTGCAGTACGCCGGCGCATGGCTGACAGCCGATGGCTGTCGTTGCCTAGCGATCGCCTCTGCCTAATTGACAGGCAGAGGCAGTTGCTGGGCGGGAGGGGGCGGCACGGCGGTGTTTGAACGCCGTTTTGTGGACGCAGTCCGGCCACACCTGCGTTGGCCGGACTGCGTCCACAAAACGGCCGGATCGTGCGGGGGGTGGGCTGCAGCGGCTGTGTGACATCACACGCAGCTGCTGTAATCCGGGCAGCAACGAGTAGCTCCTGGCCAGCACGCAAAAGCTGCGCTGGCCGGAAGCTACTCCTGAAATGCAAAAGCATCGCCGCTGAGTGACGCTTTTGTACTTCAGCGACGGGGCAGGGACTGACATGCGGGGCGGGCTAGCCCTGTGCTGGGCGTCCCCCCGCATGTAAGGGTGGATGATCATAGTTGTGGTAAATTTAGCACAGCTACGATCAACTCGGAATCACCCCCTCTGAGCGCCAGATCCACTACACAGTACTACAGACCACTGTCAGCCATACTACAGAGACCCCCACTGCACAGAGGGCCTGACTGAGACATGGACGCAACAGAGGGAACACACGTCAGGAGCGATCATCGGAAAATACATGTTCCCCTTTCCTGCTGTAATAGGTGGCAGACATCACCCTTATAGGAAGCACCTGTGGACAAGGGGGATCAGTAAGATATACTGACGATCGGGATGCCGGCCATCAGTATACCAACAATGGCATCCTGGCCATCAGTATGCCAGCAGCGGGGCGAGCGTAAACAGTCCCCTTGCGGGCTCGCTGAACTCACCGCGTTGCGGGTTCGGTGGCTCGCTCCGCTCACCACAGGTTTTGTTCCCACTCTATAGGTGTCGTGGACAGCCACGAGTGGGAATAGCCCCTGTTAGCCGGGATTCCGTCTGTCAACATTGTCAGCGGTCGGGATTCCGGCGTCGGTATCCTGACCGCCGGGTCCCAACAGCCGGCAAATGAACTGCATCCCGGACAAGGACATCATATTATATAAATAAACAACAACATAAAAGGACCTTCGGTTTCCTGCGCAGTATAATTATGCACAACGCAGCTTCATTATAACTCTACTGTCATAACAGATATGTAGGTAGTGAAGCCGGTGGTCTACGCCCCATTTCCTCACTGTCAGGGTGTGCTGAGGTGAGATACAGCCAGAGGAGACAATACATTATCCCACTGTGACGCCTTTCAGTCCATCCGGCTCATACGCCGCTATAACCTGTCATGTATGTATATAATGTATATCACTAAGTTGTCTTTATCTTAGCTGTAAATCCCCGGAGCTGCAGGAATTGCATTGTGAATAAAACATGCGTTAATGTAATATTAATTTTTGCATATACTGTACACACTTCAGAGAGACGCAGAGCGCGCCAGAGGTACCTAATATCACCTCTTCACCTTCATTCCCAGAACCGTCATCTGCTCATCTCATCATACAAGGAATACATGTGGCCACTAAAGACCAGATATCATACACTGAACGCATAGATTCAGCGCCAAACAGCGCGGCCTGGTGGCCTCCAGTCACTGTGATGTGTGCGCTGTGTCTAGTCACACACAGGGGAGCACATGTAATCAGGCGACTGCCCGAGGCAGGACGGTTCCGCGGAAGCACAATGGTGGCAATGTAAATAATACTAATTTTCTTGCGGCAAACATCTATATGACTGGTATTTATTCCACATAGGGGCTATATCAGACCTGAACGCTGCTGTGCGTTTTCGCAAAGCGGGCAATCAAGACTGAACTGCGCATGCATCGCAATGCGCAGGCGCGACGGTCCGCAGCACCGGGAAGCGTCGGGATGGTGCAAAAAATCTGATCGCAAGAAGATTGACAGGAAGAGGGTGGCAACTGATCGTTTTCAGGGTGTGTCTGGAAAAACGCAGGAGGGACGCGGCATTTTGTGGGAGGATTCGTGACATCAGCTCCGGCCCCGATCATCGCAGCGGCTGAGTAAGTCCTGGGCTGTGCAGCTCTCCTGCACGTGCCATCGCACCCCTGCACAGCGGATCCCCCCTTCCCCTGTAGGCGGCGACTCCCTGATCGCAGGGGTGCAAAAAACGCACCCTAGCGATCAGGTCTGAATTACCCCCTTTGTTTGTAGATCTAATAACGCTTAACGATCGGCCACACAGCTCACATACTGTATATGTTTATAGCATCATTCCAAACCCCTGGTAGTTTCGGGTTAGTCTTGTATTTAAGAGGGCTCTCATAGGGAGAGATGTATCAAGCCTTGGGGCATGGGGGGGCTATTTATCAAAGCTTGGAGAGAGATAAAAAGGATAGAGATAAAGTACAACCTAGTTGTCAAACAGGCTGTGTTGGACAAATGACAGGAGCTGATTGGTTGGTACTATTTCCCTCTCCACTTTGTCTCTCTCCAAGCTTTAATAAATCACCCTCAAAAAGAGAGATAAAGTGGAAAAGGTGCCCAAAACAACCAATCATAATCTGACTGTCATTTATCTAGCACAGTCTATGAAATGACAGACAGGAGCTGATTGGTGCTTCTCTCCTTAGGAAGCCCCCTACATTGAAGACTGTTTTGAACCTTCCGGGAGAGTTGGCCGGTCACCTGCATGCCGCCCATTTCCAGACTGACATTGGGCATCCTAAGGGTTGGATCATGCAATTTCCATTAAATTGCATCATAGCCGTGGTAAATGGCGCCAATCAAGGCTCTGAAGACGGGGGCCAAGATGACAGGAGGCTCTTACAACGTAGGAAAGTGACATTAGTGGCGGCTTATATAAGGGATGAGAATATCTGCATTCAAATGCTGCCTCTTGAGTCGGAACCTTGTGCACGCTGAAGGAGCACGTGCACCCAGAAAGGAGGTGGAGCCTTGTGGGAGGGGCAGAGCGGGACAGTCCGAGAAAATCGGGAGCATCCCGCTGAATGCGGGACAATTGGGAGGTATGCGTATGTGCAGAAACACGCTTTTTTTCATGCGCTTTTTATTACTTACCCCTACTCTGTTACCGTCACTGCATGAGCCTGAACGTCTGTAGAGTGTAAGCAGTTGGACTAGTCCTCTTCTAGACTGTTACTGTACGGTCGTCACTTCTGTACATGTCACTGCTACGTATATAACATGAAGTGACATGACGTCCTTCCTACAAATGCGTGCCGATAACATTACCATCAGTCTACATTAATATCACATCAATGGCAGCAGAGAGCGTCCGGGGCGCGGCCCTCGTGTTCTGTACATCTGACCTAAATGGCTGCGGCAACGTATACTTGTGTTAGGAACTCCTCGGAGAATACAATACTTCCACACATATCTGCATGACGAGGGGGGTCAGTCACCGACTACAGCTACGGAAAACAGGCTTCAACCTTTATGTAAGCGCAGCTGAAAGTATATTCTAGCCCCGGGCCTGATTGCCTCTTGGGCCCCCATAGTTTATTCATACAGTATGGCTGCCTGCGTGAAGTGTTCTCTCACAGAAGGAGAGCCGACAGGACGTAAAGTGTCACTGAAAACGGGCTGATACATGTGGTGACTTACTGCGAGTGTGACACTTACTATGGGGGACATTTACTAAGCAGTGATACAAGAGGAGAAGTGAGCCAGTGGAGAAGTTGCCCATGGCAACCAATCAGCTGCTCTATATACTTTTATAGTATGCAAATTATAAATGTTACGTCAATGCTGATTGGTTGCCATGGGCAACTTCTCCACTGGCTCACTTCTCCACTGTTTTTCACTGATTAGTGCATGTCCCCGTTAGAAGCGACAGAACGTAATACTACAGCAACAGAGCTCCGTGAGATTATTTGCTGTTCATGCTTGAAGTATTTACAGTACAGTAACTCCGGATTTGAGGGTATTACTGTAACTCACCCCCCTAACCCTAACCCTCCGTGACCGCAGCCTAACCTCCCCGGTAAGTGCATAACCCTAACCTCCCCGGTAATTGCCTAAACCTAACCCTGCACACCCCGCTGCCTAATCCTAACATCCCCTGTATACTTACCGTCGGTGTAGCGTTTGTCGGGACTCCAGTGTCGGGATTCTGAGGTTTTCTGTATTCCGGTGTCGGTGTATTGTTAGGTGTCGGGATCCCGACTGCCGGGATATTACCGTTTCCCATGTATTGTTGTATTCTAATTTGAATACTCTCATAAGGTGTAAATGTATGAAGCAGTGATAAGAGAGAAGTGAGCCACACTTGCCTACTTTAGATTTCTTCCTCTCAGGGAGATGCCTGGAGAGGAGACGCTGCAGGAGACTTTGGGGGGCGAGCCCGGGCTGTGACATCATCAAGCCCCACGATTTTAACCCCTACTCCACCCTACGGACCCGCGAATATGGGAGATTATCTCTTCATCCTGCCTGCATCACTAAGGTGCGAGCAGGATGCGGGAGACCTGCCTACTCTTCCGGGGGTGCGGGGGGCTACCCCAAAAAAACGGGAGCCTCCCGCAGCTTCCGGGAGAGTAGGCAAGTATGAAGTGAGCCAGTGAAGAAGTTGCCCATGGCAACCAATCAGCATTGAAGTAACATTTGTAATTTGCATACTATAAAAATATACAGAGCAGCTGATTGGTTGCATGGGCAACTTCTCCCCTGGCTCACTTCTCCGCTCTTATCACTGCTTCATGAATAGACCCCTAAGGGCTGTCAAAGCTGTATTTCATACCTCTATCTATCTCTGATCACGTGTATGCATACTTGTTTGCTATGTTTAAACCCTCATTGAGACCTCGCCCCTCTCTCCCTTCTGTACCCCATCCCTATACATATCCAATACAACAAAGATGTACAGAGATATTCCCTGCAATGTGTTAGAAGTGAAGCGATCGCAAATCGCAAGTATCAGAGAAATCCGCTGCAGCCCCTCCATTATACATTCGGGGAATCCTTAATAAGTGGTGTTTTCAGGGTACATCCCACAAATCGTTTTTGATAAATATGCCTCTTAATAACATACAACACTTGCAGGTCATCTGTGGTCCTGATTTAGTGGTGGATACAGCATCGATGTCGGACGTAAGCAGCCAACGTTTTAAATCTGCGCGTACATTCCGATGATTACTGGGGACGCAGTGTGAATGTGGATGCAGAGAAGTGGAATTTCAGAGGGCATTTGTGGATGGTAACAGGAGGGTGGCTAGCTACATGCTAACGGGGGTAATTCCGAGTTGATCGCATGCTGCCGATTTTCGCTGCGCTGCGATCAGGTCTCTACTGCGCATGCGTATGCACCGCAATGTGCACGCGCGTCGTACGGGTACAATGCGGATCGTTGCTGAGCGGTGGTTTTAACGTAGAATCCATTTGCACGGGCGATCGCAAGGAGATTGACAGGAAGAGGGCGTTTATGGGTGTCAACTGTCCGTTTTCTGGGGGTGGTAGGGAAAACGCAGGCGTGTCCGGGCGTTTGGAGGGCGGGTGTGTGACGTCAATTCTGGGAACGAACAGGCTGAAGTGATCGCAAGGGCTGAGTAAGTCCAGAGCTACTCAGAAACTGCACAAAATGTTTTTGCAGAGCTCGGCTGCACAGACGTTCTCACACTTGCAAAGCGAAAATACTCTCCCAGTGGGCGGCGACTATGCGTTTGAACGGCTGCTAAAAGTAGCTAGCGAGCGATCAACTCGGAATGAGGACCCATATCCGATGGGGCAACTGATGTGTGTGCGGTGGTGATGAATGTGCACGTTTTTACACAAAGGGGGTAATTCCAAGTTGATCGCAGCAAAAACTTTGTTAGCAGTTGGGCAAAACCATGTGCACTGCAGGGGGGGCAGATGTAACATGTGCAGAGAGAGTTAGATTTGGGTGTGGTGTGTTCAATCTGCAATCTAATTTGCAGTGTGAAAATAAAGCAGCCAGTATTTACCCTGCACAGAAACAAAATAACCCACCCAAATCTCTCTCTCTCTGCACATGTTATATCTGCCTCCCCTGCAGTGCACATGGTTTTGCTCAACTGCTAAAAAAAATTCCTGCTGCGATCAACTTGGAATTACCCCCAAAAGCGGGGGGTTAGAGACAGAGGTCTAAATGCATAATCGCATAGAGAGTGATAAAGGTGGAGAGAGATAAAGTACCAGCCAATCAGCTCCTAACTGCCATGTCACAGGCTGTGTTTGAAAAATGACAGTTAGGAGCTGATTGGCTGGAACTTTTCACTCTCCATTTTATCACTTTCCAAGCGATGATGCATCTGGCCCACAGTCAGTGGGCGTCTCATGGATTCCAGTGGGCGGAAGACGTAGGATATGCTCAGGTGAGGTCATGGAGCTGGCATTGCGCATAATTATTACACTGGTTACCATATAATATCTGCACCAAGGAAAGGGCTGATGCTGCGTACACATCAGGGCCGGTTCTAGGGCTTTTTGCGCCCCGGGCTTCATAAAGGAGGCGTGGTCAGTTACGCCCCCCTGTACAGTAGTAGCGCAGCTGAAATGATATGCGGTGCGCGATGACGTCATCGCACACCGCACAGTAAAGGTCCTCTCCGCAGCAGCGGGACAGAGTGGGCAGGGGTGGGGGGGCACAGCAGCAGCGGATCTTGCCATGGTGCGGCGCCCTCCGGAAGGCGGCGCCCCGGGCAAAAGTCCTGCTTGCCCGTGGCAAGATCCGCTACTGCGTACACTCTGCATGGCGGAATATCCTCATTTATCTCTGTGCACTCCACAGACTCTGCTAATCAATATGGATGTACGTTGCCAAATAATGACACCACACTTTGCTGTAAATCCTGTGTTTATTCTGTGGTTACGTCAGTGCAGGTCTCTGCTGCTATGTTCTGCTTCTCATTACTATCAGGAATCCTGCTCAGCTGAGGCCAGACGTGAGAGTGTGTGCCCTGCTCCTCTGTTTAAGTATGCATGACGGAGAATGAGAGGGTAGGATTGCTAGGGGTGTATATAGAGTTGCTTGAATATGCCTTGTGATAGTGAGGAGTGGGGTTCTTCTGTCGGTACAGAGCGAGTACCGCTACATGCTGTATCCATTCCCCTCCTCACATCATGTCACTGCCCCTGTCACATGCAGCCCTGTCCTCACTGACACATCACTCATCTCCTGACATACTCTGTGCTGCTGGGGACCCTGCTCCTCCCTATATAACTCTCAGTCTGTGGCTTCCTGCTGCCTCCATTCCCCTCCTCACATCATGTCACTGCCCCTGTCACATGCAGCCCTGTCCTCACTGACACATCACTCATCTCCTGACATACTCTGTGCTGCTGGGGGACCCTGCTCCTCCCACTATATAACTCTCAGTCTGTGGCTTCCTGCTGCCTCCATTCCCCTCCTCACATCATGTCACTGCCCCTGTCACATGCAGCCCTGTCCTCCCTGACACATCACTCATCTCCTGATATACTCTGTGCTGCTGGGGGACCCTGCTCCTTCCACTATATAACTTCCAGTCTTGGCTTCCTGCTGCTTCCATTCCCCTCCTCACATCATGTCACTGCCCCTGTCATATGTATCCCTGCACTCGGGGGCACATCACTCATCTCCTGATATACTCTGTGCTGCTGGGGCTCCTGCTCCTCCCACTATGTAACTCTCAGTCGGTGGCTTCCTGCTGCCTCCATTCCCCTCCTCACATCATGTCACTGCCCCTGTCACATGCAGCGTTGTCCTTACTGACACATCACTCATCTCCTGATATACTCTGTGCTGCTGGGGAACCTGCTCCTCCCACTATATAACTCTCAGTCTGTGGCCTCCTGCTGCCTCCATTCCCCTCCTCACATCATGTCACTGCCCCTGTCACATGCAGCCCTGTCCTCACTGACACATCACTCATCTCCTGATATACTCTGTGCTGCTGGGGGACCCAGCTCCTTCCACTATATAACTCCCAGTCTTCCATGAATCTTGCTTTGCGGCATTGTGAGTACAGAACGCAGTGCAGGCCGCACAGACGGTCAGAAGCTGCATTTCATGTATAGCTGCTTTTATTTATCACGTCTTATACATACCGTACAGCTGGAGATTAAATACAGGGTGCAGAAAAGGCAGCAGTGCCCTCTTACCGCCAGGTGCTGCCTGACAAGAGCAGAGAGGTCTCCAGACATATGGCTTCATCTAATTTAAGAGACAACACTATCTGTGAAGAAGTGAAGAGCTTTTTATATCCCTGTGATCTCTGGGCAGGCTTCATTGGACATGTAGGTCTGAGACAGCTGCCGCTCCGAGCCTTCCCACGTCTCCACTACTAGGAGCACGGAGAGGAAAGCAGCAGATATGTTTCTGTCTTATAAATGACAGAGCAAATTGATAAAATCATTGCATTTTCACGCTGTTATTTTTAATCTGCACGCTGATTTAGTATGTACACAGTAATTACAAGGCCAAAGCTACCAGTGTATCCATTTTATTTTAAATGTGGGCGCACACAGACACGCTGGAGATGAGGTGGGCTGGGACAGAACAATGGGGGTAATTCCAAGTTGATAGCAGCAGGATATTTTTTAGCAAGTTGGGCAAAACCATGTGGACTGCAGGGGAGGCAGATATAACATTTGCAGAGAGAGTTAGATTTGGGTGGGTTATTTTGTTTCTGTGCAGGGTAAATACTGGCTGCTTTATTTTTACACTGCAATTTAGATTGCAGATTGAACTCACCACACCCAAATCTCTCTCTCTCTGCACATGTTACATCTGCCCAGGGCCGTAACTACGTGTGTGCCAAGTGGGCTTGGCACACAGCGCAGTTGCCCTGAGGGCGCACGGCCAGCGGCATATAATGAGTCAAATTGACTCATTACATGCCGCCTCTAAGTCTGCACCGTGCGCCACAGCCGCGCTGTGCAGGGAGGAGAGCTACAGGCTAGCGCCAGGCAGGTGAGAAGGAGGAGGGAGGGGGAGCAGGGAGCCGCAGCAGCGCTATGTCATTGGTAGTAAGCGCCGCTGCAGCATCCCCCTCTCCTTCCGTATAGGCTGCCCGGCGCTGCTGTGGATGCTGGGATGCGGTTCCTCCATCCCAGCATCCACAGCAGCGCCGGGCAGCCAATAAGGAAGGAGAGGGGGATGCTGCAGCGGCGCTTACTACCAATGACATAGCGCTGCTGCGGCTCCAGTCCCCCTCCCTCCTCCTCCTTCTCACCTGCCTGCACCGAGGGAGATGCCAGCACGAGGAGCCTGTCAGCGGGGAGAAGGTAAGTATGTATCTCTCTCTCTTTCTCTCTCTCTCTCTTTCTCTCTCTCTCTCTCTCTCTCTCTCTCTCTCTCTGTGGGACACCGTCTGCCATAATGTGTAAAAAGGGGGCCTGGCTGCCGCAATGTGTAAAAAGGGTGCCTGGCTGCTGCAATGTGTAAAAAGGGGACTGGCTGCCGCAATGTGTAAAAAGGGGGCCTGGCTGCTGCAATGTGTAAAAAGGGGACTGGCTGCCGCAATGTGTAAAAAGGGGGCCTGGCTGCCGCAATGTGTAAAAAGGGGTCCTGGCTGCTGCAATGTGTAAAAAGGGGGCCTGGCTGCCGCAATGTGTAAAAAGGGGGACTGGCTGCCGCAATGTGTAAAAAGGGGTCCTGGCTGCCGCAATGTGTAAAAAGGGGTCCTGGCTGCTGCAATGTGTAAAAAGGGGGCCTGGCTGCCGCAATGTGTAAAACAGGTGGACTGGCTGCCGCAATGTGTAAAAAGGGGGACTGTCTGCTGTAATGTGTAAAAAGGGGACGCTGTCTGCTGTAATGTATAAAAGGGGCTCTACCTGGTGTAGTGGCGCTACTGTGCAGCGTAATTTGAATAATGTAGACTACTGTGCACCGTAGTATGAATTGCTATTATTTTGTGGCCACGCCCCTTCCCCATGAAGCCACGCCCCTATATATTTTATGCGCGCCTACGGCGCGCACTGCCCCTATCTTGCATGGGGGGGGGGCGCCAATGTCATTTCTTGCACACAGCGCTAAAATGCCTAGTTACGGCACTGCATCTGCCCCCCCCTGCAGTGCACATGGGGGGTCATTCCGAGTTGTTCGCTCGCAAAGCGATTTTAGCAGAGTTGCTCACGCTAAGCCGCCGCCTACTGGGAGTGAATCTTAGCATCTTAAAAATGCGAACGATGTATTCGCAATATTGCGATTACACACCTCATAGCAGTTTCTGAGTAGCTTCAGACTTACTCGGCATCTGCGATCAGTTCAGTGCTTGTCGTTCCTGGTTTGACGTCACAAACACACCCAGCGTTCGCCCAGACACTCCTCCGTTTCTCCGGCCACTGCTGCGTTTTTTCCGGAAACGGTAGCGTTTTTTCCCACACGCCCATAAAACGGCCTGTTTCCGCCCAGTAACACCCATTTCCTGTCAATCACATTACGATCGCCAGAACGATGAAAAAGCCGTGAGTAAAATTACTAAGTGCATAGCAAATTTACTTGGCGCAGTCGCAGTGCGCACATTGCGCATGCGCATTAAGCGGAAAATCGCTGCGATGCGAAGATTTTTACCGAGCGAACAACTCGGAATGAGGGCCATGGTTTTGCCCAACTGCTAAAAAAATTCCTGCTGCGATCAACTTGGAATTACCTCCAATGTACAACCAGAGTATAGACATGTGAAAGCAGCACAAAGTATTTCAGCCCAGGCCAGGATAGGAAAATATGGAACCAACCTGAGCATCCAAACATAACCAAATGTACAGAAGGGTGATGTGAGGTCACTATAATCATACCGCTATAGAAAGTCACTCATATATATGAAACAACTTTATGGCAGTGGTTAACGGAACCTATCCTAAAAGCAGGGTCACATTTTGGGCTAGGTACGTTAGGTATGTGTCTAGGGACTTCATGGTTTAAGGCCCTTTCTCCCACATGCACTGACATGACTCCAAATCTATCCTATAGCTATCTGGTATACATTGCTCAAACCTCTACCTCAGTTTTGTGGAGTATTATATCTCACTGCATATTACACTATATACCTCATATCTCACTGCAGTGTATATTACACTATGTACCTCATATCTCATGGCACATTACACTACAGTATGTACCTCATATATAACTGCATATTACACTACAGTATGTACCTCATATCTTACTGCATATTACACTATGTACCGCATATCACACTGCATATTACGCTATGTACCTCAAATCTCACTGCATACTACACTACAGTATGTACCTCATATCTCACTGTGTATTACAATTTACACTATGTACCTCATATCTCACTGCATATTACACTATGTACATCATATCTCATGGCATATTACACTATCTCACTGCATAATACACTATCTATGTACCTCATATCTCACTGTTGCATATTACACTATATACCTCATATCGCACTGCATATTACACTAATTACCTCATATTTCACTGCATATTACAATATGTGCTTCATATCTCACTTCATATTACACTATATAAATCATATAGCACTGCATATTACACTAATTACCTCATATTTCACTGCATATTACAATATGTGCTTCATATCTCACTTCATATTACACTATGGCCCTCATTCCGAGTTGATCGGTCGCAAGGCGAATTTAGCAGAGTTACACACGCTAAGCCGCCGCCTACTGGGAGTGAATCTTAGCTTCTTAAAATTGCGACCGATGTATTCGCAATAATGCGATTACTAACTACTTAGCAGTTTCAGAGTAGCTCCAGACTTACTCTGCCTGTGCGATCATTTCAGTGCTTGTCGTTCCTGGTTGACGTCACAAACACACCCAGCGTTCGCCCAGGCACTCCCACCGTTTCTCCGGCCACTCCTGCGTTTTTTCCGGAAACGGTAGCGTTTTCAGCCACACGCCCCTGAAACGCCGTGTTTCCGCCCAGTAACACCCATTTCCTGTCAATCACATTACGATCGCCGGAGCGAAGAAAAAGCCGTGAGTAAAAATACTTTCTTCATAGTAAAGTTACTTGGCGCAGTCGCAGTGCGAACATTGCGCATGCGTACTAAGCGGATTTTCACTGCGATGCGATGAAAAATACCGAGCGAACAACTCGGAATGAGGGCCTATATACATCATATAGCACTGCATATTACACTAATTACCTCATATCACACTGCATATTACACTATGTGCTTCATATCTCACTGCATATTACACTATATACTTTATATCGCACTACATATTACACTATGTACTTCATATCTCACTGCATATTACACTATATACTTTATATCGCACTGCATATTACACTATGTACTTCATATCTCACTGCATATTACACTATATACTTTATATTGCACTACATATTACACTATGTACTTCATATCTCACTGCATATTACACTATATACTTTATATCGCACTGCATATTACACTATGTACTTCATATCTCACTGCATATCTTCTTTATATATAAAAGGCAAAAAAGGAGATTGACTCACTGATTGACTCATCACGAAATCTCTAAGTGTAGGGCCACACAATAGCGACCAAGCGGGTCCCGCTAAACGGGACCCGCTTGGCCGGGAGAGGGGGTCCTGTGTTCACACGGATCCTGTTCTGCAGGATGCCGCAGAACAGGAACCGGCCAGTGACACACAGGATTTCAAAGTAACACAGTCCAGCCGCACTGTGTGAACACATACATTGAAATGTATGTGTTCACATTGAAATCCCGTTGTCCTGCCATCCGGCCCAACCGCAGCATGCTGCGGTCAGACCCGGCGGCGGCAGGACTGCCGCACATGTGAAGGAGCCTGCATAGGCCTTGTGGTTGAAGGCCGTAGCCTTAAACCACAAGGCCTACAATCTTAAAACTTGGCAGGTAGCTTCTCCTTAGGTCCCAGGTGCTTGCTAAGAACCGGTTTTACAAATGTCACTGTCCATCCACGGAAATTGCAAAAAACTGTATGTATGTATGTATGTATGTATGTACAGTATGTATGTATGCATGTATGTATGTATGTATGTATGTGTATATGTATGTTCCAGCATAACTCCGGAATGCCTGTAGCAATTTACACCAAATCTGGTACACATATGACTTACATTCTGGGAACAAACACCGTGGGACTTACAATAAGGGAATGCCTGGAGCAATTTACACTAAACTTGGTACACATATGACTTACAATCTGGGAACAAACACTGTGGGGGTTAAGACACCCCTACGTGTGGGCCAGCAGCCAGGGCCGGCTCCAGGCCTACGAGCACCCTGAGCGAGAAAATTTAAAAGTGCCCCCCCCCCCAGCGCACTCCTGGAAAAGTGGGCGTGGCCTCCTGAAAAGTGGGCGTGGTCTCGCCCCCCAGCAGTGCCAGCTACACATGACATGCCCTCCAGCAGTGCCAGCTACACGTGACATGACTCCCAGCAGTGCCAGCTACACATGATAGTGTTCACTTTTTAGGGCAGGTTGCTGATCACAGGGAGGGCACATTTTTAAGTTAGGTGGGCAAAATGATGTACATATTGTAATGCTTGTTGTTCCCATTTCCACAAGCTAAAGTATGGACAGTGCGCGCCGAAGGCGCGCAGCAAAAATTTAGGGGAGTTACTTCGTGGGGAAGGTGCGTAGCCACATTATAGTGGCAATTCACATTACACCACACAGTAGTGCAGCTAATACACATTGCACCAGGTAGAACCTCCTATAAGAGCACGTTAGACACATTGCGCCAGGTAGAGCACTGAGACACACTGCCCAGCCACAGACGCCTAGCGGGAACACTACATGATATGCCCCCCAGCAGTGCCAGCTACACATGACATGCCCCCCAGCAGTGCCAGCTACACGTGACATGCCCCCCAGCAGTGCCAGCTACATAAATGGCCACACAGTTCCAGATGGATAAATGCCCCCACAGCGCAGATATGCCCCCACAGTGTCAGATACATTAATGCCCTCACAGTGCAAGATATGCCCCCACAGTGCAAGAAATGCCCCCACAGTGCCAGATACATAAATGCCCCCACAGTGCCAGATACATAAATGCCCCCACAGTGCCAGATACATAAATGCCCCCACGGTGCCTGATACATAAATGCCCCCACAGTGCCAGATACATAAATGCCCCCACAGTGCCTGATACATAAATGCCCCCACAGTGCCTGATACATAAATGCCCCCACAGTGCCTGATACATAAATGCCCCCACGGTGCCAGATATGTCCCCACAGTGCCAGATATGCCCCCACAGTGCCAGATATGCCTCCCACAGTGCCAGAAATGCCCCCCACAGTGTCAGAAATGCCCCCCACAGAGCCAGATATGCCCCCACGGTGCCAGAAATGCCCCCACAGAGCCAGATATGCCCCCACAGAGCCAGCTATGCCCCCACAGAAGAAATGCCCCCAGAGCCAGAAATGCCCCCACAGAGCCAGATAAATGCCCCCACAGTGCCAGATAAATGCCCCCACAGTGCAAGATAAATGCCCCCACAGTGCAAGATAAATGCCCCCACAGTGCAATATATGCCCCCACAGTGCAATATATGCCCCCACAGTGCCAGATATGCCCCCACAGTGCCAGAAATGCCCCCCACAGAGCCAGAAATGCCCCCAGTGTGCCAGAAATGCCCCCACAGTGCCAGAAATGCCCCCCACAGAGCCAAAAATGCCCCCAGTGTGCCAGAAATGCCCCCACAGTGCCAGATAAATGCCCCCACAGTGCGGATCCCCCCCCCCCCAAATACCTGCGGCGCTAGGGGGAATGGAGGCAGCAGAAAGCCACACACTGAGAGTTATATAGTGGGAGGAGCAGGGTCCCCAGCAGTACAGAGTATATCAGGAGATGAGTGATGTGTCAGTGAGGACAGGGCTGCATGTGACAGGGGCAGTGACATGATGTCAGGAGGGGGAATGGAGGTAGTATGAACCCACACACTTAGAGTTATATAGTGGAAGTAGCAGGGTTCCCCAGCAGCACAGAGTATATCAGAAGATGCATATTGTATTGCGCTATATAAGAAACTGTAAATAAATCGATAATTTCACAGGGGCAGTGACATGGTGTGAGGAGGGGAATGGAGGCAGCAGGAAGCTACAGACTGAGAATTATATAGTGGGAGGAGCAGGGTCCCCAGCAGCACAGAGTATATCAGGAGATGAGTGATGTGATAGGACAGGGCTGCATGTGACAGGGGCAGTGACATGATGTGAGGAGGGGAATGGAGGCAGCAGGAAGCCACAGACTGAGAGTTGTATGGTGGGAAGAGCAGGGTCCCTTGGGGGCCCAAAAAGGGGTCCGGACACTACACAAAGTGGGTCAGGGAAGCAAGATATGCCTACAGTATATACTAGATCTCCAACCAACGTAAATTAACGAACTATAACTCTAATTTAATATCCTCGTCCCGTAGCGAAGCACGAATATTCAGCTAGTTACACTATATACCTCATATGGCACTGTATATTACACTAGTAATTACCTTATATATCACTGTATAATACACTATGTACTTCATATCGCACTGCATATTACACTTTGCACCTCATATCTCACTGCATATTACACTAATTACCACATATCTCACTGCATATTAACTATATACCTTATATTGCACTACATATTACACTATGTACTTCATATCTCACTGCATATTACACTAATTACCTCATATCTCACTGCATGTTACACTAAGGGGGACATTTACTAAGCAGAGATAAGAGCGGAGAAGTTAGCCAGTGGAGAAGCTGCACCATCAATAGGCAGCTCTGTATAATTTTATAGTAAGCAAATTATAGATGTTACTTCAGTGCTGGTTGGTTGCCATGGGCAACTTCTCCACTAGTTCACTTCTCCGCTCTTATCACTGCTTAGTAAATGTCCCCCTAATTACCTTATATCTCACTGCATATTACACTATGTACTTCATATCTCACTGCATATTACACAAATTACCTCATATATCACTGCATATTACACTATGTACTTCATATCTCACTGCATATTACACTATGTACTTCATATCTCACTGCATATTACACTAATTACCTCATCTCTCACTGCATGTTACACTATATAGCTTATATCGCACTGCATATTACATTATGTACTTCATATCTCACTGCATATTACACTATATACCTCATATCGCACTGCATATTACACTAATTACTTTATATCTCACTGCATATTGCACTATGTACTTCATATTGTGCTGCATATTACACTAATTACCTCATATCTCACTGCATATTACACTATATACTTCATATCTCACTGCATATTGCACTAAGGGGTAGATGTAGTAAGCCTTGGAGAGAGATAAAGCCCAAATCAGCTCCTAAACTGCCATGTTACAGGCTGCATTTGAAAAAAATGTCAGTACTTTATCTCTTTCCAAGGCTTAGCACATAGAGCACTCGGTTCCTCATATTATGCTGCATATATTATATTAGGCACTGATAGACCTAGCACAAGCTAAGGCTCTGGTAATGAGACTGGGCACCATATAAGGCTCTCTGAATAAGACTGGGCACCATATAAAGCTCTGGTAATGAGACTGGCACCATATAAGGCTCTGGTAATGAGACTGGGCATCATATAAGGCTCTGGTAATGAGACTGGGCACCATATAAGGCTCTGTGAATAAGACTGGCACCATATAAGGCTCTGGTCATTAGACTGGGCACCATATAAGGCTCTGGTAATGAGACTGGGCACCATATAAGGCTCTGGTAATGAGACTGGGCACCATATAAAGCTCTGGTAATGAGACTGGCATCATATAAGGCTCTGGTAATGAGACTGGGCATCACATAAGGCTCTGGTAATGAGACTGGGCACCATATAAGGCTCTGGTAATGAGAATGGGCACCATATAAGGCTCTGGTAATGAGACTGGGCATCATATAAGGCTCTGATAATGAGACTGGCACCATATAAGGCTCTGGTAATGAGAATGGGCACCATATAAAGCTCTGGTAATGAGACTGGGCACCATATAAAGCTCTGGTAATGAGACTGGGCACCATATAAGGCTCTGGTAATGAGACTGGACACCATGTAAGGCTCTGGTAATGAGACTGGGCACCATATAAGGCTCTGGTAATGAGAATGGGCACCATATAAGGCTCTGGTAATGAGACTGGGCATCATATAAGGCTCTGATAATGAGACTGGCACCATATAAGGCTCTGGTAATGAGAATGGGCACCATATAAAGCTCTGGTAATGAGACTGGGCACCATATAAGGCTCTGGTAATGAGACTGGGCATCATATAAGGCTCTGTGAATAAGACTGGGCACCATATAAGGCTCTGGTAATGAGACTGGGCATCATATAAGGCTCTGATAATGAGACTGGCACCATATAAGGCTCTGGTAATGAGAATGGGCACCATATAAAGCTCTGGTAATGAGACTGGGCACCATATAAGGCTCTGGTAATGAGACTGGGCATCATATAAGGCTCTGTGAATAAGACTGGGCACCATATAAAGCTCTGGTAATGAGACTGGGCACCATATAAGGCTCTGGTAATGAGACTGGGCACCATATAAGGCTCTGGTAATGAGACTGGGCACCATATAAGGCTCTGGTAATGAGACTGGGCACCATATAAGGCTCTGGTAATGAGACTGGGCATCATATAAGGCTCTGTGAATAAGACTGGGCACCATATAAGGCTCTGGTAATGAGACTGGGCACCATATAAGGCTCTGGTAATGAGACTGGGCACCATATAAGGCTCTGGTAATGAGACTGGGCATCATATAAGGCTCTGTGAATAAGACTGGGCACCATATAAGGCTCTGGTAATGAGACTGGGCACCATATAAGGCTCTGGTAATGAGACTGGGCATCATATAAGGCTCTGTGAATGAGACTGGCACCATATAAAGCTCTGATAATGAGACTGGGCATCATATAAGGCTCTGTGAATAAGACTGGGCACCATATAAAGCTCTGGTAATGAGACTGGGCACCATATAAAGCACTGGTAATGAGACTGTGCACCATATAAGGCTCTGTGAATTAGACTGGCGCCATATAAGGCTCTGGTAATGAGACTGGGCACCATATAAGGCTCTGGTAATGAGACTGGGCATCATATAAGGCTCCGTGAATAAGACTGGACACCATATAAAGCTCTGGTAATGAGACTGGGCACCATATAAGGCTCTGATAATTAGACTGGGCACCATATAAGGCTCTGGTAATGAGACTGGCACCATATAAGGCTCTGGTAATGAGACTGGGCACCATGTAAGGCTCTGGTAATGAGACTGGACACCATGTAAGGCTCTGTGAATAAGACTGGGCACCATATAAAGCTCTGGTAATGAGACTGGGCACCATATAAGGCTCTGAAAATGAGACTGGGCATCATATAAGGCTCTGTTAATAAGACTGGGCACCATATAAAGCTCTGGTAATGAGACTGGGCACCATATAAGGCACTGGTAATGAGACTGGGCATCATATAAGGCTCTGGTAATGAGACTGGGCATCATATAAGGCTCTGTGAATAAGACTGGGCACCATATAAAGCTCTGGTAATGAGACTGGGCACCATATAAGGCTCTGGTAATGAGACTGGGCACCATATAAGGCTCTGGTAATGAGGCTGGGCATCATATAAGGCTCCGTGAATAAGACTGGACACCATATAAAGCTCTGGTAATGAGACTGGGCACCATATAAGGCTCTGATAATTAGACTGGGCACCATATAAGGCTCTGGTAATGAGACTGGCACCATATAAGGCTCTGGTAATGAGACTGGGCACCATGTAAGGCTCTGGTAATGAGACTGGACACCATGTAAGGCTCTGTGAATAAGACTGGGCACCATATAAAGCTCTGGTAATGAGACTGGGCACCATATAAGGCTCTGAAAATGAGACTGGGCATCATATAAGGCTCTGTTAATAAGACTGGGCACCATATAAAGCTCTGGTAATGAGACTGGGCACCATATAAGGCACTGGTAATGAGACTGGGCATCATATAAGGCTCTGGTAATGAGACTGGGCATCATATAAGGCTCTGTGAATAAGACTGGGCACCATATAAAGCTCTGGTAATGAGACTGGGCACCATATAAGGCTCTGGTAATGAGACTGGGCACCATATAAGGCTCTGGTAATGAGACTGGGCACCATATAAGGCTCTGGTAATGAGACTGGGCATCATATAAGGCTCTGTGAATAAGACTGGGCACCATATAAGGCTCTGGTAATGAGACTGGGCACCATATAAGGCTCTGGTAATGAGACTGGGCACCATACAAGGCTCTGGTAATGAGACTGGGCACCATAAATGGCTCTGGTAATGAGACTGGGCACCATATATGGCTCTGGTAATGAGACTGGGCACCATATAAGGCTCTGGTAATGAGACTGGGCACCATATAAAGCTCTGGTAATGAGACTGGGCATCATATAAGGCTCTGTGAATGAGACTGGGCATCATATAAGGCTCTGTGAATAAGACTGGGCACCATATAAGGCTCTGGTAATGAGACTGTGCACCATATAAGGCTCTGGTAATGAGACTGGGCATCATATAAGGCTCTGGTAATGAGACTGGGCACCATATAAAGCTCTGGTAATGAGACTGGGCATCATATAAGGCTCTGTGAATGAGACTGGGCATCATATAAGGCTCTGTGAATAAGACTGGGCACCATATAAGGCTCTGGTAATGAGACTGGGCACCATATAAGGCTCTGGTAATAAGACTGGGCATCATATAAGGCTCTGTGAATGAGACTGGGCACCATATAAAGCTCTGATAATGAGACTGGGCATCATATAAGGCTCTGTGAATAAGACTGGCACGATATAAGGCTCTGGTAATGAGACTGGGCACCATATAAGGCTCTGGTAATGAGACTGGGCATCATATAAGGCTCTGTGAATAAGACTGGACACCATATAAAGCTCTGGTAATGAGACTGAGCACCATATAAGGCTCTGGTAATTAGACTGGGCACCATATAAGCTCTGGTAATGAGACTGGCACCATATAAGGCTCTGGTAATGAGACTGGGCACCATGTAAGGCTCTGTGAATGAGACTGGCACCATATAAAGCTCTGGTAATGAGACTGGGCACCACATAAGGCTCTGTGAATGAGACTGGCACCATATAAAGCTCTGATAATGAGACTGGGCATCATATAAGGCTCTGCGAATTAGACTGGACACCATATAAAGCTCTGGTAATGAGACTGGGCACCATATAAGGCTCTGGTAATTAGACTGGGCACCATATAAGGCTCTGGTAATGAGACTGGCACCATATAAGGCTCTGGTAATGAGACTGGGCACCATGTAAGGCTCTGGTAATGAGACTGGTCACCATGTAAGGCTCTGTGAATGAGACTGGCACCATATAAAGCTCTGGTAATGAGACTGGGCACCACATAAGGCTCTGTGAATGAGACTGGCACCATATAAAGCTCTGATAATGAGACTGGCACCATATAAAGCTCTGATAATGAGACTGGCACCATATAAGGCTCTGGTAATGAGACTGGGCATCATATAAGGCTCTGTGAATAAGACTGGACACCATATAAAGCTCTGGTAATGAGACTGGGCACCATATAAGGCTCTGGTCATTAGACTGGGCACCATATAAGGCTCTGGTAATGAGACTGGCACCATATAAGGCTCTGGTAATGAGACTGGGCACCATGTAAGGCTCTGGTAATGAGACTGGGCACCACTTAAGGCTCTGGTAATGAGACTGGGCACCATATAAGGCTCTGTGAATGAGACTGGCACCATATAAAGCTCTGATAATGAGACTGGCACCATATAAAGCTCTGATAATGAGACTGGCACCATATAAGGATCTGGTAATGAGACTGGGCACCATATAAGGCTCTGGTAATGAGACTGGGCACCATATAAGGCTCTGGTAATGAGACTGGCACCATATAAAGCTCTGTGAATGAGATTAGGCACCACATAAGGCTCTGTGAATGAGACTGGCACCATATAAAGCTCTGATAATGAGACTGGCACCATATAAAGCTCTGATAATGAGACTGGCACCATATAAGGCTCTGGTAATGAGACTGGGCACCATATAAGGCTCTGGTAATGAGACTGGGCACCATATAAGGCTCTGGTAATGAGACTGGGCACCATATAAAGCTCTGTGAATGAGACTGGGCACCATATAAAGCTCTGTGAATGAGACTGGCACCATATAAAGCTCTGTGAATGAGACTGGACACCAGATATGTTTATGCTTATTAGTATGGATACCAGAAGAGGTGCTGTATATTGGACTGGGCATAAATTATGACTCTGCATGTTAGACTGGTGCTAGGTTAAGGCTCTGCATGTTAAACTAAATCCTAGTTATGTTTCTGGTATTTATACTGGCCTGGGCATGGCCTTAGGCTCTGCATGATAGACTGGGCACCAGATAAGGCTCTACAGACTGGATCCCAGTTATATTTCTGCATAATAGGTTAAATACCAGAAGACACTAAACAATGCAGTGTAATTTTCTCGCAAATTGATTTTTTCACGGAAGCTGCTACAGCAAAATATGCTAAATCGGTTGCAGCTCAGAATCAGCTGTCATTTATCCTCCAGTCCCATCATGTCATTTAGCCCCAGGGGATTCAGGTAGGTATTTGGATAAGAAGATGTTTAAAGATCGCTATCAGCACTTTTTTTGTTGTTGCTGTTGCACTAGTGTTCCCAGCAAGCTCTGTCAATCTTAAGCGGCTTGGTTACCCCGTTTTTTGTAGAACTACACGTGCCAGTATAATCATGGCATGTAGTGTAATAGCATACTGTATCGTGGAATAAAAATATCAAGAGACACCTGTAGCGACCCGGGCAGCGAAGAGGTTCTCCCAGCCAGCCGCAGGATCTGCGCTGGCCGGGAGGTACTCCTGAAATGCAAAAGCATCGCCGATGTGCAATCGTTTTGTACTTCTGCGGGGGGAGGGGGGGCGGCACTGACATGCGGGGCGGACTAGCCCTGTGCTGGCCGTCCCCCCGCATGTCTGAGTGCCTGATCGTAGCTGTGCTAAATTTAGCACAGTTACGATCAACGCGGAATGACCCCCATTGGCCGGATCTGTCATTTTATGAAATCGGGCGCTTCGGGCGTGAACTGTGAAGTGTGCAGGATGGGGAAATATACCAGGGATAGCACAGGGAGGGGGCGAGACTAGTCTTTATTTTGTGTTGGGTAGTATGGGGGTAATTCTGAGTTGATCGCAGCAGGAATTTTGTTAGCAGTTGGGCAAAACCATGGGGGTCATTCCGAGTTGTTCGCTCGTTTTTTTTCCCGCTACGGAGCGATTAGTCGCAAACTGCGCATGCACAATGTACGCAGCGCGCCTGCACCAAGTAAATTAGCTCAAAAGTTTGGTATTTTACTCACGGCGTAACAAAGTTTTTTCATCGATCTGCTGATCGTAGTGTGATTGACAGGAAGTGGGTGTTTCTGGGCGGAAACTGACTGTTTTCTGGGAGTGTGCGGAAAAACGCAGGCGTGTCAGGGAAAAATGCGGGAGTGTCTGGAGAAACGGGGGAGTGGCTGGGCGAACGCTGGGTGTGTGTGTGACGTCAAACCAGGAACGAAACTGACTGAACTGATCGCAGTGTAGGAGTAAGTCTCGAGCTACTCAGAAACTGCTAAGAATTTTCTGGGGGTGATTCCGAGTTGTTCGCTCGCTAGCTGCTTTTAGCAGCATTGCACACGCTAAGCCGCCGCCCCCTGGGAGTGTATCTTAGCTTAGCAGAATTGCGAACGAAAGATTAGCAGAATTGCGAATAGAAATTTCTTAGCAGTTTCTGAGTAGCTCCAGACTTACTCCTACACTGCGATCAGTTCAGTCAGTTTCGTTCCTGGTTTGACGTCACAAACACTCCCAGCGTTCGCCCAGACACTCCCCCGTTTCTTCAGACACTCCCGCGTTTTTCCCTGACACGCCTGCGTTTTTCCGCATACTCCCAGAAAACGGTCAGTTTCCGCCCAGAAACACCCACTTCCTGTCAATCACACTACGATCAGCAGAACGATTAAAAAACTTTGTTACGCCGTGAGTAAAATACCAAACTTTTGCGCTAATTTACTTGGCGCAGGCGCGCTGCGTACATTGCGCATGCGCAGTTTGCGACTAATCGCTCCATAGCGGAAAAAAATAAAGAGCGAACAACTCGGAATGACCCCCTCTATTCGCAATTCTGCTAATCTTTTGTTCGCAATTCTGCTAAACTAAGATACACTCCCAGAGGGCGGAGGCTTAGCGTGTGCAATGCTGCTAAAAGCAGCTAGCGAGCGAACAACTCGGAATGACCACCCATGTGCACTGCAGGTGGGACAGATGTAACATGTGCAGAGAGAGTTAGATTCGGGTGTGGTGAGTTCAAACTGCAATCTAAATTGCACTGTAAAAATAAAGCAGCCAGTATTTACCCTGCACAGTAACAAAATAACCCACCTAAATCTAATTCTCTCTGCACATGTTACATCTGCCCCCCCCCCCCCCCCATGCAGTGCACATGGTTTTGCCCAACTGCTAAAAACTTTCCTGCTGCGATCAACTTGGAATTATCCCCTATATGTCATCATTTTAACGTATCATCCTTGGTTGGCCAACGGTGATTTACCTTCTCCTGGCAGCTGCAGCAGTGGTCATGTGATTATCACTTCGGGGTCAGACTTCCGATCCTCCATTGTTCTGGTATTTGTATGCTATCCTTTACCCCTCCCTCTAGTCCTATTTTCCCTCGACAGCCTAACCCTAACCCTCCCGTCTGCAGCCTAACCATAACCTTCTCTCACCCCGCAGCCTAATCCTAATCTCCCCTCCTGCAGCCTAACCCTCCTGCCTGCAGCCTAACCCTAACCTCCCCTCCTGCAGCCTAACCCTCCTGCCTGCTGCCTAACCCTAACCTTCTCTCACCCCGCAGGCTAACCCTAACCTCCCCTCCTGCAGCCTAACTGTAACCCTCCCGTGCGAAGCCTAACCTCCCCTCCCGCAGCCTAACCCTCGTGCCTGCAGCCTAACCATAACCTCCCTTCCCGCAGCCTAACTCTCCTGCCTGCAGCCTAACCCTAACATCCCCTCCCGCAACCTAACTCTTCTGCCTGCAGCCTAACCCTCCTGCCTGCAGCCTAACCCTAACCTCCCCTCCCGCAACCTAACTCTTCTGCCTGCGGCCTAACCCTCCTGCCCGCAGCCTAACCCTCCTGTCCGCAGCCTAACCCTTACCTCCCCTCCCACAGCCTAACCCTCCTGCCTGCAGCCTAACCATAACCTTCTCTCACCCCACAGCCTATCCCTAACCTCCACTCCTGCAGCCTAACCCTCCCGTTCACAGCCTAATCCTAACCTCCCCTCCCACTGCCTAACCCCCTACCACAGCCTAACTGTAACCCTCCCGTGTGAAGCCTAACCTCCCCTCCCACAGCCTAACCCTCGTGCCTGCAGCCTAACCATAACCTCCCTTCCCGCAGCCTAACTCTCCTGCCTGCAGCCTAACCCTAACATCCCCTCCCGCAACCTAACTCTTCTGCCTGCAGCCTAACCCTCCTGCCTGCAGCCTAACCCTAACCTCCCCTCCCGCAACCTAACTCTTCTGCCTGCGGCCTAACCCTCCTGCCCGCAGCCTAACCCTCCTGTCCGCAGCCTAACCCTTACCTCCCCTCCCACAGCCTAACCCTCCTGCCTGCAGCCTAACCATAACCTTCTCTCACCCCACAGCCTATCCCTAACCTCCACTCCTGCAGCCTAACCCTCCCGTTCACAGCCTAATCCTAACCTCCCCTCCCACTGCCTAACCCCCTACCACAGCCTAACTGTAACCCTCCCGTGTGAAGCCTAACCTCCCCTCCCACAGCCTAACCCTCGTGCCTGCAGCCTAACCTTAGCCTCCCTTCCCGCAGCCTAACCCTCCTGCCTGCAGCCTAACCCTAACCTCCCCTCCCGCAGCCTAACTCTTTTGCCTGCAGCCTAACCCTCCTGCCTGCAGCCTAACCCTAACCTCCCCTCCGCCAGCCTAAACTCCTGCCCGCAGCCTAACCTAACCTTCTCTCTCCCCGCAGCCTTACCCTAACCTCCCCTCCCGCAGCCTAACCCTCCTGCCCGCAGCCTAACCCTAACCTTCTCTCTCCCCGCAGACTTACCCTAACCTCCCCTCCGGCAGCCTTACCCTAACCCTCCCGTCCGCAGCCTAACCCTAACCTCCCCTCCCACAGCCTAACCCCCTACTACAGCCTAACCCTAACCCTCCCATCCGCAGCCTAACCCTAACCTCCCCTCCCACAGCCTAACCCCCTACTACAGCCTAACCCTAACCCTCCCGTGTGAAGCCTAACCTCCCCTCTCACAGCCTAACCCCAACCTTCCCTCCAACAGCCTAACCATAACCTCCCCTCCCGCAGCCTAACCATCCTGCCTGCAGCCTAACCCTAACCTCCACTCACACAGCCTAACCCCAACCTTCCCTCCAACAGCCTAACCCTAACCTCCTCTCCCGCAGCCTAACCCTCCTGCCTGCAGCCTAACCCTAACCTCCCCTCCCGCAGCCTAACTCTTCTGCCTGCAGCCTAACCCTCCTACCTGCAGCCTAACCCTAACCTCCCCTCCCGCAGCCTAACCCTCCTGCCCGCAGCCTAACCTAACCTTCTCTCTCCCCGCAGCCTTACCCTAACCTCCCCTCCCACAGCCTAACCCTCCTGCCCGCAGCCTAACCCTAACCTTTTCTCTCCCCGCAGACTTACCCTAACCTCCCCTCCCGCAGCCTAACCCTAACCCTCCCGTCCGCAGCCTAACCCTAACCTCCCCTCCCTACCGTGTGAAGCCTAACCTCCCCTCTCACAGCCTAACCCTAACCTCCCCTCCTGCAGCCTAACCCCAACCTTCCCTCCAACAGCCTAACCCTAACCTCCTCCCCCGCAGCCTAACCCTCCTGCCTGCAGCCTAACCCTAACCTCCACTCCGCAGCCTAACTCTTCTGCCTGCAGCCTAACCCTCCTGCCTGCAGCCTAACCCTAACCTCCCCTCCCGCAGCCTAACCCTCCTGCCCGCAGCCTAACCTAACCTTCTCTTTCCCCGCAGCCCTACCCTAACCTCCCCACCCGCAGCCTAACCCTCCGGGCCGCAGCCTAACCCTAACCTTCTCTCTCCCCGCAGAGTTACCCTAACCTCCCCTCCAGCAGCCTAACCCCAACCTCCCCTCCAACAGCCTAACCCTAACCTCCCCTCCCGCAGCCTAACCATCCTGCCTGCAGCCTAACCCTAACCTCCACTCCCACAGCCTAACCCCAACCTTCCCTCCAACAGCCTAACCCTAACCTCCCCTCCCGCAGCCTAACCCTCCTGCCTGCAGCCAGTGCCGTTTCTTGCGGCGGGCGAGCCGTGCAACCGCACGGGGCGCCCGCCGCGGCACTTTGCAGGTCCCGGTTTCCCTGTTCTCCGTCTTTCTGAGTACTCTTGCTCGGGGGGCGGAGTTTCACGGAATGACGCGGTTGCGTCGTGACGTCACGACGCAATCGCGTCATTCCGTGAAACTCCGCCCCCCGAGCAGGAGTACTCGAGAAGACGGAGGAGGGCTGGAAGGAGGAGGCGCGAGGAAGCTGGAAGGAGGAGGCGCGACGAGGAAGGAGAGACGGCCAACCCGAAGAGCGGGAAGATCCTTCATATGTAAGTTGTCTCTCTCTCCCTTCCTCCCCCCCACTTGACACTTGCCTGCCAGCTGCCACACTGTGTAAAATTTGGACTCTTGCCTGCTGCACTTTGTAATTGGGGACACTTGTCTGCTGCACTGTGTAATTGGGGACACTTGCCTGCTGCACTGTGTAATTGGGGACACTTGTCTGCTGCACTGTGTAATTGGGGACACTTGTCTGCTGCACTGTGTAATTGGGGACACTTGCCTGCTGCACTGTGTAATTGGGGACACTTGCCTGCTGCACTGTGTAATTGGGGACACTTGCCTGCTGCACTTTGTAATTGGGGACACTTGTCTACTGCACTGTGTAATTGGGGACATTTGTCTGCTGCACTGTGTAATTGTAGACACTTGTCTGCTGCACTGTGTAATTGGGGACACTTGCCTGCTGCACTGTGTAATTGGGGACACTTGCCTGCTGCACTGTGTAATTGGGGACACTTGCCTGCTGCACTGTGTAATTGGGGACACTTGTCTGCTGCACTGTGTAATTGGGGACACTTGCCTGCTGCACTGTGTAATTGGGGACACTTGCCTGCTGCACTGTGTAATTGGGGACACTTGCCTGCTGCACTGTGTAATTGGGGACACTTGTCTGCTGCACTGTGTAATTGGGGACACTTGCCTGCTGCACTGTGTAATTGGGGACACTTGTCTCCTGCACTGTGTAATTGGGGACACTTGTCTGCTGCACTGTGTAATTGGGGACACTTGCCTGCTGCACTGTGTAATTGGGGACACTTGCCTGCTGCACTGTGTAATTGGGGACACTTGTCTGCTGCACTGTGTAATTGGGGACACTTGCCTGCTGCACTGTGTAATTGGGGACACTTGCCTGCTGCACTGTGTAATTGGGGACACTTGCCTGCTGCACTTTGTAATTGGGGACACTTGTCTACTGCACTGTGTAATTGGGGACATTTGTCTGCTGCACTGTGTAATTGGGGACACTTGTCTGCTGCACTGTGTAATTGGGGACACTTGCCTGCTGCACTGTGTAATTGGGGACACTTGTCTGCTGCACTGTGTAATTGTAGACACTTGTCTGCTGCACTGTGTAATTGGGGACACTTGCCTGCTGCACTGTGTAATTGGGGACACTTGTCTGCTGCACTGTGTAATTGGGGACACTTGCCTGCCATAATGTGTAAAATGGGGACTCTTGCCTGCCGCAATGTGTAAAATGGGGACTCTTGCCTGCCGCAATGTGTAAAATGGGGACTCTTGCCTGCCGCAATATGTAAAATGGGGACTCTTGCCTGCCTACTGTGTAAAATGGGGACACGTGCCTGCCGCAATGTGTAAAATGGGGACTCTTGCCTGCCGTAATGTGTAAAATGGGGACTCTTGTCTGCCTACTGTGTAAAATGGGGACACGTGCCTGCCGCAATGTGTAAAATAGGGACTCTTGCCTGCCGTAATGTGTAAAATGGGGACTCTTGCCTGCCTACTGTGTAAAATGGGGACTCTTGCCTGCCTACTGTGTAAAATGGGGACATGTGCCTGCGTAATGTGTAAAATGGGGACTCTTGCCTGCCGCAATGTGTAAAATGGGGACTCTTGCCTGCCGCAATTTGTAAAATGGGGACTCTTGCCTGCCGCAATATGTAAAATGGGGACTCTTGCCTGCCTACTGTGTAAAATGGGGACACGTGCCTGCCGCAATGTGTAAAATGGGGACTCTTGCCTGCCGTAATGTGTAAAATGGGGACTCTTGCCTGCCTTCTGTGTATAATGGGGACACGTGCCTGCCGCAATGTGTAAAATAGGGACTCTTGCCTGCCGTAATGTGTAAAATGGGGACTCTTGCCTGCCTACTGTGTAAAATGGGGACTCTTGCCTGCCTACTGTGTAAAATGGGGACATGTGCCTGCGTAATGTGTAAAATGGGGACTCTTGCCTGCCGCAATGTGTAAAATGGGGACTCTTGCCTGCCGCAATTTGTAAAATGGGGACTCTTGCCTGCCGCAATATGTAAAATGGGGACTCTTGCCTGCCTACTGTGTAAAATGGGGACACGTGCCTGCCGCAATGTGTAAAATGGGGACTCTTGCCTGCCGTAATGTGTAAAATGGGGACTCTTGCCTGCCTACTGTGTAAAATGGGGACATGTGCCTGCGTAATGTGTAAAATGGGGACTCTTGCCTGCCGCAGTGTGTAAAATGGGGGTCTTTTTTTTTTTTTTTTCCTGTGGTGGCCGTGATATCAGATGAGGCCACGGCCATTTTAATGAGACCACGCCCATTTTAATGAGGCCGCACCCCCTTGTCGGGAGCAGGCGCGCACATTTTTTTTTTTAGATCTTGGGGGGGGGGGGGGGGGGGGGGGGGCGCATTTTTACATCTCGCACTGGGAGCCAAATTACATAGAAACAGCCCTGCCTGCAGCCTAACCCTAACCTCCACTCCCACAGCCTAACCCCCCACCACAGCCTAAACCTAACCTCCCCTCCCACAGCCTAACCCCAACCTTCCCTCCAACAGCCTAACCCTAACCTCCCCTCCCGCAGCCTAACCCTCCTGCCTGCAGCCTAACCCTAACCTCCACTCTCAAAGCCTAACCCCCCCACCACAGCCTAACCCTAACCTCCCCTCCCACATCCTAACCCCCCCCCCCACCACAGCCTAACCCTAACCTCCCCTCCCACATCCTAACCCCCCCACCAAAGCTTAACCCTAACCTCCACTCCCACAGCCTAACCCCAACCTACCCTCCAACAGCCTAACCCTAACCTCCCCTCCCGCAGCCTAACCCTCCTGCCTGCAGCCTAACCCTAACCTCCACTCTCAAAGCCTAACCCCCCCCACCACAGCCTACCCCTAACCTCCCCTCCCACATCCTAACCCCCCCCCCCCACCACAGCCTAACCCTAACCTCCCCTCCCACATCCTAACCCCCCCACCAAAGCTTAACCCTAACCTCCACTCCCACAGCCTAACCCCAACCTACCCTCCAACAGCCTAACCCTAACCTCCCCTCCCACAGCGTAACCCTCCTGCCTGCAGCCTAACCCTAACCTCCACTCTCAAAGCCTAACCCCCCCACCACAGCCTAACCCTAACCTCCCCTCCCACATCCTAACCCCCCCCCCCCCACCACAGCCTAACCCTAACCTCCCCTCCCACATCCTAACCCCCCCCACCAAAGCTTAACCCTAACCTCCACTCCCACAGCCTAACCCCAACCTTCCCTCCAACAGCCTAACCCTAACCTCCCCTCCCGCAGCGTAACCCTCCTGCCTGCAGCCTATCCATAACCTCCCCTCTCACAGCCTAACCGCCCACCACAGCCTAACCCTAACCTCCCCTCCAGCAGCCTAACTCTAACCTCCCCCGCAGCCTAACAATCCTGCCTGCAGCCTAAACCTAATGTCAACATTTCGAAAATATTGACATTTCACCTGCCGACATTCCGAGAATGTCGACACATTTACCCGTGTCGACATCATAACTGTCGACATTGTGTTGTCGCCATGATGAATGAAAACATTGCCATCGTCGACCTTTTGACTACATCCCCTTATTTTACGTGATGCTTTTACCTGGTCTCAGCACTTGAGATGGAACGCATGGAGAGATGATCACATTATTATCCGTCTATCATCCAGTTTTATATCTTGGTTTTCACCTAACACTGTACCCCCAGTAAAAGTGTCAGGGAGCGAGGTAACACTATACGCAGCGTGGGGCGGTGAGGGCTTTATTCCTACAGAGTCTAGGGAGGAGGAGCCAGCTGCGCCTTCGAGTGTTGGAAAACAGCTATGTGACGTTTGCCTGGTTTACATCAGCCCTGCCACCAGCAATCAGGATAATACAGCAGTAAGTGACGGTACAGTAGTTATGCTGCCGCCCACCTGGGACTACAGTGCATACAGTAATCAGCAAAGCCCTGATTGCAGAATTATGACTGTTCCAAGCGTTATTTGGTTATACATTTTCCAGACAGCGGCACTTGGACTTCAGGAAATTGGTCACGATTCAGCAGCTGAAAGACGTCTGCTTGGTATAAATCAATGATTGCCCCCAGACTGTGTCAGACACGGAACACTGAAGTAACCATCTGACTGCAGTGAGGAAGGGCGCGAGCGATGTTTATTTTCTCTCCGCAGGAAGGTGCAAGCCTGACGGCAAACGCTCCGCAGCCCTGAACGTCTCAGCAGGCGGCAGCCACAGGACATGCTCCGAGCCAAGTTCACAACATCAAAGGTTCGGTGTTCTGTTCCGTGCGTCGGCTGCCAGCACGAAGTACATATAACCACGTCCAACCACGTCCTAGCATCCAGTGCTTTGTGAACACAAACATCCAGTACTTTCTGCCTGTCCTGAATTCTTAGAGAGGGAGAAACACTGCAGTAAACTGGTGAATACTTTCCATGGGGCCTGTTCACTTCCCCGAGGGAAAACGGTCATCCTTTGCAGAAGCGACAAATTATGTCTTACGTCTATTTACTAAGCCTCAAATGGAGATAAAGTGGACGGAGATAAAAGTGCCAGCCAATCAGCTCCTAACTGCCAGGTCACAGGCTGAGTTTGAAAAATGACAGTTGGGAGCTGGTTGGCTGGTACTTTATCTCCACCCAAGGCTTAGTAAATAGACCCATATGCCTTCCGTCTATTTACGTACCTGACTTTTTTGCACGGGAGAAAAACAGGTTTGGCATGTAAGGACTCTGCCCATTGAAAAGCATTGGCTGCGCTCGGAAGCCCATCTGACACAAGGCCAATTCATTACCAAAAGCAATACCAGCGGTGATAAAAGCCAAGAGGAGAGTTGCCACCACTGATGGACCTACCCAACCCATCACGCAGAGGTCCTCCAAGCAGCGGGAACGGAGCAGGTGCACGAATTCTGCTCATGACCAGAGGAGCTGAGGCTTCTGACCAATCAGGAGCCTTGTTTAATATATACTAGTAGTCATTTGGAGTTTGAACTCAGCACCCAATTTTCAGTACCCAGTGTGGAGAGACGGCTACACTCCCTGCTCGGAGGTGCCCGGTAAGGGAGAGGTCTTCACTGCTTCATGGGTGTGTCCCCAAATAACTGGGGTTGTCTAAAGCGACCCCCCCCCCCTGCTCATACCATAAGCACATCAACGCAGCGCCACCATCTGACAACAAGGTAGTAAGACATGATGCGCCCTGAAAACTATCCACAGCCCCTACCCTGGCCTGTACGAGGGGCGAGTGTTACACATGAAACAGATAAGGGGGACATTTACTAAGCAGTGATAAGAGCGGAGAAGTGAGCCAGTGGAGAAGTTGTCCCATCAGCCAATCAGCAGCTCTGTATCATTTTATAGTATGCAAATTATAGATGTTACTTCAGTGCTGATTGGTTGCCATGGGTAACTTCTCCACTGGCTCACTTCTCCGCTCTTATCACTGCTTAGTAAATGTCCCCCTAAATGAACGTAGGATAGTCAGATTTTCTCTACTGTTATTGGAGGGTGACAGCACATACAACGTGGAAGTCCGTGAAACAATCAGAGCAATTCCCCAACATTTACACAAGGAATCAATTACGCACGGAAATAAGGCAAGTCGCGCTGTACCTATCAGTAAGAGAAAACAGATTTTGTGTGTCAGTAAGTGCAGTAAGCGGGGAGCCGGGAACAGAACTCGCTGTAAGAAACACACGTCGGTCTAATAAAACACACTCGTTTTATATAATTTCCATGCAGAAATCACTGCGTATTACAGCACCGCGCCTGGTTCCCAACATATACCAAACGCAGTTTACAGGCATGTCGTGCCCAGAAGTACAGAGAGGATCTAGCTGATAACGTGCAATTAATTTATTCGTGTTTCATCTTGTTCCAGTGAAACCGATACAATTCCCTGTGACGTCGTAAGTTCTGGCGGAGTTCCTTCCCACGCACTCACGCACTGAGATCATGTAATTCTCCCTGAGATTTCCTCCTTTCTACCCCTCTCTGCATCATACTGTAGGAAGGCCGCCTGTGGAAATATGAGCTCTGGCATGAACCGGCCTCAATGTCACTCTCTGGATGTGCATTGGGAATACTGTACCAGTTATTAGGGCTAATTGTGGTGATAGTAGAATGGCACCTGAAGATATAATCACAACTACAGTGTAATACACTGTCCCAGGGGATCTGCAGGAGGGAGATGTACTAAAGCTTGGAGACATGGAAAGTACTCACCAAGCAGCTCCTAACTGCCATGTCAGAGGCTGTGTTTGAAAAATGACAGTTAGGAGCTGATTGGCAGGCAGTTTATTCTGCTCCACTTTATCGCTTAGTATGAGATAAAGAAATGGAATTTTAACAAAGGCACAGTTACCTACTGTCCGACAGCAGTCGAGCAGTATGATGGTCACGTCTGGGTGCTCTACTGTATGTCGCCCTTATCGTTCAGCAGCTATTTGTGTTTTGTCATGTTGTTACCACTGCCTTTCACTCCTACTTGTGCGTCCGGAGGGATTTTTCTTCATGTGGAGGGGTCTGATGATCTACAAGGTGCTTGTGGGGGCACTGGTGACATAAATCGGCATATGGAGGTGGTCTGATGGCCTGTAAGGTGCATGTGGGGGCACTGGTGGCATATAAAGGGGCATGTGGAGAGTTTGATGGCCTATATGGTGCATGTAGGGGGCAATGGTGGCATATAAATGGGCATGTGGAGGGTCTGATGGCCTATAAGGTGCATGTGGGGGCTCTGATGGCATATAAAAGGGACATGCTGAGGTGTCTGATGGCCTATATCGTGCATGTGGCATATAAAGAGGCATGTGGAGGGTCTGATGGCCTATAAGATGCATGTGGGGGTCTCTGATGGCATATAAGGTGCATGTGGGGGCTCTGATGGCATATAAAGGGGCATGTGGCAGGTCTGATGGCCTATAAGGTGCATGTGGGTGGCTCTGATGGCATATAAAGGGGCATGCGGCGGGTCTGATGGCTTATAAGGTGCATGTGGGGAGCTCAGATTGGCATATAAGGTCCATGTGGGGGCTCTGATGGCATATAAAGGGGCATGTGGCGGGTCTGATGGCCTATAAGGTGCATGTGGGGGGCTCTGATGGCATATAAATGGACATGTGGAGGTGTCTTATGGCCTACATCTCCCGTTTATGTGCACATGCGGTGCGGCTGTGTGTGGCACCAAGCACAAAGTGAACGGGCGTGTGTGCATTTAACTAGAAAAACAACAGATTGATGTTTCCTTTGCGCCTTAACCAAAAAACTGCAGCTGAGGTCCAAACTCTCAAGAGTACCAACACTTGACAAATTCTAGAGACACAAACACAAAAGGAGTGGTCCACCAGCGCTGTTTATATAGAGAGTTCAAGCATTCAATCAATAGATGACTTGATGTAATTCCTGCTTGTCAGATTTACCTTACTCACCGCCGTACAGTGAGATTTCCTCCTATAAAGGTATCTTTTTCCTAGGAAACAGACATCATAGGGTCATAGGGTAATTTTATCATTTCCGCCATCGCGGTGACACGCAAACAGGAAGTAAAACTCTTCCTTATCCGTACTGTCCGTATTCTCAGTGGAACGCAACCATTCATTGTGTTTAGATTTATTCCGAGATTTATACCGTATATGGCCACAAAGAGAAAGAGAAAGACAAGAAAATTTTAGCATTTCCACCATATTATTTACCGTGCTAAATGCATACAATAAAACAAAGAGCTTTTTATTTTTTCATTTATCTTCTCTATAAAAACCACTTGGTCTCAAAGTCGGCATTAAGCCCTCTAGGGGATAAGGTCTTTAAATCATTAATATTTTTGAATACATGGGAGTTATAGATATGTATTTAGAGCATGATAAGTTGAATAGTATGTAATATTCCGGGTTCACAGGTCTCTTTTAATGATGAATACTGATGTCATGTAACGATTGGCTGCAGATCACATGGTTAGGCTCAGTTGGTATAAATATTTGTACTGGGCTTACACACTTCACACCCTGAGGAAGGAAACATTTCCGAAACGCGTTGGTGTTTGGAGGTACAGGGATCCCCACTATCACGTACATAAGGAGTAAGATCTTTTTCTCAAACTTACCCATTTTTCAATTTTTTCCCGGGACTAATTTAGCTACTGGCTAATGTTTGGAGTCCTTGTGGAGTGAAGTGGTGTAATCCCTGTTTTTTATGTATTTTATCTTTTTGTAATAAAACGCTTTTTATGGAGATCTAATGGTCCAGTCATAATTATCGTGAGGAGTAATCCCTGGATATATGTGGAGAAGCCTGGTGCCGTTACAAAGAAACCTTTATATGAACATAGGGCTCGCAATATTGGTGAGTGAAATTTCATATGACCCTATGATGTCTGTTTCCTAGGAAAAAGATACCTTTATAGGAGGAAATCTCACTGTACGGCGGTGAGTAAGGTACATCTGACAAGCAGGAATTACATCAAGTCATCTATTGATTGAATGCTTGAACTCTCTATATAAACAGCGCTGGTGGACCACTCCTTTTGTGTTTGTGTGTGCATTTAAGGTTAGTGCGCACCTTAGACACGAATATGGTCATGGCAAATAAGGCATGAATGCACTAAAGCCACGATGAGCTACATCTATATATGGTGTATGTGGGGACTCTGATGGCATATAAAGGGGCATTTGGAGGGGTCTAATGGACTATAGGGTGCATGTAGGGGTTCTGATATGGAAAATAGACAATACACAGATTGACAGTCATTAGGTCGACAGTCAAAAGGTCGACAGGTTCAAAAGGGTGATAGTCAAAAGTCCGACAAGGTCAAATGGTCGACAATTAAAAGGGCGACAGTGTCAAAATGTCGACAGTCAAAAGGTCGGCAAGGTCAAAAGGTCGACACAAAATTTGGGTGTTGTTTTGTGGGTTTTTTTAAAAAAATTACCGCTATTTTTTTAAAATGCGTCCCCTCGTAGGCTCGCTTTGCTCGCCATTCTTCGCTCGCGGTGGCTCGCTCCACTTCACTCGCCACAAGGTTACTAATGGTGATAGTTTGGGACATAGATAGTCAATTTTTTTTAAATGCATTCCCTCGTGGGCTCTCTTCACTAAGGTTACTAAAGGTAATAGTCTGTAACATGGATAATAATTTATGCAGCAAAAGTTGTAAACATTTTAAAAAACCCTAAAGAATATGTGTGGAGGTGAGGCGCACCTGGAAATCCCACTCTCATTATGTTCCAGGATGGTCTTCTGAGCAGACACAGGGCCCAGCACAGTGACGCACCATGTGGAGAAGTGAAGGAGGGGGGAGAGGAACCTCGGAAAGGCTATGAGGCCCAGCGATGCCATGGTCCGTCCCTGGCTCAGAGAATCTGGGCATCAGACACTATGACAGAACACTGCAAGCAATACCATCAGGAGTGACCTGATTGCTGTGTATGACGCATGTAGGGACCTGCACATACTCGTCTGGCACCTCAAAATGTTTTGCTTTTCCACCAGTGAAACAAGATGGTCGTCTAACCTTGAAGACGCCTCTGTAGGCTGACAGTGTACTTACCTGCACTTTGAGATGGATAGATTTCCAGAGGAGCACTGTGCAAACCTCACATTGAAATCTGCCCTTTTACCACTTCAGTAATACCCCTTTCAATGCAATAAACGTTTCCGCTTTTCTCCTGCAGTACTTCTAAGGACTGTTTATGAATTATGGAGACAAGAAACTACTGGATGAATTTGGATGGCGTTCTCACTGTTGTATAGCTTAGTGCAGGGTCGGACTGGCCCACAGGGGTACCAGGGAAAACACTGGTAGGCCCCACTGCCTGGGGGCCCACTCCTTCCTCTAGGGATCAGGTTCCAGACTGTGCACTTGTATTATACATGGTAGATATGTTGCATTACACTGCACTAGACTATTGTGTATTTCAAGCCTCTGCGGACACTGGCCACACCCACTTTGTAGGCTGGCCACACCCCTAAGTATGGGCCCCTATAACTGCATCCCCCCGGTGGACCCTTCATGCCCCAGTCCGACACTGGCTCAGTGACCTAGAAAGAAACTGAGGTACGTATGATCTCGATGTAACATCATGGAGAGGAGCAATGAAGGAAAAACCAGACGCTTGGCACTGAAAGCTGATGTTCTGATCATGCTTCTGTGGAACCTGACTCCGCAACGGAACCCGACTTAAAGTGACTGCTCTGCAGAGGAACCTAATTGAGGCAGAGATTCTAACGGAATGTGGCGCAGGTGAGACCCCTTATCCCCAGCAATTTTCCTCTTCAGTTCAAGTGCCTGCAGTTTCCTGTAAGCGTCTGCTTCGCTATGACAATCAACAGGTCGCAAGGGCAAACGCTCAGAGCTGCAGGCGTAGATCTCAGGACCAGCTGCTTCTCCCAGGGGCAGCATTACATGGCTTGCTCATGAGTTAGTAGCCCCAAGCATCTTTGTGTGTAAATCCCTGAAGGAAAAACTGCAACTATTGTTTACAAAGAAATTGTGTGATCAATGGCCCTCATTCCGAGTTGATCGGTCGCAAGGCGAATTTAGCAGAGTTACACACGCTTAGTCTACGCCTACTGGGAGTGTATCTTAGCATCTTAAAAGTGCGTACGAAGTTTACGCAATATTGCGAACAAAAAAAACTTAGCAGTTTTAGAGTAGCTCCAGACTTACTCTGCCTGTGCGATCAGTTCAGTGCTTGTCGTTCCTGGTTTGACGTCACAAACACTCCCAGCGTTCGCCCAGACACTCCCCCGTTTCTCCGGCCACTCCTGCGTTTTTTCCGGAAACGGTAGCGTTTTCAGCCACACGCCCATAAAACGCCGTGTTTCCGCCCAGTAACACCCATTTCCTGTCAATCACACTACGTTCGCCGGTGCGAACAAAAAGCCGTGAGTAAAAATCCTTTCTTCATAGCAGAATTACTTAGCGCAGTCGCAGTGCGAACATTGCGCATGCGCTCTAAGCTGATTTTCACTGCGATGCGAAAAAAAAGAACGAGCGAAGGACTCGGAATGAGGGCCAATGTGTACAATATAAAAGATATATCACAATAGGATGGCACTGCTGTCTTTGTAAAATTAGTTCTGCCGAGCAATAACAGACATCCACGCCAGCAAAGCCGCAGGCAAACGCTAGTGTTATAATAAAATGTGTGTGAATGTGTAAAGCGTGGTGTTGTGCTAGTAGGCGTAGTCTCATGCTACTGAGATATCAGTCATCATTTTCTCACAAATGGATTTTTTCACAGAAGCTGCTACGGCAAAAGACGCTAAATCGGTCGCAGCTCAGAATCAGCCCCATAATGTCATTTATCCTCCAGTCCCATCATGTCATTTAGCCCCAGGGGATTCAGGTAGGTATTTGGATAAGAAGATGTTTAAAGATAGCTATCAGCGCTTTTTTTGTTGTTGCTGTTGCACTAGTGTTCCCAGCAAGCTCTATCAATCTTAAGCGGCTTGGTTACGCCAGTTTTTGTAGAACTACATGGGCCAGTATAATCATGGCATGTAGTGTAATAGCATACTGTATCGTGGAATAAAAATATCAAGAGACACCTGTAGCACTCCCCCACACCCTCTATTACCCAATTATTAGTCACCTAATTGTAACTTTTAGTCCCATGTGATATAAAATGACACATTTGAAGACTTGCTCCGCAAGGAACTATGACATGCATGGTCAGACTCCTGCTGAGTCTGTAACGACCAAGGGAAGAGGATTCGCTCTGGCTGGGTATTAGCAGCTGAGGATTGCAGTGAGCAGCTCATTGAGTTTTAGGGGCCCATTTATTAACATTATTTTTACTAAAATAATGTGAAAAAGGGAGTTTTCTGTTTTCACACCCTTTTCACATTATTTTAGTATCACCTGAATGTATTAAAGGGCGTTTGCAGCAGTTTTCATGAACAACTGCTCCAAACCCTTTAATTGTCATTTTTTTAGTAACCCACATCGCATTCCCCATACTTATAGGTGGTCATTCCGAGTTGATCGCTCGCTAGCAGTTTTTATCAGCCGTGCAAACGCTATGCCGCCTCCCACTAGGAGTGTATTTTAGCTTAGCAGAAGTGCGAACGAAAGGATCGCAGAGCGGCTACACTTTTTTTGGTGCAGTTTCAGAGTAGCTCAAAACCTACTCAGCGCTTGCGATCACTTCAGACTGTTCAGTTCCTGTTTTGACGTCACAAACACGCCCTGTGTTCGCCCAGCCACGCCTGCGTTTTTTCTGCCACGCCTGAGTTTTTCCGAACACTCCCTGAAAACGGTCAGTTGACACCCAGAAACGCCCACTTCATGTCAATCACTCTGCGGCCAGCAGTGCGACTGAAAAGCTTCACTAGACCCTGGGGTATATTTACAAAGATTCGTGTTTTAGCCGTTTTTAAGGGTGTTTGATCTCGAATGGTATCGGGTGCATTTTACTGCAACTTTTTGAATCCTGATACGGTCATTCACTAAGCTGCCGAGTTTTCCACATTCGTTTTTTCCGATGTCGATGTGATTCGTAATGTCAGGCAGTGTTTTACAGGGGAGTGATGAGTAAAACACTGCCTGACAAAACACAAGAAATCCCGGCCGGATCTGTGAGATCCGTGCAGGGCTTCGTTGTGTACCTTAAAAAGGTGTTTAAAGTGTTAAAAATTCAGAAAAAAATTGCGTGGGGTCCCCCCTCCTAAGCATAACCAGCCTCGGGCTCTTTGAGCCGGTCCTGGTTGAAAAATATGGGGGAAAAAATGACAGGGGTTCCCCCATATTTCATCAACCAGCACCGGGCTCTGCGCCTGGTCCTGGTTCCAAAAATACGGGGGGGAAAAAGCGTAGGGGTCCCCCGTATTTTTTAAACCAGCACCGGGCTCCACTAGTCAGGTACATAATGCCACAGCCGGGGGACACTTTTATTGTGGTCCCGGCGGCCCTGGCATTACATACCCAACTAGTCACCCCTGGCCAAAATCAAGGGGTCCCCCCCCTCCAGCCACCCAAGGGCCAGGGGTGAAGCCCGAGGCTGTCCCCCCCATCCAAGGGCGGCGGATGGGGGGCTGATAGCCTTGTGAAAAAAATGAGAATATTGCTTTTAGTAGCAGTACTACAAGTCCCAGCAAGCCTCCTCCGCAAGCTGGTACTTGGAGAACCACAAGTACCAGCATGCGGTGGAAAACCGGGCCCGCTGGTACCTGTAGTACTACTACTAAAAAAATATCTTCTGTTCTTTGTATAATCCACGTACTTGGCAAAACAAAAAAACGGAAACCCGACCACGCACTGAAAGGGGTCCCATGTTTCCCAAGGTTTCCCTGACTGCCAGGACCCCCCCTGACTCCTGTCAAAGAGGGTCCCTTCAGCCAATCAGGGAGCGCCACGTTGTGGCACTCTCCTGATTGGCTGTGTGCTCCTGTAGTGTCTGTGAGGCTGCACACGGCAGAGATACAATGTAGCGCCTATGCACTCCATTGTATCCAATGGTGGGAACTTTGCGGTCAGCGGTGAGGTTACTTTCGGTCAACCGCTGACCGCAAAGTTCCCACCATTGGATACAGAAGATACACTGGATTATGTGAGTATAATTTTTTTCACAGGTACCCCGAGGATTCTACATGGAGAAGAGGACCGAGCCTCATGTGAACATAGGTAAGTATGTATTTTTGGAGGTGTGCATGTATGTAATAAACTTATACTGTCACGGTGTGTGTGTCCTGTTTTTTGTTGGGTATTTTTTTAGTAGTAGTACTACAGGTACCAGCGGGCCCGGTTTTCCACCGCATGCTGGTACTTGTGGTTCTCCAAGTACCAGCTTGCGGAGGAGGCTTGCTGGGACTTGTAGTACTGCTACTAAAAACAATATTCTCATTTTTTTCACAAGGCTATCAGCCCCCCATCCGCCGCCCTTGGATGGGGGGACAGCCTCGGGCTTCACCCCTGGCCCTTGGGTGGATGGAGGGCGGGACCCCTTGATTTAAGGGATCCCCACTCCTCCAGGGTACCCCGACCAGGGGTGACAAGTTAGTGATTTAATGCCAGGGCCGCAGGGACCTATATAAAAGTGTCCCCCGGCTGTGGCATTATCTCTCTGACTAGTGGAGCCCGGTGCTGGTGTTAAAAATACGGGGGACCCCTACGCTTTTTGTCCCCCGTATTTTTGGCACCAGGACCAGGCGCAGAGCCCGGTGCTGGTTGATCAAATATGGGGAAACCCCTGTCATTTTCCCCCCCATATTTTTTCAACCAGGACCGGCTCAAAGAGCCCGAGGTTGGTTATGCTTAGGAGGGGGGACCCCACGCATTTCCCCCCCCAGTTTTTACACTAAACAGACCCTTTCCCATAGATAACCATGCACAGATCTCACTGATCATGGGCCCTCATTCCGAGTTGATCGCTCGCAAGGCGAATTTAGCAGAGTTGCTCACGCTAAGCCTACGCCTACTGGGAGTGTATCTTAGCTTCTTAAAATTGCGACCGATGTATTCGCAATATTGCGATTACTAACTACTTAGCAGTTTCTGAGTAGCTTCAGACTTACTCGGCCTGTGCGATCAGTTCAGTGCTTGTCGTTCCTGGTTTGACGTCATAAACACACCCAGCGTTCGCCCAGACACTCCCCCGTTTCTCCGGCCACTCCTGCGTTTTTTCCGGAAACGGTAGCGTTTTTATCCACACGCCCCGAAAACGCCGTGTTTCCGCCCAGTAACACCCATTTCCTGTCAATCACACTACGTTCGCCAGAGCGAAGAAAAAGCCGTGAGTAAAAATACTATCTTCAATGTAAAATTACTTGGCGCAGTCGCAGTGCGAATATTGCGCATGCGTACTAAGCGGAATTTCACTGCGATGCGAAGAAAATTACCGAGCGAACGACTCGGAATGAGGGCCATGGTTATCACATGGTTATCCAAACTCGACTGGAAAAAGCAGGTCTATTTTTTTGCTGTTTTTTTTAACGAATCGAAAAAAAATAGACCCGCACTTGAGCACTCAGAAACTAACACCCAAATACGAATGAATAGTGAATACCCGTATTGTATGAAATAACAGCTGCGTTTGACCTATGGTCTATTCATTCGTATTTCAGAACTTTGCCGTTAAATCGATTACGAATAGACCAGACACTGACGAAATTTGTGCTTAGTGAATTCCCGGATTGGGACTTTGAAAAAAAAAACACAAATCGGACAAACTCGAATTTTTAGTAAATATTGGCTCCTGTGTGAAACTACATCGTTCGTTGTAATAGTACGTGGCGCATGCGCAATGCGCCGCATACGCATGCGCAGAAGTGCCTTTTTTTGCCTCATCGCTGCACAGCGAAGGAATGCAGCTAGCGATCAACTCGGAATGACCACCATAATGGGAAATGCGATCTGAGCAGATTTACACACACACAAAAAAAAAAAAAAAATACCGCAGTGTGTCCTGTAATAATAACGCCGGCTCAGGCTGGCGAGATCACAGGGCTGCACTGCGATGTGCACCCTTTTGCCCAGCGTTCTCTGCCCCTGGCAGAGAAAGCTGTGCGGGGACCCGGCAGTGTGATCAGCTCTGTGTGTCCGATGATTAGAGTGTTAAAAAAAAAATCATACTTACCAGTCCAGGAGCCGGTGTCCGCTGCTCCAGGAGGCTGCCGGGCGCCGGGTCCCCCATATGCTGTGCTGTGACCCTGGTGCAGTAAAGTGACGCTGCAAAATGGCAGCTCACTTTTTGTAGCACCGCGGGTCACAGCGCAGAAAAAGGACCCGGCGCTCGGCAGCCTCCTGGAGCAGCGGACACCAGCTCCTGGACTGGTATGTATAAAATCCAGGTTGGGGGAGCTCTCTTGCGTGCTGGGGTAGTCACGACGGGGGGGGGGGGGGGGGGGCACGGCGGTGACGGTAGCGACGGGCGGCGATGCATGCACAGCAGGACATCGGGGTATTTTTTACGAAGCTCTGTCCCTGCATGCGATGACTGATACAGTCATAAGTTTGGTCTAGTTTATCACCTGTCATCCGCATCATCAGACGCGGATGGTGATAAATAGGACCCTTAGTCCGTCATGATGACTCACAGGGTTCAGAGCTCACTGATACGAAAAGCTCTGCACTCAAAAGGTTTTAATGATCAACAGATTAATTGCTCTGATCTGATCGGTCTGTATGAAGGACTAGAACTCAGGTGGTAATTCAGATCTGAGCGCTGGGCAGTGATTTTTGCTGTCCTGCAATCAGATAGTCGCCGCCTACAATGTGAGTGTATTTTTGGTGTGTAAGTGTGTGCAGAGCTGCACAAACTGATTTTATACAGTCTCTGCGCAGCCCAGGACTTACTCAGCCGCTGCGATCACATCAGGCTGATCGGGACCGGAGCTGACGTCAGGAACCCTCCCTGAAAACGCTTGATCCCTCCTGCCTTTTTCTGGACACTCCCAGTAAAGGGTCAGATACCACCCACAAACGCCCTCTTCCTGTCAATTTCCTTGCGAGCGCCCATGCGAATAGATCCTTCGCACAATCCTGCCGCAGGGCGCCGATGCTCATTGCAGCTGTGCGAATCTGATCGCCCGCTGTGCGAAAACGCCCGCTGTGCGAAAACGCACAGCAGCGATCAGATCTGAATGACCCCCTCAGTGCGCTCGTCACCTAATTCCTTTATTATGGACTAAACCAATATTTCCCAATGTTTTCCTGCTCTGATACATCGGTTCTACATCATTGCTAGGAACGTCCAGCTGTTCCCTGCAGCCTCCACATACTTCTCCTCCTCCGTATATTACTCCAATGCACCAGGAGAAATCTACGTAGACAAGTGCAGAACCGCCATAGGCCATGGGAACCTGTTGTGCTGGTTCTATATTTATTTTTATGCAAATTCTGTTTTATTAATAAAGAAACAAGAATGTACAGCTCAAGAGCACAGCAGACAATACAAAAATCGTAGCAGTAAGAACTGACATTCCAATAATTGTCCAACAATACAGAAAATAAAAACACTGTATATTATCTGTAATCTACTGAATTTGAGACAGTAATCTGTATTGTCCTACAGTACAAATAATAATAATAATAATAAGAAAAATAAAGCGTAGAGAAAGCAAGAAAAGGGAAAAAGAAAAGAGAGGAGAGGAGAACTGCCATCACCATCACAATCCTAAGGTGTCGTGGAGGGATGGAGTAACATATAGGTCTGGTATTCCTGTGTTTCCTTAAATTGAAGCCAGTCGAACCATGCGGCTGTGAACCGAGACGCGGATAGTTCGGAAGATGATGTCAGGTCTTCCATTGCCATGTAAAAGTTGATTCTCTGAAACCATTTAGAAATAGGAGGTGGTATGTGAGACCTCCAAAAGCACGGAACGGTGGCCCTAGCAGCGTTCATTAAGTGCCGCAATAGAGAGTTTTTGAATTGGGATAGGGGGAGATCTATTAGGTTAAGTAGCCAGAACTCAAGAGTCTCTGGCACTGGAAATCCTGTAATTCGCCTAGTGATAGATTGGACTCGCTGCCAGAAGGCAGTCAACCCCGGGCACCGCCACCAAATATGGCAAGGAGTGCCACGAGACTGGCCACATCTCCAACAAAGCTCCGATACACTCAGAAACATTTGGTGAACCCGGTCCGGGCATCGATACCATCTCGAGACAATCTTATACTGTGTTCCTAGTACTTGGAGTGAAGGTGAGCTAGCAAAAGTAAACTGAAAGACACGGGACCATTGTTCCGAGGTCAACTCTTTACCCATATCCTCATGCCAAGTCGTAACAAATGCTAGGGGTTGGGAAGGAGTACTAGTAAGACAGTGTCTGTACAGTAAAGATATTATATGCCGTGGTGAATTTTCAGAAAGGCAGAAGGATTCGAAAGTCGTCGGCTTCCACCCCATCGCACGGGCCGGCAATGTAGCTAAGTAATGCCGAATTTGGAGATAGGTCCAGAAAGAGTTGGGCGGTAAACCATAGGTTTGTTGCAAATCTGCGAAGGAGTGGAGTCCGGCCGAGCCTATCAGGTGGCTCAGACGAGAAATCCCGGCTGTAGCCCAGGCTGATAGAGGAGATAAGGAAAGCGGGCTAGAAATTAGGTCAGGGTTAAACAGTAAGGGTGTCGGCAATGAAGGGCCTGGGCTAAAGTGGTCCATATGTCTATATTTCTTTCATAACTTAAGGGTCGGGTCAAGGGTAGGATGCTTCACGCGCCGAATTTTGTGAAGCCAGGGGAGAATGTGTGAGGGGGTACCTGCAACTGCTTCAGCAATTAGTGGCCATTGCTTAGTGGAGGGGAATCTAGACATTTCAATAACTCTGGACAAATGCACTGCGTGGTAATTACTGATAAAATGAGGCAGTTGCAGTCCGCCTTCAGTGCGAGTACGGGTCAATGTGGTTTGAGAAAGTCGATGCCCCTTTCGTCCCCAAATAAAACAACCAACAGAGGACTGCAACGTGGTAAAACAGGAAGTAGGTATTGATATAGGCAAAGTTTGGAGTAAATATAAAACTTTAGGGAGAATTGTCATCTTTACCGTATTAATCCTACCCAACCAAGTAAGTTGAAGTGCAGACCATTTATTAAAGTCTGTGGTAATCTTATGTAGCAAAGGGAGAAAATTCAAACGATGTAAATCAGTGATTTCTTTAGTCAAAACAACTCCCAAATACTTTAGCTGGGTAGGATGCCACTGAAACGGGAACGAATCCCAGATTCCTTCAATTACTCGGGTAGGGGTTGAAATATTCAAGGCAACCGATTTGGTGAAGTTAATCTTAAAATTGGATAGCAGGTTAAACCTATGGAATTCTTGCATAAGAGCTGGAAGGGAAGTTACTGGGTCCGTCAGGGTGGCCAAAAGGTCATCAGCGTATAATGCCAATTTATGTTCCTGATTTCCAGCCCGTACCCCATGAATTTCGGATTGGCCCGAATGGCTTTCGCCAGTGCCTCCATATAGAGGACAAATATAAGCGGGGATAAGGGACATCCCTGCCTCGTGCCATTTCGTATCAGAAAGGGATCGGAGAGGGCGCCGTTCACTCGAACCCTAGCCGATGGAGATCTATAAAGAGTTAAAATACGACTAAGGCAAGTCGGACCCAAACCCATGTGCCCGAGAAGACCTTCCATGAATTGCCAATCGATCCTATCAAAGGCCTTCTCCACGTCGGTGGACAGAAGGACCATATGGGAGGACCTGGTCCGAGCAAGATGAACAAGATCAATAACTTTTGACGTATTATCTTTAGCTTCTCTACCTAAGACAAATCCCACCTGGTCCCCATGCACCACCGACGGGAGAAGGCGGCCTAAGCGACCTGCAAGCAATTTAGCAAAAAGCTTAATATCACAATTCAGAAGAGAAATAGGTCTGTAACTTGAGCACTGGGCGGGGTCCTTACCCTCCTTTGGAATCACGGTTATATGGGCCTCAGGGGCCTGCGGAGAGAATCCTGTCTCGGCAGAAACAGAATTACACGCTTTCAAGAAAAGAGGTAGTAAAGATTGTTTAAAAGCTTTATAGTAGCCGACTGAGAAGCCATCCGGGCCCTGGCTTTTACCAGTTGGCGTTGCTGCCAGCGCTGCTTCTAGCTCTTCAATGGTAAAGGGCTGATCCAAAGCATAAAGATCAGCATCGGTAAATCTTGGAAAATCAACCTCTACAAGGTATCTCTGTATCAGTACCTTTAAATCACAGGTAGTTTGGGGAGATTGATCCTTTCTAAGATTATAAAGGGAATCATAATATCTTTGGAAAGAATGAGCAATCCGAGGCAGTGTATACGCAATACGTCCCCCGACCTCATGGATAGAATGAACATAGGACTGCACTCTCTGGGCCTGCAACGCCCGAGCAAGCATAGCACCGGGTTTGTTACCCCAAAAGTAGAATTTATGACGACATTTAGTCATTCCTAACTTAGTTTTATCCCATAAAAAAAATATTAAGGGCCTGGCGTGCTTCAGTTAGTTCCAGGAAAATCCCAGCATCAAGGGAAGATCGACGCGAGGCCTCCAGGGTCGCTATTCGGTCGGTGAGCCGCAGTCTCTGTGCCATTCGCTGCTTTTTGAGTAGAGAGCCAAGCTGTATACATCTACCACGAATCACACATTTATGTGCTTCCAGATTGTGACTGCACTAACATCTGGAGTGTCATTAGTTACAATATAATCAGAGATGGCGGAAGCAAGACCAGCCTTTAAGCGAGGATCCTGGATCAGTGAGTTATTAAACCGCCATGACCATGGTTTTGTAGGGGCCGAAGCAACATCAACAGACACATACACTGGAGCATGGTCTGACCATGTGATGTGACGATCGTGCTGGAAGGAAAAAGGTGAAGAAATCGATGCTCAACTAGAAAATAGTCTGGACGTGAGTACATAGTGTGAGGGGAGGAAAAGAAGATGTAATCCTTTTCTGCCGGATGTTGAGTTCTCCATAAGTCCATCAACTGGAACTCATGAAGAAGTCGGCTAACCCGGCTGTGGTCACGTGTCAGTAGTCTAGCCGATGAAGGGAAACAATCAATCCCAGGGTCTAATGACCAGTTAAAGTCACCACCCAGAATTAGACAGCCCTCTTTAATGGGTTCTAATAGTCGCAATACCCTTGGTAAAAAACTGTCTTTGGTTTTGATTAGGAGGGTATACATTAGCTAGAGTATAAACCTGGTTATAAATTGTACATTTAAGAACCTGACATCGACCTTCTTCCAGAACTACGTGAGAAATATCCGTTATCGGGAGACTACGTGAGAATAAGATCGCAACCCCTAGGGACTTACTGAGAGGATTATTGCTGCAAAATACCTGTGAGTAAAAGTAATTTCCCAATTTAGGGGAGGCCTGACATTTGAAGTGAGTCTCTTGGATAAACACAACATCTATGCGTTCAGCCCAGAGCTCTCACAATAAGGTAGACCTTTTTTCAGGGATATTAAGCCCCTTCACATTGAAGGAGCACAACCTAAGGGCAGAAGACATTGATAAATTTGACTTTACATCGTACAGTGAATATTAGAGGTAACATCGACTTACCGAACATGTGAGGGGGGCCCATGGTCAGGCCGTAGTGGAAACACCGGGCCATGATGGTGAGAAGCAGAAGAACAAAGGAAAGAGAAAAAGAAAGAGAGAGCAAAAAAGAGAAGAACAAAAAAAGAAGATCCAATGCAAAAAACACAAAATTACATGGCATTATCAATACGTCTTGTAAATGGTAGATTCACCGCCGTTAAGCCGTAGGAAACGTACACCCACGACTTAAGAGCCAAAACAGGCAGGCGGTCAGACCCAACTGGGGCATAGTATCGACAGCACAACCCAGGAACATGTATAAATCAACATAGAACTAGGGAGATACAAAAAGGTAGACAGTTGACTCCAATAGAATATAAGAAAAGTATCCCTATATCATAAGCAAAGCAACGGGGACAGACAACTCTATTCAACGAGAAACATAAAATAGGCAATAGAATGCAGCAAATTCAAGTAGTAATCCTAATAATGGAAAAAGGGGAGCGAAAAAGGGAGGGGGACGTAATCATTGTAAAGCAACAGAACTAAGCAATGCAGCTTTAAGATAGCTTATTTGGTGTGAGGGAGGTCCAGGTATGTGGCATTGAGCCTCCCACGAGACTTTACCAGATGTCTAAGGACCGGACATGACCCAGAAAACTGTATTTCACCTGACAATTGTAGAACGGAGAACAATCTAAATCAAGTCCCAGCGTCAATACGATCAGAGGGCGTCCGTGCCGTACCCCGTTTTCGATTGCCAACAGGGGTCCACGATGCACGGAGAGCAGGAGGTGTCGGAGGATCAAAACAATGGTGTGATTGAGTCCAATCCGTCAAGACAGGTTTAGGTATAGACAATGCAGAACAAAAATTGTCTAAGTCCTCCGGTGTATGTAGTGTGACCTGTCGACCTTCATGAGAAGCTTGTATATTAAAGGGGAAGCCCCAGCGAAATCGTATACCCTTCTCTTTAAGAACATCTGTAAGGGGCTTGAGAGATCTACGCTGCTGGAGTGTGTGCCACGACAAATCAGGGAAGATATGAATTACTGTATCGTTGAATTCTAGTCGCTCCAATTTATGAGCTTTAGCAAGTATCTCCTCCTTTATATGATAATAATGAAGGCGGCAAATGACGTCTCTAGGAGCCTCAGAAGGAAGACCTTTCGGCCTTAGTGCCCTGTGAGCCCTACCGAACAGTATAACATTGTCCGATATAGCATCTATAATCTCATTAAATATTTTAGTGAGGGCGTCAATTATACCCGAACCTTGTATGTCCTCAGGTAATCCCCGAACACGTAAGTTGTTTCTCCTGCCTCTGTTGTCAAGGTCATCCTGGCGCCGCCATAACGCCCTCAATTCCTGAGCCTGAAGGGCGACGGTGTCACAGAGTGTCCATTGGAATGTGGAGACCTCGTCTACCTGATCCTCCATATCTGAAACTCGATGGGATATTTGAGAAATGTCGGCCTGGAGGACAGAAATCTCAGATTTGACAGTGTCCTGTATCTTTTGTTCCAAATCCAGAAAGTCTCTTTTGGTAGGTAAATTTTTTTTAGTAGGAAGAGAACGCAAGTAGGTTAAGACGTCAGTCATGGAGGCGTCACCTACAGCATCCAACGATGGGGGGGTCAGCCCCAGCCATCTTCTTGGCGCCGTCAGGAGAACCGGAGACCGAGGACGATGAACGTGTGTCTCTTCGCAATCTATTTCCGGCTGAAGATATCGAAATAGATTAGGTTGTAGAGATTTTTCGCCAGATTTCTTGGCTGCAGGAGTTCCCCCCCCCCCCTTCTTAGTTTTCCCCATCAGCAGAAGTGATGCATAATGATATACAGTTAAACAGGGGAGAGTCACAATATCAAATCGTTAGCATTCCATGTCCAAGTTATGGAGTCTCCGTTGCATGGAAAGTATCCCGGGCTACGCTATCAGCCACTAAGCCTCATAGTGTTTGGGTGCCTCAGGGAGTCATGGCTCAGCCCGACTGCAGAGGTCAGAGAGAGTAACGGGAGGACTCGCCGGCCGGCAGAGTGGTGCAATGAGGGGATATTATTAGCAATAGAAATCCGTACTGAACAGAAGTAAAAAATGTCAGGAGCAGTTGAGGTATTATGGTAGTAGCCAGTCAGTTTTTTTCCAGCAGCTCCTAGGTCGGGGTAGGGAACTTATAGCCTGAAGCGTGGACACCCTTGGACCCCTGCAATGTCAGATGTAGTAATGAGCCCCACATTGTGGTACCTGTGGGTCTCCAAGCAAATGTGTGCAGTCTCCCGGTCACTGGGGTCAGCGGTCAGGCCACTATGTAGCAGGGGAGGGCAGCTTACCAGGCTTCCAGGGTGTTGCGCAGTGTCCAGTGCCAGTGCCCCCTCTTCAGGTCTCAGTCCCCCAGCTAGCAGTGCACAGCAGCAGTATTAAAATGGCCGCCGGGCTGTGTCAGGGATCACATTTCCACTCATTGTAGGAGCAATATACAGGGTAAAGGCACAAACTGCACTCCTGATCCAGAGAGGCAAGCAGTATATATTATGACAGAGAATAGTCTGATGGCAGGTACAAAAAAAAAAAAAGACCCAAGTAGAGGTGTTGAAAGGAAACTGAAGACAGCAAGGCTGCTGTGTGGGCTCACTTACTCAGTGCAGGTTATATGAGTTTCCTGATATCATTTAAAATGGCCGCCTCCAGCAGTACAAGCAGGGAACTTCACAGTGTACCTGGCGATCGTGGGCTCTTAGAGAGAGTTTCCCTCCGTTTGTAGGTGCCTGGGGGTCTGGAGTGGGTCCCCGCTGTGTGGAGAGTGAAGGAGGCGTCCACAGGCTGCCGTACGGGTCCCGCCGTGGCCGCGTTCCAGTCCCAGAGCTCGTCGCCGGGTCACCTCCAAACTCGAGGCCCCGGGTTCCAATCGGGACGTAGGCTGCGATCACGGAGAGGCACACAGAGCCACCCGGCTGCACAGAGCCACACACCAAGCTGTCCACGGCCGTGGGCAGACCTCAGGAGGACAGCAGGAGCCGGGGGAATGGCTGGGAGCAGCACTTTGGGCGCAGTTTGTTGGAGCCCGTCTACCGCAGGTCTGCTCAGCACAACGTTCGGGCCACGCCCCGTGCTGGTTCTTTATTGAACAACTGCACATTAGTAAATTAGCAGCCATCGTGCATCAGGAGCCCAAGCAAATAGACTTAGGAAACTATGGCTGAATATATTATTTATTACCAGTTATTTATATAGCGCACACATATTCCGCAGCGCTTTACAGAGAATTGGCCATTCACATCAGTCCCTGTCCCAGTGGAGCTTACACTCTATATTCCCTACCATGTGTACACGCACACACATTCATACTAGTGTTAATTTTGTTGGGAGCCAATTAACCTACCAGTATATTTTTGGATTGTGGGAGGAAACCTGACCCGCTTCCTCCATGGCCCCCCCTACTGTGTGACTTGGCTGCTCCCTCCGCCAGAAATAGGCAACTATGGGCCCGATTCAGACCTGATCGCTGCGTGCGTTTTCGCACAGCAGGCGATCAGCAGTTGACTGCGCATGCATATGCACCGCAATGCGCACGCACGTCGCCAAACAACAACAGGCATCGCCGGACAGCGACAGGCTGGTGCGAAAATTCCAATCGCACATCCATTCGCATGCTGATTGACAGGAACAGAGCGTTTGGGGGTGGTAAGTGGGCGTTTTCAGGGTGTGTCAGGGAAAGCGCAGGCGTGCCCAAGCGTTTTCAGGGCGGGTGTGTGACGTCAGCTCCGGCTCCGATCAGCCTGTTCTCATCGCACTGTAGGAGTCAGTCCTGGGCTGCGCACACACTGCACACACTGCACACACTGCACACACTGGTAACACCATTCACTGGTGAGTGAGGTGAGAACGGATTTGCAGCTGTCCGCTGACTGAGGGAGTTTTAGCAGCTCGGCGTACACATGCGATCGCACACTTCCATGGCAAATATACACTCCCTTTGGGCGGCGACTATCTGATCGCAGGACAGCAATTTCAGCAGACCAGCAATCAGGTCTGAATTAGGCCCTATGTCTTACATAGTTCTATATTCATTAGGTTTATTAGTGCTTGTCTACCCCAGTGACACTGACATTAAATTATACCTTACTTTTCAACCCTTAACATACACCCCAAACTATACTCCGATAAGGGGGTGTGGCTCAGCAACAGGCGTGGCCGCGCCCAGTGATTTACAAAGAATATTATGTGCGCCCCTGAGAAGCGATGGCATGCACTGAGTGGGGGGCATTCCTCCACCTCCAAAGCTGGCCTGGGCTTTCCAGACATAACTGGTTGGGATGGATATCCTGGTGGATGGAATGCTGACGGTCAGAATACCAACTGCGGCATCCCGATTATCAAAATCCCAACAGGGGAAGGTAAGTATGCTTACTTTCCCCCAATGGCCCCATAATCTCCCTGTTTGCAGCCTAAACCTAACCCCCTCCCCGCAGCCTAACCCTACCCAGTGGTGCCTAAACCTAACCCCTCCTCCCCGCATCCTAAACCTAATCAACCCTCCCCACAGCCTAAACCTAACCCTTCCCGGTGGTGCCTAAACCTAACCCTTCCTCCCCGCATCCTAAACCTAATCAACCCTCCCACAGCCTAAACCTAACCCTCACCCTCCCCGCAGCCTAACTCTAACCTCCACAGGCTGCAGCCTAACCCTAAAATGCCCCCCCCCCCCTCCCCCCTGCCTAACCCTCCCCAGTGGTGCCTAAACCTAACCCTTCCTCCCCGCATCCTGAACCTAATCAACCCTCCCCACAGCCTAACCCTAACTCTCCCCGGTGGTGCCTAAACCTAACCCCTCCTCCCCGCATCCTAAACCTAATCAACCCTCCCCACAGCCTAACCCTAACTCTCCCCGGTGGTGCCTAAACCTAACCCCTCCTCCCCGCATCCTAAACCTAATCAACCCTCCCACAGCCTAAACCTAACCCTCACCCTCCCCGCAGCCTAACTCTAACCTCCACAGGCTGCAGCCTAACCCTAAAATGCCCCCCCCCCCTCCCCCCTGCCTAACCCTCCCCAGTGGTGCCTAAACCTAACCCTTCCTCCCCGCATCCTGAACCTAATCAACCCTCCCCACAGCCTAACCCTAACTCTCCCCGGTGGTGCCTAAACCTAACCCCTCCTCCCCGCATCCTAAACCTAATCAACCCTCCCCACAGCCTAACCCTAACTCTCCCCGGTGGTGCCTAAACCTAACCCCTCCTCCCCGCATCCTAAACCTAATCAACCCTCCCCACAGCCTAACCCTAACTCTCCCCGGTGGTGCCTAAACCTAACCCCTCCTCCCCGCATCCTAAACCTAATCAACCCTCCCCACAGCCTAACCCTAACTCTCCCCGGTGGTGCCTAAACCTAACCCCTCCTCCCCGCATCCTAAACCTAATCAACCCTCCCCACAGCCTAACCCTAACTCTCCCCGGTGGTGCCTAAACCTAACCCCTCCTCCCCGCATCCTAAACCTAATCAACCGTCCCTGCAGCCTAACCCCCCCCCCCTCCCCGTAGCCTAACTCTAACCTACCCAGGCTGCAGCCTAACCCTAACCTTCTCCTCTAAACCTACAATTCCCCCACCCCACAGCTTACCTCTCCAGCGGCCTGGCAGTGTAGCGATTGGGATATCCGGTGTCAGGATGCCGGGATTCCTGTTGGGATTTCGGTGCCGGCATTCCATTAGGTGTTGGGATTTCAGCGTCGGCATTTTGACAACCGGATCCCCTTGGGTCTAGCTAATACATCCCACTGCCCTCTTGATGCACTTTGCTTTCCTTGGCAAATTTTGGAGAGTCATGAAAGTAGTAACGATCTTGTCGCTGCGAGTCGCCCCATCTGCGGCGTGTCATGAGATTCCTGCTCACACCCAGAACCCGCCCTTCCTGTAGCTGCAGAGCATGTCGCCCTTGGCTTGCAAACAATTTTGATTTGTTTTACATCCTTGCATGTCTCCAGAAGGCTGTACAACGTCTTTTCTGCCAAAAACATAAAAATAAAAAATGCACTGACTGTAGCCAGGATTCCTGGGCTGTGACATACAGTACACATAGAAGGACCGTTTCACCACTAGTTTCCATCCTAATCTTCCAAAGTGCAGAACAGAGCAGCGGATCATTCACAGCGGCTATTAATACATTACAAAGCAAAGCGCTCTCATTAATTCCTACTTGGGTCATTCCATGTCACGTCATCCAGTGCGATTACCTTACCGTTTATTTTTATTCTCCATACACGTTTAGTACTATGGCCCTCATTCCGAGTTGTTCGCTCGCTAGCTGATTTTAGCAGTATTGCACAAGCTAAGCCGCCGCCCTCTTGGAGTGAATCTTAGCTTAGCAAAAGAGCGAACGAAAGATTCGCAATATTGCAAAAGTATTTTTCTTTGCAGTTTCTGAGTAGCTCGAGACTCCTCCAGTGCGATCAGTTCAGTGCTTGTCGTTCCTGGTTTGACGTCACAAACACACCCAGCGTTCGTCCAGCCACTCCCCCGTTTCTCCAGCCACTCCCGCGTTTTTCCCGAAAACGCCAGCGTTTTTCCAAACACTCCCCTAAAACGGCCAGTTTCCGCCCAGAAACACCCACTTCCTGTCAATCACACTACGATCAGCAGAACGAAGAAAAAACCTTGTAATGCCGTGAGTAAAATACCAAACTTCTTAGCAAATTTACTTGGCGCAGCCGCAGTGCGAACATTGCGCATGCGCAGTTTGCGGAAAATCGCTCCGATGCAATGTAAAATAACGAGCGAACAACTCGGAATGAGGGCCTATAAGGGAATATCTCAAACATAAATAAGCTTGTAATCTCATGTAGAATGTAAGCTCTCATGAGCAGGGCCCTCTTCCCTCATGTGCTTATCCTTTTCTTACTTAAACCATCTTCATCTGCACTAAGGGGGTCATTCCGAGTTGTTCGCTCGCTAGCAGTTTTTAGAAGCCGTGCAAACGCTATGCCGCCTCCCACTGGGAGTGTATTTTATCTTAGCAGAAGTGCGAATGAATGCATCACAGAGCGCATGCAAAAAAAATGTGTGTAGTTTCAGAGTAGCTCAAAACCTACTCAGCGCTTGCGATCACTTCAGACTGTTCAGTTCCTATTTTGAGGTCACGAACACGCCCTGCGTTCGCCCAGCCACGCCTGCGTTTTTCCTGGCACGCCTGCGTTTTTTCGAACACTCCCTGAAAACGGTCAGTTGACACCCAGAAACGCCCTCTTCATGTCAATCACTCTACGGTCTGCAGTGCGACTGAAAAGCTTCGCTAGACCCTGTGTGAAACTACATCGTTTGTTGTAATAGTACGTCGCGCGTGCGCATTGCGCCGCATACGCATGCACAGAAGTTCCGTTATTTTGCCTCACATGCTGCACAGCAAACGAATGCAGCTAGCGAACAACTCGGAATGACCACCTAAATCCCGCGGTTTTCTGCCACCTGATACTTATGTCAGTGACGTCTGCTGATGTAGCTATGTTTATTCACCCTGTACTTAGAAACATAGAATTTGTCGGCAGATAAGAACCACTTGGCCCATCTAGTCTGCCCCTTTTTTTTTTTTTTATATATTATTTTTATCTCTAACCTTATTTGATCCTTATTTCTTTGTAAGGATATCCTTATGTCTATCCCATGCATGTTTAAATTGCTCTACTGTCTTAGCCTCTACCACCTCTGATGGGAGGCTATTCCACTTGTTCACTACCCTTTCTGTGAAATAATTTTTCCGCAAATTTCCCCTGAATCTCCCCCCCTCCAGTCTCAGTGCATGTCCTCGTGTCCTATTACTTCTCTTCATTTGGAGAATGTTTCCCTCCTGGACTTTGTTAAAACCCTTGATATATTTGAAAGTTTCTATCATGTCTCCCCTTTCCCTTCTCTGCTCCAAACTATACATATTGAGATTTCTTAGTCTTTCTGGGTATGTTTTGTGATGTAGGCCATGCACCATTTTAGTTGCCCTTCTTTGTACAGTTTCTAATGTATTAATTTCCTTTTGAAGATATGGCCTCCAGAACTGAATACAGTATTGTCCTATATTGTCTTCTACTGTAAGTTGCTGTTTTCCTGTTTTCATTATTCGTTTATGTACTCTGTAATTGGGCGCTGCGGAACCCTTGTGGCGCCATATAAATAAAGGATAATAATAATAAAATGTAGTTTTTGATTTATAATAGTATGAGAGCATACAAAAAACTAATTTTCTCAGACCAGAATTAAGAGAAAAAAAACAAAACAAAACAAAAATTAAAAACTAGTATTTTTTTACGAAGTGTCTTGATGTTTAAAAGGGAAATGCTTTTACTAGCAAGACACGGCTAGTAAAAACATTGCCCTTTTAAGTATTGACCATAAAGAAGACCAGAAGCGACAGGTTTTACAACCTGACACTTCGCATATAAAGTAATAAACCCCTTTTGAGTTTATTCCTTTATATTTTAAGATTGTCCTTACCAGATGTAATGTTGGGATCTCAATGGTATCTTATATTTTTAGTACTTTTGTTGTTTGTCTTCAACATTCTAATAGTTTTGGTTCCGCAGTGTCTTGGCAGGAGATGTGAGTCTTTGAGGGATGCAATCCCACTGGGAATTACCCGCTGCAAATTTCCTCCGAAGAGTTGGGAGAGCTGTAATTATTTGTTCTGTATGTGGTCTCTGAAGACTTGCCCTGGACGCGGGGCATTTCACTGCCCCTCCCACCGTCACAGACCCCTTTGCTGTGATCTCTGACATAAATATGCCATTCTGCCTCCGCCTCAGAGTCCTGTTTGTGGTGACAACGGTTTGAAAAGTTTCCCGTTCCTGTAATGTGTATCAAAAAGTAGAAAACATTTTGCAATGTTGGCATCACACTGGTTTTCAGGAACGAGACAGCTGCTGTTTTATGTATCAGGCAATGGGAAATGAATACAGACATTGTGTACTTCATTTCATCTGGATCCCTGTAACAGACTGCACTAGGGTGTAGTGTCGCTTGATCGCTCTGCCGAAGAAAGAGCTGAGCGTCATCGCGCACCACAAAATAGTTTTCTGAGAAGTGTAAAATAATGACAGCCTCATTCCCTTTAGAATTATCTATATGGCGCCGATTTATCACCATCAGCATCTGAGGATGTGAATGGGACGTGATAAAATCGCACTGTGATAATGGACTATGGGGGTCATTCCGAGTTTATCGCTCGCTAGCTAGTTTTAGCAGCCATGCAAATGCTATGCCGCCGCCCACTGGGAGTGTATTTTAGCTTAGCAGAAGTGCGAACGCTTGTGCAGCCGAGCTCTGCAAAAACAGTTTGTGCAGTTCCTGAGTAGCTCTGAACCTACTCAGTGCTTGCGATCACTTCAACCTATTCGTGTCCGGATTTGACGTCATACACCCGCCCAGCAACGCCTGCGTTTTTTCAGACATGCCTGCGTTTTTGCAAACACTCCTTGAAAATGGTCAGTTGCCACCCAGAAACGCCCCCTTCCTGTCAATCTTCTTGCAGCCGTCAGTGCGACTGAAAACTTCGCTATAACCTGTGCACAACCACAATGGGCTTTGTACATGTACGAAGCGCGTGTGCATTGCGGCCCATACGCATGCGCAGAAATGCCGTTTTTTCACCTGATTGTTGCGCTGCGAAAATCGGCAGCGAGCGATCAACTCGGAATGACCCTGTATATCGCATGCGATGCCACTCCGCAGCATTATCGGTTATTTTTCATTAAAAAAAAACAGAGTATGGGCTGCGCATGCACCGCCTGCGCCATTTCTGCTGCCGCTGAGTCGACACCCCCGTTGTGACTACCCCCCTTCCCCCATACTTACCTACCCACGGACTGGAGCTCCTGGAGGGCTGCCGGTCATCGGGTTTCCTGCTGCTGTGACCTCCGGTGCTGTAAAGTGAGCTGCCGCTTTGCAGCATCACTTTACTGCACTGAAGGTCACAGGAGCAGCAAGGAGCTCTGATGAGCGTCAGCCTGCAACGGAGCACCGATCACCGGTCCCTAGCCGGGCCGTCTTTTCATATGGGCTCAATGGGCAGTTGCCCAAGGGCCCCAGGGCTATAAGGGCCCTAGGCTGATAGCTGAGCGTCCCCTGGGGAACCGGAGATATCTGACTTCAAAGCAGTGGTCCCCATCCAAGCCTGTTAATTGTTCTTCCCAGCCAGATATCTCAGGTTCTGACTGACTTAGAGTGTTTCTGAGGGTATTACCCAAAAGCTGGGACTCTCCCCTTTCAGTGGACACATCTTGTCTTTACTGCTCCAGCTCCACACGCCTGGTATGCAGTTTTAGATTTTCGTTGGTGTATTGCTCTGGCTCCTGATCCCCAGAATCTCCTGATAGGTGGGACTCTAGTGTTTTACCCCATTGAAAGCTAAGAAATCTATTTTCAGGAACTGGAGATATCTGCAGTCAAGCAAGCTGCCCTCCCACCAGAAAATGATGACTATTAAGCGCACTCCACTATCCACCCCTCCCCTACGTATTACACACCCCCTACCACCCTGGAAGTCATGTACTGGGTCCCCTTCATTCAGCCAAATGCCCCCTTCTACAGTTTAGTGTTCTCACTCTCGCCCCATCTCCCACCATCTGTGCATTAAAGGAGTAATTAGCTGGAATTACTGCTCCGGGTCCTACATGCTGAGAGGAAGATAGAACACCCCCTACCACCGGCGGGACATCAAAGCTGTCACTGATAGCACCCCCCCCCCCTCCCCCCCTACCGCTGAAGGACGGGTAGGGGCCCCAGTGCATTGTAATGTCCAGGGGCCTACACTGCTGTTAAGATGACCCTGGTCCCTGGATAGGTATGATTTATTTATTTTCGCACAGTGAGGAACACACAGATCTGATCACACGGTCGGCACCACGCACAGCTCTCTATGCCTAGAGGCAGAGAAAGTTGTGCAAGAGTACAGGATCCACAGTGAGCCATCTCAGAACGGGTGTGGTATGCAAGGTCAACAGTAACTAGGTCAACAGTAACTATGTCGACAACTATTGGTCAACAGTAACTAGGTCGACAAGATCTGTAGGATGACATTGTCTAGGTCAACAGGTCAAAAGGTCGACATGAGTTTTTTGTTTTTTTGGGTGTCGTTTTCTCCGTACGGTGACCGGGAACCCCAATTAGTGCACCATGTCCCCTCGCATGGCTCGTGTTCAGGCAAGGTGCCTCGCTGCGCTCGTCAGAGGTTACTATTCCCAATCGTAGTCCGCGTGGATCGTTACGTATGAAAAAGGTTCAAAAATTTCAAAAATTGTGAAAAACTCATGTCGACCTTTTGACCTGTCGATCTACAGTAGAACATGTCGACCTAGAGACCCTGTCGACCTAAAAGGTTAAATGTTAGGAGTGCTTGGGAAAAAAATAATAAAACAATTAAAATGCAATACCTGTAGAAAAAAAAGGTTATTATAATGTTTATAGCTCTTAATAGAACTTTTCCGGTGAAGATGATGCTCCGTGTATAGGATTCCGGGTTCCGTTTGTATTGCCGGTGGCTATAGCCGCGTATGGGTTAGCGGAGGGCCGGTGACTAGCTGGCTGTCCCTAACCTTTCGTGGCTGTGCTCGTCCCACCGGCTGGTTCCCTTGATCTTCTGGGTGCTCCGGAGCGGTGTTTCCCGCCGCGTGTCTCACTGTCGGGCGGCGCAGCACTCTGAGGTCATAGTACGTCCTATGCACGGGGTCTTTGCGGGCGTCCAACATGTTTCGGGCTTGTCAGCCCTTTGTCTAGGACACAGGTTCTCAAACTCGGTCCTCAGGACCCCACACGGTGCATGTTTTGCAGGTCTCCTCACAGAATCAAAAGTGAAATAATTAGCTCCACCTGTGGACCTTTTAAAATGTGTCAGTGAGTAATTAATACACCTGTGCTCCTGCTGAGTTACCTGGAAAACATGCACTGTGTGGGGTCCTGAGGACCGAGTTTGAGAACCACTGGTCTAGGACAGTGGTTCTCAAACTCGATCCTCAGGACCCCATACGGTTCATGTTTTCCAGCTCACCCAGCAGGTGCACTGTGTCTCACCAACTGTCACATTTAAAAAATCTGGAAAACATGGACCGTGTGGGGTCCTGAGGACTGAGTTTGAGAACCTGTGGTTTAGGATACCGCCCCTGATCTGAGGTCTCCAATTTATAGTTAAAAAGTCTTTGTTTTATTGAAGTTAATTAAAACAATTAATAAATTAGCAACAGGAACGGAGTATTCAGCATTCCCTGTGCATATATATCAAGTATTTATCCTGTAAAAAGGTTTTTAGGTATTGCATTAAAATGAAATATAAAGAAAAACTGAAAGGTGTAGTTAAAATGTGTGTGCAATGTAGTAATGATGTGTATTTTAGGGGTGTAGTATGGTATGCCGGCGGCCGGGCGAGCGAAAATGAGCCAATTAATCAATTAACTGATATTATGAAGCATGTAGCTGTTCTTTTTGTAGCCGGAAAACATTGTTACAAAAATGCGTTCGAGTCAACATCAATATTTAACCCATGAGGTTGCAGTGTTTGCATAAAGAATATCCATTTTGTTTCCTTTTTCTACAGGTATTGCATTTTAATTGTTTTATTATTTTTTTTACAAGCGCTCCCAACATTTAACCTTTTATTTGCACTTTATTGAATGGAGCTGCTAAATACATTATAAAAACACTAGCACAGTTTATTCTTTCATTTAACCCTGTCGACCTAGTCACTGTCGACAAATAGTGGTTGATCTAGTTACTGTTGACCTTGTTACTGTCAACCTAAAGACCGGATCCCCTGATAACGCTATCTCCGGACAGCATTATTATCATGGGGCTCACTGCGGTAATTTTTAATATTTTTTAGTAAACTTGCTCAGTTTACATTCCTCATTATAAGTATGGGAAATGCGATCTGATTACTACAAAAAAAAAGTGAATTATAGGGTTTGGAGCCGTTTCCAAAAGCCCTTTAATACATTCGAGTGATACTAAAATAATGTGAAAATGGTGTGAAAACAGAAAACACCCTTATAGACATTGGGGTAAATTTACTAAGATGGGAGTTCTATTTAAGATGGGATGTTGCCCATGGCAACCAGTCAGCTTCTACTTCTCATTTATCTAGCACCTTCTAGAAGATAATACCTGGAATCTGATTGGTTGCTATGGGCAAAATCCCATCTTAAATAGAACTCCCATCTTAGTAAATTTCCCCCATTATTTTAGTTACAATTTTTTTTGCTAAATCTGCCCATTTAGTACAAATAGGGTCTTCGCTTCATGTAATCGGGGTAAACTGGTGGGTGGCAGAGCATACAGTATACAGAGAATTAGGGGATTACTGCATACATCTGGCTATCAATATAAATTGGCAAACAAATATTAGGGTAAGAGTCCCATAATCTTTGTCCATGGCATTTTTATTTGTTTCATTATTTAAAATATTCTGTACCAACCAATTTGTCCACGTTTATATGCTGTTTGTGGTCAACGTAAAGTTGGGCACACACTTTAAGATTACCTGTCCAATCTGGCAGGTTGGAATTAAAATCTGTTAATGTCTGGGAGCAAATGACAATAAAACATTTGCTTCCAAACGCTGGAAAACAGACAAAAATGGTTGTTCAGATAATTGGTTCATTCTGTGTGATTTACGTCAATGTCCGTTTTCCGCCATTTGGGGGCAAATTGTTGATTGTCATTTGCTCCCATACATCACCAGACTTTCATTGCAACCAGCCAGGTTGGACAGGTAATTTTAAGGGCCCTACACACTGGGCGATATTGCAGGGCGATAAGAACGTTCTCGTTCATTAACGAATGAGAAATTGTTCATATCGCTCAGTGTGCATGCACCGATGATGAACGATGTGCGGCCCCGCGCTCGTTCATCGTTGGTTTTCCGTTGTTTTGCAATGCAAGCCAATATGGGCGATATCAAGATCGATTACCGTCCAAATTGCTGCTGTCGCTCAGTGTGTACGGCGCATTAAAGTGTGTGCCCAGCTTACACCAGATCCTCTCTCTGAATGATCAGGTCCAGCAGGAAGATCAGGTTTGTGCCAAGCCTTAGGTTCTGGATGAGAAACACGTCGGTGCATCCAACATACAAGTCATATTTATACAGTAAGGTGTATCTTGGGCAATCCGATTCACGTTATACCTGCTAATAACAAACGTCAACATTACTAAAGAGATTTCTTCACACACTGTACCTTAGTGATCTGGGAAATTCCAACTCTTTGTCCTACCTACAATAGAAGCGTACGGCCAATGATCTCAGGTATAAAGATTGCATCACTGCTGATCTTGCCATCATGTAAGTTTCAACAAAGGGCCTTATTTACACTTAATGTACGCTTAAGAAGTCTGATGCAAAATACACATATTTACAATGTACATGGAGTTTCACGTATCTCTAAATATTGCCAACTGGTAACGCAGAAGTTATACATCAGACAGTCAGAGCTGCGCGCTCATTGTAGTTTGCAGAGCATACTTACCTACTTGTGAAAAGCATTTCAGGGAGATTGTGAAAGTAACACCTATCAGTGCGGACGTGTACTGCTACATCTGAGAGGCGTGTGTCAAAGTCAGAAAAATATCATGCTACACGTTGCCATATATTCACCTCATGCGCGTGCCTGCTGCACGTGCACATTCTCTCCCGTGCGTGCGGATACTCGCAGCCGCGTGATGGCGCCTCGGTCATGCGCTCGAGCGCGTGGTATGTGCATTTACGGTAGAGTTTGTGTGCGTCTAGCGAGCGACTCAATCGCTAGATAATAAATCCATATAGCAGGTTTTATAGGTAATGTTCCCCTTAATGATAACTGTAAGTTTGTTTAATGTGACTTGTTCACGGACTTGGGAATCCCTCTTTGCGTGGTACAAAGGGTCTGATTAAGGTTGAACAGTGGTGTCTGGTACCTAACCGAAGAGTATTTTAATAGCAATAATCCGGTGTTGGTTAGGTAAAGATTAATCGCTCCTGCGTGTAGTTATGGCAATTAGTAGTTTCTGGACATATCCTATATTTGCAGTTCATTATCCATGCGGCGGGAATCCGGAGATTCCCTCCCACCTGAGCTGTTTGAAATAGACACAGCCCACCTGTTCAAATCCACCTATGACCTTTTGTTATAGTGCAGAGAGACATTCCTGTGTCCAATGAACAATAAGGTTGTAGGGCCCTTTGAAGTACACTGCATGTTGTGTATATAAGGGTCACTGTCCCCAGACCGGCCAGTACTCTCTCTTCAACAGTTATCGCTGATAATTGGAGGACTGGAGCGCCTGCGCCTGCGAGTGTTCCCCGTATGGTATGTTTCTCTGTTGCCACTTTGTTACCCGTGTAATGTTAGCCATTCATTCATAGTCTATGTAATTGTATTTGCGATTGTTTACTATTGCGTATATTTCTGTCTAGATATCCTGTTAGAATTATATGTTAGTCTGTAGTGTATGACTTGTTAACTGTTTCTCTTTTCGATATAACTAAAAGCTTGTTAGTAAAGGTGTTGGATCCTTAGCACGGTATTGTGTGTTCATTACATTGCAGAGGGTAATAGGAGCGTCTCGATCGCTCAAACAGCTTTAGTGTTAACAAGGTTAAGCAGCGTTATATCGCTACAGTGTTTCAGTTCAAGGTTTACAGTATAAGAGTATCCTTTCCGTGTGGTACATTCAAGGTTTACTGATTGTCATCTTGTAAGCGTCTGCGCCGCTCGTGATCTCCTCGTGGTCTCGAGCGTCCGCTACGCTGGTAGCGTAGCATTACGGTAGTCGCTCACCTATAGCGTGCTCGACACCACGCATTAAGCTGTGAGCGAGCGTGCCGCATGTGCGTCTCGATCACGGCCGAGCGTATGCTACGCTAAGTGCGTACCCTTACGGTACCCCATACGCCAATTGCGTACTGTGTCTCTTACCCATTATTGTGAAGGTTATAAGGTAATCAAATCGACATTATCAATTGAGGGCTCGTCCGTCCTCCACATATCCTCACTACTGTAATCAGACTTTATCTGTCAGCAAAGGGCGGGAACGCAGTATCCCTTCGTATCCGTATTGGTGGTGAGGGATACAGTGGTGCTGACTAGATAAGCATCTGTTACGCTACGCTGTAGGAGTGCTGGGGTGGAATCCGGAACCGGAGGTAAGAACAATACGTTAGTATCTTTTAAAACTGTTTATTTCTGTTTTTGCATACGCACACACGCACGCACACATCTACATTGTTGCAGCTCACTTTCTTGTTGCCATTAGAATTGATTATTAGACACGTGCTGAAGAAATCTGGTGCTATTTAGCTGAGATTAAATAGGATAATTTTTAAGGGAATAATTGTAAAGGACACGCACACAGCATAGCAAATACTGTGTGGTGTACGGTAAGCGATTATAGTTGAATATCGTTTACATTGATAGAAGCGTGTTGATTGTGTCGCTGTGGGCATATCTGCACTTTGTGCATACGTGTCTCGGACAACGTGCGAGATCACGTACGTGACGCAAAGGCATACGCACGCGGCGTGTTTTACGCAACGGAGCGTACGGATACGCCCACTGAGACTCAAATCACACAATAACCTTGTTTAGGGTGGGCGGTATAGTACAGCCACCTGATAATAGCACACGGTTGTTCAGTTTTTCCAAAAAGTATTAGTTAAAAGAAAACCTTTTTCTACTGCAAAACCCAGGGATTAGACCCCTACCTGTATGAAAGGAATTTCTGTACAGAAAAAGATCAGTGTGTATATGAGTGAGTAGGAGTGAGTGTGGAACTTAAGGTATTATTTTTGTGAACCCACAAATCGGGATCCCGTCGGAGACCACATCAGGTGAGTGGACACTTGGTGGCGTGGACTGGCTTGCCCGCGTTAACATTGTAGAAGGTAAAAGGAGCAAGTAGTTTCCGCAGACAAAAGGACTGCGAGGTATTTAAGCGCAGCCCCGGGGGTTTGGCATAGCACCCATATAGTCAAGTTAAAGCTCCGGCTGAAGGTTTCGCAGCCTAAACAACCGATTCCATTGGTCGTAAAGCGTATAAATATTTAGTTATTTATGCGCTGTGCGACTGGACCGCACGTAATTGTGTGCATTAGTTTGTTACCTTGATACCCATTAAAAATTTACTGTGGGATCATAAACGCTATTTGTACATTCTAACGTGATTTGTGTAGGTTTTTGTTATTTTAAGGGAGTTTCACTGCTCACTCAGGAAATCTCCAACGACCAATACTTGCTGGGGAGGGATCGCATACTCCCACACGCCCCAGTAAATAGAGGTTACAAAAGATCCCACGGATTGGATTGGCCAATTGGGGCACAGAGTGAGTGAAGGCACTAGTTGAACTTTCACCGTCGCCTTACCGCGGGCAATCTGGTCTGTTTGTGAAAATTAGCTAAGACAGCAATATCTACAAATGATGGGGGCCAGTTGTTCAAAGAAGGGACGTCCAACAAGGGTTCACGTTGGTAGTTGCTGGCCCAAAGGGTCCGCAAGGTATATAATGTGTGAAAAATACGGATCACACACACAGGTATTATGCAAAGAATGGGAACGTATGACAGAGGATGATGGGGAACAGTTTCCCCAGGTAGGCAGTCTGAACCCTGATGTATTGCAGAATCTAAGAAAAAGGATAGGTCTAATAAAATCTGCAAAGCAGAGGATTAGACATTATGATTGTTTACAGATATGGCAACAGGAAAGTGAAATACAACAGGAATTAGCTCAGAAAGCAATTCCAAATCCTGGTAGAAATCTAATAGCAACGGCACCACCACCATATATAGTAGGGGACAAAGTGGCTACAGAGAATGACATGCGGGTGTACGATAAGAGTGCACTTAATCAATGTAGTAGTGATAAAGTTAAGATAAAAGTTAATGCAAATGTTGATACTAACGCTAACCCATGCAAGTTGTATCCTATGTTAAACTTCCCCCAGGAATACGACCAAGAAGATGAGCCCACTACGATTTCAGCTCTCTCTCTAGCGGCCACCATAAGCGATACTTCAGTGGGCATCGCCCAACCAGTAAGATTGGCATCTAAAGCCCATAACTCAGGGACAGGTGAGGTTGTGTCTACAGGTAAGTACGGCACTGTACAATATGCTGAAACTATTGCACCACACACTGAAGAATCAAACCAGACTGAAGTAATTAATATTAACCCTGTTAGAGTAATAGCGGTCCCCAATGGTAAGACTGACACAAATGGAGCCACACCCATTAGGAATATTGCTATGCACTGTCCCTGGTCCCGAGCAGAATTAAGAACAATTTTGTCTGAATTTCCTGATCCCAGAAAAGATTTAGCCGCATGTCAGAGGTTCATTAAGGACCTAGGTAACTCCACTGAACCTAACAACAAAGATTGGCGGACACTACTGCGGGCATGTCTGCCCTCTAGTATTGACCCCATAAAGTTTATAGCAAACTGTAAATTAGATGAGGAGGTACCCCTTACGGACGAATATAATCAAGACAATGTAACCAGAATCAATCTGCAGTTGGGAATATACTTCCCAGCTGTAGTAAAATGGAACAAAATATTCTCCATTAAACAAATGGAAGGGGAAACTGCCCCTGACTATTTCCACAGGGCATTAGAGGAAATGGCTAAATATACTGGGATTGTGGACATTGAGGCAAATATACACCATAGAGAGGTAGCGGTGTCCGTCTTGATGGACGGTTTAAAGGAGGTATTAAGGAGTAGAGTACAAACTACTCAACCTAACTGGAGAGGTATGTCGGTGGCCGCCTTAAGAGAGACTGCTGTTGGGCACGACAGGAACATCACAAGACGCAGGGAGTCACAAAGTGATAGACTGATGGCAATAAGTATCCAGGCCCTTACAACAAGGCCGCCTCAGTCCCGATCACAGACCCCTGGTGGCAAGCCGCATGTGGTAAAATGTTACAATTGTAACAGGGAAGGACATTTTGCACGTAACTGTACAAATAACTCACATAATGCACATAAAAACCCTAGACAACGACATGACATACGAAATTGGGATAAGGGACCGCAGAGACGGAGTTATGAGCCACACGCAGGGGAAACAAGAAGGTATCCCCCAAAAAGAGATTGGCAAGTCTCTGATAATACCCATTTACCCCCTTCACAGGTAATAGCTGCCAGCGCAATGCAGGGAGGTCACCACGCACCATAGGGGTGTGGTCACACCTGTAATCTGCAGCCAGTGAAATTGATTGCGAGCCTTGGAAGTGAACCCGAGGTTACAATTGATGTAGCTGGTAAATCTCTAAATTTCCTTGTAGATACGGGGGCGGCCAAGTCAGTGATAAATTCGACCGTGGGCATGAGAAACACTGGTAAAACAATTCCAGCCATGGGAGTAACAGGAGTAGTACGACAATACCCTTTAAGCAAACCAACAGAGGTTACGATAGGGCCTTTGCATACCAAGCATTCTTTTCTGCTGGCTGCATCGGCTTCGACTAATCTCTTAGGGAGAGATTTACTGTGCAAAATGGGATGCGTCATATATTGTACTCCTGAAGGTGTGTTCTTGGACATACCCGAAAACCACGCTCAGGAAGCGCAAGATATGTTAGACTCCCCAACAAGATTAATGTCACACACTGTTGTTGTAAATAGGTGTCCGTCCAGGGTAGAAGAAATGATTTCCCAGATACCGGAATCACTTTGGACCAAGGACGGACAAGACACTGGATTGATGGCAAATGTAGCCCCAGTAGTTGTGCAAGTAAAAGATGGTAGGATAGCTCCAAAAATCCCACAGTACCCTCTGAAGCCAGAGGTGGAGTTAGGAGTTTACCCTGTAATAGAGCGCTTGCTACAACAGGGCATTCTGGTGAGGACGTCCAGCACTGCCAATAGTCCCATCTTCCCTGTTAAAAAGAGTGGGGGGAGGGGTTATAGATTAGTGCAGGATCTAAGAGGGGTCAACAAAATAGTTGAGAGTCAATTCCCCGTAGTGCCAAATCCAGCTGTTATCCTAATGCAAATCCCTCCCACTGCCAAATTTTTCACTGTGATTGACCTCTGCTCCGCTTTTTTCTCGGTACCTCTGCACCCTGACAGTCAATACTTATTTGCATTCACATACAGAGGAGTTCAATACACATGGACTCGATTACCACAAGGTTTCATAGACAGTCCAAGTATTTTCTCACAGGCCTTGCATAATTGTTTACAGTCTTTCCAACCAGAGAGTGGATCAGTATTGATCCAGTACGTGGACGATTTACTACTGTGTTCAGATTCACTGGAAGCGTCCCTGAGAGATAGGAAACAGCTCCTGTTTCATCTTTCAGACACAGGACACAAGGTTTCCAAAGACAAGTTACAATTATGCCAGACCCGTGTGAAGTATTTGGGACACTGTCTAACACAAGGACTGAGACACCTTACCGCTGATAGAATTCAAGCAATTCGTGACATGACCCTGCCACAAACCCAGCAACAGATTAGAACGTTTTTAGGAATGTGTGGGTATTGCCGTAACTGGATCCCAGGTTTTTCCATACTGGCCTTACCTTTGCAGGAGATGGTCTCATCAAGCAAACCTGATCGGATTTCGCACACAGACGAATCCGAGATGGCATTTGAGAGACTTAAACAGTGCCTAACGCAGGCACCAGCATTAGGTATGCCAGATTATGGGAAACCCTTTGAGCTGTACGGAACAGAGAGTGCTGGGTGCGCAGCAGGTGTCTTAACCCAGAAGCATGGTGATGCCAGCAGGCCGGTAGCTTACTACAGCGCTCAGCTTGACACGGTAGCGCGATCCCTCCCCACATGCTTGCGAAGTGTTGCAGCGATAGCATTGCTAGTTACAAAAAGCGAAGATGTAGTGCTAGGACACAACCTCACAATCCATACGCCCCATGCAGTGTCAGCTTTGCTGAATTCTGCCCAAACCAGACACGTCTCATCAGCGCGGTTTACAAGATGGGAATTGGCATTGATGGCCCCCGTAAACATTACCATAAAGAGATGCAGCGCATTAAATCCTGCAACGTATCTCCCAGGTGTGCCTGGACAGGTACAAAGGGTGGAGGATGAGAGTGATGGTGAAGGAGGATTTAATACAGGGGATGACATGCATGATTGTATGGAATATTTGACCCAAAATTTCACGGCAAGGCCTGACATCAGTGACAACCCACTGGAAGATGTAGATTTTACTTTCTACACTGACGGTAGTTGTCACAGACAGACGGACTCGGGAGACTTGTGTACTGGATACGCAGTCGTAGATGACCAAGGTACCATAGAAGCAGAACCGCTAGGCCCACCTCACTCAGCACAAGTTGCTGAACTGGTTGCCCTAACCAGAGCATGTGAATTAGCTAAGGGCAAGTCAGCCAAAATTTACACAGATTCTAGGTACGCCTTCGGAGTAGTCCATGATTTCGGAGCCCTATGGCGCCTCAGAAATTTCATGACGGCAGCTGGCACACCAGTAGCGCATGCAGCCCACATCAAAAGACTTCTAACAGCGATACAGGAACCCGACAGAGTGGATGTTATCAAGTGTAAAGCTCACACGTATAGCCAAGACCCGATATCACTTGGTAACAGCCGAGCAGACGAAGCTGCTAAATTAGCAGCCGGTACCCCCAGACAGACAGACATCACGCAACTGATGGTATTTAATACTGTAAACACACAGAAATTGTGTGAAATGCAAAATTTGTGTTCCCCACAGGAAAAGGCAGTTTGGAGGTCAAAAGGATATGGCCAGGAGTCCTCAGGACTCTGGACAGATGGACAAGGTAAACCAGTGGCACCCAGAGCATACCTTCCAAGTCTAGCGGAAGCAGCACATGGGCTGACTCATCTGGGCAAAGAAGGGATGTGTAAGCTAGTAAGAGCTTATTGGTGCGCCCCAGGATTTTCTTCCCATGCGGGTAAAAGAGCGATGACATGCCTTACCTGCTTGAGGAAGAATATCGGAAAGGCAATACCGACAGAGCCATCTCATATCCCTCCAACAGATGGCCCTTTCCAGGTGATACAAATTGTTTTCATACAATTGCCACCTTGTAGAAATTTAAAGTATGTTTTGGTCTGTATTGATGTGTTCTCAAATTGGGTCGAAGCATTTCCCGCGGCCACAAATACCGCTGTATTCATTGCAAAGAAAATTGTGCAGGAATTTGTGTGTAGGTACGGTATCCCTAGAATAATTGAAAGTGATAGGGGTACCCACTTTACAGGTGAAGTCTTTCAAACAATGTGTAAATTGATGGGAATTAATAGTAAGCTGCACACTCCGTATCGCCCCCAGGCGAGTGCAAAGGTGGAAAGAGTTAACAGCACTATTAAAAATAAATTGAGCAAGGTAATGACTGAAACAGGACTGTTGTGGCCTGAAGCTTTGCCAATTGTATTATACAGCATCGGAACCACTCCCAGGTCCCCTCTTAATCTGTCTCCTTTTGAAATTCTGTTTGGTCGACAACCCCATGTTATGATTAACCCCCAGGATGATTTGAAATGTAACAATGAAGTAACCGTAAAGTAGTTGGTTAAGATGAGTAAGCAATTGAGGAATCAGAATGATAATCTAAAGTTGGTGATTCCTGATTTGCCAGACAGTAATTGTCATGACATTGAACCTGGAGATTATGTAATGATACGGAATTTTCTACGCTCAGGTTGCCTTATTGACAGATGGGAAGGACCATATCAAGTCTTATTGACCAGCACAACTGCTTTGAAGGTTGCCGAGAGAGAGACTTGGGTCCATACGTCTCATTGTAAAAAGGTTGCGGATCCAGAGAGGTCCCGTGACAAAGAACAGACGGTAGAGGTTGTATCACTAGAGTGTCTGTTCAGGGAGGATTGAGACGACACCTGAGCGCTGAGAATAACTGGACCGGAAGCTTGTCGAGCCAGATTTCTTTTTCCCATTTGTTATTTTCTCCAGTTCCCACCTCCCTCCTATTTCCTTTCCCCCTTCTTATTTTTCTCCTTTTACTCCTCTAAGATGGACTTGCCCCAAGAGACTGTGATACGGATTTTCCTGTTAACCATGATGTTGACCAGAGCAGTCTGTTTCGGTGAGAGTACCATGGAAGTCGAGAAAGGATCTGGAATGGGTTCTGATGACCAGGATGGAGGTGTAGTTTTCCAAGAACAACATAATCATCGAGCAAAGGCGAGTATCAGAAAACGATCTGGTAGCATTGACGACAATAGAAGGAATTGTGAAGGATTGTTAGCTGAAGAGAACTGCATCTGTAGACATTGTGAAAATATAGTTGAGGATGGGTGCATAAAGAAATGTCAGTCCAGTTTTAATATCCATATGTGTTATGCACACCAGTGCCTGCAGGAATGTACTGGTGTTTGAACTGTTATGCACACCAGTGCCTGCAGGAATGTACTGGTGTCTGAACAGAGAGGGATGCAAAACAAATGAACTCACAGACAGACTGGGAAATATGACATAACGTACACAGAAGGTGATAGGGTAACAAAACCAACACAGAGTGAACAGAGAAGCCCAGAGGCTAAGAAACTGGGTGTCTCCCTAGTATTAGAAATGCTCAGATGGAAAAAGCAAGATGTTGTGTTTTAATACGTAGAGAACCCGAAATGCTGTTGCTAAGGGCAACAGCAAAACCCTAAAGGGTTACCAACGGGTGTGGCAGTAAACTCCTTGGTCAGAGATGGAATAATAGACACAAGGAGAGTCTCCACAATCCTAATTCTCACTTGCAGGGCCCAGGTTCAGCTTACTGCCACTAAACTGACACATGGACGCCCTGCACAGTGAGAGAGGATTATGCAGGCAGGTCTGAAAGTACAGCCACAAACCTGCTGGGTTCACAGAATAGCAAAAGAACCTCAGCAGGCTAAATGACTGACTCCAGTCTTACTGCTAGGTCTGGATTGGCAGAGTGTAGTACCAAATCCCCAGGCCTATTTGCAGTAAGCAACAACAAATACAAAGCTACACAGTACTGGCTAACTTTCAGGAACTGACTAACCAACAAAGATTCAGCAGCATCTGCTTAACCTGAGAAGAGGCCTTATAAAGCAGGTGCTGTCCACGCCCCCCTCAGACCTCACAGACTGTGAGCACAAAAACCAGCACCGGATCCCCTGCCTGTAACCACTGCATAGCAAAAGACCCGAACCGGAGTATCAGCTGCGCTCAGGTTACTCCGCTAGCACTTGTCTCCCGGTTGCCATGACGACGTGGCAGCACAGGGCAGGAGACCCTAACAGTACCCCCCCTCTGACGAGGGGTCAAAGAACCCCTACCACCGGGTTTATCGGGGAACTGCGAGAAGAAAGAGCGTATCAGTCTGGGGGCATGAAGATCACAACTGCGCACCCACGACCGCTCCTCCGGGCCATACCCCTTCCAGTGCACCAAAAATGACAGCCGACCCCGAACCATCTTGGAGTCAAGAATCCTTTCAACAACAAACTCCCTCTGGCCACGTATCAGAAGAGGGGAAGGTCTTCTTCTGGAAGAAGGATTACTAATCGCCCGTTTTAAAAGGGAACAATGAAATGTTTTATTGATACCCAAAGAACGGGGCAGATCTAACTGAAATGCCACCGGATTGATAACCCTGGTGATCTTATAAGGGCCGATGAACCGGGGGCCTAACTTATGAGATGGCTGTCTCAACTTCAAATTCTTGGTAGACAACCAGACGAAGTCTCCTAATTTGAAGCTGCAGGGTCTTTTCCGCTTATCAAAAACCCTTTTGGTCACTAATGACACAGACACAAGGGCTTTCTTCACTTTCCTCCAAATACCTCTAAGGACCGAAACCACAGAGGAACCACCAGGCGTGGAGTCCAGGGGGTCAAAAGAATTGGCCTTAGGATGATGCCCATACACACAAAGGAAGGGAGAGATCCCTGTAGCAGAGTGAGCCGCGTTGTTATAGGCAAACTCCGCCATTGACAGATGAGCAACCCAGTCAGTCTGACACTTGGAGACATAACACCTGAGGAACTGCTCCAAGGACTGGTTCACCCTTTCAGTCTGCCCATTAGACTGCGGATGGTAGCCTGACGACAAGCTGACAGAAATCTGGAGATCGGAACAAAATGCCCTCCAGAATTTGGCCACAAACTGGGATCCGCGGTCAGAGACCACATCAAGTGGCAACCCGTGGAGACGCACAACATGCAGCATAAATAATTCAGACAGGCGTCTGGCCGATGGCAGCCCAACCAGTGGAACGAAGTGCGCCATCTTCGAAAACCTGTCAACGACAACCCAGATGGCTGTCATCCCCGAGGATTTGGGCAAGTCCACAACAAAATCCATTGAAATGTGGGTCCATGGCTTAGATGGAATAGAGAGTGGATGTAATGGGCCAACAGGAACCCCTCTAGGAGTCTTATTTCGGGCACAGATGTCACATGCCCGAACCCACTGATCCACATCCTTAGCCACCGAGGGCCACCACACCGCCCTAGATAGCAACTCCCGAGTTCTGGCAATACCCGGGTGACCTGCCGACTTCTTGGCATGGAATTCCAGGAACACTCGCTGTCTTAACCTAGGAGGCACAAACAAAAGACCTACCGGAAGGTCTGGAGGAGCCTGCTCCTGTGCTCTAAGGACTAATGACAAGAGGTCCTGGGTAATGCCCACTTTAATACATGATGGGGACACAATGGGCAACGGCTCCTCGGTGGTCTCCTGGATTGGAGCAAAACTCCGCGAGAGCGCATCAGCCTTGATGTTTTTTGACCCAGGGCGATATGTTATCAAAAAATTAAAGCGAGCAAAAAACAAAGCCCATCGTGCCTGCCTGGCATTGAGACGCTTCGCTGACTCTAAATATGCCAAATTCTTATGGTCGGTGAGAATTGAGACCACAAACTTAGCCCCCTCAAGCCAGTGTCTCCACTCCTCGAGTGCATCCTTAATAGCCAACAATTCCCGGTTACCCACGTCATAATTCATCTCGGCAGGCGAAAATTTACGGGAAAAGTAAGCACAGGGATGAAGGCGATTATCAGACACTCCCATCTGAGAGAGCACTGCCCCAATACCCATCTCAGAGGCATCCACCTCCACCACAAAAGGACGCTCTGGATCTGGGTGTCGCAGCACCTTGGCCGAGACAAATGCCCTTTTGAGACGGGCAAAAGCCGCTTTGGCCTCACGAGACCAGTGAGCAACATCCGCCCCTTTCTTAGTGAGTGCCACCAAGGGCGCCACTATAGACGAAAATCCAGCGATAAATCGTCTATAAAAATTTGCAAAGCCCAGGAAACGCTGAAGCGCCTTCAAACTAGTGGGCTGCACCCAATCCAGGACTGCCTGTACCTTGGAACCCTCCATTTGGAAACCTTCTGGGGAGATAATATATCCTAGAAATGCGATATGCTGAACTTCAAATTGGCACTTCTCCAGCTTCGCCCCAAGCCGGTGGTCTCTGAGTTTCTGGAGGACTAAGCGTACATGCTTCCGATGTTCCTCCAGGGAATGGGAGAAGATTAGGATGTCATCTAAGTATACAACTAAGAATCTATCCAAATATTCCCTGAGCACATCGTTCATGAAATCCTGGAAGACTGCCGGGGCATTACAGAGCCCAAAAGGCATCACCAAATATTCATAATGCCCTGAGTGGGTATTAAAGGCAGTCTTCCATTCATCCCCCTCTCTTATTCGGATTAGATTGTACGCACCGCGTAGGTCAATCTTAGAAAAAATGGTGGCAGTACGAAGCTGGTCAAACAAGACCGAAATGAGAGGCAGTGGGTATGAGTTTTTAATCGTGATACGGTTCAATTCCCTGAAGTCGATGCAGGGTCGCAATGAACCGTCCTTTTTACCCACGAAGAAGAACCCCGACCCAACTGGAGACTGTGAAGGTCTGATAAATCCTTTAGCCAAGTTCTCCTGAATGTACTCTGCCATAGCCTGAGTCTCAGGACGTGACAGGGAGTACAACCTGCTCTTGGGAAGCTTAGCATTCGGCAACAAATCAATGGCACAGTCATAGGGGCGATGGGGAGGTAGTACCTCTGCAACTTTTTTGGAGAACACGTCCGCAAAATCTGCATAACACCCTGGCAATCCTGGCAAACTTAGCTGCGAGAGCCTGACTGGAAGGCTCAAGCAACTCCTGAAACAATCAGTACCCCAACTAAGAATCTCCCCAGAGACCCAGTCAAATTGAGGATTGTGGGCCCTTAACCAGGGTAACCCCAACACCAATGGGGCAAAAGTACAGACAGTCACATAAAAGGACAATTTTTCAGAGTGTGTGGCTCCAATAAACAAAGAAATCTGGCTAGTGCAAGAGGTAATTTTACCCTGGGATAATGGTTCCCCGTTTAACCTACAAATCTCAATTTCCGACGCCAAGGGTACTAAGGAAACAGAGTGTTTCAGGGCGAATTGGCAGTCCATAAAAACCCCGTCGGCCCCACTGTCCACAAAGGCCTCAGTCTTGACAGTTTGACCGAGGATCTTCAAGGTCACCGGAATGATAAAAGTCTTCTTGGGAAATTCTGACTTCTGGCCTGACAGGATATTTCCCATCACCCTCAGGCCCTGAAGTTTTCCGGCTTTTCTGGGCATGATACTACCACATGACCCTTATTCCCACAGTACAAACACAACCCCTGCTGTCTCCTCCGCGTCTTCTCACGCGAGGAGAGGCGGGTAGCCCCAATCTGCATAGGCTTCTCGGAAAATTCCTCAGAGTCTGAGGTTCCCTTGGGAAAGAAGGAAACCTCGGTCTCCCTTTCAAGCCTACGCTCTCTCAGCCGTCTATCCACCCGGATGGATAACTGCATGAGCTGATCCAAGCTATCAGGCAAGGGATATTGTACCAGTTGGTCTTTTATCTGGTTAGAAAGACCTCTTCGGTACTGGTGTCTCAGGGCTGGGTCATTCCACTGGGTATCATGGGCCAACCTCCGAAACTCCGTACAGTAAACCTCAACTGGCCTTCGCCCTTGCTTAAGGATCGAAATCTGAGCCTCGGCTGAGGCCGTCTTGTCAGGGTCATCATACAACATGCCCAGTGCCGTAAAAAAAGCATCAACACTTTTAAGCGACGGACAGTCAGGCTGCAACCCATATGCCCAGACCTGTGGGTCTCCTTGTAGCAAGGAAATCACTATACCCACCCGCTGAATCTCTGACCCAGAAGACTGAGGCCTAAGCTGGAAATATAACTTGCAGCTCTCCTTGAAACAAAAGAACTGCGAGCGATCTCCAGAAAAACGATCCGGAAGATTTACTTTCGGCTCCTTAACCCCTGAAGGTGCTGCTGCTGCGGGAGCTCCGCCAGCGGCCTGGGAGGTGTGCATTTTAATGGACAAATCATTAAATTGACGAGTCAGGACCTGCACCTGATCGACCACCTGTTGCAACGTATTTTGAGGGGTATGCTCCATATTCCCACAAAATTTCAACAGGAGTATTGGGCTGCTGAATATGTTATGCACACCAGTGCCTGCAGGAATGTGCTGGTGTTTGAACTGTTATGCACACCAGTGCCTGCAGGAATGTACTGGTGTCTGAACAGAGAGGGATGCAAAACAAATGAACTCACAGACAGACTGGGAAATATGACATAACGTACACAGAAGGTGATAGGGTAACAAAACCAACACAGAGTGAACAGAGAAGCCCAGAGGCTAAGAAACTGTGTGTCTCCCTAGTATTAGAAATGCTCAGATGGAAAAAGCAAGATGTTGTGTTTTAATACGTAGAGAACCCGAAATGCTGTTGCTAAGGGCAACAGCAAAACCCTAAAGGGTTACCAACGGGTGTGGAAGTAAACTCCTTGGTCAGAGATGGAATAATAGACACAAGGAGAGTCTCCACAATCCTAATTCTCACTTGCAGGGCCCAGGTTCAGCTTACTGCCACTAAACTGACACATGGACGCCCTGCACAGTGAGAGAGGATTATGCAGGCAGGTCTGAAAGTACAGCCACAAACCTGCTGGGTTCACAGAATAGCAAAAGAACCTCAGCAGGCTAAATGACTGACTCCAGTCTTACTGCTAGGTCTGGATTGGCAGAGTGTAGTACCAAATCCCCAGGCCTATTTGCAGTAAGCAACAACAAATACAAAGCTACACAGTACTGGCTAACTTTCAGGAACTGACTAACCAACAAAGATTCAGCAGCATCTGCTTAACCTGAGAAGAGGCCTTATAAAGCAGGTGCTGTCCACGCCCCCCTCAGACCTCACAGACTGTGAACACAAAAACCAGCACCGGATCCCCTGCCTGTAACCACTGCATAGCAAAAGACCCGAACCGGAGTATCAGCTGCGCTCAGGTTACTCCGCTAGCACTTGTCTCCCGGTTGCCATGACGACGTGGCAGCACATGGCAGGAGACCCTAACAATATGGATCGGCATCCATTGAGTGACTATCACTCCTTAGTGGGTAAAGTATTAAATCAGACAGATTGTTGGGTATGCTCTCAAGTACCTCAAGGCCATAGCAAATCAGGACTAGTACCATTCCCTTTAACGGTAGGAGAGGTACTTGAGCTAAGTGGTGGGAGGCCGGTGGACAAGAGATTTAATATCTCTAGTCCTCCTAGTTTGAAGCTCCACCAATATCATGTGGATAGGTCCTTAGTGTGCTTTAACATTTCCAATCCCCGAAAGCCGGGAAATTGGGAAATGTCATGGAGTAATCAAACCATGACATTCTGACATAGAGCCGACAGAATGCCCATAGACACAGAACTTATACGCCAGATAGACGACCATAGGAAATTCTTTCGGTATAGGTACACCTTAGGAAGTAGGATCATGCGAGTTGGAGAAGTATCACCAGGATACTGTGCACAGATCGTACAAACTGATACGTGTACTAAACAGATGGGAGAATTAGGGCTAGGAGAGTTCACATGGAAAATTTGTAATATGGTTATGTCACACTCCGTCCCATATGTTCTCCCCGATGATGCATATTTCATATGCGGGAGGATGGCGTATAAGTGGCTTGCCCCAAACTCAGAAGGGTTATGTTATATTGGAAAAGTACTGCCTGAGGTAATGACTGTATCCCACATTAAAATGAAAGATATTCACCGTGGTGCCCAAGCTCCTTATACTCACACTCATTACGAGCACATCGTTAAACGGCACCTGATAGAAAGAACAGAGCATCCGGCCTCTGACCTGATCCATGAATCCACCGGGATTCAATTCCTAATCGCGTTAGATATCACTCGTACCGCCAGAGGAGTGATAAATTACAAATATATATCTGCACTTGCAAATTTATTAGACAATATCACTGAAATGTATGACGACACATTCAGGTATACGGGGAGAGAGTTACAAGCCTACAAAACAGAACTGGTTCAGCATAGGATGATTCTCAATTATCTCACAGCTGTGACAGGCGGGTATTGTGTTACGCTAGCGACTCAATATGGAATAAAGTGTTGCACGTATATTACAAACAGCACTGAGGACCCGGTCGAAGTCATAGACCAAAAGATGGATGACATCTTGCAATTAAAATGGGAGTTCCGAAGGAAACACAATCTCACCCTTGCTGCTGTGGGTAATGAGCTGACCAGTTGGGTGTCATGGTTGAACCCACGAAATTGGTTCTCTGGTTTAGGAGAATGGGCCCAAGGAGTTATCATGGACGTAGGGAAATTTCTTTTGTGTATTCTGGGTGTCATCATATTGGTCGGTCTGATATTTAGATGCGTTCGGGTTTTAACGAAGTGTAAACGTAGTACCCGAGTGATGAGTTTAAGAAGTGAAGATACTACAATAACAACGACTAATTTGATTTATGACCCAACGATAGAGACAATGTTGTGATGAAAATGTGATTCCACGGTCCGTTTATTTCACCCGTTTCTCCTTTGTTTTCCTCCAAGGTACAAAGACATCCGCTTGGAAGAATAATTTGACAACCTTTTATACAGACCATTGATGGACAATGCCATAGACCCCCAATATCCCTAGTGACTTTAACTTTTACGATAGCCCAACACTTTAAAGATTGTAAGTCTATGGACATTGAGAAAGCTTTTTGCTCAAGCAATTATAGCAAAAGCATCGGGAGACTACAGTCAACATGTACATCGAGACAAGACACAAGACAAGACCTCAATCAACAAATGTATATTAAACTCACATAGTTTATGACTGCATTTTCCATAATTGCTTCTTATCTTCATTTCTACAACCTTCAGGTAATGACACACATAGTCGATAGGGAATATAGGCACAGATATCAGCACTCATATATCCCCCCATTCATGTATCATCAACTAAAATGTGCTCCCCCATTTTGTTGCAACCAAAAGCCGAAAAGAGCTCGGTAAAGTTTGACAGCCCATCCACAGGCCCGTAATACGGGATAAGAAGGAATTCAAATGTATACTTCGCAATACCTCGAAGCTTGATTTAAAACACGTACGGCACGATGATACATGACCCCTCAAACATGGACTCATACACACATGCTTCTACTATCTCACTAGGTCATACCTTTTTCCCACCTTCTTCTCTTCTCCCTTACCCAATCATAGAAATGTATTATACATGACATATATTTTTCTCTTTTTGAACTGTTTTAGGAAGTGGCAGTTATTGATGACTGCCAAAGGGTTGACTGTCAAAGTCAGAAAAATATCATGCTACACGTTGCCATATATTCACCTCATGCGCGTGCCTGCTGCACGTGCACATTCTCCCCCGTGCGTGCGGATACTCGCAGCCGCGTGATGGCGCCTCGGTCATGCGCTCGAGCGCGTGGTATGTGCATTTACGGTAGAGTTTGTGTGCGTCTAGCGAGCGACTCAATCGCTAGATAATAAATCCATATAGCAGGTTTTATAGGTAATGTTCCCCTTAATGATAACTGTAAGTTTGTTTAATGTGACTTGTTCACGGACTTGGGAATCCCTCTTTGCGTGGTACAAAGGGTCTGATTAAGGTTAAACAGTGGTGTCTGGTACCTAACCGAAGAGTATTTTAATAGCAATAATCCGGTGTTGGTTAGGTAAAGATTAATCGCTCCTGCGTGTAGTTATGGCCATTAGTAGTTTCTGGACATATCCTATATTTGCAGTTCATTATCCATGCGGCGGGAATCCGGAGATTCCCTCCCACCTGAGCTGTTTGAAATAGACACAGCCCACCTGTTCAAATCCACCTATGACCTTTTGTTATAGTGCAGAGAGACATTCCTGTGTCCAATGAACAATAAGGTTGTAGGGCCCTTTGAAGTACACTGTATGTTGTGTATATAAGGGTCACTGTCCCCAGACCGGCCAGTACTCTCTCTTCATGTTATGCACACCAGTGCCTGCAGGAAAGTACTGGTGTCAGAACTGTTATGCACTCCAGTGCCTGCAGGAATGTACTGGTGTTTGAACTGTTATGCAAAACAAATGGACTCACAGACAGACTGGGGAATATGACATAACGTACACAGAAGGTGATAGGGTAACAAAATACACACAAAGTGAACAGAGAAGCCCAGAGGCTAAGGAACTGGGTATCTCCCTTGTATTAGAAATGCTCAGATGGGAAAAGCAAGATGTTGTGTTTTAATACGTAGAGAACCCGAAATGCTGTTGCTAAGGGCAACAGCAAAACCCTAAAGGGTTACCAACGGGTGTGGCAGTAAACTCCTTGGTCAGAGATGGAATGATAGACACAAGGAGAGTCTCCACAATCCTAATTCTCACTTGCAGTGCACAGGTTCAGCTTACTGCCACTAAACTGACCCCTGACACCTAGCACAGTGAGACAGGATTAGACAGGCAAGTCTTAGAATACAGCCGCAAACTTGCTAAGTTCACAGAGTAGTAACAGAACCCCAGCAAGCTAAACGACTGACTCCAGTCTTACTGCTAGGTCTGGATTGGCAGAGTGTAATACCAAATCCCCAGGCCTATTTGCAGTAAGCAACAAACAAATACAAAGCTACACAGTACTGGTTAACTTTCAGGAACTGACTAACCAACAAAGATTCAGCAGCATCTGCTTACCCTGAGAAGAGGCCTTATAAAGCAGGTGCTGTCCACGCCCCACTCAGACCTCACAGACTGTGAGCACAAAAACCAGCACCGGATCCCCTGCCGTGCACAGAGCCTATAACCACTGCACAGCAAAAGACCCGAACCGGAGTATCAGCTGCGCTCAGGTTACTCCGCTAGCACTTGTCTCCCGGTTGCCATGACGACGTGGCAGCACAGGGCAGGAGACCCTAACAGTTCAACAGTTATCGCTGATAATTGGAGGACTGGAGCGCCTGCGCCTGCGAGTGTTCCCCGTATGGTATGTTTCTCTGTTGCCACTTTGTTACCCGTGTAATGTTAGCCATTCATTCATAGTCTATGTAATTGTATTTGCGATTGTTTACTATTGCGTATATTTCTGTCTAGATATCCTGTTAGAATTATATGTTAGTCTGTAGTGTATGACTTGTTAACTGTTTCTCTTTTCGATATAACTAAAAGCTTGTTAGTAAAGGTGTTGGATCCTTAGCACGGTATTGTGTGTTCATTACATTGCAGAGGGTAATAGGAGCGTCTCGATCGCTCAAACAGCTTTAGTGTTAACAAGGTTAAGCAGCGTTATATCGCTACAGTGTTTCAGTTCAAGGTTTACAGTATAAGAGTATCCTTTCCGTGTGGTACATTCAAGGTTTACTGATTGTCATCTTGTAAGCGTCTGCGCCGCTCGTGATCGCCTCGTGGTCTCGAGCGTCCGCTACGCTGGTAGCGTAGCATTACGGTAGTCGCTCACCTATAGCGTGCTCGACACCACGCATTAAGCTGTGAGCGAGCGTGCCGCATGTGCGTCTCGATCACGGCCGAGCGTATGCTACGCTAAGTGCGTACCCTTACGGTACCCCATACGCCAATTGCGTACTGTGTCTCTTACCCATTATTGTGAAGCTTATAAGGTAATCAAATCGACATTATCAATTGAGGGCTCGTCCGTCCTCCACATATCCTCACTACTGTAATCAGACTTTATCTGTCAGCAAAGGGCGGGAACGCAGTATCCCTTCGTATCCGTATTGGTGGTGAGGGATACAGTGGTGCTGACTAGATAAGCATCTGTTACGCTACGCTGTAGGAGTGCTGGGGTGTCATGAAAATAACATTCAAATGTAAATGAGCCTCAAAGTTAGTAAGATCTACTTGTTGAAGAAAATACTGATATTTTGCAGGATTTTTTTGTGTATTGTGTTTTACAAGAGGTTCCATATACTGTAAGTGGCCACAAGAAACCTTTACAATGCATGTAGCCATAGTAATCATTGTGCCTTATAACCAATACAGGGAAATGGTGCTGATGATCCCATTTGATTGTATGTATCTGTGATTTCTCTTTTTTTCAGGGAGATTGAGGGACTATTCAGGGAGTGAGGGAGATTGCTACTATTTCAGGGAGTCTCCTGCAGAATGAGGGAGGGTAGGCAACTATGGTGCAGAGTGACAGCTTTAGTAGCAAATAGTACATTTGAATTACCCTATTCATACACAAGGTAATGAAGTGTAAGAAAATAGGGACCACAGTTCATAGTTTTATTAAAAATGCAAAAGAGAGTGATAAAGAGGAGAGAGAGAAAGTAGCAGCCAATCAGCTCCTAACTGCCATGTTACATGCAGTGTTTGAAAAATGACAGTTAAGAGCTGATTGGCTGGTATTGTAGTTTATCTCTCTTCACTTTATGTGCGGGAAGCATCAACCTCCGGCCAGTCATCGCAGCCATATCGGTGTTTATTAATACCATATGTATGATGATATTAGCAAAGGGCAGCTCTTCTGATGAGAGCTGTCCTTTGTGGTGTGGGGACCTCCGGGTTTAGGACCCGGGTGTCCTATCTGCACATGTGTCGGCTGACGCACGCACCGCTGGGGTGCTGGGAGGGATCCGATTGGATCCTTCTCAGAGAGCAATGCAAACAGAGGCCCATAGGCTTATATTGGGTAATGCCATCTAAAGGTGACATTACCCATTGGGTCCAAGCTACGGAATGTATGGCATTCCGGAGCTTGGTGCATAGGCGATAGCTGGCAGACCTCAGAAAATGGCATTTTCGGAGGTTTGACTGCAAAATAGCGTTTGATGCATCCCGTCCTATCACTCTCCACTGCTTAGTACAGATGGAGCCCTGCTTATCTATCCCTTTAATAGGATTACCTGAGACAGGGCTGTCGGGCTTAATCCCCTGCTGTATTGTTCTCTCTGTATTGTATTGCAGCTGAGAACAATAGATGAAGGGGTTATGCTAATAAGCCTTGGTGCACCTAGGTGCAGCAGAGAAGGCTAGATGAGCGAGGCTCCATCTGTATATACTGTGTTATAATGAGGCCCTTATGATGTTAATTAGGCTCTTGGAAAGTACATATAGAAGAAAGCCCCTGGAATAAAGCTATCATAACGGAACTCGGAGGAAATAATGAACCTGAGGAAGTAATACCTTTATCAGTTATTAAATGGGGAGGCAATTAGGAAACCGCCTGTCAGGACCCCGGAATCCCGACAGGTGGTGAAATACCGCTGCCGGAATACTGGCGAGCCAGGCTATTCTCCCTCTATGGGTGTCCATGACGGCTTCTAAAACAGACAAGTGAAAGTGTTGCCCATAGCAACCAATCAGATTGTATCATTTTATAGAATGAAACAGAGAAATGAGAGATGAAACCTGATTGTTTGCTGTGGGCAACACCTCCACTCTTCATTTTTAAGGGGGAATTCAATTACATGCGGTAAGTTACCGCTGGTAAATAAAAAGGGAGGTAGGCTCAGGCTTTAACGCCCGAGGTTTCTTTAATTCCAGCCCCTTTTTCACTTGAGGTGTAAATGGCGTAAACACACAGAGGGGTCTAATTCAGCATGGAACGCTGCTGCGGCAGTGTACGCATGCTGATGCCCAGTGAAGTGTGCACGATCAGAAGCCGCACTAAGCGTGCGCTCACTGTGAGATGTGACGGCATCTCACATCTGCAAACGCCTCCGCCTGAATGACAGGCAGAGGCGTTCATGGGGAGGGGGCGTCACAGCCGCGTTTAAGGGGCGCAGTGGCGTTGGGGGGGGTGCGGTACGGACAACGCATGTGTGTCCAGACCATTTGCGGGGCGGGCCGTGGCGGTTGCGTGACGTCACATGCAGCCGCTGCGACCCGAAATATGGCAGGTAGCACCTGTCTTCCCAAATAGGCTGCGTAGGCAGAGGGCTACCCTAAACGTGTGTGTGTGTGTGGGGGGGGGGGGGGGCTGGATCCGGCATGCCAGGGTAACTTGCCCTGTGCTGGGCGCCCCCCTGCATGTCAGTGTAACGGATCATAGATGTGCGATTTTTCACACATCTACGATCCATGCTGAATTAGGCCCAGAATCCGTGAAAAGTTCACACATTTGTGTAGTAACAGGTCATTGGAAGCAAGTTACAGGTGGACATTGCAGATACCGGCGACGTTATCCACACATCACCGCTACGAGCATTGCACGGGAGACGGGAAGCTAATTCCCCTCCAGCTTGGTCTCCGACCGCAAGACACTTCTCATCTGCCCGCGGTTAGCAGCCTCCATCTACCGCCCAGACCGTGCGGCTACACCACCCGGAGACGCTGCGCGGATTGCACGCTGCCAGTACAAGCAGCTATTTCTCTTCACCTGTACCGAGACTCATCGCAGAACCGCTGCGGCGGTAACAGGTGTCTGTTCACAGGCCCTCATTCTGAGTTGTTCGCTCGCTAGCTGCTTTTAGCAGCATTGCACACGCTAAGCCGCCACCCTCTGGGAGTGTATCTTAGTTTAGCAGAATTGCGAACGAAAGATTAGCAGAATTGCGAATAGAAATTTCTTAGCAGTTTCTGAGTAGCTCCAGACTTACTCCTACACTGCGATCAGTTCAGTCAGTTTCGTTCCTGGTTTGACGTCACAAACACACCCAGCGTTCGCCCAGACACTCCCCCGTTTCTTCAGACACTCCCACGTTTTTTCCCAAAACGCCTACGTTTTTCCGCACACTCCCATAAAACGGCCAGTTTCCGCCCAGAAACACCCACTTCCTGTCAATCACACTACGATCAGCAGAACGATGAAAAAACTTTGTTAGGCCGTGAGTAAAATACCAAACTTTTGTGCAAATTTACTTGGCGCAGCCGCGCTGCGTACATTGCGCATGCGCAATTAGCGACTAATCGCTCCGTAGCGGAAAAAAATAACGAGCGAACAACTTGGAATGAGGGCCACTGTGTGGATCTCTATGCACGGAGGTCTCCGTTGGTTCTGGGCTGTCGGGACCAGCGGCCTCTTTACTACCTGCAAAACGTCACCTACCTCACCGTTCGGATCTGGTAATTACTCTTTGCTACCACTCATAACGGGCGTCCAATCCGTGTAACTTTGCTCTGCGATTACAGCAGCTCCAAGCCCATTGTCACAAATTGAATCCAGGGACGGCCGGTCTCTCAAGTGTCTTTAGAAGTTATTTATGTATATTCATTGTTATACAGTACGGGTTTCTAGCTGCTGACTCAGACAACCCTACTGTTACATATTGATACTATGGGGGTCATTCCGAGTTGTTCGCTCTTTATTTTTTTTCGCTACGGAGCGATTAGTCGCAAACTGCGCATGCGCAATGTTCGCAGTGCGCCTGCGCCAAGTAAATTAGCTTAAAAGTTTGGTATTTTACTCACGGCGTAACAAAGTTTTTTCATCGATCTGCTGATCGTAGTGTGATTGACAGGAAGTGGGTGTTTCTGGGTGGAAACTGACCGTTTTCTGGGAGTATTCGGTAAAACGCAGGCGTTTCAGGGAAAAATGCGGAAGTGTCTGGAGAAACGGGGGAGTGGCTGGGCGAACGCTGGGTGTGTTTGTGACGTCAAACCAGGAAAGAAACGGGCTGAGGTGATCGCAGTGTAGGAGTAAGTCTCGAGCTACTCAGAAACTGCTAAGAAATTTCTATTCGCAATTCTGCTAATCTTTCGTTCACAATTCTGCTAAGCTAAGATACACTCCCAGAGGGCGGCGGCCTAGCGTGTGCAATGCTGCTAAAAGCAGCTAGCGAGCGAACAACTCGGAATCACCCCCTATGTCTATAACATAAACTACAAACAGTTATAGATCGTTGCTAAGTCATTACTTCTTTGCAACAATGAAATAGCATTCAATAGGAATATTCATTATACATGCCATAAGCTAGCCACCTCGCTTTTTAGATAATACTGTTGTGTAAGGTACATGTTATGTACATGATTATAAATATACTAGGTGATTCATCACGCCCTACGGGCGCTCTTCACACCGTCGTAAGGGGCTACGCCCCGTTAACCCTTGCACACCCTTGTGGCATGCAATATTTTTATTATATGGAGTATTACCTCCAATCATAATTGTGTGAGTGGTTAAATATTGCACGGACAAAGGGCGTGCAATGGTTAAGGGGTGGAAGCCCCTTGCAAAGGCGTGAACAGCGCACGCAGGGCCTGGTGAATCACCTAGTAGGTACTTTGGTTGGGGGAGTAGGGGGTGCGGGGAAGAGACGGATGGGATCCTGGGGTGCCACGGGAGGGGCGGTTGCGGTGGTGCCGCAGGTGGGGGAGGGTGCATGGGTGCCGCGGGTGGTGGTCCGGAGGCGCTGCGGGTGGGGGAGGAGCAGTTGCGGGGTTGCCCCGGGTGGGAGAGGGGTGGATGTGGTGGGAGGTGCGGGGTCGCTGAGGGTGGGGGAGGGGGTCCGGAGCTACCGTGGGTGCTGGAGGGGGTGTGTGGGGGTGCCGCGGATGGGACCCGGAGGTACTGCGAGTGGGGGAGAGGCGTGTAATGCTTATCCTGCTTCTCCTCCTGTCAGCATCTAAGCTGCTGTCCTCCTTTTGGCAGCGGCTCTCCCAAAGACTCGCACAGCAGCCAGTCACTATTGTTAGCGCCGGTGTCCCAACGCGCCGCATTACAGGGAAGAAGATGTACGCAATAAACTATAGCTCCCAGCAGCCCTAAGGGGCGGAATGCTTCGGCGCTAAGAGCTGCTGGGAGCTGTAGTTTATGTAGTGCATCTACTTCCCTGTAATGCGGCGCGTTGGGACACTGGCACTAACAATAGTGACTGGCTGGCAGAACTGTGTGACTGGCTGAATCAATGTAAAAGGTGAGAGTGCTGTGCAGTGTCAGTGACACTACACACATGCAGCGGCGCCGGAAGCACAAAACCTTTTCTCCCCCTCAGCGCCGACATGCACAAAGCCTCCTCTCCCCCTCGGCGCCGGCAGCACAAAACCTCCTCTCCCCCCTCCCCTCCCCTGTGTGACATTCAGTGGCCGGCAGGGAGCCAAAGTGGGCGGAGCTAGATGGGAGTAAGGGGCAGAGCTACACGGGACCATGCTGCAGCAGGAGGATGATCTGCTACAGCTTCGGCCAGCCAGACTTCATTAGATAAGTGTCTGGAAAGAGAGTGAGTGTGTGTGTGTATATATACAGTGTCTGTGTATACTGTATATATGTGTGAATGTGTATGTGTGTAATGTATGTGTGTTAACGGTACTGGGAGAGGGGGCATTACGTGTGTAAGCGTCACTGGTACAGGGGGTGTTACGTGTGTAAGCGTCACAGGTACAGGGGGCGTTACGTGTATAAGCGTCACTGGTACAGGGGGTATTACTTGTGTACAGTGGCGTAAGTTCGCCCCAGTCGCCCGGAGGCATGATAAATGTTGGTGCCCCCTACATACTGTATACACACACACCCTTCATATGTAGCTATCTGGCACTCATGTTGAACAGTAGTAGTGTGCTCAGGTGCCTTTCCAAATAGTAATATAGATACACATAAAAAGTGGACGCACTCCAAGTCAGTCATCACAATAAAATAGACACCAGCATACCTTTATAGCACACCTACAGTACTCCCTCACCCACCAGCGTGCCACAATGCTTTGACGCAGTGGTGTGCCGATATACAGTATATATATAAAAAACACACAAACGCCTCTTACACACACACACAAATGCCACTTTCACTTAAACACACACGCCTCTCACTTACACTCACGCTTCTTACTTACACACGCCTCCTTAGCTTAAACACACACATGCCTCCTTCGCTTAAACACACACACCTCCTTCGCTTAAACACACACAATCCTCATTTACACACACACACCTCACTTACACACACACACCTCTCACTTACACAAACGCCTCTCACTTACACATGCTTCCTTCACTTAAACTCGCACACACACACACCCCTCCTTCATTTAAACTCACACACACACTTCCTTCACTTAAACACACAAACATGCCTCTTTCCCTTACACACACACACATATGCCTCTCTCACACATACACATACACACACACACACACACACACACACACACACGTCTCTCTTACACGCACACAACCTCTTTCACTTAAAACACACACACACACAAACAAAAACAAGCACATGCTTCCTACACACACACACACACACACACACACACACACACACACACACACACACACACACACACCTCACTTAAACATGCACACATAAAACAGTGCTGCCAACATTTATTAAAGACCCCCCAGCACCCCTCCCCTTTCCAACTACACACACCCCCACAGTGCAGCTTGAGGCAAGTGCTGCCAGTGCCTACCTGCTGCTATCAGCCCAACGGAAGAACAGAGAGCCTCACTCGGCCAGCTCGTCTGGAAGGGCCTGGGAAGAGCTGCGTTCTGGAGCTCCCCCTCTAGCTGTAGCCACAGCCAGCTCTCTGTATATACTAGGAGGCAGCTTCCGTGTCACTGACACGAAAGCTCCTCGCAGTGAACGATCTTCAGGGTCAGGCAGCGGGAGACAGTGGAGGAGATCTGCCCCCTTGAGGTCAGGAGCCCGGCGGCAGACGACTCCACTGCCTCCCAGAGTTCCGCCCCTGCTTGTGTAAGCATCACTGGTACAGGGGGCGTTATGTGTGTAAGCGGCACTGGTACAGAGGGCGTTACGTGTGTAATCGTCACTGCTACAGGGGGCATTACGTGTGTAATTGTCACTGCTACAGGGGGTGTTACTTGTGTAAGCGTCACTGGTACAGGGGGGGCGTGACATGTGTAAGCGTCACTGGTTCAGGGGGCATTACATGTGTAAGCGTCTCTGGTACAGGGGGCATTACATGTGTAAGTGTCTCTACTACAGGGGTCATTATGTGCGCTGTGCGTTTGTAAAGTATGCAAGGGTGCAAATTTATAGTTTGCAGGGGGGCGCTGAACACTCTAGCACCGGCCCAGACTGCACACCCACTGTACTGCGCTGCACTGTCACCTTTTACATTGATTCAGCGTCCAGACATTACCCTCCATTATATCACCCTCTCTATCCGCTACATTAACCATCTCGGGGCTTCCAGGCCGGCAGGCCAGGTGCTGTGTTGCGGAGTCAGGGCCTCTGGGGATCTGGGCGCGCCTGTGGCGGGGAGACACTTCTGTGACATCACACGCAGAGCAGGCTTCGGGGCTCAGAGAGTATGCGGCGCAGGGAGGGCTATGAAAGTCTTCCGCTGCGCCGCTTTCATACACATCTATGCCGGTGGCCGCAGCAGCTTTTGTTCCACCTGCGGCGCGGCTAGGGAGTGGGGATTGTTGATGCCGGAGGGGCAGGTGGACTGGCAGCAAGACATTGGTGGTCATTCCGAGTTGATTGCTCGCTAGCAGTTTTTAGCAGTCGTGCAAACGCTATGCCGCCGCCCAGTGGGAGTGTATTTTAGCTTAGCAGAAGTGCGAACAAAGGGATCGGAGAGCGGGTACAAAATTTTTTTGTGCAGTTTCAGAGCAGCTTCAGACCTACTCGGCGCTTGCGATCACTTCAGACCATTCAGTTCCTGATTTGACGTCATGAACACGCCCTGCGTTCGCCCAGCCACGCCTGCGTTTTTCCGAACACTCCCTGAAAACGGTCAGTTGACACCCAGAAACGCCCTCTTCCTGTCAATCACTCTGCGGCTGCCTATGCGACTGAAAAGCATCGCTAGACCCTGTGTAAAACTACATCGTTCGTTGTAATAGTAAGCCGCACGTGCGCATTGCGCTGCATACGCATGCGCAGAAGTGGCGAGTTTTTGTCTGATCGCTGCACAGCGAACTAATGCAGTTAGCGATCAACTTGGAATGACCCCCATAGGACGCTGCAGTAAAAGGATTGTTTCCCCCCCTATCTACAGCGCAGAGACTTGCTGCAGATGCAGTGGCATACCCTCCAGCTGCACCTTTTTGGCAGGTACAGTCCCTTTTTTTAATGGTCTGTACTGATTTTTGACTCTCCAAGCTTCCATTGAAAGTATAGGAAAAGGGGCGTGGCCACGCTGGCGTATTCATGGCCACGCCCCCTTTTCGAATTTGCATCAATGTTTATGTGTAAATTGTTGGAGAGTATGTTGCTACAGATGCAGTGGGACTATTTTGGGGTGTGGGCCTGGAGCTGCAGCTCCATCAGTCCCATTGCTAATCCTGCTCTGTGAAAACACAGCAGGCAAAGGGCAGAGCCTCTCATTGGATGTAACCTGTGTGGGAGGGCGTTTCTCGCCCAATCAGCTGTGGGCTGGGTGTGATAGACCTGCCACTAACCCAATGAGAGCTCCTAGCCACGCCCAGCGTTAGAAACCCAGGCACAGAGTCACAGGGCTATTATATAGGAGATTATACATGTTTTTATTAAAGTACTTTGTAACTTTTTATTGAATGGACTCCTCAGGCTGATATTTCTTCAGGAGGTGTATTGTATTTGGTTCCATGAGCGATTCTATTATCTCCCTATTGTTTAATTAACTACAGTATTTGAGGAGTATAACACAAACTCCTTCATAGAGGCAAACGTGGTCATAACATTCCACCTCTGGTTCCTGGATAACACGATTTTTGTTTTGTTTTGTGCACTTGTTAGACACAGGCGCTTCAATTAGTCAGTGTGTATATTCACAGGGTTGTGTCTGAAAAAATATCCCCGAAAAGTGCTGGGGGCTCACTTCAGGTCTAACAGAATAGCCCCCGGGGGGATCAATTAGCCTAAGTGCTAAGAGTCCCCTTGCGGGCTCGGTGGCTCGCCTTAGGTTTTATTCTCACGTGGACACCCACGAGTAGGATTTCAACTGTCGCTATTGTTGGCTATCAGGATTCCGGCGTTCGTATTCTGACCGCTGGGATCCTGACAGCCGGCAAATTGATTGCATCCCCGGTAAATTACCATGGTAAATTAATTGCATTACCCGGTAAATATTCCCCTTAGAGGCTGCAGTAACTCCACTGAAGCTCATACTAAAGCTTTCACCCCCCCCCCAGGAGAAAGCGAGGAGACCCACACACCATGGCAGGTGTCCGGGAACCTGCGGCGTCGGGTCGGACACAGAAAGAAGACGTTTTTTCTCAATTAATGATTATCTATGAAATTCTATCCAAAACGAAGTCATTCTCATATAGTTTTGTTTGTAGTTAGCCTCTAAGGGGGTGATTCTGAGTTGTTCGCTCGCTAGCAGATTTTAGCAGCATTGCACACGCTAGGCCGCCGCCCTCTGGGAGTGTATCTTAGTTTAGCAGAATTGCGATAGAAAGATTAGCAGAATTGCGAATAAATAAGTCTTAGCAGTTTCTGAGTAGCTCCGGACCTACTCACGATTAGCGATCAGTTCAGTCAGTTTCGTTCCTGGTTTGAAGTCACAAACACGCCCTGCGTTCGGCCAGCCACTCCCCCGTTTCTCCAGACACTTCCGCCTTTTCTCTGGCACGCCTGCGTGTTTCCGCAAATGCCGTGAAAACGCTGAGTTTCCGCCCAGAAACACCCACTTCCTGTCAATCAGACTACGATCACTTCAACGATGAAAATTCTTCGTTTTGCCGTGAGTAAATCTACTAAGTTTTGAGCTAAAATACTTAGCGCATGCGCACTGCGTACCATGCGCATTTACGCATTAATCGCTCCGTTGCGAAAATCGGCAACGAGCGAACAACTCGGAATGACCCCCTATAGCAGACATCAAGGAAACCACTGAAATCAGGAAGACCGCAGACTATCCTGTGTAAATTCAGACCTGATTGCTAGGCTGCGTTTTCATACAGAGGGCGATCAGGTCTAAACTGCACATGCGTATGCACCGCAATGCGCAGGGGCGTCGCACGGGTACGAAGCGGATCGCCGCTCAGCGATGGGGACAGACGTTCGCAAGGAGATTGACAGGAAGAGGGCGTTTGTGGGTGGCAACTGACCGTTTTCTGGGAGTGGTTGGAAAAACGCAGGCGTGTCCAAGCGTTTGCAGGGCGGGTGTCTGACGTCAATTCCGGTCCCGCACCGGCTGAAGTGATCGCAGCGGCTGAGTAAGTTCTGGGCTGTGCAGAGACTGCACAAGATCTGTTTGTACAGTTCTGCTACACCTGCGTTCGCACACTTGCAAAGCGAAAATACACTTTCCCTGTGGGCGACGACTATGCGAACGCAGGACTGCAAAAAAAACCTAGCGAGCGATCAGGTCTGAATTAACCCCATTATGGGCGTCCACCCAAAACAACTCTAAGGGATGAGTATAATAAATGTGAAAATCCCTTACTTGGGCGGTAACAGTAGTGGCTGGTCACACACCAGTAACATGAAGAGGATTACACGGCCAGGCAGTCACTAAACCGATCATTTTCATCCATTGCTGCACAGCCCAGGGTGCGGGGCCCTGCAGACCTGACTGCTATCGCCTACCGACAGTAATGACTATACCAGGGACTGAAGGGTCCCAGACAGGGAAACCTTTCTGCTATACCTGTTTGGGGTAGTCTACTTGATTTATAAATATGCAAGACTAGAGCAAAGGTATGCCAGACATACATCATGCAGTGTCAGAGCATGGTCATACATACGTGACACAGTGTCAAGGTATTATGCCATACATATATGATGCAGTGACAGGGTATTAGGTCATATATCCGCCAGGCAGTGTCAGTGCATTATAGGTCTGATTCATGTTTGTACAGTAAGTTCTAATGGAGCTTCACTCTGAACTGGCAAAACCGCTATCTCTGATCTTTGAGGATTCAGTTATATCAGGTATGGTTCCCAAAGACTGGCGTATAGCGGAAGTAGTGCCTATATTCAAAAAGGGAAGTAAAGCTGAACCAGGTAATTATTGACCAGTTAGTCTTACATCTATAGTGGGGAAAGTATTGGAAGGTATTCTAAGAGATAGTATTCAGAAGTTCCTTGAAACCAATAAGGTCATTAAAAGGAATCAACATGGGTTTATGAAGGACAGATCCTGTCAAACCAACTTACTTGGCTTTTATGAAACAGTAAGCGCAAACCTAGATCAGGGTAAAGACGTGGATGTAATCTTTTTAGACTTTGCCAAAGCGTTTGATACTGTACCACACATGAGACTTATATACAAGCTACAAGAATCAGGGCTAGGAAGCACAATATGCACTTGGGTCAAAAACTGGTTAGATAATAGGAAGCAGCGCGTTGTGGTTAATGGATATTTTTCAACTTGGACTGAAGTGCTAAGTGGTGTGCCGCAAGGCTCAGTATTAGGACCGCTATTGTTCAATATTTTCATTAACGACCTAACAGAAGGTCTAGAGAGCATGGTGTCAATTTTTGCAGATGATACCAAATTGTGTAAGGCTATAAATACAGAGGAGGATGCCGAGTCTCTTCAGAACGACTTAGTTAAATTAGAATCATGGGCAGCCAAATGGAGAATGCGCTTCAACACAGACAAGTGTAAGGTAATGCACTGTGGTAACAAAAACAAAAATTACACCTACCTACTAAATGGGGTAAAACTAGGGGATTCTGTACTGGAAAAGGACTTAGGTGTCCTCATAGATAGCAAGCTAAGCAGTAGTACCCAAAGTAGGACTGCAGCAAAGAAGGCTAATAAGATATTAGCATGCATAAAACGGGGTATTGATGCTAGGGACGAGAGTATTATACTCCCATTATATAAATCACTAGTGAGGCCACACCTTGAATACTGTGTACAGTTCTGGGCACCGTACTACAAAAAGGATATCCTGGAGCTTGAAAAGGTACAAAGGAGGGCGACCAAACTAATTAAGGGCATGGAGACGATGGAATACAAGGAAAGGCTTGAAAGACTAGGCATGTTTACATTGGAAAAGCGGAGACTAAGAGGGGATATGATCAACATCTACAAATATATAAGGGGACAATACTCAGAGCTTGCGCGGGACCTGTTTTTGGTTAGATCAACACAGAGGACTCGTGGACACTCGCTCAGGTTAGAGGAGAGGAGATTCCGCACAATACGGCGTAAAGGCTTTTTCACGGTAAGGACAATACGTGTTTGGAATTCCCTGCCCGAGGGAGTTGTAATGGCGGAATCTGTCAACACCTTTAAGAATGGGTTAGATAAATTCCTATTGGATAAGGATATCCAGGGGTATGGTGCATAGTCATGCATTATAGTTACTATTTAGTCAAATCATCATGCAGAGGACACCACAAATAGGTTGAACTCGATGGACAATTGTCTTTTTTCAACCTCAGACACTATGTTACTAAGTAAAGCAAAAAAACAAGTAACTGGGCAAATCCATGCTGCACTGCAGGTGGGGTAGATGTAACAGGTGCAGAGAGAGTTAGATTTCGGTGGGGCATGGTCAAACTGAAATCTAAATTGCAGTGTAAAAATAAAGCAGCCAGTATTTACCCTGCACAGAAACAAAATAACCAGTAGCGGATCTTGCTACGGGCACACGGGACTTTTGCCCGGGGCGCCACCTTCCGGAGGGCGCCGGCGCCATCCGCAGGGCGCCGCACCATGGCAAGATCTGCTACTGTTTGGCAGTGCCCCCAGCTGTGCCCCCCGCTGTGAAGGGAACTAGACGCTACCCGTCTAGTTTCCCTTCGTGGAGAGGACCTTTGCTCTGCGGTGCGCGATGACGTCATCGTGCACCGCACAGCACTGTGGGACTGGCACAGACGCTAGGGGTCATAATTGACCTCTAGTGTCTATCTATGCTGTGCTATGGGAGAGATGTCATAACATCTCTCCCATAGATCCGAGGAGCGGTGCCGGCGGAGGTCTGCAGCGGAGGTCAGCAGCGGTCGCGAATCAGGAGCGGGGACAGTATTTTTTTTATTTTTATGTAAGCGGTGCTACTCTACAGGGGCACAACTCTACAGGGGGCACAAATGGGAACACAGCTCTACAGGGGGCATAACTGACCACACCCCTGTATGAAGCCACTCCCCTATTTTCGCCCGGGGCGCCACAAGGGCTAGAACCGGCCCTGAATATAACCCACCCAAATCTAACTCTCTCTGCACATGTTACATCTGCCCCACCTGCAGTGCACAATGGTTTTGCCCAGTTGCTTGTTTATTTTCATTACTTACAAACATGAATCCGGCCCATTGTCACACCTACCTGACCCAGTGTCAGGGTATTCTGTCAAATGCATATTTCGCTGAATGTACTATGTAGTGTGTTGGTATTGTGCTGTGTGTAGATGATGCTGAGTCAGAGTATTATGTCACGTGTAGATGACGCTGTGTCAGAGTATTATACTGAATGTAGATGACGCTGTGCGAGAGTAATGTGCCGCGTGTAGATGACGCTGTGTCAGAGTATTTTGCCGCGTGTAGATGACACTGTGTTAGAGTATTATACCGCGTATAGATGACGAGAGTATTGTGCCGCGTGTAGATGACGCTGTGACAGAGTATTATACTGCGTGTAGATGACGCTGTGTCGGAGTATTATACTGCGTGTAGATGACGCTGTGTCAGAGTATTATGCCGCGTGTAGATGACGCTATGTCAGAGTATTATACCGCGTATAGATGACGAGAGTATTGTACCGTGTGTAGATGACGCTGTGTCATAGTATTATACTGCGTGTAGATGACGCTGTGTCAGAGTATTGTGCCGCATGTAGATAACGCTGTGTCATAGTATTATGCCACGTGTAGATAATGCTGTGTCAGAGTATTATACCGCGTGTAGATGATGCCGTGTCAGAGTATAATACCGCGTGTAGATCACGCTGTGTCAGAGTATTATGCCATGTATAGATGACACTGTGTCGGAGTATTATACCGCGTATAGATGACGAGAGTATTGTGCCGTGTGTAGATGACGCTGTGTCAGAGTATTATACTGCATGTAGATGACGCTATGTGAGAGTATTGTGCCGCGTGTAGATGACGCTGTGTCAGAGTATTAGGCCGCGTGTAGATGACGCCATGTCAGAGTATTATACCGCGTGTAGATGACGAGAGTATTGTGCCGTGTGTAGATGACGCTGTGTCAGAGTATTATACTGCGTGTAGATGACGCTGTGTCAGATTATACTGCGTGTAGATGACGCTGTGTCAGAGTATTATGCCGCGTGTAGATGACGTCATGTCAGAGTATTATACCGCGTGTAGATGACGAGAGTATTGTGCCGTGTGTAGATGACGCTGTGTCAGAGTATTATACCGCTTGTAGATGACGCCGTGTCAGAGTATAATACCGCGTGTAGATCACGCTGTGTCAGAGTATTATGCCACGTATAGATGAAGCTGTGTCAGTGTATTATACTGCGTATATATGACGCTGTGTCAGAGGATAATGGCGCATGTAGATGTTGCTGTGTCAGAGTATTGTGCCGTGTGTAGATGATGCTGTGTCAGAGTATTATACCGTGTGTAGATGGCGATGTGTCAGAGAATTATGCCGCGTGTAGATGACGCTGTGTCAGAGTATTTTACCGCGTATAGATGACGCTGTGTCAGAGTATTATGCCGCATGTAGATGACGCTGTGTCAGAGTAATATGCCGCGTGTAGATGACGCTGTGTGAGAGTATTATTCCGCATGTAGATGACGCTGTGTGAGAGTATTATGCCGCGTGTAGATGACGCTGTTTCAGAGTACTATACTGCGTGTAGATGATGCTGTGTCAGAGTATTATACCGCGTGTAGATGACGCTGTGTCAAAGTATTATGCCGCGTGTAGATGACACTGTGTGAGAGTATTATACCGTGTGTAGATGACGCTGTGTCAGAGTATTATGCCTCGTGTAGATGACGCTGTGTGAGAGTATTATACCGTGTGCAGATGACGCTGTGTCAGAGTATTATGCCGCGTGTAGATGACGCTGTGTGAGAGTATTATACCGTGTGTAGATGACGCTGTGTCAGAGTATTATACCGCGTGTAGACGCTGCTGTGTCAGAGTATTTTAAAGCGTGTAGATGCCGCTGTGTCAGAGTATTACACCGCGTGCAGATGACGCTGTGTAAGAGTATTATACCATATATAGATGACGCTGTGTCAGAGTATTATACCGCGTATAGATGACGCTGTGTAAGAGTATTATACCGTGTGTAGATGACGCTGTGTCAGAGTATTATACCATATATAGATGACGCTGTGTCAGAGTATTATACCGCGTATAGATGACGCTGTGTAAGAGTATTATACCGCTTGTAGATGACGCTGTGTCAGAGTATTTTAAAGCGTGTAGATGACGCTGTGTCAGAGTATTAAACCGCGTGTAGATGACGCTGTGTCAGAGTATTATACCGCGTGTAGATGACGCTGTGTCAGAGTATTTTAAAGCGTGTAGATGACGCTGTGTGAGAGTATTATGCCGCGTGTAGATGACGCTGTGTCAGAGTATTATACCGCGTGTAGATGACGCTGTGTCAGAGTATTATACCGCGTGTAGATGAAGCTGTGTCAGAGTATTATACTGCATGTAGATGACGCTGTATCAGAGTATTATACCGCGTGTAGATGAAGCTGTGTCAGAGTATTATACCGCATGTAGATGACGCTGTGTCAGAGTATTATACCGCGTGTAGATGATGCTGTGTCAGAGTATTATACCGTGTGTAGATGACACAGTGTATGAGTATTATACCGCGTGTAGATGACACTGTGTCAGAGTATTTTAAAGTGTGTAGATGACGCTGTGTCAGAGTATTATACTGCATGTAGATTACGCTGTGTCAGAGTATTATACCGCGTGTAGATGAAGCTGTGTCAGAGTATTATACCGCATGTAGATGACGCTGTGTCAGAGTATTATACCGCGTGTAGATGACGCTGTGTCAGAGTAATATGCCGCGTGTAGATGACGCTGTGTGAGAGTATTATTCCGCATGTAGATGACGCTGTGTGAGAGTATTATGCCGCGTGTAGATGACGCTGTTTCAGAGTACTATACTGCGTGTAGATGATGCTGTGTCAGAGTATTGATAAAGCTAAATATTTATCGTATATAATACCCTTTATGAGGTCTAAGAACACTGTACGCTAACTACGTATGAAGTACCGCAAGGGTACGCACGTTGCGTAACGATCGCTTAGCCGTGGTCGAGACGCTCAAGCGTTACGTTCGCTCACGGCCAAGAGATCACTGGCAGGCACGCTATTGGCTGCCGACTACCGTAATGATTCGCTATAGCGATGCGACCGCTCGAGACCACGAAGAGATCACCAGCGGCGCATACGCTCACAATGTAAAACCTTTATATCTAAACCATAAACAGTGTATTATGCAGTAAACCCTTTGTGTAGTGATATGGTGTAAATGCAACACAGTATAACCTTACTAGCTTAAAAGCAGTTTGAGCGTCACCGACGCTCTGAGAATACTTAACTCTATAAGAAATACACAGATACCTGGGCTTAGGGTCCAACGCCTAATATATATATATTTTGAATGATATACTTGCAAAAGAATTAATACAAATACAAATCATACACTACAATATAACATAGACTGACTAACCAGGTAACTACACAGTAAATACAATACAATTAAGTTTAAGAGAAAAATGAGAGAAAGAGAAGAGAGAGAAAGATATGGCCCATAATAACAAGAGAGAAACAGTATGATTACGGAGAAAAACTTACGCACAAAGGAAACGATCGCATGCGCCTCTGGACATCCAGCTCCCGATTTTCAGCAATGATAACCGTTGAAGAGTAAGAGCTGGATGTGATCGGCCTTTCTATTTATGCCCCACACACAATGCAATTCAATGGTCCCTACAATCTCATTGTTCATTGGACACAGGAATTCGGCTTCGCATTATAACAAAAGGTCATAGGTTGATTCATACAGGTGGGCTGTGACTATTTCCAACAGCTCAGGTGGGAGGGAAACTGGGTTTCCCGCCGCACGGGTAATAAAGTGCAAATAAAGTAAATGTTCATAAACTTCTTATGTCCATAACTATTCGCACGAGCGATTGATCTGCTTCAAACCAACACCGGAATATTTCTAATTAAATATTCTTCCGAGGGATACTAAACACCACTGTATTACTCCTGTCTGACCCTTCGTATCAAACAAAGAGGGATTTCTCTGTTCATGAACATTCTATATTAACCAAACTTTCAGAATCTATCAAAGGGACCATGATCTACAAAATACATTATATAGTGAAAATATGTAATGATTGAGTCGCACGCTACGATCACATAAACTCTACCGTAAATACGCATACCGTGCGCCTGCGGGTGCCCGCGACTGCGAGTATGCGCACGTACGGGAGAGCGTACGCATGCGTAGCACGGACCTGTGTGAGGTGCAAATATGGTAGTGTGCATAGAGATATTTTTCTGACTTTGACAGTCCACCCTTTGGCAGTCAACAATAACTGCCACTTCCTGAAAACATTTCAAAAAGAGAAAAATATATGTTAGGGGTTAATACATTTACATGGTTGGGTAAGGGAGGAGAGGAGATGGTAGGAAAAGGGTATGACCTAGTGAGATAGCAGAAGCATGTGTGTATGAATCCGTGCTTGGGGGTCATGTATCATCGTGCCGTACGTGTTTTAAATCAAGCTTCGAGGTATTGCGAAGTATACATTTGAATTCCTTCTTATCCCGTGGTACGGGTCTGTGGATGGGCTGTCAAACTTTACCGAGCTCTTTTCGGATTTTGAACAAAATGGGGAGCACATTTTAGTTGATGATACATGAATGGGGGAATATGTGATTGCTGATATCTGTGCCTGTATTCCCTATACTATGTGTGTAATTACCTGAAGGTTGTAGAGATGAAGAAAAGACATAATTACGGTAAATGCGGTGGTATTCTATGTCAGGTAAATGTACATTCGTCGATTGAGGTCTTGTTTGGTGTCTGTTGAATGCAGTCTTCTTTGTGCTTTTGCTCATAAGGTGCGAGCAAAGCTGTCAATGTCCATAGATTTACAAAAGTGTTGGGCTAGCGTAATTTTAAAATTTCTAGGGAAACTGGGGATCCATGGCATAGTTCATCAAAATCTGTGTTTCAGGTTGTCAAAACTTCTTCTTTAATCCACCTGTTGTCTGTATATCGGCTCATCAAATTCCTCGTCCAAGTGGGTCTTTTTACCTTGGAGGAAACGGAAAAACAGGTGAAAGAAACGGACTGTAGAAATCGCATTTTCATCACATTATTGTTTCTACATTTGGGTCATAAATCAAGTCCATTGGAATTACAGTTTCCTCACTCCTCAAACTCATTACCCTTGTACGATGTTTGCACTTCATTAAAGCCTGACCGCATCTAAATATCAATCCAATCGATATGACAACACCCAAGATACATAGGAGAAACTTCCCAACATCCATTATGACTCCTTGAGCCCAGTCTCCTAAACCAGAGAACCAATTTCGCGGGTTCAACCATGACACCCAACCAGTCAGCTCATTACCTACAGCAGCAAGAGTGAGATTGTGTCACTTCAATTGGAGAATATCGTCCATCTTTTGGTCTATGACCTCGACCGGGTCCTCGGTGCTATTCGTAATATATGTGCAACATTTCACGCCGTATTGTGTTGCCAGTGTGACACAATATCCGCCTGTCACTGCTGTGAGGTAATTGAGAACCATCCTATGCTGTACCAGTTCTGTTTTGTAAGCTTGAAGTTCCCTTCCAGTATACCTAAACGTGTCATCATACATTTCAGTGATATTATCTAACAAATTTGCGAGCGCCGATATGTATTTATAATTCAGCACTCCTCTAGCGGTGCGGGTGAAATCTAACGCGATTAAGAATTGAATCCCGGTGGATTCACTTATCAGATCAGAGGCCGGATGCTCTGTCTTCTCTATCAGGTGCCTTTTAACAACGTGCTCGTAATGGGTGTGAGTATAAGGAGCTTGGGCACCACGGTGTATGTCTTTCATTTTGTCATGTGATACAGTCATTACTTCAGGCAGTACTTTTCCAATATAACACAATCCTTCAGAGTTTGGGGCAAGCCACTTGTACGCCTTTCTCCCGCATATGAAATATGCATCATCGGGGAGAACATATGGGACGGAGTAGGACATAACCATATTACACACCTTCCATGTGAAACCTCCTAACCCTAATTCTTCCATCTGCTTAGTACACGTATCAGGTTGTATGATATGTGCACAGTATCCTGGTGATACCTCTCCAACTCTAGTAATCCTATTTCCTAAGGTATACCTATACCGGAAAGATTTTCCTCTACTGGCTATGTGGCGTACAAGCTCTGTATCTGTAGGCATTCTATCTGCTCTATGCGAAAAGGTCATGGTTTGGTTACTCCATGACACTTCCCAATTTCCCGGCTTTCGGGGATTGGAGATGTTGAAACATAATAGGGACCTATCCACATGGTATTGGTGGAGCTTCAAACTAGGAGGGCTGGAGATATTAAACCTCCGGTCCACCGGTCTCCCACCATTTAACTCAAGTACCTCCTCTATCGTTAAAGGAAATGGTACTAGCCCTGATTTGCTATGACCCTGAGGTACTTGAGAGCATACCCAACAATCTGTTTTATTTAACACATTACCCACTAAGGAGTGATAGTCACTCAAGGGATGCCGGTCCATATGGATATTAAAACTGGATTGGCATTTCTTTATGCACCCATCCTCAATGACATTGTTACAAAGCCGACAGATACAGTTTTCTTCAGCTAACAATCCTTCACAATTCCTTCTATGGTCAATGCTATCGGATCGTTTTCTGATACTCGCCTTTGCTTGTTGATTATGTTGTTCTCGGAAAACTACGCCTCCATTTCTGTCATCAGAACCCATTCCAGAACCTCTCTCGACCTCCATGGTACTCTCGCCGGAACAGACTGCTCTGGTCAACATCATGGTCAACAGGAAAATCCGGATCACAGTCTCTTGAGGCAAGTCCATCTTAGGAGGAGACGAAGAAGAATGAGAAGGGGGGAAAAATAATTTGAGGGAGAGGGGATGGGAAGTGGAGAAAAACAATAAAAGGGAACAGGGGATCGACAACTGCTTCTGATCTTGTGGTTCTCGATGCTCAGGTGCCGCCTTAGTCCTCCTGGAACAGACACTCTAGTGATACAACCTCTACCGTCTGTTCCTTATCACAGGACTTCTCTGGATCAACGACCTTCTTACAGTGGGACGAATGAACCCAAGTCTCTCTCTCAGCAACCTTCAATGCTGTAGTGCTAGTCAATAAGACCTGGTATGGTCCTTCCCATCTGTCAATAAGGCAACCTGAGCGTAGAAAATTCCGTATCATTACATAATCCCCAGGTTCAATGTCATGACAATTACTATCTGGTAAATCAGGAATCACTAACTTCAGATTATCATTTTGATTCCTTAACTGTTTACTCATGTTAATCAAGTATTTTACAGTCACTTCATTGTTACACTTCAAATCATCCTGAGGGTTAATCATGACATGCGGTTGTCGACCAAACAAGATTTCAAAGGGAGACAGATTAAGAGGGGACCTGGGAGTGGTTCTGATGCTGTATAGTACAATGGGTAAAGCTTCTGGCCATGTCAATCCTGTCTCTGCCATCACTTTACTCAATTTATTTTTAATAGTGCTGTTCACTCTTTCCACTTTCGCACTCGCCTGTGGACGGTATGGAGTGTGCAGCTTGCTATCAATTCCCATCAATTTACACATTCCTTGAAAGACATCACCTGTAAAATGGGTACCCCTATCACTTTCGATAATTCTAGGGATACCATATCTACATACAAATTCCTGCACAATTTTCTTAGCAGTAAACATAGCGGTATTTGTGGCCGCCGGAAATGCTTCGACCCAATTTGAGAAAACATCTATACAAACAAGTACATATTTCAAATTTCGACAAGGGGGTAATTGAATGAAGTCAATCTGTATTACCTGGAAAGGGCCGCCGGCAGGTGGGATATGGGATGGTTCTGTAGGTATTGCCTTTCCAATATTCTTTCTCAAACAGGTAAGGCATGACATGGCTCTTTTACTCGCATGAGAGGAGAATCCTGGGGCGCACCAATATGCTCTTACCAACTTGCACATCCCTTCCTTGCCTAGATGAGTCAGCCCGTGAGCTGCTTCAGCCAAACACGGAAGATATGCTCTGGGGGCCACTGGTTTACCATGTCCATCCATCCAGAGTCCTGAGGACTCCTGGCCATATCCCTTTGCCTTCCAGACTGCCTTTTCCTGTGTGGAACACAAATTTTGCATCTCACACAACTTCTGTGTGTTGATGGTATTAAATACCATCAGTTGTGTGGTGTCTGTCTGTCTGGGGGTAGCAGCTGCTAATTTAGCAGCTTCGTCTGCTCGGCTGTTACCAAGTGATACTGGGTCTTGGCTATATGTATGTGCTTTACATTTGATAACAGCCACTCTGTCGGGTTCCTGTATCGCTGTTAGAAGCCTTTTTATGTGAGCTGCATGCGCTACCGGTGTACCAGCTGCCGTCATGAAATTTCTGAGGCGCCATAGGGCTCCGAAATCATGGACTACCCCGAATGCGTATCTAGAGTCGGTGTAGATATTGGCTGATTTGCCCTTAGCCAATTCACATGCTCTGGTTAGGGCGACCAGTTCAGCAACCTGGGCTGAGTGAGGTGGGCCTAGCGGTTCCGCTTCTATGGTGCCTTGGTCATCTACGACTGCGTATCCAGTACACAAGTCTCCCGAGTCTGACTGTCTATGACAACTACCGTCCGTGTAGAACGTAAGTTCTGCATCTTCCAGTGGGTTGTCACTGATGTCAGGCCTTGCGGTAAAATTTTGGGTCAAATATTCCATACAATCATGAGTGTCTTCCTTTGTATTAAATCCTCCTTCCCCACCACTCTCATCCTCCACCCTTTGTGCCTGTCCAGGCACACCTGGGAGATATGTTGCAGGATTTAATGCACTGCATCTCCTTATGGTGATGTTTACGGGGGCCATTAGTGCCAATTCCCATCTTGTAAACCGCGCTGATGAGACGTGCCTGGTTTGGGCAGAATTTAACAAGGCTGACACTGCATGTGGTGTATGAATTGTGAGGTTGTGACCTAGCACGACGTCTTCGCTTTTCGTTACTAGCAATGCTATCGCAGCAACGCTTCGCAAGCATGTGGGGAGGGATCGCGCTACCGTGTCTAGCTGAGCGCTGTAATATGCTACTGGCCTGCTGGCATCACCGTGCTTTTGGGTTAGTACGCCTGCCGCGCAACCAGCACTTTCTGTTCCGTATAGTTCAAAGGGTTTCCCATAGTCCGGCATACCTAATGCTGGTGCCTGCGTTAGGCACTGTTTAAGTCTCTCAAATGCTGCCTCAGACTCGTCTGTATGCGAAATCCGATCAGGTTTGTTTGAGGAGACCATCTCCTGCAAAGGTAACGCTAAAATGGAAAACCCTGGGATCCAATTACGGCAATACCCACACATTCCTAAAAATGTTCTGATCTGTTGCTGGGTTTGTGGCAGAGTCATGTCTCTAATTGCTTGAATTCTATCAGTGGTCAGGTGTCTCAGTCCTTGTGTTAAACAGTGTCCCAAATATTTTACCTTAGTTTGGCATAATTGCAACTTGTCTTTGGAAACCTTGTGTCCTGTGTCTGAAAGATGAAACAGGAGCTGTTTCGTATCCTTCAGGGATGCTTCCAATGAATCAGAACACAGTAGTAGATCATCCACGTACTGTATTAATACTGATCCACTCACTGGTTGGAAAGACTGTAAACAATCATGCAAAGCCTGAGAAAATATACTTGGGCTATCTATGAATCCTTGTGGTAATCGAGTCCATGTGTATTGGACTCCTCTGTATGTAAATGCAAACAAATATTGACTGTCAGGGTGCAGAGGTACCGAAAAGAAAGCGGAGCAGAGGTCAATAACAGTGAAAAATTTTGCAGTGGGAGGGATTTGCATTAGGATGACAGCTGGATTTGGCACTACGGGGAACTGACTCTCAACTATTTTGTTAATCCCCCTTAGATCCTGCACTAGCCTGTAACCCCTCCCCCCACTCTTTTTCACAGGGAAGATGGGACTATTGGCAGTGCTGGACGTTCTTACCAGAATGCCCTGTTGTAGCAAGCGCTCTATTACTGGGTAAACTCCTAACTCCACCTCTGGCTTCAGAGGGTACTGTGGGATTTTTGGAGCTATCCTACCATCTTTTACTTGTACAACTACCGGAGCTACGTTTGCCATTAATCCAGTGTCCTGTCCATCTTTAGTCCAAAGTGACTCTGGTATCTGAGATGTCATTTCTTCTACTTGGGAGGGAGTCCTATTTGTCATAATGGTATGTGACATTAATTTTGACGGGGAGTCTAACATGTCTCGCACTTCCTGAGCGTGATTCTCAGGTATGTCCAAGAATACACCTTCAGGAGTACAATAAATGACGCACCCCATTTTACACAATAAGTCTCTACCCAGGAGATTGGTCGGTGCCGATGCAGCCAGCAAAAAGGAATGCTTGGTATGTAACGGCCCTACTGTAATCTCGGCTGGTTTGCTAACAGGGTAGTGCTGGACTACTCCCGTTACCCCTATGGCTGGAATTGTCTTACCAGTGGTTCTCATGCCCACTGTCGAATTTATCACTGATTTGGCCGCCCCTGTGTCTACAAGAAAGTTTAATGATTTACCAGCTACATTGATTGCAATTTCTGGTTCACTTCCAAGGCTTGCAATCAATTTTACTGGCTGCAGATTACAGGTATGGCCACACCCCTATTGGGTATGGTGACCTCCCTGAATCCCGCTGGCAGCAACTACTTGTGAGGGAGTTAGCTGGGAACTACCAGAGGTTTGCCAATCTCTGTTTGGGGGGTATCTTTTTGTTTCCCCTGCATGTGGCTCATAACTCCGTTTCTGCGGACCTTGCTCCCAATGTCGTGTGTCGTGTCGTTGTCTAGGGGGTTGATAAGATTTTTGTACATTTCTCGATCTACAGTCTCGTGCAAAGTGTCCCTGTCTGTGACAAAAATAACATGTTACCACATTTGACTTACCCACAGGGTTTGGTGATGTTAACACAGGCTGTTTTGTGGTCAGGGCCTGTATACTTACTGCCATTAACTTATCACTTTGTTGTTCCCTGTGTCTGGTGATGTTCCTATCGTGATCAATAGCAGCCTCTCTCAAAGTAGCCACAGACAGACCTCGCCAACATGGTTGTGTGGTCTGTACCCTAGTCTTTAATGATTCTTTTAAACCATCCATCAGTACCGATACTGCTACTTCTCGATGGTTTATGTTTGTTTTAATGTCCTCTATGCCTGTGTATTTTGCCATTTCTGATAATGCTCTGTGAAAATACTCTGCAGCTGTCTCTGACTCCTTCTGTTTAATGGAGAATATTTTGTTCCATTTGACTACCGCTGGGAAATACTCTTTTAACTGTAAGCTTATTCTTTTTACTGTCACAACTGAGGGCCTGAGCTGACGGGAGGCAGCCTCAGTTGTAGGGACTGAGGTGTAATGGAACCTGGCAGGTTGTATCAGACCCCTAGACATGTAGAAGAATTGCCCGAAGGCGTGACCACGACAACCAGGAATAAAAGTCAATGATGTTTATTTATGACAACTCCGCAACACAGCAGCAATAAAAGAAAACGTAAAAGTCAGCAAAGAATAAATACAGTTCCTGAGTACTACAGCATGGCAGGAGCCACAGGGCACTGGTAGTGTGAGATAGTTCTTATGATCTTCTAGATGGAAAGTCCTTACCAGGCCCGGCTGTAGCAATGGAGATAACCCAGGATTATACCAGCTGGTGTTCCAGGAAGAGCTGGGTTGCTGAAGGTAAAACAGCTGCTGTGGATACTGGCTGGAACCAGACTGTTGTTAGCACGGAGTGGATACTGGCTGGAACCAGTTAAATAATAAATGAACTTTGGGAGCGATGAAATGTGAACTGAAATGTAGAACTTGAGAGCGGAGAAATAATAATTCCGGTGGAGAGTGGTAAAGTGTAGAAAGGACACCGGCCCTTTAAGGAAAGCTGTACTCTGCTGGAAGCTGAGGCTGGAAGCAGGTAGTGTTGTAGCTGGAAACAGATGAATCCACAATGGATTGGAGAGTCAGGCTACACCGCAGGTGGAATGCTGGTGCGGGTCTCTATGGTGGAAGTCTTGAGACAGGAGCTGGAACCTGGAAGACAATCATAGAAGAGAGACAAACAGGAACTAGGTTTGACAACCAAAGCACTGACGTCTTCCTTGCTCAGGTACAGCTTACTTATACCTGCAGCAAGGAAGGGGTTGGCTAGGCAATTATGCAAATCAACAACACAGACAGCAGATTGGTGGAAATGATCAGATGACAGAATCCAAGATGGCTGCGCCCATGCAGACACTTGGAGGGAAGTTTGGTTTGTAATCCATGTGGTCTGGGAAACAGTAATGGCGGCGCCGGCCACCGGAGACAGGAGACGCCAGGCTGATAGATGCACATTTAACCACGCGGGCACAGCGGAGGCCGCGGCTGATGAAAAGACCACTCTGTATGTGGAAACTCAGGAACAGCGGAATCCGGTCCTGGAACGCTGAGCCCGCCTTAGGAGGCATCTGAAGGGTAAGTAATGGCGTCCAGATACCCGGATCGTGACAGCACCCCCCCCTTTAGGAGTGGCCCCAGGACACTTCTTAGGCTTTAAAGGAAACTTTGCGTGGAAATTTCGGACCAAGGCAGGAGCATGGACGTCAGAGGCATTGGTCCAAGAGCGTTCTTCAGGACCATAGCCCTTCCAGTCAATGAGATACTGAAGTTGACCGTAACGGTGACGTGAGTCCAGGATCTTGGCCACTTCATACTCAACGCCTCGTTGAGTTTGGACTTTCGGAGTTGGTGGAAGTGAGGAATGAAACCGATTCAAGATTAGCGGTTTCAACAGGGAAACATGGAATGTCCTGGGTATTTTTAAGAAGGGAGGTAACTGGAGTCTGTAAGCAACAGGATTGATGACTTGATCAATTTTGAAAGGACCGATGTAGCGAGGTGCAAACTTCATACTGGGAACTCTTAACCTCAAATTCTTCGTGGATAACCATACCCGATCACCCACCTTGAGAGCAGGAACTGCTCGACGCTTCTTATCCGCAAACTTCTTGTACCTGAACGATGCCTTGAGCAGAGCTGATCGTACGCTCTTCCAGATATTGGCAAACTGATGCAAGGTGATATCCACTGCGGGAACAGAAGTTGCTGGAAGCGGTTGGAACTCAGGGACTTTAGGGTGGAATCCAAAGTTGGTGAAGAATGGTGTTGAAGAAGATGAAGAATGATACTGGTTGTTATGACAGAACTCGGCCCAGGGAAGTAATTGAACCCAGTCATCTTGAGAGGAGGACACATAGATGCGGAGGAAGGCCTCCAAGTCCTGATTCACCCTCTCAGTTTGACCATTGGTCTGAGGATGGTAAGCCGTGGAAAACTTTAACTTGACTTGGAGGACTTGACATAAACTTCGCCAGAATTTGGCTGTGAATTGAACTCCTCGATCTGAGATAATTTCTTCTGGAAGACCGTGGAGTCGGAAGATCTCTTGTATGAATACTTGAGCCAACTTGGAAGCTGACGGAAGACCGGTGAGAGGAATGAAGTGTGCCATCTTGGTGAACCGGTCAACTACCACCCAGATGGTATTGAACTTGTTGCACATGGGCAAATCTGTAATAAAATCCATCGACAAATGGGTCCATGGTCGACGGGGAACAGATAGTGGAACCAGTTGCCCCGCAGGCGACTGGCGGGATACTTTATGTTGAGCACACTTTGGGCAAGATGCAATAAACTCCAAAACGTCCTTTTTCAGAGTTGGCCACCAATAGGACCTAGAGATAAACTCCAGGGTTTTTTGGATACCTGTATGTCCGGCAAAACGGGAAGCATGGGCCCAATGCATGAGCTTCTTCCTTAGTGTCGGCTTCACAAAACTTTTCCCTGATGGGGGCGTAGAGTCCATCCCTACCGTGGAGAATGCCAACGGATTTATAATAGGATGCTTGTCTGAAGACTCTGACTCATTTTCTTGCTCCCATGAGCGGGAAAGGGCATCGGCCTTGCGATTCTGAGAGCCCGGACAGAACTGGAGTTTAAAGTCGAACCTGGAAAAGAAAAGTGCCCATCTGGCCTGACGAGGGTTGAGACATTGTGCGCCTTTTAGATATAGAAGGTTCTTGTGGTCTGTAAGGATGGTGATTGAATGAGAAGCTCCCTCCAACAGATATCTCCACTCCTCTAGAGCGAGCTTGATGGCTAGCAACTCCTGGTCGCCAATGGCATAGTTGCGCTCCGCTGGGGAGAACTTCCGTGAGAAGAAACTGCAAGGATGTAAATGACCATCTTTAGCCCTCTGAGATAACACCGCTCCTACTCCAACGGAGGAGGCATCCACCTCTAAGATGAAAGGAGAGTCGATGTCAGGCTGTTTCAGGACAGGTGCAGAGATGAACCTCTGTTTTAAAAGATGAAAAGCTTGCATGGCTTCTTCAGACCACTTGGACGGGTTAGCACCCTTCTTGGTGAAAGCAGTAATAGGCGCCACAATGGTGGAAAAGTCTCGTATAAACTTTCGGTAATAATTGGCGAACCCTAAGAACCTCTGGACCCCTTTGAGGGTTAAGGGTACCGGCCAATTCTGGATTGCTTGTAGTTTCTCAGGATCCATCTCTAGTCCGGAACCGGACACAATGTACCCTAGAAACGGAATGGACTTGACTTCAAAGACGCATTTCTCTAATTTGCAGTAGAGATGATTGACACGGAGACGGGACAGAACCTCTTTAACCCAAAAACGATGTTCCTCTAAATCGTTGGCAAAAATGAGGATATCGTCTAGATAGACCACGACATGACGGTATAGAATGTCTCTGAAGATCTCATTGACAAAATGCTGGAAGACAGCTGGAGCATTGCTCAATCCGAAGGGCATGACGAGGTACTCATAATGTCCGTCACGGGTGTTAAAGGCGGTCTTCCACTCGTCACCCTCACGGATCCGGATGAGATTGTATGCACCTCTCAAGTCCAGCTTTGTAAAGATGGTAGCTCCGCTAACTCTGTCAAAGAGCTCAGTAATCAGGGGTAAAGGATAACGGTTCTTGATGGTAATGTCGTTCAAACCTCTGTAGTCGATGCACGGCCGCAGACCACCATCTTTCTTCTTTACAAAAAAGAAGCCTGCGCCGGCTGGAGAAGAAGAAGGTCGAATGAACCCCTTTGCTAGGTTCTCTTTAATGTATTCCTCCATAGAATGCGTCTCAGGCAGAGACAACGGATAAGTTCGGCCTCGAGGTGGAACCTTCCCTGGAACGAGATCAATCGGGCAGTCCCATTCTCTATGAGGAGGAAGGATATCAGCAGAAGCTTTACTGAACACATCCGTGAAATCTTGATATGGAGGAGGTGGAACATCAGACGACCTGGGGGAGGAAGAACAGACAGGCAATACTTTAAACAAACATGTCTCAGCACAGGAGGAACCCCATGCCAGGATTTGCGTAGTCGTCCAATCAATTGTAGGATTGTGAAGACGGAGCCATGGAAGGCCCAGGACCACAGGATGTGTGGCTCTTGGAATCACTAAAAAAGAAATAAGTTCGGAATGAAGAACTCCCACTCTCAGACGAACTGGTAGAGTCCTTAAAGAAATAACTGCATCAAAAATTTTGCTGCCATCCACGGCAGTTAAAGAAATGGACGAAGGAAGTCTCTCGGTGGGTAGGGACCACCGTTTAACATAGGCTTCGGTAATAAAGTTCCCAGCTGCTCCGGAATCAAGGAGGGCAATGACGTTCCGATAACGTTGAGCAACTTGAAGCGAGACTGGGAGATTACAATCTTGAGGAGATGGAGAGGAGATCATTACTCCTAGCCGGCCCTCTCCTTGGCGAGCTAGGGTCTGGAGTCCTGGACGTTTGGGACAGGCAGTAATGGTGTGAGATGGAGCTGCACAATAAAGACAGAGAGACTTGGAGAGGCGTCTTCGGCGCTCAGCAGGAGTTAAACGGGAACGACCAATTTGGCTGGACTCATCTTTAGATGATGACAGTTGGCGAGGAGGAGGAGCAGAAGATTTTGGAGCAGATGATCTTACACGCTCAGTTGCTCTCTCTCTGAAACGTAAATCAACTTTCGTGCAGAGTGAGATTAGCTCATCTAACTTGGAAGGTAAGTCTCTGGTAGCTAACTCATCTTTAATACTCTCAGATAAGCCATGCCAGAATGCAGCATACAGGGCCTCGTCGTTCCATGCCAGTTCGGATGCCAGGATCTGGAACTGTATAAGATATTGTCCTACAGTACGTGATCCCTGGCGCAAACGGAGAATCTCAGATGAAGCTGAAGTTACCCGGCCTGGCTCGTCGAAGATACGCCTGAATGTTGACACGAATGTAGTGTAGGAGGATAGCAGGGTGTCGGACCTCTCCCATAACGGTGATGCCCAATCAAGGGCTGAGCCACTGAGAAGAGAGATAATGTAGGCAATTTTTGTACGGTCACTGGGAAAATTGCCAGGTTGTAGCTCAAACTGAATCTCACACTGGTTGAGAAATCCCCTGCAGAATCTTGGAGATCCGTCAAATTTTGCTGGCGTTGGAAGATGAAGACGTGGAGCAGAAATGGGTAAGGTGGGTGGGGTTATAGCTGGAGTCACTGTGGTTGACGCACCGGACGCGTCTGATCCACGGAGGGTTGTCTGAATCCCATCCAGCCGAGTAGAGAGATCCTGGAGACAGCGGATGATGTGGCCCTGTGCAGCCTCCTGATGTTCAAGTCGGGCTGCCAGTTCTTGCATCGGCCTGGCCGCTTGATCCTGATCTCCGGCTGGATTCATTAGGTCAGTGCTTACTGTCACAACTGAGGGCCTGAGCTGACGGGAGGCAGCCTCAGTTGTAGGGACTGAGGTGTAATGGAACCTGGCAGGTTGTATCAGACCCCTAGACATGTAGAAGAATTGCCCGAAGGCGTGACCACGACAACCAGGAATAAAAGTCAATGATGTTTATTTATGACAACTCCGCAACACAGCAGCAATAAAAGAAAACGTAAAAGTCAGCAAAGAATAAATACAGTTCCTGAGTACTACAGCATGGCAGGAGCCACAGGGCACTGGTAGTGTGAGATAGTTCTTATGATCTTCTAGATGGAAAGTCCTTACCAGGCCCGGCTGTAGCAATGGAGATAACCCAGGATTATACCAGCTGGTGTTCCAGGAAGAGCTGGGTTGCTGAAGGTAAAACAGCTGCTGTGGATACTGGCTGGAACCAGACTGTTGTTAGCACGGAGTGGATACTGGCTGGAACCAGTTAAATAATAAATGAACTTTGGGAGCGATGAAATGTGAACTGAAATGTAGAACTTGAGAGCGGAGAAATAATAATTCCGGTGGAGAGTGGTAAAGTGTAGAAAGGACACCGGCCCTTTAAGGAAAGCTGTACTCTGCTGGAAGCTGAGGCTGGAAGCAGGTAGTGTTGTAGCTGGAAACAGATGAATCCACAATGGATTGGAGAGTCAGGCTACACCGCAGGTGGAATGCTGGTGCGGGTCTCTATGGTGGAAGTCTTGAGACAGGAGCTGGAACCTGGAAGACAATCATAGAAGAGAGACAAACAGGAACTAGGTTTGACAACCAAAGCACTGACGTCTTCCTTGCTCAGGTACAGCTTACTTATACCTGCAGCAAGGAAGGGGTTGGCTAGGCAATTATGCAAATCAACAACACAGACAGCAGATTGGTGGAAATGATCAGATGACAGAATCCAAGATGGCTGCGCCCATGCAGACACTTGGAGGGAAGTTTGGTTTGTAATCCATGTGGTCTGGGAAACAGTAATGGCGGCGCCGGCCACCGGAGACAGGAGACGCCAGGCTGATAGATGCACATTTAACCACGCGGGCACAGCGGAGGCCGCGGCTGATGAAAAGACCACTCTGTATGTGGAAACTCAGGAACAGCGGAATCCGGTCCTGGAACGCTGAGCCCGCCTTAGGAGGCATCTGAAGGGTAAGTAATGGCGTCCAGATACCCGGATCGTGACATTTACATTGTCTTTGTTGTACACATCTGTAAGAGGTACATCCTGATCTAATCCGCAATCAGCTAAAAATTGAGTTGCGTCAACATTGGAGGGTAAACATGCTCTCAGCAATATCTGCCAGTCTTTATTGTTGGGCTCTACAGTGTTACCTAAGTCTCTGATGTATTTTTGACTGGCAACTAAGTCTTTTCTAGGGTCAGGGAATTCAGACACTATGGTCCTTAATTCCATTCTGGAAAATGGGCTATACATGGCAATGTTCCTCACAGGGGTGACTCCTGATGTGTCAGTTTTCCCATTTGGAACAGCTATTACCCTAACAGGAGTAACTCTAACAACATCACTCTGTGTGGGTTCTACAGCCTGTGGTGAAATGGCTTCAGCATAGTGTATGGTGCCGTACTTACCTGTAGATACGACCTCACCTATCCCTCCGCTAGGGGCCCTTGTTACTAATCTCGTGGGTGGAGCTGTGCCTACTGTGGTCTCTGCTATGGTGGCTGCTAGAGAGAGCGCTGAAATTGTTGCCGATTCGTCTTCTTGATCACACTCCTGAGGAAAGTTCAAAACAGGGTACAACTTGCACGGGTTAATACTTGCATTGGTTAATTGGTTAACATTATCTTTAACATTTACACAGTTGCTAAGTGTTTGTGTGTTACACCTTAGTGCGTCATTCTCCGCAACCAATTTCTCTCCCGATATATATGGTGGCGGTGGGGCCGTGGCTATCAGTTTTCTGATTGAGCCAGATCCCGCCGCCTGAGCCAATCCTCTCTGTATGTCACCCTCCTGTTGCCACAACTGCAAATAATCATAATGCTTGATTCGTCTCTTTGCTGATTTAATGAGACATATCCTTCTCCTTAAATTCGTTAACACTTCTGAGCTGAAGCTACCTACTCTTGGGAATTTCTCCCCGTCATGTACTGTCATTCTCTCCCATTCATCACATAAAGCTTCTGTGTGACTTCCGTATTTCTCACACATTACATACCTTGCCGACCCAATGGGTCGGTTCACTGAATCAACCCGAACCGAGGTTGATCGCCCCCTACCTGAACAAGTGGCCCCCATAGTTCGAAGGTGTTGCTTTATTCAACCAACCCTTACGCAAACCAAATGTCCAAAATAGGCTGACGGTGGCGGTTTACCGAGTACCCCACTCACTCGCCCACGCCGACCAATACGACCTGATCACACCGATATGGTGCTGGCGTACTCGACCTAGGGCCCCTGCGACCTGAACCTCTATTTACTGGAACCTGTGAGGGTGATCCGAAGAACACTTACTCTTTCCAGTAACTATTGGTTGCTGGATAGTTCCTGAGTGAGCAGCGAACTTCCCTTAAAATAAAAAAAATTACACAAATCACGTTAGAATGTACAAATAGCGTTTATGACCTTCGTACACAAATAGTACCGGTCAGGTTTACTAATGTACACAATTACGTGCGGTACAATCGTTCAGCACATAAGCAACTAATCTTATGTACGGAGCGACCAGCGGAATCGAAAATTGCGGCTGCGAATTCCTTCAGCAAGAGCTTGTATGGCCTATATGGGTGTTGCACCAACCCTTTCTTGGTGTTGTGCCTGTGGACTGTATAGCGGACTTCCTTGTCTGCTGTACCTGAACCTGTTGGTCTGCTATGACCTCCTGGTCTGTTACAGTATGACCTCCTGGTCTGCTACACTCTAATGCTCAAATTGTATGTTTTAACCAGGGATGCCTCCCTAGCCACCATGTACGTCACTTACACGCATGTACCTCACGAGAACTCGACTTTTCTTGTGGTTCAACCTGTAAAATTGTATACAACACACTCACTCACCACATGTACACTTTTGTTTCTATTTCTATTTCTGCGCAGAAATTTCTCTTTAGACCAGATGTGTTACAAATTAGGAGAAGGATCTATTAATTTAAATTTCGAATTTTTAAAAAAATAAATTTGCGCGATTTATCGCCTGGCGTTATTTACCGCGTGGCGCTACTTATCGCGTTGAGAGGAGAGGAAAAAAAAAAACTTGTGATTTGAGTTACGTGGGCGTACCCGTACGCTCCGTTGCGTAATATACGCTGCGTGCGTCGGCCCTTGGATTGCGTACGCAAGTCTCAGTCTTTTGTTAGAGACACGTGTACGCAAAGCAAAGATCCACCGTAACACAATTTATACGTTTATCAATGTAGATGATCCTTTATCATCTACCACACACCACACTGACTTCGCCTTGTCTCTCAGGCACAGCTGTGTGTTTGTCTATACTTTAACTATATTACCTTTACTCTTAAACTCTGAAATAGTGACAAATCTCTCTAAGCACGTTTATCAACTATAGAACTGGCAAACAGGAGAGTGACATACGAAAATACACAAATAAAAAGAAATGCAGATATATATGTGCGTGCGTGTGTACGCAAGACAGAAAAAAAAATAAACAGTTTAAAAAAAAACACTATTGTTTTGTTCTTACCTCCAGTTCCCGGATTCCTTCAGCACCCTTTACTAAGAGAAGCAGACGCTTATCCAAACAGCACTACGAGGAATATGATCTCCCGCCCTTTGCTGCTGGATAATGTCTGCTGAAATTACCTAGTGTAGATATGTGAAGGACAGGACGAGCCCGCAATTGATAAAGCTAAATATTTATCGTATATAATACCCTTTATGAGGTCTAAGAACACTGTACGCTAACTACGTATGAAGTACCGCAAGGGTACGCACGTTGCGTAACGATCGCTTAGCCGTGGTCGAGACGCTCAAGCGTTACGTTCGCTCACGGCCAAGAGATCACTGGCAGGCACGCTATTGGCTGCCGACTACCGTAATGATTCGCTATAGCGATGCGACCGCTCGAGACCACGAAGAGATCACCAGCGGCGCATACGCTCACAATGTAAAACCTTTATATCTAAACCATAAACAGTGTATTATGCAGTAAACCCTTTGTGTAGTGATATGGTGTAAATGCAACACAGTATAACCTTACTAGCTTAAAAGCAGTTTGAGCGTCACCGACGCTCTGAGAATACTTAACTCTATAAGAAATACACAGATACCTGGGCTTAGGGTCCAACGCCTAATATATATATATTTTGAATGATATACTTGCAAAAGAATTAATACAAATACAAATCATACACTACAATATAACATAGACTGACTAACCAGGTAACTACACAGTAAATACAATACAATTAAGTTTAAGAGAAAAATGAGAGAAAGAGAAGAGAGAGAAAGATATGGCCCATAATAACAAGAGAGAAACAGTATGATTACGGAGAAAAACTTACGCACAAAGGAAACGATCGCATGCGCCTCTGGACATCCAGCTCCCGATTTTCAGCAATGATAACCGTTGAAGAGTAAGAGCTGGATGTGATCGGCCTTTCTATTTATGCCCCACACACAATGCAATTCAATGGTCCCTACAATCTCATTGTTCATTGGACACAGGAATTCGGCTTCGCGTTATAACAAAAGGTCATAGGTTGATTCATACAGGTGGGCTGTGACTATTTCCAACAGCTCAGGTGGGAGGGAAACTGGGTTTCCCGCCGCATGGGTAATAAAGTGCAAATAAAGTAAATGTTCATAAACTTCTTATGTCCATAACTATTCGCACGAGCGATTGATCTGCTTCAAACCAACACCGGAATATTTCTAATTAAATATTCTTCCGATGGGTACTAAACACCACTGTATTAGTCCTGTCTGACCCTTCGTATCAAACAAAGAGGGATTTCTCTGTTCATGAACATTCTATATTAACCAAACTTTCAGAATCTATCAAAAGGACCATAATCTACAAAATACATTATATAGTGAAAATATGTAATGATTGAGTCGCACGCTACGATCACATAAACTCTACCGTAAATACGCATACCGTGCGCCTGCGGGTGCCCGCGACTGCGAGTATGCGCACGTACGGGAGAGCGTACGCATGCGCAGCACGGACCTGTGTGAGGTGCAAATATGGTAGTGTGCATAGAGATATTTTTCTGACTTTGACAGTATTATACCGCGTGTAGATGACGCTGTGTCAAAGTATTATGCCGCGTGTAGATGACACTGTGTGAGAGTATTATACCGTGTGCAGATGACGCTGTGTCAGAGTATTATGCCGCGTGTAGATGACGCTGTGTCAGAGTATTATGCCGCGTGTAGATGACGCTGTGTCAGAGTATTATGCCGCGTGTAGATGACACTGTGTGAGAGTATTATACCGTGTGCAGATGACGCTGTGTCAGAGTATTATGCCGCGTGTAGATGACGCTGTGTCAGAGTATTATGCCGCGTGTAGATGACGCTGTGTGAGAGTATTATACCGTGTGTAGATGACGCTGTATCAGAGTATTATGCCTCGTGTAGATGACGCTGTGTGAGAGTATTATACCGTGTGTAGATGACGCTGTGTCAGAGTATTATACCGCGTGTAGACGCTGCTGTGTCAGAGTATTTTAAAGCGTGTAGATGCCGCTGTGTCAGAGTATTACACCGCGTGCAGATGACGCTGTGTAAGAGTATTATACCATATATAGATGACGCTGTGTCAGAGTATTATACCGCGTATAGATGACGCTGTGTAAGAGTATTATACCGCGTGTAGATGACGCTGTGTCAGAGTATTATACCATATATAGATGACGCTGTGTCAGAGTATTATACCGCGTGTAGATGACGCTGTATCAGAGTATTATGCCTCGTGTAGATGACGCTGTGTGAGAGTATTATACCGTGTGCAGATGACGCTGTGTCAGAGTATTATGCCGCATGTAGATGACGCTGTGTGAGAGTATTATACCGTGTGTAGATGACGCTGTGTAAGAGTATTATACCGCTTGTAGATGACGCTGTGTCAGAGTATTTTAAAGCGTGTAGATGACGCTGTGTCAGAGTATTAAACCGCGTGTAGATGACGCTGTGTCAGAGTATTATACCGCGTGTAGATGACGCTGTGTCAGAGTATTTTAAAGCGTGTAGATGACGCTGTGTGAGAGTATTATGCCGCGTGTAGAAGACGCTGTGTCAGAGTATTATACCGCGTGTAGATGACGCTGTGTCAGAGTATTATACCGCGTGTAGATGAAGCTGTGTCAGAGTATTATACCGCATGTAGATGACGCTGTGTCAGAGTATTATACCGCGTGTAGATGAAGCTGTGTCAGAGTATTATACCGCATATAGATGACGCTGTGTCAGAGTATTATACCGCATATAGATGTTGCTCTGTCAGAGTATTGTGCCGCTTGTAGATGATGCTGTGTCAGAGTATTATACCGCATATAGATGTTGCTCTGTCAGAGTATTGTGCCGCTTGTAGATGATGCTGTGTCAGAGTATTATACCGCGTGTAGATGATGCTGTGTCAGAGTATTATACCGTGTGTAGATGACACAGTGTATGAGTATTATACCACGTGTAGATGACACTGTGTCAGAGTATTATAAAGTGTGTAGATGACGCTGTGTCAGAGTATTATACTGCGTGTAGATGACGCTGTGTCAGAGTATTATACCGCGTGTAGATGAAGCTGTGTCAGAGTATTATACCGCATGTAGATGACGCTGTGTCAGAGTATTATACCGCGTGTAGATGACACAGTGTCAGAGTATTTTAAAGCGTGTAGATGACGCTGTGTCATGGTATTATACCACTTATAGATGACACTGTGTCAGAGTATTATACCGCATATAGATGTCGCTGTGTCACAGTATTGTGCCGTGTGTAGATGACACTGTGTCAGAGTATTATACCGCGTATAGATGACGCAGTGTCAGAGTATTATACCGCATATAGATGTCGCTGTGTCACAGTATTGTGCCGTGTGTAGATGACACTGTGTCAGAGTATTATACCGCGTGTACATGACGCTGTGTCAGAGTATTATACCGCGTATAGATGACGCAGTGTCAGAGTATTATACCGCATATAGATGTCGCTGTGTCACAGTATTGTGCCGTGTGTAGATGACACTGTGTCAGAGTATTATACCGCGTGTACATGACGCTGTGTCAGAGTATTATACCGCGTGTAGCTGTCGCTGTGTCAGAGTATTGTGCTGCGTGTAGACGACGCTGTGTCAGAATATTATGCCACGTGTAGATGACGCTGTGTCAGAGTATTATACCGCGTGTAGATGACGCTGTGTCAGAGTATTATACCGCGTGTACATGACGCTGTGTCAGAGTATTATACCGCGTATAGATGACGCAGTGTCAGAGTATTATGGCGCATGTAGCTGTCGCTGTGTCAGAGTATTGTGCTGCGTGTAGACGACGCTGTGTCAGAGTATTATGTCACGTGTAGATAACGCTGTGTCAGAGTATTATACCGCGTGTAGATGATGTTGTGTCAAAGTATTATACAGTGTATAGATGACGATGTGTCAGAGTATTATACTGCGTGTAGAATATGCTGTGTCAGAGTATTGTGCCGCGTGTAGATGAAGCTGTGTCATAGTATTATACCACGTGTAGATGGCGCTGTGTCAGAGTATTTTGCCGTGTGTAGATGACGCTGTGTCAGCGTATTATACCATGTACAGATGACGCTGTGTCTGCGTATTATACCGCATGTACATGACGGTGTCAGAGTATTATGCCGCGTGTAGCTGACGCTGTGTCAGAGTATTATGCCACATGTACATAACTTGCAATCCTGCACAGACTTGAAGTCACATTTCCTCAGATTCCTGTACTTTGAATCTAGGATAAAAGTGCAGAGTTACTCATTAATGTCACAGATAGGACAGTAGGGGAAAGGCCGCTGTGAGCAGATAACCAGACAGCAGTATAATAGCCCTGTGACATGTTCTGTGCCAGAGAGGATTATAAGGGGAGCAGCCCAAAGGCTTGTTCACGGCGTGTTTATAATGTGTAATACAAATACATGTCGGCACATCATAGCGCCCCCGGTATGGCTGTTCCTTCACTGTTTGGAATATTAATTTACTGACTTATTCCACCTCTACAGACAGTAAAAGGTGTCACAAGTTCAGAATAACCCAGCAAGGGGGTATTGTAGTGACCCAACCAGACTGCAACGAGTAGATCCGCTTCAGTCAGTTATTGTACAGGAGATGTAACAACGCTAACACCGCGTCTTCATATAGCGCATTTACCCTTCTGACACTTCATTTTGACACTAATCCGCAATGCGATTATTGATTACATCGTACAGATATATCAATTATTGTATGCAGGGACAAAGCTTGTGAGAAATCTCTGTCCCTGCAATGCCTCTCCGCAGCCAAACCGGGGTATTTTTCATGAACACGATCCTGATTATGTGCTGCGCGTGTACCGCCACTACCACTGCCGCAGGCACCACCCTCCTCACTGTGACGACCCCATCCGTGATCATAGTCACCAACACCTGGGGATAGGTGATTTATTTATTAACAGTTTCTTATATAGCGCAGAAATTCCATTGCGCTTTACAACTGGACACAAGGGGCCTAGGGGGTCATTCCGAGTTGTTCGCTCGTTGACGATTTTCGCAACGGAGCGATTAATGCGAAAATGCGCATGCGCATGGTACGCAGTGCGCATGCGCTAAGTATTTTAGCTCAAAACTTAGTAGATTTACTCACGACAGAACGAAGAATTTTCATCGTTGAAGTGATCGGAGTGTGATTGACAGGAAGTGGGTGTTTCTGGGCGGAAACTGACTGTTTTCTGGGAGTGTGCGGAAAAACGCAGGCGTGCCAGGATAAAACGCGGGAGTGTCTGGAGAAACGGGGGAGTGTCTGGGCGAACGCTGGGCGTGTTTGTGACGTCAAACCAGGAATGAAACTGACTGAACTGATCGCTATTTGTGAGTAGGTCTCGAGCTACTCAGAAACTGCTAAGAATTTTCTATTTGCAATTCTGCTAAGCGAAGATACACTCCCAGTAGGCGGCGGCTTAGCGTGTGCAATGCTGCTAAAATCTGCTAGCGAGCGAACAACTCGGAATCACCCCCCTAATTCAGATCTGATCGCAGCAGCAAATTTGTTAGCTAATGGTCAAAACCAGGGCCCTCATTCCGAGTTGATCGCTCGCAAGGCGATTTTTGCAGAGTTACACACGCTAAGCCGCCGCCTACTGGGAGTGAATCTTAGCTTCTTAAAATTGCGAACGATGTATTCGCAATATTGCGATTACAAACTACTTAGCAGTTTCAGAGTAGCTTCAGACTTACTCGGCATCTGCGATCAGTTCAGTGCTTGTCGTTCCTGGTTTGACGTCACAAACACACCCAGCGTTCGCCCAGACACTCCCCCGTTTCTCCGGCCACTCCTGCGTTTTTTCCGGAAACGGTAGCGTTTTTTCCCACACGCCCATAAAACGCTGTGTTTCCGCCCAGTAACACCCATTTCCTGTCAATCACACTACGATCGCCGGAGCGAAGAAAAAGCCGTGAGTAAAAATACTATCTTCATTGTTAAATTACTTGGCGCAGTCGCAGTGCGAATATTGCGCATGCGTACTAAGCGGAATTTCACTGCGATGCGATGAAAATTACCGAGCGAACGACTCGGAATGAGGGCCCATGTGCGCTGCAGGTGGGGCAGATATAACATGTGCAAAGAGAGTTAGATTTGGGTGTGGTGTGTTCAAACTGAAATCTAAATTGCAGTGTAAAAATAAAGCAGCCAATATTTACCCTGCACAGAAACAATATAACCCACCCAAATCTACTCTCTCTGCACATGATACATCGGCCACATCTGCAGTGCACATGGTTTTGCCTTTTAGCTAACAAATTTGCTTCTGCGATCAGATCTGAAATGCCCCCAATGATAAGACAAAACTGGGTAATAACAAACAGATATAGAGGTAGAAGGGCCTTGCTCGCAAGCTTACAATCTATGATTGGAGCTCTTGGAGGGCTACCGGTCATCTGGGCTCCCTGCTGCTGCGGTGCTTTGTAGCAATACTTGTCTGCACCAGGGATCACAGGAGCAGCAGGATGCCCAGATAACCGGGAGCCCGACACCGGATATATATTTTTTTTAACTGTGGTCAGCTTGTGCGTGTATATATATATATATATATATATATATATATATATCTATCTCGGTGACGTGCGGTGAGGCAGATCCTTTCCTGGCATACTAACGTTTGTGCCAGAGTTTTTACTGTATAAAGTATATGAAAAATACAAATAATATGTTTGAAATATCTTCCTTGCATTATACACAGGTGCAGCAGGATAAACTGGAAATTTGGTGAGTTTTGACCAGAGATGTGCGGAAAAGTTAGCCAGGTGAGGCACTTTTTTTGGCTATAAAAATTATTAGAAGAATGCAAAGAAGATATTTCAAACATATTCTTTGTATTTTTTATATAGTTTATACAGTCATAACTCTCGCACAAATGTTAGTATGACAGGAAAGGCTCTGACTCACCTACCTCACCCCACCGCACGTCACTGATTTAGTGCCTTGCTAAAGTGTTCACCCCCTTTGGCTTTTTACATACTGTATTTTGTTACATTACAACCTGTAATTTTTTTTTTTTTTTTCATTTTATCTGAATTTTATGTGATGGATCTGCACAAAATAGTCTAAGTTGGTGAAGTGAAATGAGAAAAATGTATATAAAGAATTTGTATAAATAAAAATCTGAATATTGGCATGTGCATATGTATTCACCCCCTTTGCTATGAAGCCCCTCAAAAGTTCTGGTGCAACCAATTACCTTCAGAAGTCACATAATTAGTGAAATGAAGTCCACCTGTGTGTAATCTAAGTGTCACATGATCTGTCAGTATAAACACACCTTTTCTGAAAGGCCCCAGAGGCTGCAACACCACTAAGCAAGAGGCATCACACCATGAAGACCAAGGAGCTCTCCAAACAAGTCTGGGACAAAGTTGTTGAGAAGTACAAGTCAGGGTTGGGTTATAAAAATATATCCAAATCTTTGATGATCCCTCAGAGCACCATCAAATCCATCATCTTCAAATGGAAAGAACATGGTACCACAACAAACCTGCCAAGAGAGGGCCGGCCACCAAAAGTCACTGACCGGGCAAGGAGAGCATTAATCAGAGAGGCAGCATAGAGACCAAAGGTAACCCTGAAGGAGCTGCAGAGTTCCACAGCAGAGACTGGTGTATCTGCGCATGTGACCACAATAAGCCGTACACTCCATACAGCTGGGCTTTATGGAAGAGTGGCCAGAACAAAGTAATTACTGAGTGTTGAAAATAAGAAGGCACGTTTTGAGATTGCCAAAAGGCATGTGGACGACTCCCCAAATGTATGGAGGAAGGTGCACTGGTCAGATGAGACTAAAATTTAACTTTTCGGCCACCAAGGAAAACACTATGTCTGGCGCAAACCCATCACCCCAAGAACACCATCCCCACAGTGAAACATGGTGGTGGCAGCATCATGCTGTGGGGATGTTTTTCAGCAGCAGGGACTGGGAAACTGTTTCGAGTCGAGGGAAAGATGGATGATGCTAAATACAGGGATATTCTTGAGCAAAACCTGTTTCAGTCTGCCTATGATTTGAGACTGGGACGGAAGTTCACCTTCCAGCAGGACAATAACCCGAAGCATACTGCTAAAGCAACACTCGAGTGGTTTAAGGGGAAACATTTAAATGTGTTGGAATGGCCTAGTCAAAGCCCAGATCTAAATCCAATTGAGAATCTGTGGTCAGACTTGAAGATTGCTGTCCACAAGCGGAAACCATCCAACATAGAGGAGCTGGAGCAGTTTTGCCTTGAGGAATGGGCAAAATCCCAGTGGCAAGATGTGGCAAGCTCTTAGAGACTTATCCATAGTGACTTGCAGCTCTAATTGCCGCAAAAGGTGACTCTACAAAGTACTGAGGGGGTTAATAGTTATGCACACTGAAGTTTTCTGTTACTTTGTCCTTTTTGCTGTTTGCTTCACAATAAAATAAAAATTAAAAATCTTCAAAGTTGTAGCATGTTCTGTGAATGAAATGATGCAACACTTCAAACAATCCATTTTAATTTCAAGTTGTGAGGCAACAAAACATGAAAAATGCAAAGGGGGGGGTGAATACTTTAGCAAGGCACTGTATATATACTGTATATATATATATATATACAGTATATATATATATATATATATATATATATATATACACACACACACACATATGTTCTGGGCGTGTAGTTCTGACCCTGGTCTAAGTATAAGTTGATAATGATGACTGCAAAGATACTAAATATGACTGCGTGTGATTGGTCGCAAATGTGAAAGACACACCCATTTATTCTAATACATGAAACATTGGTCATTGGGCACTTTACACGGCGCGGCGCCCTTGTTTTTCAGATATAAGGACTGATTCATGCACAGCTGGAGACGGAGAAGCCTACACATATATTTCTTAGTGTTGGGAATAAAATGATGGGTCTTATTCAGAGCTGATCACTCTGAAGCCCATGGTTTTCGTGTCTGCGCACGTGCAGTGGCTGCAGTGCACGTGCGCAAGTTATCATGATGGATGCAATCACGTTGTGATTAACAGACGACAGGGGGTCCGGCGGCAGCAACACAGTGTTGGGGGGGGGGGGGGATGTAATGGCCGTTTTCGGGGCCGGCTGATGACACTGCCTGCATTTCCTGCAATAGGACCTCCTGCTTACGCAACCATGCTGCATAGGTAGGGGTCAACCGCTATTTGATCGCAATTCAATTGTGATCACATTGCGGGGTGCGCCCACACATGCTGTGAGATCAAAATCTGCGCCCATCTCTGAATAACCCCCCTATGCTCTGTGTCAGCTCTGCGGAGTAATTCAGATGCTCCACGCCACCTGGGTACTTATCTACACAGGCCGGTCATTTACTTCCATATGTTACCATGGTGTGCAGTGACTGTAAGCATTTTATGTAGTGTCAGTGAATCATCGACGGCAGTCGTAGTCCCGTCTCATCTCAGCCAGAGGCGAAAGGGTAGGGAGGCACAGCCAAGGGGAGAGAGACACAGACAAGAGGAGAGAGACACAGCCAAGGAGAGAGAGAGACACACAGCCAAGGGGAGAGAGAGACACAGCCAAGGGGAGAGAGACACAGCCAAGGGGAGAGAGACACAGCCAAGGAGAGAGAGAGACACAGCCAAGGGGAAAGAGACACAGACAAGAGGAGAGAGACACAGACAAGGAGAGAGAGAGACACAGCCAAGGGGAAAGAGACACAGACAAGAGGAGAGAGACACAGACAAGGAGAGAGAGAGAGAGAGACACAAAGCCAAGGGGAGAGAGAGACACAGCCAAGGGGAGAGAGAGACACAGCCAAGGGGAGAGAGAGAGACATAGCCAAGGGGAGAGAGACACAGCCAAGGATAGAGAGAGACACAGCCAAGGGGAGAGAGACACAGCCAAGGAGAGAGAGAGACACACAGCCAAGGGGATAGAGAGACACAGCCAAGGGGAGAGAGAGACACGGCCAAGGAGAGAGAGAGACACAGCCAAGGAGAGAGAGACACAGCTAAGAGGGGGGAGAGAGACACAGCCAAGGGGAGACACAGCCAAGGGGAAAGAGCTGCAGCCAAGAGGAGAGAGACACAGCCAAGGAGAGAGAGACACAGACGAGAGGAGAGAGAGACACAGACAAGAGGAGAGAGAGACACAGCCAAGGGGAGACACAGCCAAGGAGAAAGAGCTGCAGCCAAGAGGAGAGAGACACAGCCAAGGGGAGACACAGCCAAGGGGAAAGAGCTGCAGCCAAGAGGAGAGAGACACAGCCAAGGAGAGAGAGACACAGACGAGAGGAGAGAGAGACACAGACAAGAGGAGAGAGAGACACAGCCAAGGGGAGAGAGACACAGCCACGGAGAGAGAGACACACAGCCACGGAGAGAGAGACACACAGCCAAGGGGGGAGAGAGACACAGCCAAGGATAGAGAGAGACACAGCCAAGGGGAGAGAGACACAGCCAAGGAGAGATAGAGAGAGACACAGCCAAGGGGAGAGAGACACAGCCAAGGAGAGAGACACAGCCAAGGGGGGAGAGAGACACAGCCAAGGAGAGAGACACAGCCAAGGAGAGAGACACAGCCAAGGGGAGAGAGACGCAGCCAAGGGGAGAGAGACGCAGCCAAGGGGAGAGAGACGCAGCCGGGGGGAGAGAGACGCAGCCGGGGGGAGAGAGACGCAGCCGCGGGGAGAGAGACGCAGCCGGGGGGACAGATACGCAGCCAAGGGGAGAGAGAGACACAGCCAAGGGGAGAGAGAGACACAGCCAAGGGGAGAGAGAGACACAGCCAAGGGGAGAGAGAGACACACAGCCAAGGGGAGAGAGAGACACAGCCAAGGGGAGAGAGAGACACAGCCAAGGGGAGAGAGAGACACAGCCGGGGGGAGAGAGCTGCAGCCAAGAGGAGACAGACACAGCGAAGGAGAGAGAGAGAGACACAGCCAAGGGGAGAGAGACACAGCCAAGGAGAGAGAGAGACACAGCCAAGGAGAGAGAGAGACACACAGCCAAGGGGAGAGAGAGACACAGCCAAGGGGAGAGAGACACAGCCAAGGAGAGAGAGATACACACAGCCAAGGGGAGAGAGAGACACAGCCAAGGGGAGAGAGACACAGCCAAGGAGAGAGAGACACAGGTAAGGGGAGAGAGAGAGACATAGCCAAGGGGAGAGAGAGAGACATAGCCAAGGGGAGAGAGAGACACAGCCAAGGGGAGAGAGACACAGCCAAGGAGAGAGAGACACAGGTAAGGGGAGAGAGAGAGACATAGCCAAGGGGAGAGAGAGAGACATAGCCAAGGGGAGAGAGACACAGCCAAGGATAGAGAGAGACACAGCCAAGGGGAGAGAGAGACATAGCCAAGGGGAGAGAGACACAGCCAAGGATAGAGAGAGACACAGCCAAGGGGAGAGAGACACAGCCAAGGAGAGAGAGAGACACACAGCCAAGGGGATAGAGAGACACAGCCAAGGGGAGAGAGAGACACAGCAAAGGAGAGAGAGAGACACAGCCAAGGAGAGAGAGACACAGTTAAGAGGGGGGAGAGAGACACAGCCAAGGGGAGACACAGCCAAGGGGAAAGAGCTGCAGCCAAGAGGAGAGAGACACAGCCAAGGAGAGAGAGACACAGACAAGAGGAGAGAGAGACACAGCCAAGGGGACAGAGACACAGCCAAGGAGAGAGAGACACACAGCCAAGGGGAGAGAGAGACACAGCCAAGGGGAGAGAGAGACACAGCCAAGAGGGGGAGAGAGACACAGCCAAGGGGAAAGAGCTGCAGCCAAGAGGAGAGATACACAGCCAAGGAGAGAGAGACACAGCCAAGGGGAGAGAGACACAGCCAAGGAGAGAGAGAGAGACACAGCCAAGGGGAAAGAGACACAGCCAAGGAGAGAGAGAGACACAGCCAAGGGGAGAGAGACACAGCCAAGGAGAGAGAGAGAGAGAGACACAGCCAAGGGGAGAGAGACACAGCCAAGGAGAAAGACACAGCCAAGGGGAGAGAGACATAGCCAAGGGGGGAGAGAGACACAGCCAAGGAGAGAGACACAGCCAAGGGGAGAGAGACGCAGCCAAGGGGAGAGAGACGCAGCCAAGGGGAGAGAGAGACGCAGCCGGGGGGAGAGAGACGCAGCCGGGGGGAGAGAGACGCAGCCGCGGGGAGAGAGACGCAGCCGGGGGGACAGATACGCAGCCAAGAGGAGAGAGAGACACAGCCAAGGGGAGAGAGAGACACAGCCAAGGGGAGAGAGAGACACAGCCAAGGGGAGAGAGAGAGACACAGCCAAGGGGAGAGAGAGACACAGCCAAGGGGAGAGAGACACGGCCAAGGGGAGAGAGAGACACAGCCAAGGGGAGAGAGAGACACAGCCAAGGGGAGAGAGAGCTGCAGCCAAGAGGAGAAAGACACAGCGAAGGAGAGAGAGAGACACAGCCAAGGGGAGAGAGACACAGCCAAGGAGAGAGAGAGAGACACAGCCAAGGGGAAAGAGACACAGCCAAGAGGAGAGAGACGCAGCCAAAAGGGGAGATACACAGCCAGGGGGAGAGAGCCGCAGCCAAGGGGAAAGAGCTGCAGCCAAGAGGAGAGAGACACAGCCAAGGAGAGAGAGAGACACAGCCAAGGGGAGAGAGACACAGCCAAGAGGAGAGAGACGCAGCCAAGAGGAGAGAGACACAGCCAAGGGGAGAGAGACACAGCCAAGGGGAGAGAGACACAGCCAAGGGGAGAGAGACACGGCCAAGGGGAGAGACGCAGCCAAGGGGAGAGAGACGCAGCCAAGGGGAGAGAGACGCAGCCAAGGGGAGAGAGATGCAGCCAAAGGGAGAGAGGTGCAGCCAAGGGGAGAGAGAGACACAGCCAAGGGGAGAGACACAGCCAAGGGGAGAGAGACACAGGCAAGGGGAGAGAGACGCAGCCAAGGGGAGAGAGACACAGCCAAGGAGAGAGAGAGACACAGCCAAGAGGAAAAAGACACAGCCAAGAGGAGAGAGACGCAGCCAAGAGGAGAGAGACACAGCCAAGGGGAGAGAGACACAGCCAAGGGGAGAGATAAAAGGGCCAAGGGGAGAGACGCAGCCAAGAGGAGAGAGACGCAGCCAAGGGGAGAGAGACGCAGCCAAGGGGAGAGAGACGCAGCCAAGGGGAGAGAGATGCAGCCAAAGGGAGAGAGGTGCAGCCAAGGGGAGAGAGAGACACAGCCAAGGGGAGAGACACAGCCAAGGGGAGAGAGACGCAGGCAAGGGGAGATAGACACAGCCAAGGAGAGAGAGAGACACAGCCAAGAGGAAAAAGACACAGCCAAGAGGAGAGAGACGCAGCCAAGAGGAGAGAGACACAGCCAAGAGGAGAGAGACACAGCCAAGGGGAAAAAGACACAGCCAAGGGGAAAGAGCTGCAGCCAAGAGGAGAGAGACGCAGCCAAGAGGAGAGAGACACAGCCAAGGAGAGAGAGAGACACAGCCAAGGAGAGAGAGAGACACAGCCAAGGAGAGAGAGACACAGCCCGACTTCCGATGGCCGTCCATCCAGCATGGCTGCTTTTTAGCTGGGCTCCGGCTTGCAGGATGGAAATCCACCAACATACCCTGCTATACACCCTCTATTCTCCCAAGAGACCCTCTCTGTCAACCCCTGCATCATAGGGAACCTGGAGATACCCTGCAAGGGTAGGAGCGTGACTGTGTGCCCCCGAAGTTCGGTCTTCAAGGAGACGGCCTGCATGACCGCCGGCGTGGGATCCAGCGCGAAGAGTGGAGGCCCGGTGATACCCATCCCCTGCCGCCCCTGCGGGCATTTCCCTTTACCTGTGGCCCTTTGGTGGTGACCCATCCATTCTGGGAAGGTGCGGAGGCTTTGTGTCCTGCTGGCGGCTCGGCGGCTTCTGCTCCCCGGTGATCGTTTGCCCCTGCTGCCCCTGGACGCTCGTGGGGACTCCCGCAACTGGCTGTGGTGCGGCGCTGCACCGGCGGTGGTCTCTGGAGCGGTGGACTTGACCCAGCTCCCCCTCGCTTCTGCTCCCAAGGCTGTACTGCAGTGTCCGGAGGCGGGACTGAATGGCGGGACGGAGGTTCGACTGACGGCGGCGGGGCGTTGAACCGGAGACGGCCCCTGGAGCGGAGGACGCTGACCTGGCTCCCCCCTGCTTCCACGTCTGCGCTGCAGTGACCGGAGGCGAAGCTGGGCGACGCGGCAGTGATCGGCTTCCGTGACGGGCGCCGGCTGAGCAGTGGCGGAGGATCCCAAGAGGCACCTGTCATCACGGGCGAGGTGAGAGCCTGCTGAATCGAGCCCGTTTGCTACCTGGGGGGTGGCCGCTATTGCCCTCGGCTCCCGGGGTGTTGAGGTCCCTCTCCAGCCCTCTGAACCTGTTGCCGGAGTTTGGACTTCCGGATTACTGAGACCTTGTATAGTGCAGCAGCGGTGATTGCTGGGGTAAGCCCTGTGCCTGCGTACTGGGACCCCTTGATATTGGCTGAGATATGAGGCTGGGAACTGTCCTTGGGTGCACGCTGGCGTAGTGATCACCACTTTGAAAGATAGTGGCTGTTTGGGGTCTCGCCTGCCACTGACCCCTGGATGCTTGGTCCTGCTGCCCGGGACTGCATCTTTACATGCGAGACTTATACAGCCTCCTTTTACACTGATTGATACCTGCCTGTTATGTGCCTCTCCCTAACCTCTCTTGTACTACCCCATACCTCTTTCTGACGAATTGCTCAACCTCTCCTCCTTGCTCTGGCCCTTTCACCTTGTGGTGTGGGGGCCCAGGCCTCTCTCTTATTTTTTTTTCTGTATCTCGCTAGATTCTCCCCTTTTATTTCTCCACTTTTTCCCTTCTCTTTCTGCCCACCATTAACATTAATACTGTACTTATTATTACTGTTTGAAGTTGCCTCACGAGGCATTGGTACATGAGCTCATAGAGGTTTCTGCAGCCCCTGTGCAGGAATTTCTGAGGTTAGTGTTAGGACCAGGGACGGATCTAGACTTTTCTTTAGGGGGGGCGGTTTACTGTTTAATCTTGACTCCTCCCTCTACAGTCCCAACTCCTCCCATCTGCAGTCCTAACTCCTCCTCCTCTCAATTCTGACTGAACTTTTTGAGTGAGACTGAGCTAGAGCTTTGTGATTGTTCTATGTACATGTGACTGTGCTATGGTGTAATTGTATTTATTAGCCCTAGTACCCACACAACAGCAAGTGAGGGGCAAATGCTCTGTAACCCTTGCTCTCCTTGCTCCTCTGTGCTGCTGTGGTATAAGCTGCAGCACATCGTTCTGCCTCAGGCTCTCCCTGGAGAGCTCTCTTCTGCTCAAAAGTGGGCATGGCTATGACTGTGTTAGGGGAGGCGATCGCCCCCTTCGCATCCCCCCTAGATCCGGCCCTGGTTAGGATGCTCGGATACATTTTACTGGCTGTGTTACTCCACTGTTACCTTTTGCAAAGGTTTTTTTTTGGGGGGCAATTTACAATATTTCTCATATGTGTCTCACCGTTGTTTTGCCCCGACCTCTGCTAAAACCTGGAGGTTTCGAGGTGCGATGTCTCTGCAGTACCTTTATCTGCATAATATGTGAGTTAATGTCTATTTAAATTTTGTTTTTGTTTCATCGCTGAGTAGCTCTGGCACATCTTCTGACTCAGGCCCTCACGTGAGGTGTTTTATTATCATATACTACTGTGTGTTTGTACACGAGTCCCCAGCTTATTGCACATAGCGGTCTACGGACCGGGGGATGGACAAATACGTCCATAAAACTCCAGCGGTTAGATCTTCCCAATCCTCAGTCACTACAAGAATGAGTAAGAATAAGAACACAGCGGGGAAACCTAACCCCCCCTCTCCCCCGGAGGTAGGGAACTCCCGGGACCATACTCAGGAAATGGAGGCGCTACCTGGTCAGCCCTCTTTGATGCATATGGCCCAGGAGCTCTCCCGGCTTCTCATGCCCCAAATTGACAAGAAACTTGAAAATATCCCTTTAATTGACAAAAGGCTGGAACAGATACAGACACTACTAGATTCAACACTTGCGAAAATTGACCACAACACCTCACGGATCACCTCATTAGAACAGCGGGTTAGTGATGGGGAAGACCAGATACACACACTCCAGCGTTCCACTGACACTCAAGATTCCTCGCTTAAAACTTTGCAGGCGAAAATAGATGAGCTTGAGAACAGGGATAGGAGAAACAGTTAAAGACAGGCAGCTGTCTGATTTTATAACGACTGATCTATTCCTGGCTTTGGAAATTACAGATGCCCCATTCTTATCACATATTGAAAGGGTGCATAGAATTGGACCTGCTCGCCCTGATGCTGAGGTGAAGCCGAGACCAGTCATTGCGAAATTCATGGACTTTCGTATGAAGGAACATCTATTGCGCTCTTATCGCAAACTCCCGCAACTGGTAGTGCAGGGAAAGCGTATTTTGATTTTTCAGGATTTCTCGGCCTCTGTTGCGCAGAAGAGACGGGAATTCTCGGATGTTTGCAAAATACTCCATGAGAGCAATACTAGATTCGCATTGATGTATCCAGCTAAATTGCGCGTTCATGACAATGGTCGCACATTGCTATTTGTTGATCCTGCCACTGCGAAATCCCATGTTACACACATGTTGAATCCTGGGAATCCATCACCCCAGCACTAGATATATTGTTATTTCATACTTTATGCCCTGAGTCGGTTTAATTTTCACATGAGAGGGACATTTGGTCTCATTACATGCTACTCAGCTTGAATTTAAATGTTGCATTTATTATTTATAGGTTTCTCGCCAGTGCTACCGGATGGTTTAGCACTTGCGTTGTTATTAGTTTGGCTTGGAAAAAATGAAAAATGTTATGTGAAGCAATGTGTGTTTTTCTTGTTTTGTTTTTCTCTGTTTTGCCCGTGCTGTGCCCTCCTCACCCGGTCTGCTCCTGAGCTCTATGGTACAGTATGGTTCTGGTCGTTCCTCTCCGCTCGCTGGGAAGGAGGCGGACGACTCTGTGACGTGATATTCCCGTTGGATGGTCACCCTCAGGTGGGTGATAATGACTGATCCCGGTGTAAGGACCTCTTCATCGGATTCTTGCTTTAAGATTTTATCCTGGAATGTGGGCGGCCTTAACTCCCCAATTAAACGTAAAAGAGTTGTCACACACCTGAAGCGGTTTAAACCTCAAATTATATTTCTTCAAGAGACCCACTGGGTTTCGGGCGCCTCCTCTACTCTTCGGGCACCTTGGTTAGATAGCTGTGTTTCCGCAGATAACACAAGGAAGACTAGGGGGGTGGCGATCCTATTTAGCAAACACCTACACTACACTGTTTTAAACTCGGTTATTGATCCGGAAGGGCGTTATTTAATTTTGGATGTGGAAATATGGGGTAACAAATATACACTGGTTAATATCTACGCACCCAATGGTGAGACAGCTGCCTTCCTCCAAGAATTAAGCTCTCAGCTGTTACAACGCGATAATTTTCAATTTATCCTGGGAGGCGACTGGAACACAGTTGATGATCCTACTATTGATAAACGCCCTGCCCCACACACTTCCAGATCCTCTTTTTGGACACATCTCCAAACTTTAAAAGTCTCCCTTCAGCTTACTGATATTTGGCGTCTCCTCAATCCCTCTGACAGATCATTTACTTTCTTTTCTGTGGTTCATCGATCCTGGCCCAGGATTGACTCAATCTTGGTCGCAGACTCTCTAGTTACACAAGTCGCGCAAGCTGATATCCACAACCTTTTGATATCGGATCATGCTCCTGTGACATTGACGCTGCAAAGAACTCTTCAGTCGGGAAGCTCCAGAATTTGGAGATTTCCGAGTTATCTTTATAATTGTGATGATTTTAGGAAATTTTTGATAACCAATTGGGCCAACTATTTAGACGATAACCTGGAGCACTGGGACCGCCCAACTATTCTTTGGGGTGCGGCAAAGGCCGTTCTCAGGGGTCAAATTATTGAGTATGTTCATAGATTGAAAAAGAAGAATTTGGCGATTTATAACGCTTTACAATCAGAGTTAACTGATACACTGCGGCGTCACCTTACCCTGCAGACTGAGGAGTCTTTGCAGCTTTATCTACAGGCCAAGCAACTCTTAAATGATCATTTGTTAGCGCAAGCAAAGCGTGACGTGGTATTTTCTTCTCATAAATATTACCAATGGGGAAATAAATCCGGTCGACTACTGGCAAATATGGCTAGGAAAAAAACCACTCGCAAATTCATAACGGCTGTTAGACACCGAACCTCGGGACAACTCCTTACCAGCTCCCCTGCCATATTAAAACATTTTGAATCTTATTTTGCTGACTTATACTCTGATCTCCGCTTCAGCGAACCTACTCATACCACACTTCTACCTGACACAGTAGTACCACCAATAACCAGTGCACAGTCGGATCTACTGGTGAGAGCTATCACCGAGGTGGAACTTGTCTCGGCAATGTCCAAACTCAAACTGCACAAGTCTCCGGGCCCTGACGGCCTCTCCAATGAATTTTATAAAATCCTTCAGCCTCACGTAGTTCCGACTCTGCTGGAATTGTTCAACGGCCTTTTGCATCATCGCACCCCTTTTCACCACTTCACAACAGCACATACTACTTTAATCCCTAAACCCACACAGGACCCGCAATTGGTGACCTCATATAGGCCCATTACGTTATTAAACACCGACATAAAACTATTTACTAAGATTTGGGCATATCGGCTACAAACTATTCTCCCCCACACTTTAACTAATCACCAGCTTGGCTTTGTTCGCAATACACATTCGGTTAAGGGAATTAGGGCGGCGGTCGCTGCAGTTATAGCCTCTGCTCAATCGCCCCAATCCAGGAATATACTCCTCAGTTTGGACACCACTAAGGCCTTCGATACAGTACTTTGGCCCCATCTATTCAAGGTCTTAGAACGTAGACTATTCCACCAAGACATCATTGATATTATTCGCTATTTATACGATTCTCCCTCTACTACCATCTTACTCAATGGATATATTAGCAGCCCGGTGGTTATGCGCCGTGGCACGCGTCAGGGTTGCCCCTTGTCTCCCCTGCTGTTCAATTTGGCCATAGATCCCCTACATCGTTTGCTGTTAAGTGACACTCAGTTTCATGGAATTCAGATTGGTCGCAGAGACCTAAAACTTACTGCATTTGCCGATGATCTATTACTTTATATCTCAGACCCGGAAGCTTCATTGACCGATATATTTAATTTACTGCAGGCTTATGGACAAGTTTCAGGCTTCAACGTTAATTGGGCAAAATCGGTGGCACTCAGATTGGGGAATGGTTCATTTTTGAAGCATGGGGTGGGGAACTTACCATTACAATGGAGTTCAGATTACTTAACTTATCTAGGGATTCGGGTATCGAGAAAGCCGGAGCGATTATATACCCTAAATTTTACCTCGGCCATCCAAACAATTGAAACAGAAATTGAGACCTGGAAATCAATGCCTCTATCATATATGGGGAGGGTTAGCTTGATTAAGATGATATCATTCCCCCGTTTGATGTACTTTATTCAAGCCATGCCGCATGCAATTTTACCTAAAGACGTTCAACGTCTCAATTTTCTTTTTAGAAGATTTATTTGGCAGGGAGGGAGACCGCACATAGCGTTGATTAAGCTCCAGCAGACTGCAGGAAATGGGGGAATTAATTTCCCTAATATTCTCTGGTACTCCCAAGCGGCCCAACTACGATACCTCCATGACTGGGTGCACAATGACAACACGTACACAAACACAGACTTAGATAGGGAATTTTTACAAGGGGGGGATCTAATCACCTTTCTGCACCTACGCGCTCGGGGGGTGTCCGAGGAGCTGAGGAGAAACCCACTATTGTGGAGCATTAAGAAGCTGTGGACAGATATGCGACATAAACTTGATCTAAATGCCCACAAATCATTACATCTTCCGTTCATGGCTAATCCTGACTTCCAAGATGGTCGGGCACAATATCCGTTCAATATATGGCGGTTGGGGGGTGTTTTCAAGATCGGTGATCTAGTAGATATACAGGGCTCGAGGCCGTTCACATTCCAGGAGGCCACTACTAAATATCCAGTTTTGCTGGCCTATCCTGTGGCCTTTCTTTTGGCTCAACACTATGTTTCATCTACTATCGGATATTTTTCACCTGGGGATTGGGACAATCTGATAGATAGAATGCTAAAACAAACCCCCAGGGTTCGTAAGGCGATTTCGACTGCATATGGATACTTTCGGAACGTCCTAGACTACTCGAGGGGACTGGGATTTATGTCTTGGAAGGATTGTCTCCCAGACATTGAGACTACGGACTTACTAGCGGCACATGTTAAGGCCTGTAAATTATTTCCCTCTTCTAGGTATAAAGAAATGTCTCTTAATATTTTACATAGGACTTATTTATCGCCTCATAGACGATACCTGATAGGACTTGCTGACACATGCATGTTGGAAATGTGGCGCTCTCCAGGCGGATCTCTTTCACTGCCTGTGGACATGCCCTATAATCAGACAGTTTTGGATACACATAAGAAACTACTTGACGGCCAATCTGGTGAACTATTGGAGGTTGTCTCCGGAGTGGGCACTTTTCGGTATTTTACCACCGAATCAGCGCCTCTCTTTGGGCAGTAAAAAGCTGCTGCTGGCACTTAGTATAGCGGCTAGGAAGGCCATTCTGCAGGTGTGGATAGCTAGGGATCCACCTACTTTATCATTATTTAAAGCCAAACTATTCTATCTCTTTAGGATGGAGTGGATAGGCATCTTGCTGGAAAAAGATACTAAGGTACAATTTTTTTTTGAAGTTTGGGAGAGCTATATAACGACCTTGTCGACATCAGTAAGGAAACAGCTCCATGATTCTTTGTCTAATACAGAATGGTTTCTATCTAGAATGGCTGCGGGGGATCCGCCGATTGTGCTTTAAAACTGATTGTCACTCGGGGCTTTGGGGGCGAATGGGTGAGGAATAAAAGTACGGACACGGGTGGTTTTTTTTTTTTCCCCTTCTTCTTTTCTTTTCTCTTATGTATAAGTCTGGGTCAATCGACTGAGCTAGATTTTGGATCAGTGGAGCCTGCGGTCTCCAGGGACTTGCTTCATGCTGATATGATACTGTTGCTCTCTTATAATAGATATGTCTCTTGACTAAGGACTCAATTGCATTCTCCTTTGTTTCGCTTTCACATGTTACCCTTATACCGAAGGTTTGAATTACAGTGAATGTTTATGTATGTATTGTATATATTGCTTCAATAAAAAAATTATGGAAAAGAGAGACACAGCCAAGGAGAGAGAGAGACACAGGCAAGGGGAGAGAGACACAGCCAAGGGGAGAGAGACGCAGCTGGGGGGAGAGAGACGCAGTCGGGGGGAGAGAGACGCAGTCGGGGGGAGAGAGACACAGTCGGGGGGAGAGAGACACAGTCGGGGGGAGAGAGACACAGGCAAGGGGAGAGAGACACAGGCAAGGGGAGAGAGACACAGACAAGGGGAGAGATACACAGCCAAGGGGAGAGAGACACAGCCAAGGGGAGAGAGACACAGCCAAGGGGAGAGAGACACAGCCAAGGGGAGAGAGACACAGCCAAGGGGAGAGAGACGCAGCCAAGGGGAGAGAGACGCAGTCGGGGGGAGAGAGACACAGCCAAGGGGAGAGAGACACAGCCAAGGGGAGAGAGACACAGCCAAGGGGAGAGAGACACAGCCAAGGGGAGAGAGACACAGGCAAGGGGAGAGAGACACAGGCAAGGGGAAAGAGACACAGCCAAGGGGAGAGAGAGACACAGCCAAGGGGAGAGAGAGACACAGCCAAGGGGAGAGAGACACAGCCAAGGAGAGAGAGACGCAGCCAAGGGGAGAGAGACGCAGCCAAGGGGAGAGAGACGCAGCCAAGGGGAGAGAGACGCAGCCAAGGGGAGAGAGACGCAGCCGTGGGGGGTGGAGAGACGCAGCCGTGGGGGGTGGAGAGACGCAGCCAAGGGGAAAGAGGCACAGCCAAGGAGAGAGATAGACACAGCCAAGGGGAGAGAGACACAGCCAAGGGGAGAGAGACGCAGCTAAGGGGAGAGAGACACAGCCATGGAGAGAGAGAGAGACACAGCCAAGGAGAGAGAGAGAGACACAGCCAAGGAGAGAGAGAGACACAGCCAAGGAGAGAGAGAGACACAGCCAAGATGAGACAGCCAAGAGGAGAGAGACAAAGCCAGGGGGAGAGAGCTGCAGCCAAGGAGAGAGAGACACAGCCGGGTGGAGAGAGACGCAGTCGGGGGGAGAGAGACGCAGTCGGGGGGAGAGAGACGCAGCCGGGGGGAGAGAGACGCAGCCAAGGGGAGAGAGAAACACAGCCAAGGGGAGAGAGACGCAGCCGGGGGGAGAGAGACGCAGCCGGGTGGAGAGAGACGCAGCCAAAGGGAGAGAGACACAGCCAAGGAGAGAGAGACACACAGCCAAGGGGAGAGAGCCGCAGCCAAGGGGAAAGAGCTGCAGCCAAGAGGAGAGAGAGAGACACAGCCAAGGGGAGAGAGACACAGCCAAGGGGAGAGAGACGCAGCCAAGGGGGGAGAGAGACGCAGCCAAGGGGAGAGAGAGACACAGCCAAGGGGAGAGAGAGACGCAGCCAAGGGGAGAGAGACGCAGCCAAGGGGAGAGAGGCGCAGCCGGGGGGAGAGAGGCGCAGCCGGGGGGAGAGAGGCGCAGCCAAGGGCAGAGAGACACAGCCAAGAGGAGAGAGAGACACAGCCAAGGGGAGAGAGAGACACAGCCAAGGGGAGAGAGACGCAGCCAAGGGGAGAGAGACGCAGCCGGGGGAGAGAGACGCAGTCAAGGGGAGAGAGACTCAGCCGGGGGGAGAGAGGCGCAGCCGGGGCGAGAGAGACGCAGCCGGGGGGAGAGTGCCGCAGCCAGGGGAAGAGTGCCGCAGCCAGGGGAAGAGTGCCGCAGCCAGGGGGAGAGCGCCGCAGGCAAGGGGAGAGCGCCACAGCCAAGGGGAGAGAGCCGCAGCCAAGGGGAGGGAGCCCAGGGCCGGCAACAGAAATCATGGGGCCCGGTACAGTGATATCTCTGGGGCCCCCTCAGATTATATATATTAAAGTGCAACTGAATTTGCTGCGCTATACTGTATAAGAAAGTGTTAATAAATAAATGTATATATATATATTTATACACATATATACATATGTATATCTCTCCTTCTTCCTCCACAGACACCACAGTCTGTCCCCTCGCGCCTTCCTCCCCTACACACGCCCCACAGTCTACCTCTCCCCAATGACTCCATGCTGCATACCCAGCTCCCCCACCCAATCCCAAAGCCCTGTATCTCACCAATCCACTGTTACCTCAGTGAGAGACACCAGTGCTGCACTCCCCAGTACCCAGACCCGAACACCGTACAGCAAACCTCACCAGAAGAGGCCGGCACAGGGCACGGGAATCCCGGCCAGCGTAGCTGCTGCCATGTCATGTAACTGCGTGCAAGAGAGCTGGACCTGGAAGAGGGCCGCACACTCGCGCCGCACAGACACTGTGTGTGAGAGGCTCCTGTCACTCTGAAGCTGTGCCCACACCGCCTACTGCTCTCTTCCCTATCTGGACAAGACGGCTAACATCCCTGCCAGCCTGCAAGCTGCATATCCTTGGGGCCTCTCTGATCCTTGGGGCAGGGTACAGATGTCCTTTTTGACCCCCCTGTCGCCAGCCCTGAGAGAGCCACAGCCAAAGGGAGACAGCCACAGCCAAAGGAGCCGCAGCCAAGGGGAAAGAGCCGCAGCCAAAGGGAGACAGCCACAGCCAAAGGAGCCGCAGCCAAGGGGAGAAAGACGCAGCCAAAGGGAGACAGCCACAGCCAAAGGGAGACAGCCACAGCCAAAGGGAGACAGCCACAGCCAAAGGGGCCGCAGCCAAAGGAAGACAGCCACAGCCAAAGGAGCCGCAGCCAAAAGGGAGACAGCCACAGCCAAAAGGAGACAGCCACAGCCAAAGGAAGACAGCCACAGCCAAAGGAGCCGCAGCCAAAGGGAGACAGCCACAGCCAAAGGAGCCGCAGCCAAGGGGAAAGAGACGCAGCCAAAGGGAGACAGCCACAGCCAAAGGAAGACAGACACAGCCAAAGGAGCCGCAGCCAAGGGGAAAGAGCCGCAGCCAATGGGAGACAGCCACAGCCTGTCAGAGTCGGTTTAGTTTGTGTCCCCGGAGGGGGCGCTAGTGGGTCAGTGGAGGTAGGTGGAATGAAGTGAGGAGGCAGTATTGGGTTTCTGCGCATGTGCACAATGTAGATTTATTAATAACAGAAAGTCCAGATAATAATGCAGCAGAAAGTAAAACAAACGAATGCAATGGAAATGACAATGGTAACGGCAATGGTAATGGCAATGATATAATATGGTTTGAAACTGAAAGTCTATGGCAGAGTTTGTAATGCAGAAATGGAACCAGAGTAATTAAAACGTGGAGCCAGCAGAGGTGGAATAATGGTAGCAAACCTGGTAGCAATGCAGGAGACTGGATGGTAATGTTCACTGTGCTGTTGGAAGTGCACAATCAGCATGCAGGCTGAATCACAGGTGAGATGACGGAATGCACCTGGAGAGGGAGTCTCTACTGCTGTAGGCTGGAGCACACTGCAGGTGTAGAAGGTGTGAAGCCAGAAAGGTATTGCTGGTGCTGGTACTTGTAGTTCCACGGAAGTAACAGGTACAGAAGAATATCCAGGAACACGGAGGATCAGGAGAATATCCAGGAACACGGAGGAACAGGAGAACAGGTCCAGACACACGGGTCGCAGGAGTGACACAAAGTTCAGGACAACCTCTGACTCACCCTGCAGCTCCTGATATACCCCCTGACCGGCAGGTATTGGCTGGAGTGAGACGAGGAGGTGCGGCCAAGCTCCGGATTGGCTGCCGCACTTACACTGGGGAAAACTGTCATGGCGGCGCCCATGACGCGGCCCGGCTGGGACGCGGCGCGCCCACACGCCCGTTGACTCCAGGGGCGCTCCCAGGCCTGAGATGGTATCCACGAGCAGGGTGACAGGTGACAGCAACATGCAGTGACCCCGGACGGAGTCCGCTCCGGCGGACAGACATAACAGCGGTAAGTCGATTCCTGACAGTACCCCCTCCCTTATGGGTGGGCACCGAACACCCACGTGGCTTGGAAGGATGAGACCTGTGGAAAACACGGACCAACCTGGGAGCGTGGACATCAGCAGAGTTCACCCAACTCCTCTCCTCAGGACCATAGCCGGCCCAGTCGATGAGATATTGCAGACGACCATACCGGTGACGGGAGTCCAGGATCTTCTCTATCTCGAACTCTATGCCCCGCTGAGTTGGAATGCTGGGGCCAGCTGGAAGAGCTCTTTGGAAGCGATTTAGGACTAATGGTCTGAGGAGAGAGACATGGAAAGCATTAGGAATACGCAATGAAGAGGGTAACTTGAGCTTGTAAGCCACAGGATTTAGAACTCTTTCGATGGAGAAAGGACCAATGAAGCGTGGTGCAAACTTCATCGAAGGCACTTTAAGACGAAGATTCCGGGTTGACAGCCAGACTTTATCCCCAGGTTTCAAGCTGGGAACTGCACGTCTCTTGCGGTCGGCAAAGAATTTGTACCGGGCAGAAGCCTTTTTGAGTGAAGTATGAATCTTCCTCCAGATTGTTGAGAACTGACTGAGGACAGTAGTGGCAGCAGGAACATCGATGCTAGGAAGGTCTTGAAAATCAGGAACTCGTGGATGCTGCCCATAAACAGCGAAGAATGGAGTAGTTTCAGTAGCTGTGTGGTAGCGGAAATTGTGAGCGAATTCAGCCCACGGGAGCAAATCTACCCAGTCATCTTGGGAAGATGATATGTACAGTCTCAGGAAAGTTTCCAACTCCTGGTTTACCCTCTCTGTCTGCCCATTCGTCTGAGGATGATACGCTGACGAGAACTTGAGATGGACCTGCATGGCAGAACAGAGAGCTCTCCAAAACCTTGCCACAAACTGAACTCCACGGTCAGATATTATTTCAGTGGGTAGTCCATGTAAACGGAAAATCTCCCGTAGGAAGATTTGAGCCAGTTTTGGAGCGGAAGGAAGTCCTTGGAGTGGAACAAAATGAGCCATTTTGGTAAATCTGTCGACCACTACCCAGATGGTATTGAATCCTTGGGAGGAGGGAAGGTCAGAGATGAAATCCATAGACAGATGTGACCAAGGACGGCTGGGAATGGATAATGGCTGTAACTGACCTGCTGGAGACTGACGAGGAGTTTTGTGCTGCACACATTTAGGGCAAGACGCCACAAAGTCTTTGATGTCGACTTTCATCTTCGGCCACCAGTATGTTTCAGAGAGAAATTTAAAAGTCTTTAGGACACCAGGATGCCCAGTAAATTTAGACTGATGAGCCCAAGACAACAACTTAGAACGGAGTTCAGGAGCAACAAAAGTCTTACCAGGAGGCGGAGCTGGAGAAACTTGTGAAGAAGCAAAAGCAACAGGATCCAGGATGGAGCGTGGTACTGGATCGGATATCTCGTCCTCAGATTCCATGGATCGAGACAAGGCATCTGCTTTGGTATTCTGAGAACCTGGGCGGAAATGGAGCTTGAAATTAAAACGGGAGAAGAACATAGCCCATCGGGACTGGCGAGGATTAAGGCACTGAGCTGCCTTCAAGTAGAGCAGGTTTTTATGATCCGTATAGATATTAAATGGAAACTTCGCCCCTTCCAGGAGATACCTCCATTCCTCAAGGGCCAGTTTAATCGCCAGAAGCTCTTGATCTCTGATGGAATAATTAACTTCTGCAGGAAGAAACTTACGGGAAAAGAATCCACAGGGATGAATCTTCCCGTCAGCTCCCATCTGAGAGAGAACAGCTCCCACTCCTACTGTGGAAGCATCCACCTCCAACTCGAATGGCTTATTAATATCGGGCTGTAACAAAACTGGAGCGGTAACAAAAGCCATCTTGATTTTTTGAAACGCAGCCAGGGCATCTTCTGACCAGTTGGAATGATCTGCCCCTTTCCGAGTTAAGAAACAGACAAAATCAGCTGCGCAAAGTATCAGGGAAAGGACAGTACAATTTTAGGAGAACCGATGTATGTATATAAATTGATTTATTAATGAAAAAGCATAAAATAGCAGTAAAAGATGACATAAAATTGTTGGATATAAAAAGGCACACCTTGACTAAGTTTATCCGTTTAAACAGACACCAAATAGTGTCGGTTCTCTATATGGAAGTCCACAAAAGGAAATAAAGTCCAGCTGTTTGTTGGAAAGCAATAGATGGTAATAGCCGTAATGTTAATACTGGAAGTGAATGATCAGTGCAGTAGACATCCCATAATAATAAATTGGGGGAGTGATCCAGTGTTATTTATTGTTCAATTACCTCTCCTTAGGTGGGCTGGTCCAAAGCCGAGCGTCCTCGGCGATGTGTCCTGCAATGCCCACTGTGCGAATGCCGCAGGGGAGAGGGAGCCGTGGATTCACTGTAAAGTGTATGCCGTGTGCTGGTTTATCCGGCTGACGGGGAGCCGTATGTTGATACGGGCGGCTCGAGAATTCAGATCCGCGGCTATTCTAGGATCTCTGTGGAGATGAAGGACGGCTTGCGGGGAGAACAAACCCGCTAATGCTTTCAAATCGGATACCTCGGCAGGTGTGCAGACAGGAGCCTCCTGTCTGCACACCTGCCGAGGTATCCGATTTGAAAGCATTAGCGGGTTTGTTCTCCCCGCAAGCCGTCCTTCATCTCCACAGAGATCCTAGAATAGCCGCGGATCTGAATTCTCGAGCCGCCCGTATCAACATACGGCTCCCCGTCAGCCGGATAAACCAGCACACGGCATACACTTTACAGTGAATCCACGGCTCCCTCTCCCCTGCGGCATTCGCACAGTGGGCATTGCAGGACACATCGCCGAGGACGCTCGGCTTTGGACCAGCCCACCTAAGGAGAGGTAATTGAACAATAAATAACACTGGATCACTCCCCCAATTTATTATTATGGGATGTCTACTGCACTGATCATTCACTTCCAGTATTAACATTACGGCTATTACCATCTATTGCTTTCCAACAAACAGCTGGACTTTATTTCCTTTTGTGGACTTCCATATAGAGAACCGACACTATTTGGTGTCTGTTTAAACGGATAAATTTAGTCAAGGTGTGCCTTTTTATATCCAACAATTTTATGTCATCTTTTACTGCTATTTTATGCTTTTTCATTAATAAATCAATTTATATACATACATCGGTTCTCCTAAAATTGTACTGTCCTTTCCCTGATACTTTGCGCAGCTGATTTTGTCTGTTTCTATATTCTCCAACCAAACACCCACATAGTGTTTTTCAGCCGCGCATGTATCAGGGTAATTTGATTATTAGCCTCCTGCAATTGAGGCGCTGTAGAAGCAGTCTTCTGTTTTTTCCCTTTCCGAGTTAAGCTAGTAATAGGAGCAATGAGAGTTGAAAAGCCTCGGATGAATTTCCTATAATAATTGGCAAAGCCCAGGAATCGTTGAATGGACTTGAGAGTGTTCGGAATGGACCAATTGGCAATAGCTTCCAATTTTGCCGGGTCCATCTGGAGATCCGATCCAGAAATTATATACCCCAGGAAGGGTATGGAGGTAACCTCAAAGGTACACTTAGATAATTTGCCGTAAAGACAATTCTCACGAAGACGTCGGAGGACTTCACGGACTTGGAGACGATGAGAAGGGAGGTCTTGAGAGAAGATGAGGATATCGTCCAGGTAAACAACGAGATACTTGTACAGAACGTCACGGAAAATTTCATTAACAAAGTGTTGAAACACTGCTGGAGCATTGCTCAACCCGAATGGCATTACCAGGTACTCGTAATGGCCATCCCGAGTATTGAAAGCTGTCTTCCATTCGTCACCGCTGCGGATTCTGATGAGATTATAGGCACCGCGGAGATCTAACTTGGTGAAGATGCGGGCTCCTTTGACTCTATCAAATAACTCGGTAATAAGAGGTAACGGGTAGCTGTTCTTAACGGTAATATCATTAAGTCCCCGGTAGTCAATACATGGACGTAGTCCTCCATCTTTCTTTTTAACAAAAAAGAAACCTGCCCCAGCAGGTGATGATGAGGGACGGATGAATCCTTTCTGTAGGTTTTCTTTGATGTATTCGCTCATCGCTTCGGTTTCAGGAACAGATAATGGGTAGGTGCGCCCCCTAGGTGGTTTTTTGCCAGGAATGAGGTCGATGGGGCAATCCCACTCTCTATGGGGCGGCAGGACATCAGCGGCCTTCTCGCTGAAGACGTCAGCGAAATCTTGATAGGCCATAGGAAGAGTAGACTGGGTCTTGATTTCAGAAGTCTTGACAGGAACAACTTGGGCTAAACAGGACTGACGGCAATGTGAACCCCAAGCAGTTAGTTGTAAGGTAGCCCAATCAATCTGTGGGTTATGTAGCTGGAGCCAGGGCATACCTAACACAATCTCCTGAGTTGCCTGAGGAATAACTAGAAATTTTATTAACTCAGAATGCAGGAACCCAACCCCCAGTATCACTGGCCGGGTTTGTTGAGTGATATACCCCTTAGAAATACGACTACCATCAACTGCCGTGATGTAGACTGGATATGGAAGTTCATAGACCGGCAGATGAAACTTGTCTACCGCAGCTTGAGTGATGAAATTCCCCGCTGCACCACAGTCTACCAACGCAGTTGCAGATTGGAGTCCAGCCGCCGTCTCTAAGGTCACAGGAAGAATGAAATCTTGGGTTGAAGGAGCTTGCTTGAAAGATCCCAACTTGACTCCTCCCCTACAAGTCAGGATCTGGCGTTTCCCGAACGCACTGGACAATAATTTGGTGACCTACTGCCGCACAATAAAGACACAGTCTCTCACGAAGTCTCCTTGACCGCTCCTCAGAGGTTAAGCGGGACCTATTAATTTGCATAGGCTCGTCAGAAGGTGGAGGCTGAAACTGTACAGGAGGTACCATTCTTGGTTTGCGACACTCAGCACGAGCACGCTCACTATTGCGTTCGCGGATGCGAGAGTCCAACTTGATACATAGGGAGATTAATTCTGGTAATTGCACAGGGATATCACGGGTTGCCAGTTCATCTTTTATCCGTTCCGAGAGTCCATGCCAGAAGGCTGCTACCAAGGCTTGGTTATTCCACTGAACCTCTGCGGCTAACGTCTGGAACTGGATGACGTATTGGCCCATACTGCGAGTCCCTTGACGGAGCTGGAGAAGATCTGCGGAGGCTGATGTTGCACGACCCGGTTCATCAAAGATGCGTCTGAAGATGGAAACAAACTCGGCATAGTTGTTCATCAACGGGTCGCCACGTTCCCACAAAGGAGACACCCTACTCAGGGCTGATCCGGAGAGTAGTGAAATAATATAAGCAACCTTGGATCTTGGCGTGGGAAAATTATGAGGTAAAAGTTCAAACTGGACTTCACACTGGTTGAGGAACCCACGGCATAACTTCGGACTGCCATCATACCTGCTAGGCACAGGCAGGTGCAAACGAGATACAGGAGCAGATGCAGCCGGAGAAGAAGAACCCCCTACACTTGCATGTGCAGGGGTAACAGGAACTGGAGGTGCAGGCGCACTTAGCAGAGATTGTTGTAACGTATCAATCCGGGAGGACATCCCTTGCAGAAACTGGAATATCTGCTGCTGCACAGCCTCTTGTCCATCCAAACGGGAGACCGGGTTTTGTAAGGCCCCTGACCCCACACTCTGACCACCGTCCGAGTCCATCGGTCCTGAACTTACTGTCAGAGTCGGTTTAGTTTGTGTCCCCGGAGGGGGCGCTAGTGGGTCAGTGGAGGTAGGTGGAATGAAGTGAGGAGGCAGTATTGGGTTTCTGCGCATGTGCACAATGTAGATTTATTAATAACAGAAAGTCCAGATAATAATGCAGCAGAAAGTAAAACAAACGAATGCAATGGAAATGACAATGGTAACGGCAATGGTAATGGCAATGATATAATATGGTTTGAAACTGAAAGTCTATGGCAGAGTTTGTAATGCAGAAATGGAACCAGAGTAATTAAAACGTGGAGCCAGCAGAGGTGGAATAATGGTAGCAAACCTGGTAGCAATGCAGGAGACTGGATGGTAATGTTCACTGTGCTGTTGGAAGTGCACAATCAGCATGCAGGCTGAATCACAGGTGAGATGACGGAATGCACCTGGAGAGGGAGTCTCTACTGCTGTAGGCTGGAGCACACTGCAGGTGTAGAAGGTGTGAAGCCAGAAAGGTATTGCTGGTGCTGGTACTTGTAGTTCCACGGAAGTAACAGGTACAGAAGAATATCCAGGAACACGGAGGATCAGGAGAATATCCAGGAACACGGAGGAACAGGAGAACAGGTCCAGACACACGGGTCGCAGGAGTGACACAAAGTTCAGGACAACCTCTGACTCACCCTGCAGCTCCTGATATACCCCCTGACCGGCAGGTATTGGCTGGAGTGAGACGAGGAGGTGCGGCCAAGCTCCGGATTGGCTGCCGCACTTACACTGGGGAAAACTGTCATGGCGGCGCCCATGACGCGGCCCGGCTGGGACGCGGCGCGCCCACACGCCCGTTGACTCCAGGGGCGCTCCCAGGCCTGAGATGGTATCCACGAGCAGGGTGACAGGTGACAGCAACATGCAGTGACCCCGGACGGAGTCCGCTCCGGCGGACAGACATAACAGCGGTAAGTCGATTCCTGACACAGCCAAAGGAGCCGCAGCCAAGGGGAAAGAGCCACAGCCAATGGGACACAGCCACAGCCAAAGGAGCCGCAGCCAAGGGGAAAGAGCCGCAGCCAATGGGAGACAGCCACAGCCAAAGGGAGACAGCCACAGCCAAAGGAGCTACAGACAAAGGGAGAGAGCCACAGCTGGGGGGAAGGGGGGGGGGGAGTCTGCAGCCAAAGAAGCCACAGTCAAGGGGAGAGAGCCGCAGCCAAGGGGAAAGAGCCGTATTCAATGGGAGGGAGAAGCCACAGACAAGGGGGAAAAGTCGCAGCCAATAGGAGGGAATTGATGATCAAAATTTGCGGCTGCGACTGACTCACAATAAGATGCAGAGACGCAACTTAAAAAATTGCAGATTGCGCTTGTGACTGACACCGAATAGGGCCAAAGCTTTCTTCAAACAGTTTCAGGGTTGGTAATATTTACAACCACTTATAATCAGATGGGTTAAAAACAATCAGTGCTCTGAGAACAGCAAAAAGCGGTTGACTCGCGGAGGTTTGTTAATCTCCTGCATAAACAGCACATGCTGGAATTTATCGGCCAGTCACAATTAAACGTTATCATTGTTTATCCTGATAGTGTACTTTAATCAGGAGGCAGAAACCTGATCTGCAATGGCTTACATAAAAAAACAGTAGGAGTCTGGGAAAACTGAGGGGGTAATTCAGACCTGATCGTAGATGTGATAAATTTTGCACATCTACGATCAGCTTCCCTGACATGCGGGGGGACGCCCAGCACAGGGCTAGTCCGCCCCGCATGTCAGTGCCGGCCCCCTCCCCTGCAGAAGTACAAAAGCATCGCACAGCGGAGATGCTTTTGTACTTCAGGAGTAGCTCCCTCCCAGCGCAGCTCCTGTGCGCTGGCAGGGAGATATCCGTCGCTGCTCGGGTCGCAACAGCTGCGTGTGACGTCATGCAGCCACGGTCCGCCCCCCCCAACAGACCGTGCCCCCTAAACGGCGGCCAAACGCCGCTGGCCCGCCCCCTCCCGCCCAGCGACCGCTTCTGCCTGTCAATCAGGCAGAGGCAATCGCAGAGCTAAGACAGCCGCACAGCACCGATCAGGTCTGAATTAGCCCCCGAGTCCTGTTAGTGCCCCACGTACTGTATATTGCGTTCAACGTTACTGTCAAGAGTTTCCCGGGAAAATATAATGAAAGAGCTTATTACTTTACTCTTTAGAGGCAATACACATATTGGGGGTAATTCCAAGTTGATCACAGCAGGAATTTTGTTAGCAGTTGGGCAAAACCATGTGCACTGCAGGGGAGGTAGATATAACATGTGCAGAGAGAGTTAGATTTGGGTGGGTTATATTGTTTCTGTGCAGGGTAAATACTGGCTGCTTTATTTTTACACTGCAATTTAGATTGCAGATTGAACACACCCCACCCAAATCTAACTCTCTCTGCACATGTTATATCTGCCCCACCTGCAGTGCACATGGTTTTGCCCAACTGTTAACAAAATTCCTGCTGCGATCAACTTGGAATTACCCCCATTGGCATTTATGTACAGGATAAGTAAACAGCACCCAGTCAAGTGCATTTGGAAAACCGGATTCTATCTGAAAATAAAAAGAAAGGCGTATAAGCAGCAGCACATTCTGATAAACAGATTTTCCCATCACCTTAGACAGGAGACACTATCTGCCCCCCTGTCCTGCAATTCCATCAGGTTTATACCCGGTCTCCAAACAGAATAAAGAATGTGTCACAGCCTTTCATTCTTGCATTTGAATAGTACGGGAAGTGGAGTACTGGGGCAACCAACTGCCACATATACCACGACGGAATCAGTAGGAAATGCCGGCTTTTGGTATCCCGGCGGTCAGGAGACCGACGCTGGGATACCGATGTTTAGAATACCGATAGAGGTGAGTTGGGGATGTTTTCCCTTCTTCACTACCCTCAAACTCTCAATTGCCACAGCCTAACTCTAACCTCCCCCTATAGTACATAACCATAACCTCTCCTCAGCGTTGCCTAAATCTAACAACCACTCCCCGCAGCCTAAATCTAACCCTCCCCCCTCCCTCAGCCTAACCCTAACCTCCCCCTATGGTGAATAACCCTAACCTCTCCTCAGCGTTGCCTAAATCTAACACCCCCTCCCCGCAGCCTAAATCTAACCCTCCCTCCCCCGCAGCCTAACCCTAACCTCCCCCCCTCCGCAGCCTAACCCTAACCTCCCCCTATGGTGAATAACCCTAACCTCCCCTCAGCGTTGCCTAAACCTAACGCCCCCCCCCCCCCCGCAGCCTAAATCTAGCCCTCCCTCCCCCGCAGCATAACCCTAACCTCCCCCTATGGTGAATAACTCAAACCTCCCCTCAGCGTTGCCTAAACCTAACCCCCCCTCCCCGCAGCCTAAATCTAACCCTCCCCCCCCCCTGCGGACTAACCCTAACCTCCCCCCTCCCGCAGCCTAACCCTATCCTCCTACACTAACAACCCCCCCCACCCCCACCCCCGGTCCTAAACCTAACCGTGGCAGTATAGTTAGTATGGTCAGGTTTCCGGACCATTTTGGGATTTCGGCGCCAGCATTGTGACTGGTGTCGGGATCCCGGCGTCGGTATTCCGACGGGATCCCAACTGTCGGTAACTTAACCGCGTACCACCACGACTGAAAGCCAACTTCTGAATGTCTCGTCCACTGCAAACAATCAACTGGCCAAAAGATTAAAACTGTATAATAACCCCAAAATGTGGGTATTCCTCCCAAATATAATAACTGTACCGTCCCACCTATTCCAGTAATAATCCCTCCCCCATTAGCCATACCTCTCAACACCAGTAGAATCTGGTGCGGGACAGAAATGTGCGTACCACCGCCAAGCACAATCAAGAAGGTCGCCTGCCCATGTGGCACAGACGGTATCCGGACTCTGGGTCGACACCAATTAGGTCAACACCCATTGGTCAACAGTGGCTAGGTTGACACGTCCATTAGGCCGACATAAACAGGGTCGACGTGAAAAAAGGGGGGACTTTTTTCATCCTTTACTATCCACGTGGACTACGATTGGGAATGGTAACCTGCCCGCAGCATGGCGATCGAAGCGAGCCATGCTAGGGGACGCGGTGCACTAATTGGGGTTCCTGGTCACTTAACGGAGAAAACGACCCCAAAAAACATAAAAAAACTCATTTCGACCTTTTTTTCATGTTGACCTATTTCTAGTGTCGACCTAATTTGTGTCAACCCTGAGTCCCATACCCGGCACAGACGTGTGCCGCCTCAATGTACTGGACCAGCACCTGCTCAGTTCCCTTCCTTTTCAAAGCTGGTTCAAAGCTGGGAATGGGACTTAACTGCCCGGCCTAGCGCAACAACACCCCCCCTGATCGGGAAGGCTGGACAGAGCCCTCAAACTCGGACAGTTTGGAAGTTACTGTGGCCCAGATTTATCAAGCCTTGGAGAGTGATAAATTGCAAGGTGATAAAGTACCAACCAATCAACTCCTAACTACCATGTTACAGGCTGTGTTTGAAAAAATGACAGTTAGGAGCTGATTGGTTGGTACCGTATCACTGTGCAATTTATCACTCTTCAAGGCTTGATAAATCTGGGCCACAATAATGCTTTAACCACTACACCGGCTGTGACACATAGGAGTATACGGGTGGCGTACTAAGCTGCAGCTGGAGGTACTGAGCCGAACACATGCCTCGGCTTGGCGTGTGTGCTCGTGCGGCTGAGCCGCAGGCTGGATGAGCGTGGCTACATCTGTATATGGACTCCCGTTCCAGGCATGATGCTGAATACCTCATACTCTTTCCATCTCACTTTCCACGGTGTGTACCACCCACTCCACTAGGCGTCAGTAACATGGTGGAACTTGATCCGAGATGAATTTGGGTGCTTGGTTTATTTCTATGGAAACCACACCTGCCCTCAGAGTGAGTTGTCCTGACAAATGATGACTCCTCGTTTATAAATGGGCCCTGTTATTTGCAAGTCCTCTGTAATGGCTGGACACGTTCCCCTCTGGTGGATGGCCACCTCCCTTAAACTTGGGCCCCAACCACCGCCATCCCTGGTGGGCCTCTCACGCTGCACAGCACGATGCAATGAATGACACCATGATGCTAAATGCAGCATGGAATGGTACTTTGCACGCCAACATTCACTGCATCATGAAAAGATGGCGCGACGTATTGTGACGTCGCTGAGTACACACACCATGCAGTGTGGGCGCAGCTTTAGTCTCAAACCCCATGCCCGTTTTTGGGGCGTGTATCTGCCATCAGCTGTGATCATGTGCCCATGTCATGTTCCGGATGCTGCCGTCGTGAGAACGGTATCCGGACTCCAGGTCGACAACAAAAAGGTCGACACACATTAGGTCGACGCCAATTGGTCGACACACCTTAGGTCGACCTGGACAAAAGGTCGACATGGACAAAAGGTCGACAGGAACAAGGTCGACATGGAAAAGGGTCGACATGAGTTTTTCACGATTTTTTTATTTTTTGGAACTTTTTCATACTTAACGATCCATGTGGACTACGATTGGAACGGTAATCTGTGCCGAGCGAAGCGGAGCGGAGCGAAGGCACCATGCCCGAAGCATGGCGAGCGAAGCGGTGCACTAATTGGGGTTCCCGGTCACTCTACGAAGAAAACGACACCAAAAAAACATAAAAAACTCATGTCAACCTTTTTCCATGTCGACCTTGTCCCTGTCGACCTTTTGTCCAAGTCGACCTAAGGTGTGTCGACCAATTGTCGTCGACCTAAGGTGTGTCAACCTTTTTGGTGTCGACCTGGAGTCCCAGACCCGTGAGAACAGCCAGGCACAGAAACAGCTTCTTTCCTCAGGCAACTAACTTGGTTAATTCAGCAAACGCTTCGTCATATTCCCAAATCCGCTCTGTACTCAACTCATGTACTCAAACTACCCGTCATGTGTTCTCCTTCCTTATGGCGGTCATTCCGACCGGATCGCACGCTGCAGTTGTTCGCAGCACAGCGATTGGGTTGGAACTGCGCATGCCAGACGGCCGAAGGCCGTCGTTACCTCGTGATCGCCTCTGCCTGATTGACAGGCAGAGGCGGTCGCTGGGCGGAAGGGGATGGCACGTTTTTGGGGTGCGGTCCTGCCAACGCAGACGTGGCCGGACCGTGCGGGGGAATGGGCCGCAGTGGCTGCGTGACGTCGCACGCAGCCACTGCGACCCAGGGCAGTGACGAGTAACTCCCGGCCAGCCGCAGGATCTGCGCTGGCCGGGAGTTACTCTTCAAGTACAAAGGCATCGCTGCTGTGTGATGCTTTTGTACTTGTGCGGGGGGGGGTAGACTGACATGCGGGTCGGACTAGCCCTGTGCTGGGCGTCCCCCCGCATGTCTGAGGAGATGATCGTAGCTGTGCTAAATTTAGCACAGCTACGATCAACTCGGAATGACCCCCAATGTTTCCTGTGGTATGTCATATTCTGTGTGGGAGCTGTGGTTATCAGAAACAAATTCCTTGTGTATTATGTACTGATATACTTGGCAATAAACTGATTCTGATTCATGTATGTTAAGAAACATGGCCCCAACGTCATTTACTGCCGATTCCAGTCTGCGTAGTCATAGGACAACCCTAGCAGTCAAGGGGAGTAATTCCAAGTTGATCGCAGCAGGATTTTTGTTAGCAGATGGGCAAAACCATGTGCACTGCAGGTGGGGCAGATGTAACATGTGCAGAGAGAGTTAGACTTGGGTGGGGTGTGTTCAATCTGCAATCTAATTTGCAGTGTAAAAATAAAGCAGCCAGTATTTACCCTGCACAGAAACAAAATAACCCACCCAAATCTAACTCTCTCTGCACATGTTATATCTGTCTCCCCTGCAGTGCACATGGTTTTGCCCAACTGCTAACAAAAATCCTACTGCGATCAACTTGGAATTACCCCCAATGGTGGTCATTCCGAGTTGTTCGCTCGTTATTTTTTTCTCGCAACGGAGCGATTAGTCGCTAATGTGCATGCGCAATGTCCGCAGTGCGACTGCGCCAAGTAAATTTGCTATGCAGTTAGGTATTTTACTCACGGCATTACGGGGTTTTTTCTTCGTTCTGGTGATCGTAATGTGATTGACAGGAAGTGGGTGTTTCTGGGCGGAAACAGGCCGTTTTATGGGTGTGTGCGAAAAAACGCTACAGTTTCTGGGAAAAACGCGGGAGTGGCTGGAGAAACGGAGGAGTGTCTGGGCGAACGCTGGGTGTGTTTGTGACGTCAAACCAGGAACGACAAGCACTGAACTGATCGCAGATGCCGAGTAAGTCTGGAGCTACTCAGAAACTGATAAGAAGTGTCTATTCGCAATTCTGCTAATCTTTCGTTCGCAATTTTGATAAGCTAAGATTCACTCCCAGTAGGCGGCGGCTTAGCGTGTGCAAAGCTGCTAAAAGCAGCTTGCGAGCGAACAACTCGGAATGACCCCCAATGTTCCTTGTTATTGCGTATATTTTGTGTACGCAGCTGTGAAAGAGTTTGCAATGGCTCCAAAATGGAAGGTGGCTGGTCAGCCATGTGCCCAGGGAGACGGACATTTAGAGGAAAGGATTTACTTATTATTTAACGGTGAGATTCATACCAGCTCACACCTCAACCATGCCGCACACATGGCATTCAACATAACACATGCCAATGGGCATAAACAATTGCCACACACACACACACACACACACACACACACACACACACACACACACACACACACACACACACACACACACACTATATACAGTAGTTGTAGGGGCAGCAGCCTGAGGTTTTATATATATATATATATATATATATATATATAGATATATATATATATATATATATATACACACACACATACAGTATATAGAGCAGGTGTGGGGGCAGCTCCCTGAGGTTATGTATATATATAAATACACTATCTAGAGCAGGTGTGGGGGCAGCACCCTGAGGATATGTTATATACAGTATATACAGTATATAGAGCAGGTGTGGGGTCAGCACCCTGAGGATATATATTATATACAGTATATACAGTATATAGAGCAGGTGTGGGGGCAGCACCCTGAGGATATATATTATATACAGTATATACAGTATATAGAGCAGGTGTGGGGTCAGCACCCTGAGGATATATATATTATATACAGCAGGGGTGGCCAGACTTTTGGAGTCGGCGATCTACTTTGAAAGCTGAAAAGCTTTTGCGATCTACCTAGGTGGGATAATAGCGCGCAAAAGGGATGTGGCATAACAAAAAGTGGGCGTGGTATAACAAAAAAAGGGACGTAACCTTGCTACACAGAGTGTAATGACTGTCTCGCACGAAATAACACATTGGCCCCCACAGGTAAAAGCCTCAAACACATTTGCCCCCACAGTGCCAGATACACATATGCCCCCACAGTGCCAGATACACATATGCCCCCACAGTGCCAGATACACATATGCCCCCACAGTGCCAGATATGACCCCACAGTGCCAGGTACACATATATCCCACAGTGCTAGATACACATATGCCCCCACAGTGCCAGATATGACCCCACAGTGCCAGGTACACATATATCCCACAGTGCTAGATACAGATATGACCCCACAGTGCCAGGTACAGATATGCCCCCACAGTGCCATGTGCACACAGTGCCAGATATGCCCCCACAGTGGCAGATATGACCCCACAGTGCCAGATATGCCCCCACAGTGCTCGATATGACCCCACAGTGCCAGATACAGATATAACCCCACAGTGCCATGTGCCCACAGTGCCAGATATGCCCCCACAGTGCCATGTGCCCACAGTGCCAGATATGCCCCCACAGTGCCAGATATGACCCCACAGTGCCAGATATGCCCACACAGTGCTCGATATGACCCCACAGTGCCAGATACAGATATAACCCCACAGTGCCATGTGCCCACAGTGCCAGATATGCCCCCACAGTGCTCGATATGACCCCACAGTGCCAGATACAGATATAACCCCACAGTGCCATGTGCCCACAGTGCCAGATATGCCCCCACAGTGCCAGATATGACCCCACAGTGCCAGATACAGATATGACCCTGCAGTGCCATGTGCCCACAGTGCCAGATATGCCCCCACAGTGCCAGATACAGATTTGCCCCCACAGTGCCACACATGCCCCGACAGTGCTGCTCACCGCTGTGTAGAGAGCGCAGCCCGCGCTTCTCCTGCCTGCCGCCTTGCCTCTCAGTTTGGTCTCCGGCGGTGACGGCAGCGTGTATATCTCAAATCAGGCGCCGGTCCGCAAGCTCTCATTGGCTAACGAACCGGCGCCTGATTTGAGCTATACACTCCGCCGTCACTGCCTGAGACCAGACTGAGGGGCAAGGCGGCAGGCAGGAGAAGCGCGCGCTGCGCTCTCCTTGGGTGGATGGGCGGCGGTCCGCGATTGACTGGTCGCATGTCCGCGACCGACCAGCCGATCGCGATCGACTGTTTGGCCACCCCTGATATACAGTATATACAGTATATAGAGCAGGTGTGGGGGCAGCACCCTGAGGATATATATTATATATATACAGTATATAGAGCAGGTGTGGGGGCAGCACCCTGAGAATATATATTATATACAGTATATACAGTATATAGAGCAGGTGTGGGGGTAGCACCCTGAGGATATATATTATATACAGTATATACAGTATACAGAGCAGGTGTGGGGGCAGCACCCTTAGGATATACATTATATACAGTATATAGAGCAGGTGTGGGGGCAGCAACCTGAGGATATATATTATATACAGTATATAGAGCAGGTGTGGACTGTGGGGGAAGCACCCTGAGGATGGATGGATGGATAGATAGATAGATAGATAGATAGATAGATAGATAGATAGATAGATAGATATTTATTAGGTGTGGGGGCAGCACCCGGCTTGAGGTGACAGCAGCTCCCGCCCTGTACACACAGCAGCACACACGGGACCACACACAACCCGCCCCGGGGAGGGAGGCAGCGGGGACGCGCCCACCGCGGGGACACCACCTGCTGCTGCAGTCAGTGCCGCACACACGCCGCCGGTGATCATAGCGCCCGGTACCGGGAGAGGGGCGGACATGGCCGGGAAGCGCTTCGTGCTGTTTGACCTAGGAGGGGTGCTGCTGACCCCGGCCCCGCAGGCTGCGCTACAGCGGCTGGAGCTCTCCCTGCACCTGCCCAGGTCAGTCCCGGCACCGGCTCCGGTTACCGGCATCATCGCGTGACGTCATCACCCCTGCGCCTAATAGTAACCGCCGTGTCTGGTGTGGGGTGTATGTGTGTGTTATACCGGGGACCCCCGTATTGCTGTGTGTGAGGGGTGATCATTTATCTGCATGGCAGTAATGCTGACCACTACACCAACTGTGCTGCCCTGCAGATAAATGATCACCCCTCACACTGAGGTCTTTGATTCGATTCCCAGCAAGCTCCTGTGTGTGTGGAGTTTGTGTGTTCTCACCATATTTATGTGGGTTCCTCAGAGATACTTGCAGGTTAATTGGCTTGTGGACCTTATTGTGTGTCTGTGCTTGTGTCCATGTGACAGAGAGTATAGGTATCTGGTTGGTAGGGTGTGGATCATTAGATTGACAGTGTCTAGGTCGACAGGGTTTCTAGGTCGACATGTCAAAAGGTCGACATGAGTTTTTAATGTTTTTGTTGTTGTCATTTTCTCCGTGACCGGGAAGCCCAATTAGTGCACCGTGTCCCCTCGCTTCGCTCGCCATGCTTCGGGCAAGGATTTCCGTTCCAATCGTAGTCTACCTGGATCGTTAAATATGAAAAAGTTAAAAAAAAGTTTTTTTTTTTGTTTTTTTTTTAAAAACTCATGTCGACCTTTTGCCCTGTCGACCTTGAAACCCTATCAACCTAGTGACTGTTGACCTATAGTGGTCGACCTAGACACTGTCGATCTTTAGACCGGATCCCGGGTTGGTATCGGGATGCCGAAGCTGGGATCCTGATCGCAGAATGCCGGTTGTGGTGGTGGGATGTGTGTGTGTGGGGGGTGTGGTGTGTGGGGGGGGGGGGGCAACGAAGCCCCTTTGCGGGCTCGGTGGCGAGCTGCGTTCGCCACAGGTTCTGTTCCTACTCTATGAGTGTCGTGGACACCCGCAAGTGGGAGTAGTCCCTGTTAGTCAGCATGCCGACTGCCGGGATTGTGTGGGGGGTGGGATGTCGGGGTCCGTATTGTGAGACCTCCGGTCACATAACTACATCCCCCTATAAATCTGCATTAAATAGGTTTACAGTGAATAGGTCGACATGTAAAAGGAAGACAGTTCAAAATGTCAACATGAGAATGGTCGATGCAGGGGTAAGTGCGGGAATGCAGCAAAATCCAGCTCCTACGTCCAGTAATCAGTTACGTGGAGTTTACCGCGCAGTTGTCACAAACTGTGCACGTTTCATCTCCAGTATGCAACATTATTTATCAAAATCCTCTGTAAAATGTCTGTAACGGAGTCTAACCTGACTGTGCCAGAGATTTAGAGGTTTGCATTCAACAGATGTGTTGCAGGAAATATTGTAAGTCTTAAGGTGGGTACACACTATTAGATATATCTGCAGATCAATTGATCTGCAGATATATCTATGTACGGATCGGGCAGTGTGCTGTGCATACACACAGCCCGATCCGTCGGGGGACTGACGTCATGAACTGGGCGGGCGCTCGCGCCCGCCCAGTTCACCTGTCAATCACCGCCGGCCGCCGCAGCATGTGTACGGGCGGTTGGACGACCGCCCTGTACACACACAGCGACGGGCCAATATATCGTTAGATATATTGGCTGTCGGCTGTGCTGCGCGGCCGACGCGATACTTCTGTGAACGACGGAGTTCACAGACGTATCGCCCGTACACACTGGCCGACGGTCCCGCGATGTATCGGCCAGTGTGTACGGGCCTTTGTAGGGTATGGTGGGACTTGTAGTTCCACTAAAGCCGGAGAGCCACAGGTCGCCTGTGGCTGAGTGTCCATAAAACCATATTGGTCACTTCAACTGACTGAAAAAGTTGCCACATGACCACATGCCACATGACCAATATGTGGCCACAAACCACCCTCTTCCTCATTCATTGCCTTCTGTTGTATCTCTACATAAGTGGAGGCAGCCGTACCAAGGAATGCAATAATTGCAATTATCTCCATTATCTGTAATTGCAAGCCGAAAATAACTGAGAAAAGCAGAAACGGAGTATTGTTATTAATTGTTATTATTATTGCAATACGGCCCCATTGGAGCTTACAGTTCAAATTCTCTCAGACACTCGCATGCTGTATCCAAAATTAGTTGTTGGGGGGGTTTGAGCAGAATGCAAATTTATTCTGAAAATATAAATTTAAAGGTATCATTAACATACAGTATAAAAAAATAAAATAATCATTGTTTTATTAACAGTGGGTTCTTTGCTAATGCATTTGTGAAGAGCGGCCCAGACGGACCCTTTGCCCGGGTCGAGAGGGGACAGATTCCGTTTTCTCAGGTAATGTGAAACACTTACTATCTGATCAGCTACTAGGGTATAAGACTCTCTGTACTAAGGCTTTGTGCGCAGGCATTTAAAAGGATGATTAAAACATTCATGCCTGGGATTTTGCAAAAGCAATATCAGTATTTTTACACCCCAAACTAGAATTTATAATATGCTTCAATTAAACATATAAATGCCACATAGATGGATTAAATATATATTTGACCAACAGGAAGTAAAACCAGATTTCCTCTAACGTCCTAAGTGGATGCTGGGGACTCCGTAAGGACCATGGGGAATAGCGGCTCCGCAGGAGACTGGGCACATCTAAAGAAAGCTTTAGGACTATCTGGTGTGCACTGGCTCCTCCCCCTATGACCCTCCTCCAAGCCTCAGTTAGATCTCTGTGCCCGAACGAGAAGGGTGCACACTAGGGGCTCTCCTGAGCTTCTTAGTGAAAGTTTTAGATTAGGTTTTTTATTTTCAGTGAGACCTGCTGGCAACAGGCTCACTGCATCGAGGGACTAAGGGGAGAAGAAGCGAACTCACCTGCGTGCAGAGTGGATTGGGCTTCTTGGCTACTGGACATTAGCTCCAGAGGGACGATCACAGGCCCAGCTTGGATGGGTCCCAGAGCCGCGCCGCCGGCCCCCTTACAGAGCCAGAAGGCAGAAGAGGTCCGGAAAATCGGCGGCAGAAGACGTCCTGTCTTCAACAAGGTAGCGCACAGCACTGCAGCTGTGCGCCATTGCTCTCAGCACACTTCACACTTCGGTCACTGAGGGTGCAGGGCGCTGGGGGGGGGGGGCGCCCTGAGACACAATAAAAACACCTTGGATGGCAAAAAAAAATGCATCACATATAGCTCCTGGGCTATATGGATGCATTTAACCCCTGCCAGAATCCATAAAAAAGCAGGAGAAAAGTCCGCGAAAAAGGGGCGGAGCCTATCTCCTCAGCACACTGGCGCCATTTTCCCTCACAGCTCCGTTGGAGGGAAGCTCCCTGTCTCTCCCCTGCAGTCACTACACTACAGAAAGGGTTAAAAAAAGAGAGGGGGGCACTAATTAGGCGCAGTATTAACTATACAGCAGCTATAAGGGGAAAAACACTTATATAAGGTTATCCCTGTATATATATAGCGCTCTGGTGTGTGCTGGCAAACTCTCCCTCTGTCTCCCCAAAGGGCTAGTGGGGTCCTGTCCTCTATCAGAGCATTCCCTGTGTGTGTGCTGTATGTCGGTACTTTTGTGTCGACATGTATGAGGAGAAAAATGATGTGGAGACGGAGCAGATTGCCTGTAATAGTGATGTCACCCCCTAGGGGGTCGACACCTGAGTGGATGAACTGTTGGAAGGAATTACGTGACAGTGTCAGCTCTGTATAAAAGACAGTGGTTGACATGAGACAGCCGGCTACTCAGCTTGTGCCTGTCCAGACGTCTCATAGGCCGTCAGGGGCTCTAAAGCGCCCGTTACCTCAGATGGCAGATATAGACGCCGACACGGATACTGACTCCAGTGTCGACGGTGAAGAGACGAATGTGACTTCCAGTAGGGCCACACGTTACATGATTGAGGCAATGAAAAATGTTTTACACATTTCTGATAATACGAGTACCACCAAAAAAGGGGTATTATGTTCGGTGAGGAAAAACTACCTGTAGTTTTCCTGAATCTGAGAAATTAAATGAGGTGTGTGATGATGCGTGGGTTTCCCCCGATAACAACTGATTTCTAAAATGTTATTGGCATTATATCCTTTCCCGCCAGAGGTTAGGGTGCGTTGGGAAACACCCCCTAGGGTGGATAAAGCGCTCACACGCTTGTAAGGGCTCTACCTTCGCCTGAGATGGCCGCCCTTAAGGATCCTGCTGATAGAAAGCAGGAGGGTATCCTAAAAGGTATTTACACACATACTGGTGTTATACTGCGACCAGCAATCGCCTCAGCCTGGATGTGCAGTGCTGGGTTGGCGTGGTCGGATTCCCTGACTGAAAATATTGATACCCTAGATAGGGACAGTATATTTTTGCCTATAGAGCATTTAAAAGATGCATTTCTATATATGCGTGATGCACAGCGGAATATTTGCCGACTGGCATCAAGTCTAAGCGCGTTGTCCATTTCTACCAGTAGAGGGTTATGGACACGTCAGTGGTCAGGTGATGCGTATTCCAAACGGCATTTGGAAGTATTGCTGTATTAAGGGGAGGAGTTATTTGGGGTCGGTCTTTCAGACCTTGTGGCCACGGCAACAGCTGGGAATTCCACGTTTGTACCCCAGGTCGCCTCTCAACATGAGAAGACGCCGTATTATCAGGCGCAGTCTTTTCGTGGACAAGGTTCCTCATTTCTGCCCCGTGACAGAGGGAGAGGAAAAAGGCTGCAGAAATCAGCCAGTTCCCAGGAACAGAAACCCTCTCCCGCCTCTGCCAAGCCCTCAGTATACGCTGGGGCTTTACAAGCAGAATCAGGCACGGTGGGGGGGCCCGTCTCAATGAATTTCAGCGCGCAGTGGGCTCACTCGCAAGTAGACCCCTGGATCCTTCAGGTGATATCTCAGGGGTACAAATTAGAATTCGAGACGTCTCCCCCTCGCCGTTTCCTAAAGTCGGCTTTACCGATGTCTCCTTCTGACAGGGAGACAGTTTTGGAAGCCATTCACAAGCTGTATTCCCAGCAGGTGATAATCAAGATACCCCTCCTGCAACAGGGAACGGGGTATTATTCCACACTGTTGTGGTACCGAAGCCGGACGGCTCGGTGAGACCGATTCTAAATCTAAAATCTTTGAACACTTACATACAGAGGTTCAAATTCAAGATTGAGTCACTCAGAGCAGTGATTGCGAACCTGGAAGAAGGGGACTACATGATGTCTCGGGACATCAAGGATGCTTACCTTCATGTCAAAATTTACCCTTCTCACCAAGGGTACCTCAGGTTTATGGTACAGAACTGTCACTATCAGTTCAGACGCTGCCGTATGGATGGTCCACGGCACCCCGGGTCTTTACCAAGGTAATGGCCGAAATGATGATATTCCTTCGAAGGAAGTGAATTTTAGTTATCCCTTACTTGGACAATTCCCTGATAAGGGTAAGATCCAGGGAACAGTTGGAGGTCGGTGTAGCACTATCTCAGGTAGTGTTGCGGCAGCACGATTGGATTCTCAATATTCCAAAATCGCACCTGGTTCCGACGACATGTCTTCTGTTCCTAGGGATGATCCTGGACACAGTCCAGAAAAAGGTGTTTCTCCCGGAGGAGAAAGCCAGGGAGTTATCCGAGCTAGTCAGGAACCTCCTAAAACCGAGCCAAGTCTCAGTGCATCAATGCACAAGGGTTCTGGGTAAAATGGTGGCTTCCTACGAAGCAATCCCATTCGACAGATTCCACGCACCAGTGGGACCTGCTGGACAAATGGTCCGGGTCGCATCTTCAGATGCATCAGCGGATAACCCTGTCACCAAGGACAAGGGTGTCCCTCCTGTGGTGGTTGCAGAGTGCTCATCTTCTAGAGGGCCGCAGATTAGGCATTCAGGACTGGGTCCTGGTGACCACGGATGCCAGCCTGCGAGGCTGGGGAGCAGTCACACAGGGAAGGAATATCCAGGGCTTATGGTCAAGCCTGGAGACATCACTTCACATAAATATCCTGAAGCTAAGGGACATTTACAATGCTCTAAGCTTAGCAAGACCTCTGCTTCAAGGTCAGCCGGTGTTGATCCAGTCGGACAACATCACGGCAGTCACCCACGTAAACAGACAGGGTGGCACAAGAAGCAGGAGGGCAATGGCAGAAGCTGCAAGGATTCTTCGCTGGGCGGAAAATCATGTGATAGCACCGTCAGCAGTATTCATTCCGGGAGTGGACAACTGGGAAGCAGACTTCCTCAGCACGACCTCCATCCGGGAGAGTGGGGACTTCACCCAGAAGTCTCCCACATGATTAAAAACTCGACAGGTATTGCGCCAGGTCCAGGGACCCTCAGGCAATAAGCTGTAGACGCTCTGGTAACACCGTGGGTGTACCAGTCAGGGTATGTGTTCCCTCCTCTGCCTCTCATACCCAAGGTACTGAGATTGATAAGATGGAGAGGAGTAAGCTCTATATTCGTGGTTCCGGATTGGCCAAGAAGAACTTGGTAACCGGAACTTCAAGAGATGCTCACGGAAGATCCGTGGCCTCTACCTCTAAGAAGGGACCTGCTCCAGCAAGGACCCTGTCTGTTCCAAGACTTACCGCGGCTGCGTTTGACGGCATGGCGGTTGAACGCCGGATCCTGAAGGAAAAAAGGCATTCCGGATGAAGTCATCCCTATCCTGATCAAAGCCAGGAAGGATGTAACCGCAAAAACATTATCACCGCAATTGGCGAAAATATGTTGCGTGGTGCGAGGCCAGTAAGGCCCGACGGAGGAAATTCAACTGGGTCGATTCCTACATTTCCTGCAAACAGGAGTGTCTATGGGCCTGAAATTGGGGTCCATTAAGGTTCAAATTTCGTCCCTGTCAATTTTCTTCCAAAAAAGAACTAGCTTCAGTCCCTGAAGTTCAGACGTTTGTAAAAGGGGTACTGCATATACAGCCTCCTTTTGTGCCTCCAGTGGCACTTTGGGATCTCAATGTAGTTTTGGGTTCCAAAAGTCACATTGGTTTGAACCACTTAAATCTGTGGAGTTAAAATATCTCACATGAAAAGTGGTCATGCTTTTGGCCCTGGCCTGGGCCAGGCGCGTGTCAGAATGGGCGGCTTTATCCTGAAAAAGCCCTTATCTGATTTTCCATTCAGACAGGGCGGAATTGAGGACTCGTCCTCAGTTTCTCCCCAAGGTGGTTTCAGCGTTTCACCTGAACCAACCTATTGGTGGTGCCTGCGGCTACTAGGGACTTGGAGGCCTCCAAGTTGCTAGACGTTGTCAGTGCCCTGAAAATATATGTTTCCAGGACGGCTGGAGTCAGGAAATCTGACTCGCTGTTTATCCTGTATGCACCCAACAAGCTGGGTGCTCCTGCTTCTAAGCAGACTATTGCTCGTTGGATTTGTAGTACAATTCAGCTTGCACATTCTGTGGCAGGCCTGCCACAGCCAAAAATCTGTAAATGCCCACTCCACAAGGAAGGTGGGCTCATCTTGGGCGGCTGCCCGAGGGGTCTCGGCTTTACAACTTTGCCGAGCAGCTACTTGGTCAGGAGCAAATACGTTTGTAAAATTCTACAAAATTGATATCCTGGCTGAGGAGGACCTGGAGTTCTCTCATTTGGTGCTGCAGAGTCATCCGCACTCTCCCGCCCGTTTGGGAGCTTTGGTATAATCCCCATGGTCCTTACGGAGTCCCCAGCATCCACTTAGGACGTTAGAGAAAATAAGAATTTACTTACCGATAATTCTATTTCTCATAGTCTGTAGTGGATGCTGGGCGCCCATCCCAAGTGCGGATTGTCTGCAATACTTGTACATAGTTATTGTTACAAAAATCGGGTTATTATTGTTGTGAGCCATCTTTCAGAGGCTCCTCTGTTATCATGCTGTTAACTGGGTTCAGATCACAGGTTATACGGTGTGATTGGTGTGGCTGGTATGAGTCTTACCCGGGATTCAAAATCCTTCCTTATTGTGTACGCTCGTCCGGGCACAGTATCCTAACTGAGGCTTGGAGGAGGGTCATAGGGGGAGGAGCCAGTGCACACCAGATAGTCCTAAAGCTTTCTTTAGATGTGCCCAGTCTCCTGCGGAGCCGCTATTCCCCATGGTCCTTACGGAGTCCCCAGCATCCACTACGGACTATGAGAAATAGAATTATCGGTAAGTAAATTCTTATTTTCTGTGGTATTGTACATCACTTACAACACTGAGATTTTGGAGTGAAAAACATTCGTTCTAATATGCGCAGCTGTGATTTCATTTGCAGTGGACTTGCGAAAATATGCTAATGACTCAGCCGCCATTTTGTGCACAGTCGCCAATTGCTGGCGTCTCACGTACATAAGCGGTAACATCAGGCACACATCTCTCGGACCGAGCGGTTCTCCTAAGGCGCTGGGGCCTTTTCAGCTGCGAATGAGTTCTCAGTGGCTGACTAGGCAAGGCCCAGAAAACGGTCCCTGCGTTGTTCTAGAAACCTCTCCGTTACCACCCCCAAATGCTGCCCACCTGTCACACACTTTATGAATACATTCTCTGTGCGCGCTAAATCACTAATCATTTAATGCGCGTACGCAGTCCGGCTTTGGCGCATGTGCAGTGGCAAAAACTGCTTCCAACATCAACGTTGCATGCAGCTGTGAATCAGTTCCCCTGTGTGTAATATAATTAGATAGGAATGTATGATCCCTGGGCTGCTGCTGTTGACTTTCTCTGATTGCTCTTACTGCGATCTGTATGAGATGCAGTGGACGAGCTCATAGATATAACCAGGATTTAATGGGTTCCAAAGTATGTTCTGTTGAAAGTTTTTGCCTGTACCAATCACAGCCGTGACCTGTGTAGAGAGGTGCGAGCTGTCGGGCAGAAGTTAGGGTAGGGCGGCCATTTGTCTTATGTCTTCATAGCAGTGTCCTGGTGACCGATTTAGGGTCCGGCAAAAATTGCATTCATTCTTGGGCACCGTATTTAGAAGCGGGTCTCTGGACAAAAAATTGACCTGCTTCCATTAGCAGAGATGCATGGCCTAAGTGACTTGATTGGTTTGTCATTACTGTGTTTTCTCTTGCGTCCTAGAGGATGCTGGGGTTCCATTTAGTACCATGGGATATAGACGGGTCCTTTGGGAGCCACTGGCACTTTAAGAGTTTAATAGTGTGGGCTGACTCCTCCCTCTATGCCCCTCCTAGCAGACTCAGTTTAGAAAATGTGCCCGGAGGAGCCGGTCACAGCTAGGGGAGCTCCAAGGAGTTTTCTTGGTTTTATTATTTTTTAGAGTTTGTTATTTTACAGGAAAGCTGCTGGGACTTAGGGGGGGGAGTAGGAACCAACTTAATAGAGAGTTAATTGTTCTCCACTCCGCTGACAGGACACTGAGCTCCTGGGGGAACTGATCACAAGCCCACTAAGGCGACCGCTCACTCCCGCAGCATGCCGCCACCCCCTAACAGAGCCAGAAGATAGAAGAGTGGTGAGTACAGCGCTGGCTTCCCAATTAGCGGGTCGCCGGCGGCTATGGCGGCACAAGGGTTGGAGCGCAGCTCTGACAGGCTGCGCTCCTGGAAGGCTCAGCAACATGCACTGAGCCAGCGCGGACACCCTACACTGGTCACATAGTTAACAGGGGCTAATCCCGCTGTTAACACCAATCTCTCAGGCCAGTATAAAGAATGAAGTGCGGGAAGCCGCGCGCCATGTCGGGGGGGCGGGGGGCTTCCTCTCAGAGCGGATCCAGCAGCTCATCAGCGCCATTTTCTCCCTGCAGATCTCCACACAAGACGCTGACAGGGAAGCGGAAGCGCTGTCCCTCCACATAACTCCAGCACCTCTGCGGTACCAGGGGGTTATAGCTAAGAGGGGGGGAGTGTATTTAGTACACTAGCTACCCGATTACGGATAGCTAGTCAGCGCCGGACTGTTGTCATAATAACAGCCAGAAAGGGCGCGGTGTGGCTGGTTCCTCTTACTCTGTCTCTCTGAAGGTACTCGGGGGGGGGGGGGGGGGGGGGAACTGTCTGACATTTTCCTGTGTTTGTATCCCACATTACCATGTCTAAGGACTCTGTCTCCTGTGCTGCAGAGTGTTTATCTCCTCCTGAGGAGTCTATTCCATGTACTCAGGACTGCAGTATGCTTTCTCAGCCCTCTGGATCCGAACCCCCAGGGGTGGATTCTTTGGGGGGAATCATGTCCCAGCTTTCATCTAGGATGTCACATACTGAGAAAGAGACGCAGTTTTTGAGAAAATCTGTGGAGCTCATGATATGTTCAGCCCCCACTGCTTCGTCTAAACACCCACCTACATACCCACAAAAACGTACACTTGGCCAAATAATGCAAGATGCTAATTAGTACTTTTTGGTACTAAATGTTTGAACCAACATGTGCAAATTTAAAATACACAAAAAACTCAATATTTTATTAAAACACAATCCCAGATTGGGCATGGTACATAATATAATATAAGATAAAAACAAAAGTGCAAGTTGGGCCTTTCTCAAAGAAGGCCATTAAAGGACCGAAACGCGTTATTTGGACGAGGAACAGTGAGGGGCGTATCTCGGGACAGGAGACTTTAAGGTGACATGCACAGTGCGGTGGTGCTGGGCCATTCAGCCTAGGACCCCAGCTACCTTCTTAAGCTAGCCCACCGCAGCCACGGACTATGGTGAGAGATTGTTTTCCATTTAAGGAGGACTCAAAGCACTAAAAGCACTTTTACTAAGTCACCTGGTTCCCATCTACCTCACCCCAACTTGCACTTTTGTTTTTATCTTATATTAGATTATGTACCATGCCCAATCTGGGATTGTGTTTTAATAAAATATTGAGTTTTTTGTGTAATTTTAAATTTGCACATGTTGGTTCAATCATTTAGTACCAAAAAGTACTAATTAGCATCTATGAATATTGTGCGCCATGGGTCCTATATTACCTCTTTTCTGTTTGCACCTTTTGGAGATTAGTGTTTATCTCCTCTATATTGGACCCAGGCAGCACCATTTTCAGTACTGCGCTCACCTGAAAGTACTCTACTCGGTGCAGCTCATGATTGAAGCCATTAGGGATGTGTTACATACTGTATTACTGAGATACCTGAGCAGGAAGAAGTGACTTATTTTACTGAAAATAAGAAATCCCCGCTTACATTCCCTGCTTCTAAGGAGTTAGTCTCCTTGTTTGACAAATTCTGGGAAAACCCAGAGAAAAAATTCCAGATCCCTAAACGAATTCTCATTGCTTTCCCTTTCCCTGAAGAGGACAGAAAGAAGTGGGAAAACCCACCTATATTGGACGCTTCTGTATCTAGATTGTCCAAAAAGGTGGTTTTACCTGTCCCTGACTCAACCTCCTTTAAAAGAGTCGGCTGACCGCAAGATTGAGACTACACTCAAATCACTATACACTGCTACAGGAGTAGCCCTGAGACCCACTATTGCTTATGCGTGGATTTCTAGAGCCATAGTGAAGTGGTCAGGCGCAATGCTGGAGGAATTAGATACTATGGATAGGAGTGACATTGACTTGTTTTTACGTCACATACAGGATTCTGCAGGTTTCATGGTGGAGGCCATGAAGAACATTGGCCTGCTTAATGCAAGGGCTACATACATGGCAGTCTCGGCACGCAGAGAACTCTGGCTATGCCAATGGACGGCTCGGAAATCTGGTCCTACACTGCAGTCCTTTCGGACCGCAAAATTTAGAAAAATCCAAAAGGTCCCACCACCTTCTTTAGAGGAGGTCGGGGAAAATCCAGAAAACCTGCACCAACAGGTTCCAAGGAACAGACATCGGGTTCTGCTTCCTCAAAATCTTCAGCATAACGGTGGACCTCCTAGCTTGGAGATCGGGCAGGTGGGAGCGAGACTAAAAGATTTCAGTCAAATCTTGGTGTCATCATGCCTAGACCCCTGGATAAAAGATATTGTCGCCCAGGGGTACAGACTTGAGTTTCAGGAACTCCTACTTCACAGATTCTTCAAATCAGGCTTACCAGCTTCGCTGACAGAAAGTGCTTTCCTACAGGAAGCCGTTCAAAAATTGGTACAAACCAGTGTCATTGTTCCACCTCACCTATAGAACATGGGTTATTACTCAAACCTGTTTGTGGTACCGAAACTGGATGATTCGGTAAGACCAATATTGAACCTAAAGTCATTAAACCCCTACTTGAGGGTATTCAAATTCAAGATGGAGTATCTGAGAGCGCTGATCTCAGGTTTGGAGGAGGGGGAGTTCCTAGTATCCCTGGAGATCAAGGATGCGTACCTTCACATTTCCATCTGACCGCCTCACCAGGCCTATCTCAGGTTTGCTCTACAGGACTGTCACACATTGCCATTTGGCCTCTCCACAGCACCGATGGTGTTCACCAAGGTCATGGCAGAGATGATGCTCCTCCTCCGCAAACAGGAAGTGAACATAATTCCATACCTGGACGATCTACTGATAAAGGCATCTTCCAGGGAGAGGCTGTTGCAAAGTATTGTTCTCTCAACTCCACTACTCCAGGATCATGGGTGGATCCTGAACCTTCCAAAGTCACATTTGAAGTCGACAAGGAGACTGCCTTTCCTGGGGATGATACTCGACACGGAAGTGCAGAGGGTGTTTCTACCGGTGGAGAAAGAGTTGGTGATCCAATCAATGGTCCGGGATGTCCTGAAGCCACCCCGGGTATCGGTTCATCAGTGCATTCGCCTTCTGGGAAAGATGGTAGCCGCCTACGAGCCTCTGCAGTACGGAAGATTACATGCACGGTTCTTCCAACTGGATCTCCTGGACAAGTGGTCGGGATCACATCTTCACATGCACCAGCAGATACGCCTGTCGCCAAAAGCCAGGATTTCACTCCTCTGGTGGCCACAAGCTTCTCACCTACTTGAGGGCCGCAGGTTCGGGATTCAGAATTGGATCCTTCTAACCATGGATGCAAGTCTCAGAGGTTGAGGAGCAGTCACCCAAGGGGAAAACTTCCAAGGAAAGTGGTCAAGTCTGGAATCCATCCTTCCGATAAACATTCTGGAACTCAGGGCTATATACAACGGCCTTCTACAAGCGGCACATCTTCTGCAAGATCAAGCCATTCAGGTTCAGTCGGACAATGTAACGGCAGTGTCCTACATAAACCGACAGGGCGGAACGAGAGCAAAGTGGCAATGTCAGAGGTAACAAGAATCCTCCTCTGGGCAGAAAAGCACGCAGTGGCGCTGTCAGCGATCTTCATTCCGGGAGAGGGCGACTGGGAAGCGGACTTCCTCAGCAGACACGATCTCTATCCAGGAGAATGGGGCCTCCATCCGGAGGTGTTCGCAGAGGTAACAACCCGATGGGGTGTACCTCAGATAGACATGATGGCCTCTCGCCTCAACAAGAAGCTTCGGAGGTACTGTTCCAGGTCGAGAGACGCACAAGCAGTGGCGGTGGACGCCCTGGTAACTCCGTGGGTGTTTCAGTCAGTGTATGTGTTCCCTCCACTTCCGCTCATCCCAAGGATTCTGAAACTAATAAAAAGAACAAGAGTTCAGGCGATCCTCATTACTCCGGACTGGCGAAGAAGGGCTTGGTACGCGGATCTTCTGGACTTGCTGCTAGAAGATCCTAGGCCTCTTCCTCTGCGCAAGGACCTTCTGCAACAGGGGCCGTTCACCTATCAAGACTTACCACGGCTGTGTTTGACGGCATGGAGGTTGAACGCCAGATCTTAGCTTGGAAGGGCATTCCGAACAAGGTCATTCCTACTCTGATCCAGGCTAGGAAGGGAGTAACGTCTAAGCATTACCATCGGATTTGGAAGAAGTATGTGTCTTGGAGTGAATCCAAGAAGTTTTCTATGATGGAGTTTCAACTGGGACGGTTTCTCCTCTTTCTGCAAGCAGGTGTGGATGTGGGCCTACGTTTGGGCTCCATAAAGGTCCAGATTTCGGCCTTGTCCCTTTTCTTTCAGAAACAATTGGCTGCTCTCCCCGAGGTTCAGACATTCTTGAAAGGGGTTCTGTACATCCAACCTCCCTTTGTGCCTCCTACGGCACCTTGGGATCTTAATGTGGTGCTGCAGTTCCTGCAATCGGATTGGTTTGAGCCTTTACAGGAGGTGGACGTAAAGTTTCTTACTTGGAAGGCGGTCACACTGTTGGCATTCGAATCGGCTAGGCATTTTTCAGAATTGGGGGCGTTGTCGCACAAGAGCCCCTACTTGATTTTCCATGAGGATAGAGCTACTAAATGGAACCCCAGCATCCTCTACGGACTACCAGTAAAGGATTTACTGGTAGGGAATTTAAAATCCTATTTTCATTTTTATGCCCATTGCAACGCCTTTGTAAATGCTTATTTACTAAGCATAGACTAAGCAGCGGGTGGTAATTCAGACCTGATCGCTCGCTAGCGTTTTTTGCAGCGCTGCGATCAGGTCAGAACTGCGCATGCATATGCCCTACAATGCGCAGGTGCGTTGCACGGGTACAAAGCGGATCGTTGCTCTGCGATGGGTTTTTACGAAGAATCCATTCGCACAGCGGATTGCAGGGAGATTGACAGGAAGAAGGCGTTTGTGGGTGGCAACTGACCGTTTTTAGAGAGTGGTTGGAAAAACACAGGCGTGTCCAGGCGTTTGCAGGGCGGGTGTCCGACATCAATTCCGGGACCGGACAGGCTGAAGTGATCGCAGCGCTGAGTAAGTCCTGAGCTACTCAGAAACTGCACGAGATCTTTTTGTACCGCTCGACTGCACATGCGATCGCACACTTGCATGGCTAAAATACACTCCCCGGTGGGCGGCGACTATGCGAACGCTGGACTGCAAAGAGCAGCGAGCGATCAGGTCTGAATTAGGGCCCTAGTTACTGCAAACTTCTATTTTGCGAACTTCTTCCCCCAGGTGTGGATCAGTGGGTCAACCATAATTAGGTTCACCCCATATGGTCGACATGCAAAAGGTCAAAAGGGTCAATAGACTGACATGTAGAAAGTAGACACTTAAAAAGGTCGACGGGTACAAAAGGTTGACATACGTGGAAATGATTGACACGGAAAAGGTCGACACAGTTTTTTTTTTTTCCCCCTGATGTCATTTTCTATGTTAAACCACATGTGACCCCAATTAGGGTGCTGCTCCGCTTGCCACACTTCAGGTTACTATTCCTAATCGTAATCCACGTGGATGGTAATGACCCCTTCCATTCCCGGAAATTCTCTGTGTGACCATCTGGGATTGTAGGACCACATGGTATTGCACATGGTGGTAAAAGTGAGACCCTCACTTCTGTATGCTGCCCACTTTCAGAACCTCCATTTGTATTTTACAGTCATCTATCATAATACCAGTAAAAATAGACTCTGTATGGGCCATATCCATATCACTTTATAGTTCAGAACACTTATATCTCCTATATAATAGCCTTGTGACTCTGTGCCTGGCGTTCTAACGCTGGGCGGATTCACAGGCACAGATCTGGGTGGCTGGATGCAGGCCAGGAACAGTCCCCTCCCTCGGTCCGCCCATCCCCGCCCAGTCCCCTCCCCATCTCCGCCCACTCCCCTCTCTCCCTCCTCCCCGTACACTTCATGCACCCTGGTGACACTGCAGCCGGTGACTGCTCAGCTGCCGCACAGTCCGGAGGGGAATGCCGTGGACGACCTCTGACTGCCGCACCCGCCCCCCTCCCACCCGCGGCACCCACAGCCTTCACAACATCCGCCCCCCACCCGCGCCACACGCCCCGCACCCTCCCACCTGCAGCACCCACACCTGCAGCCCCTTTCCCACCCGCGGCACTCCTGCCCCCTCCCCCACCCATAGCACCCACATCTGCAGCACCCCCCACACCTTCCCCACCCGCGGCACTCCCGCCCCTCCCCCACCCGCGGCAGACGCACTCCCGCCCCTCCCCCCCACCCGCGGCAGACGCCCCTCCCCCACCCACGGCACTCCAGCCCCCTCCCCCACCCGTAGCACCCACACCTGCAGCACCCCCCACCCGCGTCACTCCCGCCCCCACCCGCAGCACCCCCGCCCCTCCCCCAACTGCGGCACCCACAGCACCCACCACATCTATCCCCCACCCACAGAACACGCCCCCCCACCACCCGTAGCACCCACAAACCGCCCCCCCCATCACCCACAGCATCCACCACATCCCCCTTCCACCCACGGCACTCCCGCCTCCTCCCCCACCCATAGCACCCACACCCGCAGCACCCCCCTCCCCTGCCCGCAGCGCATCCGGACCCCCACCACACCCCCGCAGCCGCCACTCCCCCAACCACAGCACCTCCACCCACATCATCTATAGACACCTTCCCCCATTCGTGGACCTACCACATTTCCCCCACCCGCAGCACCTCTGGACCACCTCCCACAGCATTTCCGGACCCCATCCACGGCTCCCCTGCAGCCACCCCTCCTCCACCCGCAGCACTTCTAGAACCTATCACCCAACCTCACCCCCCCTGCAACCCCACCTCCCCAAACACCCCCCCACTACATTGCCCCTCACCCACGCACACCACCTCCAGACCCCCACCTTCATCCAGAGCCCCCCGTACCCACCCCTCCCCCACCAACAGCATCTACACTCCCCTTCCACACCCACACCTGCCCCACCCGCAGCACCTCTAGACCCCCTCCCCCATCCGCACCCCCTCCACACTAACCCCTCCCCCACCCACAGCACCTCTGCACCTTTTCCGCCATCCGTGCCACTGCACCCACCCCTCCACCACACGTAGCACCTCGGACACCATCCGCAACCCCTACAAGTGATTCCCTGAATCAGGGTGATCAGCGGCATGGATAGGCACCTCCACCTCACTGAACCCACCCCCTTTCCAAACCCCCCACACACACACTGAATTTCAGTGAGTATAGTTGCTACCAGTGGACATTAGATTAATAAAACAAAATAATACTGTGGCCATTATGTGTCTAAGCGACACTGCTACCTGTGGCCATTGTGTTTAAGTGGCACTGCTACCTGTGGGCACTGTGTGTATACGCGGCTCTGGTACCAGTGGCCATTGTGTGTATAAGTGACACTGCTACCTGTGCCCATTGTGTGTATAAGCAACACTGCTACCTGTGACCATTGTGTGTACAAGTGGTGCTGCTACCTGTGGCCATTGTGTGTATAAGTGACACTGCTACCAGTGGCCATTGTGTGTATAAGCGGTGCTGCTAAAAGTGGCCATTGTGTGTATAAGCGGCTCAGCTACCTGTGGCCACTGTGTGTATAAGCGCCTCTGTTACCTATGTATGCCAATTGTGTGTAGAAGTGGCACTGCTACCGGGGGCCATTGTGTGTATAAGCACCACTGCTACCTGTGGTCATTGGGGGTAATTCCAAGTTGATCGCAGCAGGATTTTTATTAGCAAATGGGCAAAACCATGTGCACTGCAGGGGAGGCAGATATAACATGTGCAGAAAGAGTTAGATTTGGGAGGGTTATTTTGTTTCTGTGCAGGGTAAATACTGGCTGCTTTATTTTTACACTGTAAATTAGATTGCAGACTGAACTCACCACACCCAAATCTAACTCTCTCTGCACATGTTAAATCTGCCTCCCCTCCAGTGCACTTGGGCCCTCATTCCGAGTTGTTCGCTCGCTAGCTGCTTTTAGCAGCATTGCACACACTAAGCCGCCGTCCTCTGGGAGTGAATCTTAGCTTAGCAGAATTTCGAACGAAGTATTTGCAATATTGCGAAAAGATTTTTCTGTGCAGTTTCTGAGTAGCTCGAGACTTACTCTGCCTGTGCGATCAGTTCAGTGCTTGTCGTTCCTGGTTTGACGTCACAAACACACCCAGCGTTCAGCCAGACACTCCCCCGTTTCTCCAGCCACTCCCGCGTTTTTCCCAGAAACGGCAGCGTATTTTCTCACACACCCATAAAACGGCCTGTTTCCGCCCAGAAACACCCACTTCCTGGCCTGCGCTGTCTGCTGTGCCTGTCTGTCCTGGCCTGTGCTGACTGCTGTGCCTGTCTGTCCTGGCCTGCGCTGACTGCCGTGCCTGTCTGTCCTGGCCTGCGCTGACTGCCGTGCCTGTCTGTCCTGTCCTGCGCTGACTGCCGTGCCTGTCTGTCCTGTCCTGCGCTGACTGCCGTGCCTGTCTGTCCTGGCCTGCGCTGACTGCCGTGCCTGTCTGTCCTGGCCTGCGCTGACTGCCGTGCCTGTCTGTCCTGGCCTGCGCTGACTGCCGTGCCTGTCTGTCCTGGCCTGCGCTGTCTGCTGTCTTCAAACATCGGCTGCATAGATAAGAAGGTCTATGCGTTGCCAGGGATTTCGGATTCGGAGGGGGTAGTGATGTGGCTACAAGTTGGGGGGATTGTTTGCCTGGGGGACCCCTTAGTTGTGTGGCCATGGGGTTGGTTTACCTTGGGGGGGGGGGTTGCTTAGTAATGTGGCTGCGAGGAGGCTGGTTCAGTTGACTTATATATTTATTTCTGCTGCGGGGTACACTGGGCTCCACAAGGATGGACAATGGGGTGTAGAGTAGGATCTTGATCCGAGGCACCAACAGGCTCAAAGCTTTGACTGTTCCCAGAATGCACAGCGCTGCCTCCTCTATAACCCCGCCTCCCTGCACAGGAGCTCAGTTTTGTAGTTGGTGCTGCAGTAAGTAAGCAGGCACTTAACAGAGGGGCTGCTCCAGGCAGCCCTAAGAAGAGCTTTTTTATGAAGAAAAAGTGAAGACTTCAAGGGCAGCAGCGGTGTTACATGTCAGAAGACATTCACTGCTGCAGCTCCGGCTCTCCCCAGCGGCGCTGTACACTCCCGAGCCCTGGTTGCCGGGTAACTACAGCAGGAGGCTCCGGTTTTCTTCACGTCAGGCACACACGACAGGGGCTCTCCGGGATCGCGTGGCCGCGCTTCGGGACGTGGTGAGTGTGTCCCGCTTGCGGGACCCGGTCTTAATCGCGATCCAGCACGGTCAGTGGGAGGCGGGCCGTGCGCGCTGGCGGTGGACACTGTGGCAGTACAGGCGATCCCACTAGATCACCAGGGCATGGGCGCAGGTCAGGTTTTCTCTCTAAACCAGTTTAATACGAGCCCACAGTACCAGGTGGTTTTGACAGCAGGGGGATAAGGCTTAGACCTGAAGCCCCTCCCCCAGCCCCAGGGCGCCATTTCCTGCAAAAGTTCCCGCCCTGGAGCTGCATATCTGTCTCTCCCTCACTCCCTGTCAGTGTCTGGGCGCCATTATCCCTCAGCTTCACTGTTCCTGGGACTGCTTGGGCAAATCCTCCTGTGTAAAGCCGCCTGGTTGTCAGTGCTGTGACTTTACATGACACTTAAGTATTCTACGTGCCTTTTTAGACACTGCTAGTTAAGAAAGAGTGCATTTAATTTGAGTTTTCTGGTATAATTACCCTGTGATATACATCCAGTTCTTACTGTGTAGTGTTATATCTATTGACTATATAGCTATATAAGCTGGTCCAGTGCAGTATTATTGTTAGTAATAACCTCTGCATTGCTTAACTGTGACTATATGTGTGTGCATTAGCTTGCTGAGTGGTTTCCATTTCGTGTCTCTCACTCAACTTGCTATCCCTATATTCTATAACCTGAGGGGGCTTGGTGTGTCAGGTTTTATAATTATATAGGATTTTCACAAGATATACTCTAATACGTATTTTTCTCTGTGATTTTAGTCACCATATCTCTCCTGTATCTCTGCTTGTGCTGACTACACTGCGCAGGGGTTTGGGTAAGAGGTATTGTGCTGCTGCCAATTGTACTGTGTTACCTGATACTGCAAGTTATATCATGTCTGCTTCTGAAGGTAATGGTTCTGGGGCTGAGCACACTGCCGGTGTTGCTGAAGCCACAGACCCCTATGAGGAGACTATAGCAGCTGTGGGCTCTGGTTCTGGGGGCTCCTTGCCCCCCAGTGGGACTGTGGCAACGGGGGTACATAATGACCCACCGTGGGCTACTTTCTCCGCGCTTCTGCATACGCTAGTTACTAAACTAACACCCCCTATGGGACCTCCTATGCCGGTGCAACCGTATGTGGTCCCCGTAGCTAACCCGCCGTGGGCGGACAATTTATCTGCTCAATTGAAGAAGTTGAACCAGTCCTTGACTACTAAAAAGTCTGACCCTCGCTCGCCTAAGACCAAGGGGTCCTCTAAGCGAGCTCTTATCTCCTCACAATCCACTGCTGTCACTGACACCTCGTCTGATGAAGATGGCGCTTACACTGACCCCACAGATTCTGACACAGATACTGCTGATGGGGAGGGTAGTTCACATGTGGATGTTCCTGATCTTTTGGAGGCTATTAAGTTAATTTTACAGATTACGGATGATCCCGAGCCATCCGCCCCTCCTAAGAAACCAGATAGGTTCAAGCGTCAGAAGGTGGTTAAACAAGTTTTACCTCACTCTGACCACCTAGTGGACATACGTCAGGAACCCTGGGGAAACCCGGGAAAGAAGTTTGTGCCTCAAAAGAAGATGCTGGCTCGCTATCCCCTCGCGCCAGAGCTGTCTAAAAATTGGGAAACGCCTCCTCCAGTAGACTCACATGTGGCTAGGATGGTGGTTTCCTCAGCTCTACCTGTCACTACCGTCACAGCTCTAAAAGAGCCTACGGATAAACGTGTGGAGGGTTGTCTGAAAGCGATTTACACCCTCACGGGTGCTGCACAAAGGCCCGCTATTGCAGCAACATGGGCTGCAGAGGCTATTGAAGCATGGGCCTTGGAGTTAGAAGCTGAAATCTCTTCTGACCATGCTAGACAATGCTTGTCATAAATTATCACAGCTTCTCACTATATTAAAGAGGCGGCTTCTGATGCCGGTATCCTAGCAGCCAAGGCCTCTACTACATCAGTCCTGGCTCGCCGGATATTGTGGCTGAGATCCTGGTCTGTGGATCTGGACTCTAGAAAAACCCTGGAGGTACTCCGTTTCAAGGGAGATATTCTGTTTGGGGGTAGTGGCTGATTTGGCTACTGCCAAATACCGCTCTTTCTGTGTCGAAGGCTAAAGGTACTTCCTTTCGCCCCTTTCGTCCTTCAGGTAAAGCAAAAGGTCAGGCGTACCACAAGCAGGCCCGCACTTCCAAACCTGGTAAGCCGAAGCCCAAAAGAGCCTGGGCTGCCCGTCAGCCAGCTTCCAAGACCGATAAGCCTGCCGCATGACGGGGCGGGCCTCCCCTGGGGGATCCAAGGGTGGGGCTCCTAGGGTATACCCAGGAATGGTTGAAGACCACTTCAGATGCCTGGGTACGGGAAGTCGTCACTCGAGGTTATGCCATAGCCTTCAAAAACCGACCCCCTCATCGATTTTGCCGCACAGACCAGACAAAGGCAAACACTCTACATTCAGTGGTACAGACCCTCCTGGATACAGGAGTCGTAGTACAGGTGCCTCTTGCTCAGAGGGGCCCGGGGGTACTATTCTCCGCTGTTTCTGGTCCTGAAACCGAATGGGTCCTCCCGGCCCATTCTCAACCTCAAGGCATTGAACAGGTTTGTGAAAGTTTCCAAGTTCCGTATGGAAACCCTTCGCTCTATAGTTCTGGCCTTGGAACTAGGGAGGTTAATCCCGGGCCGTTTTTTCAATCCCGGGATTCGGGATTGAAAAACGCTCAATCCCGGGATTGCAGTAGGGATCGGTGAAGAAGGGTGTAGGGAGCAGCGCTGGAGGGTAGGTAGCAGTGCGGGAGGGTGTAGGTAGCGGCGGGGAAGGGAGGGAGGGTGTAGGTAGCAGTGCAGGAGGGTGTAGATAGCTGGGCGGGAGGATGTAGGTAGCGGTGCGGGAGGGTGTAGGTAGCGGTGCGGGAGGGTGTAGGTAGCAGGGCGGGAGGGTGTTAGGTAGCTGGGCGGGAGGGTGTAGGTAGCTGGGCGGGAGGGTGTAGGTAGCTGGGCGGGAGGATGTACAGTAGGTAGCGGGGAGGGTTGGTAGCGGCGCGGGAGGGAGGCTGGGTGTAAGTAATACCACTTACTATTAGGTGGGCGCCAGCCATGGACACACTGAACGCGGCGGCATTTCAAATGAAGCGCCGGCCGCCAGCCAACCAGAGCTGGCGGACCAGCAGCCAATCAGGGAAGTGGCCGCAGCAGTCGCTCCTGATTGGCTGCTGCGGCAGCTTCCCTGATTGGCTGCCGGTCCGCCAGCTCTGATTGGCTGGTGGCCGGCGCCACATTTGAAGTGCCGCCGCGTTCAACGTTCGTCTATGGCTGCCGCCCACCTAATTGTAAGTAGTATTACTTACACACACTTCCTCCCGCACATGCGCAGTGTAATCCCGTGAATCCCGGGATTGGATGCTCCAATCCCGGGATTCAAATCCCGGTATTTTTGGGCCCAAATCCCGGGATCCCGCCGATCCCGATCCCGGGATTGGCCTCCCTACTTGGAACCTGGGGACTACATGGTCTCCCTGGACATACAGGATGCTTACCTGCATATTCCTATAGCAGTGTCACATCAGCAATACCTGAGGTTTGCGATTGGCAAACTCCATTACCAGTTTCGGGCGTTACCTTTTGGTTTAACTACAGCTCCGCGAGTCTTCACCAAAGTTATGGCGGTGATGACGGTGGTACTCCGCCGTCAAGGGGTCAGGATACTGCCGTATCTGGACGACTTGTTAATCCTGGCAAATTCCCCAGATATTCTCCTACGTCATCTGGATATGACTGTCCGGTTTCTACAAGCCCACGGGTGGCTCATCAACTGGAAGAAATCCTTCCTGGTCCCTGCTCAGAGCATGGTGCACCTAGGAGCGCTATTGGACACTCACAACCAGCAGTTGTTCTTGTCTCAGGATAAAGTCCTGAAGCTTCAGGACAGGATTCGTTGCTTCCTTTCTCGTCCGCAAGTTTCGATACATTTGGCTATGCAGGTGCTGGGCCTCATGGTGTCAGCATTCGACATGGTGGAGTATGCTCAATTTCATTCTCGCCCCCTCCAGAGGCTGATTCTAGCCAAGTGGGACGGCCTGCCTCACCGGATCAGGTCTCACATGATCTCATTGAATCCGGAGGTCCGTCTGTCGCTGCACTGGTGGCTCCAGGACCAACGATTGTGCAGGGACCGTCCCTTCTGGATATCCGACTGGGTCCTGTTGACGACAGATGCCAGTCTAAGAGGTTGGGGCGCGGTGCTGGAGCAACACCCCCTTCAGTGTCGGTGGACCAAGGAGGAATCTCTCCTCTCGATCAACATTCTGGAATTGCGGGCGGTCTTCAATGCGTTGAACCTGGCCCAGCATTTAATTCAGAACCATCCTGTTCAAGTACAGTTGGACAACGCCACCACAGTGGCTTACATAAATCATCAAGTCGGCACTCGAAGCCGTTTGGCAATGAAGGAAGTCTCACGGATTCTACATTGGGCGGAACGCCATCTACCGGCCATATCGGCAATATTCATTCCGGGAGTCCTGAATTGGGAAGCGGACTTTCTCAGTCGTCAGGACGTACATGCCGGAGAGTGGGGCCTCCATCCAGAAGTGTTTCAACTCCTAGTGGAAAAGTGGGGCCTTCCAGACGTAGATCTGATGGCGTCTCGACACAATCACAAGTCCGGTCTTCGGAGCAAGGACAAGGGATCCTCAAGCAGCATTCACGGATGCGCTGGCGGTGCCGTGGAGGTTTCGGCTGCCGTACGTGTTCCCTCCGGTGTCACTCCTGCCCATGGTAAGTTCGGAAGTTCAAGCAAGAAAGAGGAATTCTGCTTCTCATAGCTCCAGCGTGGCCCGGACGGCACTGGTTCGCAGACCTGCAGGGCCTATCGTCAGAGCGTCCAATTCTACTTCCACAACACCCAGACCTCCTCGTTCAGGGCCCGTGTGTCTACCAGGACCTAGCTCGGCTGTCTTTGACGGCGTGGCTCTTGAAGCTTCCGTCTTAAGGGCTAAAGGGTTTTCTGAGGCGGTCATTCAAACTATGTTGCGGGCCCGGAAACCAGCTTCTGCTCGGATTTACTATAGGGTCTGGCATTCTTACTTTGTTTGGTGCGCATCTAACCATTATGACGCTTCCAAGTTTAGTATAGCCAAGTTGTTGGCCTTTCTTCAGCAGGGCCTGGACTTAGGCCTGCGCCTGGCCTCCCTCAAGGTTCAAATTTCTGCCTGGTCTGTGTGGTTTCAGAGAAAGATAGCGACATTGCCTGATGTGCATACCTTCACTCAGGGTGTGTTGCGTATCCAACCTCCCTATGTCCCGCCTGTGGCTCCTTGGGACTTGTCGTGGTTTTGGAGGCGTTACAAGAGTCTCCGTTTGAACCTCTTGGTTTAGCTAATCTTAAGTGGCTTTCCCTTAAGGTGGTGTTTCTGCTGGCTATTGCTTCAGCTAGAAGAGTGTCGGATTTGGGTGCCTTGTCTTGTAGTTCCCCATATTTGATATTTCACCGTGACCGGGCGGTTCTTAGGACTCGTCCCGATTATTTGCCTAAGGTGGTTTCTTTGTTCCACCTTAACCAGGAGATTGTGGTCCCGGCACTTGTTTCTCCTGATCTGTCTCCCAAAGAGCGGTCTTTGGATGTGGTACGGGTTCTCCGTATCTATGTGAAGAGAACTGCTTCTATTAGGAAATTTGATTCTCTCTTTGTGCTGTTTGGATTTCACAAACGGGGCTGGCCTGCTCACAAGCAAACTTTGGCCAGATTGATTAGAATGGTGATTGTACATGGTTATGTGAGGGCTGGTCTATCAGCTCCTGCTCACATTACGGCCCATTCTACTCGGTCTGTTGGACCTTTTTGGGCGGCCCGCTGTGGTGCGACCCTTGAACAATTGTGCAAGGTGGCTACGTGGTCCTCAGTGAACACGTTCATAAGGTTCTATGCCTTCGATACTGCTGCTTCCCAGGATGCTTCCTTTGGACGCCGGGTTCTTGTGCCCGCTGCAGTGCGTCCCCTCCCATAAGGAACTGCTTTTGGACATCCCTTATGTCTTTCCTTGTGTAGCCCAGTGTACCCCGCAGCAGAAAACGAGTTTTATGGTAAGAACTTACCTTTGTTAAAACTCTTTCTGCGAGGTACACTGGGCTCCACAAGGCGCCCACCCTGACGTACTTAGCTTCTTTGGGTTGGTATGGCATTAGCCGCTGACACTTATCCTGTCGTGAGAGTGTGGTGTATGTGGCTTCTAACCGTTGTCGTCTCTTTTCCTGCTACTGCATTGGGCTGGTTAACTAAAAACTGAGCTCCTGTGCAGGAAGGCGGGGTTATAGAGGAGGCGGCGCTATGCATTCTGGGAACAGTCAAAGCTTTTGAGCCTGTTGGTGCCTCGGATCAAGATCCTACTCTACACCCCTATGTCTTTCCTTGTGGAGCCCAGTGTACCTCGCAGAAAGAGTTTTAACAAAGGTAAGTTCTTACCATAAAACCTCGTTTTATATCTGTTTATATTATCATTGTCACATTTGTATATTGTTAATATGTTTGTTACATTGGTGTTCCTGTGCAGGAAAGTCCTGTATGAAGTGTGCCTGATTGCTGCAGAATGCGTCCCAATCAATGTATGCAGATGTGTGAGCGTTTAGGGTTTGAGACAGATTTGTAAACTGCCAATATTCCTTATTGTGATATACAAGTGGGGGGGATTGGCTGTACCGTTTCCCTACGTTACCTAATGGGACTGTTGCACTGTTAGTTTGTTACAGAAATGAACAAGGAATGCAGGGTCTTTGCTGAAGAATCTGGGGTCACCCTCCCTGTCTCCTTCTCCCTGGAAGAGGCTTTCCACAGCACGTTTGAGGCCGGGGCAGTCAATAAGCCGCTCCTGAAGGCCGCCTTGGCACTGAGAAAGAATGGTAGGAAGACATTTTTGTAATGTTATATATACTGGGGTGAAGCCTGATATCTTCATTATATTCAGGGCCGGTTCTTGCCCTTGTGGCGCCCCGGGCAAAACGTTAGGGGCGTGGCTTAATACGGGGCGTGGTCCGTTACGCCCCCATTTGTAGCCCCGCTGAAAGAAAAGGGAAAAAAAAAAGTATACTTACATCCCCGCTCCTGATTCCAGACCTCCGCCGACGCCGCTCCTCTCCTCGGATGCATAGACACTAGAGGTCAATTATGACCCCTAGCGTCTGTGCCACAATGCTGTGCGCTGCGCAATGACGTCATCGCGCACCGCACAGCAAAGGTCCTCTCCACGAAGGGAAACTAGACGTGTAGTATCTGGTTCCCTTCACAGCAGGGGGGGGGGGGGGAGTGCACAGTGGCGGATCTTGCCATGGTGCGGCGCCCTGCAGATGGCGCCGGCGCCCTCCGGAAAGCGGCGCCCCGGGCAAAAGTCCTGCTTACCCGTGGCAACATCTGCTACTGATTATATTACACCTGTTAGTAACACATTTCCTGACCTCATCCGTGCTGAAATGTCCCAGAGCAATTTAATAGTTTACATTTTTTTTAAGCTGCAGCTTGCACTTTTCTCAGATAAGCACGCACACCAAATGTTCTTACACACCCACCCCATTCCCAGCGACATGTATTTTGCTCTTACTCCCCCTTGTGCTAAGGGGCGGTGGAATGGGGCTTAGAGGGGCATGTAAGCATTGCCAAAGTACAGTAAGGGTGTGTTAGCACAAAATGCGTCGCATGCCGACCACTAGAAGGTGGCGCCTGTTAGGGGGTGCTGATCACTGGTTTAAGTTGTGCACAGACGACTGTCGTGGGCCGATTCTGATTGGCTGACTGAGTGCTCTCCCACTGACACTATTATTATTATCATTATAGTAGTAATGCTGCTCCAGTCATTTTGCTTTATTACAGTTATATTTGCAATCACTCCGTAGCAATGAAGAATTTTCCTATTTGGTCTTTGAAAGGGAAGTGTTTAATGTGTATACATTGCAGACTGTATTTACTACCACCACTGTGCAGCCACCTCTGTTGGTGTAAACCAGGCACATACAGTATGTGTACACCTACATCTAGGCTCAATGCGCCGTTAGCATGAGATGCCTGGAGTGAGTGAGCCGCCGGGTCCCGTGCAACGCCGCTAAAGTCGGGCGTCTTGAGCCCTTGACTTGAGCCCTCGTTGCAATGCGATGTGACTGGGATGCACCAGGAGACTGCACTGATTAATTTGACACTTCTATGGGCCGGCATTGAAATTCCGGGTCTACTACGTTAAGCCGGCGCAGTGATCCCGACCCCTGGCAAGTAGGCAGTGTGGTGAGCACAAAAGAGCCCCTTGCGCCACGCTATGTATTCTCCCTCTAGGGGTGTCATGGAGGGAGAATAGTTGTAGGTATGCCGGCTGTCGGGATTCCGGCGTCGGTATGGTGAGCGCCAGGATCCCGACAGCTGGCATATCAAATGCCTCCTGAAATACCCGATCCTGACTACATCCCACTTGTATGTCAGTGTGCGACTGAGTCTGTATACGGAGCACAATGGAACTTGACATGGAAGAAACCTGCGGCCGCTGCTTCGTAGCACTTTGTATATAGACTCCGTCGCACGCAGATATACAAGTGTTGCATATCAAATTAATCAGCTCAGTCTCCTCTTGCTTTATTTAGGAACAAAGCCAAATAACTTCCTGCATTATGTCATTAAAATGATTTATGTCAATAACAAACACGATATCAGTCACAAAGTGTTGCTTGTTTATAAATGAAAAATACATGTATATACATACATGTGGATGATCGGAACCTGGGCACCTGCTTATATCAGGGGTGATCCCTCCTCTTCAGGATTGCACTTTATAAGTCTTCAATAAGAGCTTTTGCTCCCTCGCCCCAAGTACACCCGCCACACTAACAGCTCCCTCTTTCTACCCTCCCCTTGAAGCTCACTATTAATCCCCCCCCCCCCCCCCTCCCCCACACACACACCCCTGGCGCTCACTCCCCGTTTCCCACAGCTTCATAGAAATGACTGACTGCTGTCCTGGCTCTCCGTCCTTCTCCTCCCCACTTCCACTCTACAGGGGATGTGCTGTCACTGGAAGAAAGGTCTGTGTCCCAGATCTCCTTATCTCCCCTCTCCCAGATCACAAGCAAATATGTAGCCCTCCCAGTATGAGGTTACGTGTATTTTACACTCCCTTACAACCTTCACTCAAAAGACACTAAGGGGGGAATTCAATTAAGGGCGAATCCGTTCACCCTGTGGAATACTTTATGGAAGCAGGATCTTGCTCAAAAGTGTTCGCTAACCCATAGAGCACTTTTGAGGGACTCAGGATGTGAATCAGCTGGGCGAAAGGTGCGTGAAGGGCTGCCATTGCTGGTGTTTAAATGCTGTGGCAACGGCCATTCGCACCCTTAGCCCTCAATTGAATCTCCCCCCCCCCCCCCCCCCCCTTCCCTGCCAAGTCTACAGAAGGTGACAGATCTGACTAGGAATTTGCAGATAGCTGTAAAACATCCTTAGAACCAGTTATGTGTCATTGCAGATCAGGGAACCCAAGATAGTTCCCGTCATGTGGGTAATCTAGTCATATACAGTATCGCTGTGTCAGAAGCTGTGTGGACACTTCTGACAAGTACAGTCTGTTGTAACTTTTCTGTAAGACCCTGCTAGCTTGACAAGTAGAACCTGCTTGAGGGGAACAAAGGAAGAAATGTTTCCCAATAATAAGTGTTCATACCTTGGGGATCAGCCATGTGCTGGGGACGCACCACGCCTTATATTCTTGTGAACTGAACCACAACAGACGGAACGCAGGCCTCTGTCATAAGTGTCCTGGATTTCTGAAAGGGTTTCCTGTTATTTAAATTCTGAATCTAATTTGCATTAATAACCTGTATGTCATTCTATTAAGTGTTTTTGTAACAAAGGAAATACTTTTCGAATTAAACACATTTAGTCTAGCACAGTGGTTCCCAAACTTTTTAAAATCACGGCTCCCTAGAGTATCAGATTTTTTTTTTCATGGCAGCGCTAGGCCAAAAAATGTTCTCCCCCAAAAATATTAAATGAAGTAAATTGTGTTTATATATCATCCTTAGGTTTAGCTGTGTGGTGAGGGACAGGGTTCACTTAATTGTCCACATATTGTATGATTGGAAGCCACCAGCAGTGGTTTTGTCTATTATATTCACCATAAATAATTAGATTTTCTCATACATCCTAGAGGATGCTGGGGTCCACTTCAGTACCATGGGGTATAGACGGTTCTGCAGGAGCCATGGGCACTTTAAGACTTTTTTTTCTAGAGTGTGAACTGGCTCCTCCTTCTATGCCCCTCCTCCAGACCTCAGTTTAGAAAATGTGCCCAGGCAGACTGGTCGCACTCTAGTGGAGCTCTACTGAGTTTCACTAAAAGACTTTGTTAGGTTTTTTATTTTCAGGGAGGCTGCTGGCAACAGTCTCCCTGCTTCGTGGGACTGAGGGGGCAGAAGTAGGAATCAACTTCCTAAAGAGTTTCATGGCTCTGCTTCTGCTGACAGGACACCATTAGCTCCTGAAGGGTACTGAACACTAGCTGCGGCTATGTGCTCACTCACACAGCACGCCGTCACCCCACTAACAGAAGTCAGAAGACTGGTGAGTAGTGTTACTGGAGATCTGCAAGAGGGACCTCCGGTCATCGTGACGGCTTAAGGTACCGTGCAGCGAGTGGGAACGCTGCGCGGCCATGCTTCCTATAACACAGTGCACAGCAGGGCGCAGGTAGGGGGGGTCGGGAGGTGGTCGGGGGGGGGGGGGGGGGTGCCCAGGGCAGCATGAAACCTACTCTCACTGGCAAAAGGTGGCATATGATGCTGTGGCACAGTCCTACACCCTCGCCAGTATAAATATCTAGATCAATAGCTGAGGAAAAACGCGCCATTGCAGGGGGCGGGGCTTCTTCCTCAGTCAGCCAGCACACTGCTCAGCGCCAATTTCTTCCAGCAATAAGCAAGGGAAGAAACGCTGATCCTCCTCAACTTCTGATTCTAGTATCCGGGTGCAAATAGGGGGGGGGAAAGTGTATATTGTGGTACTATAACCTATTATTGGCAATATATATGTATAGCGCGGAAAGTCTCTCTGTACAAAGTACACGACACAGATTTTTTCTTTAGGCGCTGAGTTGTGGACTGGCAATTCTTTTCTGTGTCCCTCTGACAGATTTTACTGTGGGTCTGTCCCCTATAAGCCCCGGAGTGTCTGTGGTGTGATTGTGCACTTGTGTGACATGTCTGAGGCAGGGAGCTCTTCCCCTGTGGGAGCCATTTTAGGGACACAGAGTTGTAATGTGGTGGCACTGCCGTCACACCAAGAGCCTGACTGGGTGAAAGATTTACGTGATAGTGTGAATCATATCAGTAAGAGATTGGATAAGTCTGAGTCTCATGCAGAAAACTGAAAATAATCTGTTGAAGATGTGATTTTTAATAGTTCTGCCTTTCATCCACAGGGACCCCTCTGGGTCACATAAAAGGTAATTTGCACAAGTAGTACAAACTGATAACGACACGGACTCTGATTCCTGTGTCGACACTAGTGATTCCAGGGGAATAGATCCAAAGTTAGCGAAAAACATTCAAAACACGTTTGTTGCTATAAAGGAGGTGTTAGCAGTTACGGAGCCCCCTCCTTTACCACAGGAGAAGGCTTACTTTAATAAAGAAAAGTAATGTAACTTTCCCTCCATCTCATGAGCTGCACAGTCTCTTTGAGGGAGTCTGGTTTAACCCGAAAGAAATGTCAGATTCCCAGAAGAATTCAGGCAGCTTACCCTTTTCCTTGCAGAGGACAGGAAAAGGTGGGAGTCACCCCCCATTTTAGACAGTGCCCTGTCACGGTTAAAGAAAAAGGTGATTCTCCCTGCGCCTAGGACGGCTTCACTTAAGGAGCCGGCAGACCGCAAGTTAGAGAATACGTTGAAATCTATTTATGTGGCCAATGGGACACTACTCAGGCCTACCATTGCCTGTGCGTGCTATTGAAAAGTGGTCAGAAAACCTGTCATCAGACATTGGGGGTAATTCCAAGTTGATCGCAGTAGGAATTTTGTTAGCAGTTGGGCAAAACCATGTGCACTGCAGGGGGGACAGATATAACATGTGCAGAGAGAGTTAGATTTGGGTGGGGTGTATTCAAACTGAAATCTAAATTGCAGTGTAAAAATAAAGCAGCCAGTATTTACCCTGCACAGAAACTAAATAACCCACCCAAATCTAACTCTCTCTGCAAATTTTATATCTGCCCCCCTGCAGTGCACATGGTTTTGCCCAATTGTTAACAAACTTGCTGCTGCGATCAACTCAGAATTTGGGTGGGTTATTTTGTTTCTGTGCAGGGTAAGTACTGGCTGCTTTATTTTTACACTGCAAATTAGATTGCAGACTGAACAACTCGGACTCTGCATGGTCCTCCTTCGACAGCAAGGAGTCAATATAATTCCTACCTGGACGATCTCCTGATAAAAGCGAGGTCCAGAGAAAGGTTGGTGCAGTACATTGCACTCTCCTTGACAATACTTCAACACAACGGTTGGATCATAAATTTTCCAAAGTCACAGTTGGAACCGACGACAAGATTGTTCCTTCTGGGGATGATACTGGACACAGAGGTGCAGAGGGTATTTCTTCCAGTAGAAAAGGCTCTGGAAATCCAGAGAATGGCCAAACAAATTCTGAAACCAACAAGAGTGTTGATTCATCAATGCATTCGGTTGTTGGGAAAGATGGTGGCGGCCTACAAGGCCATACAGTTTGGCCGATTCCATGCCAGAGTATTCCGGTGGGACCTGTTGGACAAGTGGTCCGGATCCCATCTACACATGCATCAGAGGATAATCCTGTCATCCAAAGCCAGAATTTCGCTCCTGTGGTGGCTACACAGTTCTCACCTACTAGAGGGAAACTGGTTCGGGATTCAGGACTGGGTCCTAGTAACCACGGATGCTAGTCTCCGAGGCTGGGAAACAGTCACACAGGGGGAAAGCTTCCAAGGAAGATGGTCAAGTCAAGAAACTTGTCTTCATAAACGTTCTGGAGTTTATAGCCATTTTCAACGGCCTTCTACAAGCGGAGCATCTTCTTCAAGATCAACCCGTACAGATCCAGTCGGACAATGTAACAGCAGTCGCGTGCATAAACTGTCAGGGCGGAACGAAAAGCAGAGCGGCAATGGCAGAGGTGACAGATTCTCCTCTGGGCAGAAAGACATTCAAGAGCTCTGTCGGCAATTTTCATTCCGGGAGTGGACAACTGGGAAGCAGACTTCCTCAGCAGACACGATCTCCATCCAGGAGAATGGGGCCTCCACCAAGAAGTCTTTTCGGAGGTGACAAGTCTTTGGGGGGGTTCCTCAAGTAGACATGATGGCATCTCGTCTCAACAAGAAGCTTCGGAGATATTGTTCCAGGTCGAGAGACCCTCAAGCAATAGCAGTGGATGCACTAGTGACCCAGTGGGTGTTTCGGTCGGTGTATGTCTTCCCTCCACTTCCACTCATACCGAAAGTTCTCAAGATCATAAGAAGAACAGGGGTTTGAGCGATCCTCATTGTCCAAGACTGGCCAAGGAGGGCTTGGTATCCAGATCTTCAGGAGTTGGTCATAGAAGATCCTCGGCCTCTTCCTCTTTGCGAGGACCTGCTGCAGCAGGGGCCGTGCGTGTATCCAGACTTACCGCGGCTACGTTTGACGGCATGGCTGTTGAGCGCCGGATCCTAGCCCGGAAGGGTATTCCCAAAGAAGTCATTCCTATTCTTATTCAGGCCAGGAAAGAAGTAACGTCTAAACATTACCACCGTGTTTGTAGAAAATGTGTCTTGGTGTGAAACCAAGAAGGTTTCAACGGAAGAGTTTCAGTTAGGACGTCTTCTCCATTTTCTCCAGGCGGGTGTGGATGCGGGCCTACGATTGGGTTCAATCAAGGTCCAGATTTCGGCCTTGTCAGTTTTCTTTCAGAAACAATTTACCTCCCTTCCAGAAGTTCCAACATTCGTGAAAGGGGTTCTGCACATCCAACCTCCATTTGTGCCTCCTGTGGCACCATGGGATCTTAACGTGGTGTTGCAGTTCCTTCAATCGGATTGGTTTGAACCTCTCCAAGAGATAGATTTGAAGTTCTCACTTGGAAAGTGGTCATTGGCATCCGCAAGGAGGGTGTCTGAGTTAGGGGCCTTGTATCACAAGAGCCCTTACTTGATTTTCCATGAAGATAGGGCGGAGTTAAGAATTCCTCAGAAATTTCTTCCAAGGGTGGTTTCTGTGCTCCTCGATAATCGTCTGGTATAGTTCCGCCAGTGAGAGAGATAAACGCAGGCTCCAAAGAGTGGTAAGGTCAGCTGAGAAGATCATCGGAGCGGACCTTCCCCCTGTCCGTGATCTGTATCTGTCCAGAGCCAAAAAACGGGCAACTAGAATAGTTAAGGACCCGCTTCACCCTAGTCATAGCATGCTCAACCTGCTGCCATCTGGCAGACGATACAGGGCCATCCCCACCAGATCCAACAGAAGCCTCAAAAGCTTCTTTCCTCAAGCAGTCCACCTGCTGAACTCCGACCCCCTGGTAGACCGCCCAGTCGCTCTACTCTATTTCTCTGCATGTAATGATGATCACTCTGTTCCCTATGGTTCCTTTATCTGAAGACTGCACATGTCCCCCCTTCCTGTTTACTTGTTCCCTTTGTGTCTGCTGCACTGTAAACCGAAAACAAATTCCTAGTATACGCAAGTATACCTGGCCAATAAAGCTGATTCTGATTCTGATAAACCAACCTATTGTGGTGCCAGTGGCTACTGACACCTTCGCTGCTTCATAGTCTCTGGATGTGGTCAGGGCTTTGAGACTTTATGTCGCGAGAACAGCTCGGATACGGAAAACAGAGGCTCTGTTTGTCCTGTATGCTCCCAACAAGGTTGGGTGTCCTGCTTCTAAGCAGACTATTGCGCGCTGGATCAGAGGTACGATTCAGCACGCTCATTCCACGGCAGGATTGCCGTTACCGAATTCGGTGACTGCCCATTCTACTAGAAAGGTGGGCTTATCCTGGGCGGCTGCTCGGGGGGTCTCGGCATTACAACTTTGCCGAGCAGCTACTTGGTCAGGGACAAACACGTTTGCTAAGTTTTACAAATTTGACACCTTGGCCGATGAGGACCTAAAGTTTGGTCAATCGGTGCTGCAGGGACATCCGCACTCTCCTGCCCATACTGGAGCTTTGGTATAACCCCATGGTACTGAAGTGGACCCCAGCATCCTCTAGGACGTGTGAGAAAACAGGATTTTAATACCTACCGGTAAATCCTTTTCTCCTAGTCCGTAGAGGATGCTGAGCACCCGAGCCAGTGCGTACTTTACCTGCAGTTGTTAATTTGTTGAAAATGTTTTCAGCGTGTTTGCTGTAATGTTCATGCCTGTTGGCATGTGTTTTGTTGAATGCCATGTGTGCGGCATGGTTGAAATGTGAGCTGGTATGAATCTCACCAATAACTTAAAAGTAAATCCTTTTCTCGAAATGTCCGTCTCCCTGGGCACAGTTCCTATACTGAGGTCTGGAGGAGGGGCATAGAGGGAGGAGCCAGTTCACACTCTGAAAAAGTCTTAAAGTGCCGATGGCTCCTGCGGAACCGTCTGTACCCCATGGTACTGAAGTGGACCCCAGCATCCTCTACGGACTAGGAGAAAAGGATTTACCGGTAGGTATTAAAATCCTGTTTTTTCCTGGACCACCAACCCAGGGCACCCCTGCAAGTACTCCAAGGCACCCCAGGGTGCCACAGCACACAGTTTGAGAACCACTGGTCTACCATATTCTGTGATTCTTTCTGAACCTGCGAGCCTGAGGCGCCCATGCTATATACCGATCTGTAATTAAACGTGAAATATTAATATTAATATTTGTTCAGAGAATGTAAGGACTCCATATTAATCCTTCTTGGTGGCAGGTAAATTGTGTATTTATCGGTAAATGACAGAAGTGCCCACAGTTCACGACCAGCTGTTTCTGATTGCTGTATCTGGTGGCAGGCTGGATTTGTGACGGTATATTTACTAAAGGTCAGTTTTGGTTTTTGGTCGTTTCTCCATCTGTTTTGCAAACTCGTCATTTACTGAAGTCAAAACTGACGAAAAAACAACCAAAAACCTGGCTTTAGAAAATTGCACCAACAGCCGATTTTGGGAACCGCAGGTTTACTAAAGGTCTGTGTTTAAACCGACCAAAACCTAACTGCAAACCTGTCCAACCAATAGACCTGCCCTGTGGCATGCAACCAGCGGCGGTGAGATACTTGCATGCTCAGCCGCTGCAAGTGATCGGCTGCTGGGTGGTTAACCCTTGGAAGCAGTGCTGTGCCCTTGAGAGTTTTGCCAGTCTTGATTAGGTGTCCTGAGGTCACTCCCTGGAATAAGATGGTAATCAGTTGTGTTGGCGGCTGGATGAAGAGATGTCTCACAGTGTATTCAACGCGTTTCTGCTCACCTTCATCAGGAAATGTGCACCTGGATTTCATATAACCTAGTCACCAAGACTAAAATTTTAGCCGACATAGTGACACTTTGCCCCAGTGGGCTTCATAAATAGAGAATAACTTTCTGTCGCTTGTGTATCTAAGTGAATTTGATACTATGCCCAAGGTCATGTCTGTCCGTAAGGACACTGCCATGCAGGGGTGGCTGAAGAGAGCCAGGCAACTATGAATCTGTATGTTGTGCGGCTTGGGAGATCCTCGTATGTCTCTCTTTGATCCCGCATCTGGCAGTGACTCTGGGGAGATTTGTGAAGAGCTCAGATCACTGGCGATGGCCTATTCCATTATGGCGATTGATGACACACCAGTTTTGTTCCAGTCTCCAGATTTCCCCTCTTGAGGACCATCAGCAGAAGAGCATAGTGTTTTAAGCACCAAGCTATAAAATATCTCATTAATAAGGAATGGGAGCAGATGGTTAGGTGTCACTCTAACCTCAAGACTTGACCACATGTAGCCTTCTCAGGATAATGAGCCTTCTAAGTGGTGTTCAATGGGCAAAATTGATGAGTCTATGACTAGTCTTACTGCTGCTATTGCACTGGAAGATGGATTCCCACTGAAAGATCCTATAGTAGAAAAAAAGTAAAGTTGGTTCAAGAACACGTGGCGTTGTCTTGGTAAATAGGTGTATGTCTGGTGTGGGCTGAAAGCCTGAGGATGTTCAGGAGAAGACCTTACTGTGTGATCATCCCTTCACACCTCTACCAGACGACGTCTTCTGGCTGTGACATCTTATACTAATGATCAGGTTGGAAGAAAAATCCTTCCAGCAGTAAAATATACAGTGTCCACTGTGGGTGCTGACTACCCTGAGCCTTCCCGCTCGGTTTGTGTAGTGCTTGGCTCGGGCTGCCAAGGAGTGGAAAAGGAAATGAGAGAATTATTTACAGTTAACTTAATTGAAAATCTCCCTGGCAGCCCCATACTCCTAACCATGTCAACAGCAAATAATTATCTCATTTCTGTCATTTAATACGTGGGCGGATTTATGGGGGTGAGAATTTTGAACATATTTTGATAGCACAGATATATGCCACAACTGTAGAAGGGACACACACACACACACACACACACACACACACACACACACACACACACACCTTTAAAACAAGAAGTTTAAGGAGAAAATGTATATTTAGTTATTTTAATGTTTATGGAAATACTTTCTTTCTTTTTGTTCTTTAATTGTAATGAATTCAGTAAACAGAAGAAAGTCAGCAAAGTGCAGAGACTGGATGCCATTGTGTAATTGGGGCCTGGTACTTGTTCCCTTGCCAGGAAAGCATAACAGGCGTAATGTGAAGAAACATTGCCCATGTTACAGTATATCGTCCGTAACGCCAAAGTCGGGAATGGCTGCCCAGTCTCTGTCGTGCGCCCAGCAAATGACTGATCACAAATACTAGTCATACAATCTATATCAAAGACCATGTTCCCTCTTATTAAAAGTTTATGTGGACAGTTACATTATTTTGTGCATGTTCTCTTTACAATACTAGGGGGCACCCACTCCACATGTCCCTCTGCTGTAGTGCCACCAGCCTTGTCCGGCATTGAACATTTCGGAGAGATCCCACAACCTTTGTCCTCCTGCCTGGATGTAATGTTTTTCAGGGAGAAACATGCTGCTTTTTTTCCTCCTTATTTATTACAAACATTATTGTAGATAAAGAGGCAGACAAGAAACCTTAGACCATACTCACTAATTGTACATACTTGCGAACGGAAAGCGGTTAAGATACCGCCGCTCGGGATTGCGGCGATCAGAATGGCGACGCCGAAATCCCAACAAGTGGTACTATGCTGACGCCGTAATACCAGCAAGACAGGCTATTCTTCCTTTGTAGAAAACGGTCAGTCCTCTTTGGGTCTTGCTGGATGACACACCTGTCAGAGGTAGGTCATTTTTCTCTTACGTCCTAGAGGATGCTGGGGACTCCGTAAAGACCATGGGGTATAGACGGGCTCCGCAGGAGATAGGGCACCTAAAAAGAACTTTGACTATGGGTGTGCACTGGCTCCTCCCTCTATGCCCCTCCTCCAGACCTCAGTTAGATCTTGTGCCCAGAGGAGAATGGGTGCACTGCAGAGAGCTCTCCAGAGTTTTCTGTTTTGAAGAATTTGTTAGGTTTTTTATTTTCAGGGAGTCCTGTTGGCAACAGGCTCCCTGCATCGTGGGACAGAGGAGAGAGAAGCAGAGCTGGCTTGTCAAGTTGGGCACTGTTTCTAAGGCTACTGGACACCATTAGCTCCAGAGGGAGTCGGAACACAGGTCTCACCTGGGGTTCGTCCCGGAGCCGCACCGCCGTCCTCCTCACAGATGCCGAAGATAGAAGCCAGGTGAGTATGAGAAGGCAAAGAAGACATCAGGCGGCAGAAGACATCAGATCTTCATGAGGTAAGCACGCAGCGGTATGCTGCGCGCCATTGCTCCCAGTACACACACACAAGCAGCACTGAAGGGTGCAGGGGGGGGCGCCCTGGGCAGCAAGTTTCCTCATTTTTTGGCAATATAAAGCAGGATTAGGCTGTGGGACAGTAAATCCTAAAATCCCCCGCCATTTTTTATATAGAATTACTGGGACCGAAGCCCGCCGTCGGGTGGGCGGGGCTTGATCCTCAGCACTAACCAGCGCCATTTTCTCCACAGAAACTGCATGAGGATACGCTGGCTCCCTGATCTCTCCCCTGCTGAACTCACAGGCTGGAAAAAAGAGGAGGGGGGCACTTTGGCGACGCAGTGAGTGGGAATTAAGGTTATATATATATATATATATATATATATATATATAAAAAAAGGGCTATCTTGTCATATATATTCTAGTGTTTTTAAGCGCTGGGTGTGTGCTGGCATACTCTCTCTCTGTCTCTCCTAAGGGCCTGGTTGGGGTTTTGTCCCCTTATAGGCTAATCCCTGTGTGTGTGGGGTGTCGGTACGTGTGTGTCGACATGTCTGAGGCGGAAGGTTTCTCCAAGGAGGAGGTGGAGCAAATGAGTGGTGTGTCCCTGTCGGTTGTGCCGACTCAGGATTGGATGGACATGTGGCATATGTTGAATGCAAGTGTGGCATCTTTACATAAAAGGCTTGATAAGGCTGAATTAGGGGGGACATCAGGGTGTCAATCCTCGGATTGGACCAACTCACAGGGCCCGTCGGGGTCTCAAAAGCGTCCCTTAACACAAGACACTACTACCGACACGGATTCTGATTCCAGTGTCGACTATGACGAAGTAAAATTGCACCCTAGGGTGACTAAAACCATTCAGTGTATGATTGTGGCAATAAGGGATGTGTTGCATATTGAGGTTGAACCCTCGGTCCCCGACACAAGGGTACACATGTTTAAAGGAAAGAAACAGATTATTAATTTTCCCACATCTCATGAATTAAATTATTTCTTTGGAAAAGCTTGGGAGACTCCGGAAAAGAGACCGCAGATCCCCAAAAGAATTTATATGGCATACCCCTTCCCTAAACAGGACAGGGAGATTTGGGAATCACCCCAAACTGTGGACAAGGCCCTGACGCGCTTGTCCAAGAAAGTGGCGCTACCGTCTCCTGACACAGCGGCCCTTAAGGACCCTGCAGATCGCAGGCAAGAAACTACCTTAAAGTGTATTTATTCTCATACGGGTGCTGTGCTAAGACCAACAATTGCGTCGGCATGGGTGTGTAGCGCAATTGCAGCTTGGACAGATGAGCTGACAGATCACTTTGATAATATGGATAAGGATACTATATTCTTAACTCTAGCCCATATAAAAGACGCAGTCTTATTTATGAGGGATGCTCAAAGGGACATTGGATTGCTAGCTTCTAGGGCCAATGCCATGTCTATCTCGGCAAGAAGATCCTTATGGACTCGCCAATGGACGGGTGATGCGGATTCCAAAAAACATATGGAAGTACTACCCTATAAGGGTGATGTATTGTTTGGGGATGGGCTGACGGACCTGGTTTCCACAGCTACAGCAGGTAAATCAAATTTTTTACCATATATTCCCCAACAGCAAAAGAAAGTGCCACCCTATGAGATGCAGTCCTTTCGGTCGCACAAGTCCAGAAGAGGTCGGGGATCCTCTTTCCTTGCCAGAGCTAAGGGCAGAGGCAAAAGAGCACCTGCTTCGGCAGGTGCCCAGGAATAAAAGTCCTTCCCGGCTGCTCCAAAACCCACAGCATGACGCTGGGGCTCCCCTGAGGGAGTCCGTACCGGTGGGGGCACGTCTTCGACTTTTCAGTCAGGCCTGGGTCAGATCAGACCTGAATCCCTGGGTGTTGGAAATAGTTTCCCAGGGTTACAAACTGGAATTCGAGGAGATGCCCCCGCGCCGATTTTTCAAATCGGCCCTACCAGCTTCCACATCGGGAAGGGATGTAGTGTTAGCTGCAATTCAAACGCTGTGTATACAGCAAGTGATAATCAAGGTTCCCCTACACCAGCAGGGAAGAGGTTACTACTCAACCCTATTTGTGGTCCCGAAACCGGACGGTTCGGTCAGACCTATTTTGAATCTGAAATCCCTAAACCTGTACATAAAAAGATTCAAATTCAAAATGGAATCACTCAGAGCGATAATAGCCAACATGGAGGAGGGGGAGTTTGTGGTGTCTCTGGACATAAAGGATGCGTACCTTCATGTCCCCATATATGCCCCCCATCAGGAATACCTGAGATTCGCTGTACAGGATTGTCATTACCAATTTCAGACGTTGCCGTTTGGACTTTCCACGGCCCCGAGGATTTTCACCAAGATAATGGCGGAAATGATGGTGGTCCTGTGCAAGCATGGAGTCACAATTATCCCATACTTGGACGATCTCCTGTTAAAAGCGAGATCAAGAGAGAAATTGCTGAGCAGTGTGGCGCGCTCTCTGAGAGTGCTCCAGCAACACGGTTGGATTCTAAATCTACCGAAGTCACAGTTGATTCCGACAACTCGACTACCGTTCCTAGGTATGATACTGGATACGGAACAAATGAAGGTCTTCCTCCCAATAGAGAAAGCCCAGGACATCCAGAACATGGTCAGAGACCTGCTAAAACCGAAAAGGGTGTCAGTTCACCAATGCACTCGAGTTCTGGGAAAAGTGGTGGCGGCCTACGAGGCCATTCCCTTCGGAAGGTTCCATGCAAGGACTTTTCAATGGGACCTTCTGGACAAGTGGTCCGGGTCCCATCTGCAATTACATCGGAAAATAACTCTGTCCCCAGGAGCCGGAGTGTCTCTCCTGTGGTGGTTGCAAAGTGCTCACCTGCTGGAGGGTCGCAGGTTCGGAATTCAGGATTGGATCCTGGTTACCACGGACGCGAGCCTCCGAGGATGGGGAGCGGTCACACAAGGAAAAAATTTTCAGGGACTTTGGTCAGAACAGGAGTCCTCGTCTACACATCAATGTGCTGGAACTCAGGGCCATTTACAACGGCCTTCGACAAGCAGAGAGTCTTCTTCGAAACCTACCGGTTCTGATTCAATCAGACAATGTCACAGCAGTGGCTCATGTGAACCGCCAAGGCGGGACAAGAAGCAGAGTCGCGATGGCGGAAGCCACCAGGATTCTTCGCTGGGCGGAAAATCATGTAAGCGCTCTGTCGGCTGTCTTCATTCCGGGAGTGGACAACTGGTAAGCAAACTTCCTCAGCAGACACGATCTCCATCCAGGAGAGTGGGGACTTCATCAAGAAGACATAACACGTCTTTGGGGAACTCCTCAAATAGACATGATGGCGTCACGCCTCAACAAAAAACTTCGGAGGTATTGTGCCAGGTCTCGGGACCCTCAGGCAGTGGCTGTAGATGCTCTAATAACACCGTGGGTGTTCAAATCGGTCTACGTGTTTCCTCCTCTTCCTTTCATCACAAAAGTTTTGAGGATCATAAGGCAAAGAAGAGTACAGACGATACTCGTTGTCCCAGACTGGCCTCGAAGGGCCTGGTACTCAGATCTTCAAGAGATGCTCACAGGAGATCCCTGGCCTCTTCCTCTGAGGGAAGACCTGTTGCAACAGGGGCCCTGTGTATTTCGAGACTTACCGCGGTTACGTTTGACGGCATAGCGGTTGAACGCCGAATCCTAGCGGAAAAAGGGATTCCGGAAGAGGTCATCCCTACTTTAATAAAGGCTAGGAAGGAGGTGACGGTTAAGCATTATCACCGTATGTGGCAAAAGTATGTGTCTTGATGTGAAACCAAGAATGCACCTACGGAAGATTTTCATCTGGGTCGTTTTCTCCACTACCTACAGACAGGAGTGGATATGGGCCTGAAATTAGGCTCTGTTAAGGTACAGATTTCGGCCCTCTCGATTTTCTTTCAGAAAGAGTTGGCTTCTTTTCCAGAAGTCCAGACGTTTGTAAAGGGACTGCTGCACATCCAGCCTCCTTTTGTGCCTCCAGTGGCACCGTGGGACCTCAACGTGGTGTTGCAGTTCCTAAAATCACACTGGTTTGAACCGCTTAACAAGGTTGAGTTGAAATTTCTTACTTGGAAGGTGGTCATGTTGTTGGCCTTGGCATCAGCAAGGCGAGTGTCAGAATTGGCGGCTTTGTCACACAAAAGCCCCTACTTGATTTTTCATGTGGATCGAGCTGAATTAAGGACACGTCCGCAATTTTTGCCTAAGGTGGTTTCTTCATTCCATGTGAATCAACCTATTGTGGTGCCTGTGGCTACAAGTGACCTGGAGGATTCCAGATCCCTGGATGTAGTCAGGGCCTTAAAGATTTATGTAGCCAGGACGGCAAGAATTAGGAAAACAGAGGCTCTGTTTGTCCTGTATGCTGCCAATAAGATTGGCGCACCTGCTTCGAAGCAGACTATTGCTCGCTGGATCTGTAATACGATTCAGCAGGCTCATTCTACGGCTGGATTGCCGGTACCAAATTCGGTTAAGGCCCATTCCACTAGGAAGGTGGGCTCTTCTTGGGCGGCTGCCCGAGGCGTCTCGGCATTACAACTTTGCCGAGCGGCGACTTGGTCGGGGTCAAACACTTTTGCTAAATTCTACAAGTTTGATACCCTGGCTGATGAGGACCTAGCGTTTGCTCAGTCGGTGCTGCAGAGTCATACGCACTCCCCCGCCCGATTGGATGCTTTGGTATAAACTAGTGATGAGCGGGTTCGGTTCCTCGGAAACCGAACCCCCCCGAACTTCACCTAGTTTACACGGGTCCGAGGCATACTCGGATTCTCCCGTATGGCTCGGTTAACCCGAGCGCGCCCGAACGTCATCATCCCGCTGTCGGATTCTCGCGAGATTCGGATTCTATATAAGCAGCCGCGCGTCGCCGCCATTTTCACTCGTGCATTGGAAATGTTAGGGAGAGGACGTGGCTGGCGTCCTCTCCGTTATTGTTGAACTTGATTGTGCATTATTGCTTAATTGTGGGGAGGACTGGGGAGCAGCTGTATAATATAGGAGGAGTACAGTGCAGAGTTTTGCTGATAAGTGACCACCAGTTTTATCCGTTCTCTGCCTGAAAATAACGCTCCATATCTGTGCTCAGTGTGCTGCATATATCTGTGCTCACACTGCTTAATTGTGGGGACTGGGGAGCAGCTGTATTATATAGGAGAAGTACAGTGCAGAGTTTTGCTGACAGTGACCACCAGTATACGTTGTCTGCCTGAAAAACACTCCATATCTGTGCTCAGTGTGCTGCTTTATTGTGGGGACTGGGGACCACCAGTATAATTAATATTATATAGGAGGAGTACAGTGCAGAGTTTTGCTGACCAGTGACCACCAGTATATAATATAATATATAGCATTACGGTACAGTAGGCCACTGCTGTACCTACCTCTGTGTCGTCATTAAGTATACTATCCATCTACATTCTATACCTGTGGTGCATTTTAGTTTTGCAGTTTGCTGACACAGTGACCACCAGTATATATAGCAGTACGGTACGGAAGGCCACTGCTGTACCTACCTCTGTGTCGTCATTAAGTATACTATCCATCTACATTCTATACCTGTGGTGCATTTTAGTTTTGCAGTTTGCTGACACAGTGACCACCAGTATATATAGCAGTACGGTACGGAAGGCCACTGCTCTACCTACCTCTGTGTCGTCATTAAGTATACTATCCATCTACATTCTATACCTGTGGTGCATTTTAGTTTTGCAGTTTGCTGACACAGTGATACCCAGTATATATAGCAATACGGTACGGAAGGCCACTGCTCTACCTACCTCTGTGTCATCAAGTATACTAGCTTAGTCACACAGCGACCTTGGTGCGCCTCTTTTTTTCTTTGCATCATGTGCTGTTTGGGGACAATTTTTTTGAAGTGCCATCCTGCCTGACACTGCAGTGCCACTCCTAGATGGGCCAGGTGTTTGTGTCGGCCACTTGTGTCGCTTAGCTTAGTCACACAGTAACCTTGGTGCGCCTCTTTTTTTCTTTGCATCATGTGCTGTTTGGGGACAATTTTTTTGAAGTGCCATCCTACCTGACACTGCAGTGCCACTCCTAGATGGGCCAGGTGTTTGTTTCGGCCACTTGTGTCGCTTAGCTTAGCCATCCAGCGACCTCGGTGCAAATTTTAGGACTAAAAATAATATTGTGAGGTGTTCAGAATAGACTGGAAATGAGTGGAAATTATGGTTATTGAGGTTAATAATACTATGGGATCAAAATGACCCCCACATTCTATGATTTAAGCTGTTTTTTAGGGTTTTTTTGAAAAAAACACCCTAATCCAAAACACACCCGAATCCGACAAAAAATTTTCGGTGAGGTTTTGCCAAAACGCGTCCGAATCCAAAACACGGCCGCGGAACCGAATCCAAAACACAAAACCCGAAAAATGTCTGGTGCACATCACTAACCCCATGGTCCTTACGGAGTCCCCAGCATCCTCTAGGACGTAAGAGAAATTAAGATTTTAAACCTACCGGTAAATCTATTTCTCCTAATCCGTAGAGGATGCTGGGCGCCCGTCCCAGTGTGGAAACTCTGCAAGACTTGTATATAGTTGTTGCTTAAATAAGGGTTATGTTACAGTTGACATCGGTCTTGGACCATTGCTGTTATTATTCATAGGGTTAACTGGTTTTGTATGATCCAGGTTACGTGGTATGCTTGGTGTGGGCTGGTATGAAACCTTGGATTTCTAAATCCTGCCTTGTAGTGTCCATCTCCTCTGGGCACAGTTCTCTAACTGAGGCCTGGAGGAGGGGCATAGAGGGAGGAGCCAGTGCACACCCATAGTCAAAGTTCTTTTTAGGCGCCCTATCTCCTGCGGAGCCTGTCTATACCCCATGGTCCTTACGGAGTCCCCAGCATCCTCTATGGACTAGGAGAACTAGATTTACCGGTATGTTTAAAATCTTATTTTTTTTCATTCGGAATTGACAGCAATTGACTATAATCCACCTGTATTAAATGACAACATCCATGCTCGGGATTTGAACACAAGACCTCCTTCACTGTAGTCACACACTTAAATATGAGCTACTATATTTGTCAATATGGTTGAGTTTATTATAGCAGTTGTACAATATTCTCTGCCCTTTGTTTTAGTGTACAGCATTTAGACAACTTGTAGTGCGCCAGGGACAAGCGTAATAAACAGGTTAACAAAATCACAATAAACAAAAAAGCAGCATACAGTACAAAAGTAAGCCTGAATACAAGTGTCATGTGTCAGTCGGCAGGTGCAGTGGAGTCTAACAAAAGTGCCACCTGCCATCTGAATACATGCATTGCTCTTTTTCGTAATGGAACACACCATATTGTGCAAATCTATGCAACATGTGCTGTGCTGAGAGCAAATCTCAGGACACATCTGTATCTCTCTCTGGTTACTGAGCCTGGGTCTGTGGTGCAGGACAGTGCTGCGGCTTCTCCTCCACGTACCAGCAATGTAACTCCGGACGCATCTGTATCTCTCTCTGGTTACTGAGCCCGGGTCTGTGGTGCAGGACAATGCTGCGGCTTCTCCTCCACTCATCAGCAATGTAACTAAGGACACATCTGTATCTCTCTCTGGTTACTGAGCCCGGGTCTGTGGTGCAGGACAGTGCTGCGGCTTCTCCTCCACCCACCAGCAATGTAACTAAGGACACATCTGTATCTCTCTCTGGTTACTGAGCCCGGGTCTGTGGTGCAGGACAGTGCTGCGGCTTCTCCTCCACTCACCAGCGATGTAACTAAAGACGCATCTGTAGCTCTCTCTGGTTACTGAGCCTGGGTCTTTGGTGCAGGATGGTGCTGCGGCTTCTTCTCCACCCACCAGCGATGTAACTAAGAACACATCTGTATCTCTCTCTGGTTACTGAGCCCAGGTCTGTGGTGCAGGACAGTGCTGCGGCTTCTCCTCCACCCACCAGCAATGTAACTAAGGACACATCTGTATCTCTCTCTGGTTACTGAGCCCAGGTCTGTGGTGCAGGATAGTGCTGCGGCTTCTCCTCCACCCACCAGCAAGGTAACTAAGGACACATCTGTATCTCTCTCTGGTTACTGAGCCCAGGTCTGTGGTGCAGGATAGTGCTGCGGCTTCTCCTCCACCCACCAGCAATGTAACTAAGGACACATCTGTATCTCTCTCTGGTTACTGAGCCCGGGTCTGTGGTGCAGGACAATGCTGCGGCTTCTTCTCCACCCACCAGCGATGTAACTAAGAACACATCTGTATCTCTCTCTGGTTACTGAGCCCAGGTCTGTGGTGCAGGACAGTGCTGCGGCTTCTCCACCCACCAGCAATGTAACGAAGGACACATCTGTATCTCTCTCTGGTTACTGAACCCGGGTCTGTGGTGCAGCACAGTGCTGCGGCTTCTCCTCCACCCACCAGCAATGTAACTAAGGACACATCTGTAGCTCTCTCTCTCTGGTTACTGAGCCCGGGTCTGTGGTGCAGGATAGTGCTGCGGCTTCTCCCTCTCCACCAGCAATGTAACTATGGACACATCTGTATCTCTCTCTGGTTACTGAGCCCAGGTATGTGGTGCAGGACAGTTCTGCGGCTTCTCCTTCACCCACCAGCGATGTAACTAAGAACACATCTGTAGCTCTCTCTGGTTACTGAGCCCGGGTCTGTGGTGCAGTTTCTCCTCCCACCCACCAGTAATGTAACTAAGGCAGTGGTTCCCAAACTGTGTGCCGTGGCACCCTGGGGTGCCGCGGGACACTTGCAGGGGTGCCTCAGGTTGGTGGTCAAGGACCAATTCAAACTATTTATTGTCAATTTAATAGGCAAAACCAGTGCTGATGGCTTCCAGTTATAAAATATGTGGACAAACAGAAGCAAATCTTTTCCCTCACCACATAACTGACCCTAAGGATGACATATAAACATAATTTACTTAATCTAATATTTTTTTCGAAATTTCTCAATAAGAAACTTGAGGCCTAGGGGTGCCGTGAAAAAAAAATCTGACACTCCAGGGTGCCGTGACTCACAAAAGTTTGGGAACCACTGAACTAAGGACACATCTGTAGCTCTCTCTGGTTACTGAGCACGGGTCTGTGGTGCAGGATGGTGCTGCGGCTTCTTCTCCACCCACCAGCAATGTAACTCCGGACACATCTGTATCTCTCTCTGGTTACTGAGCACGGGTCTGTGATGCAGGATAGTGCTGCGGCTTCTTCTCCACCCACCAGCAATGTAACTCCGGACACATCTGTATCTCTCTCTGGTTACTGAGTCCGGGTCTGTGGTGCAGGATAGTGCTGCGGCTTCTTCTCCACCCACCAGCAATGTAACTAAGGACACATCTGTATCTCTCTCTGGTTACTGAGCCCGGGTCTGTGGTGCAGTTGCTCCTCCCACCCACCAGTAATGTAACTAAGGACACATCTGTAGCTCTCTCTGGTTACTGAGCACGGGTCTGTGGTGCAGGATGGTGCTGCGGCTTCTTCTCCACCCACCAGCAATGTAACTAAGGACACATCTGTATCTCTCTCTGGTTACTGAGACCGGGTCTGTGGTACAGGATAGTGATGCGGCTTTTCCTCCACCCACCAGCAATGTAACTAAGAACACATCTGTATCTCTCTCTGGTTACTGAGCCCGGGTCTGTGGTGCAGGATAGTGCTGCGGCTTCTTCTCCACCCACCAGCAATGTAACTAAGGACACATCTGTATCTCTCTCTGGTTACTGAGCCCGGGTCTGTGGTGCAGGACAGTGCTGCGGCTTCTCCCCAAACCATTAACAGTGCAACAAGGAAACATCTGTTCATAGGAAACCAATGCTGGTCTTATGGTGAAACAACTTTGCTATTACCATAAGTAGCAAGCAAAAGTATTGAGTATATAAAGGGTTCAGCAGGTCAGCTGGAGGCCTGGCTAGTTGTGTAATTGCACCTCTCTTAGGCTTAGACTACTATCAGTGTGAGTGTGATCACTGCCTCGTTACAGACACCCATGTGGTGTTCTGTAATTACACAGACTAGGCAGTATCGGTGCCTTACACACAGACATTTCCCTTTTGCCTCCCGTCCCCTGCACCCCACGTTGTTGTTGTTTTGCTCACACCCTTTTTCTCTATATAAAAGCAAGATTACAGAGGATGTACCACTACCCCATCCGGGTGTAGTACGGCTGAACTGCGGTCAGGAGACCGACGCCGGGATCCCGGCAGCATACAGACGCCGGGATCCCGGCGGGGAGGGGCGAGTGCAGCAAGCCCCTTGCGGGCTCGCTGCGCTCGCCGCGCTGCACTCTATGGGTGTCGTGGACACCCACGAGTGGAAATAGTCCCTGTTGGTCGGCATGCCAACCATCGGGATAGTGAGCCGTCGGGATGGTGGAGGAGGTCATGTGACTGTCGGTCAGCAGACCGCCGCTCACATGAATACCACCCCCCCATCCGCCCTCCCTTTACCCGCTACCTGCTGTAGAAAACCCCTTCCATTCACTCTCACGTGTCCGCAGCCCAATGACGCACTGTAAGCCGGTGCCTGAGAAGGGGAACACTGGTATACCCATGGTCACTGTATAGATGATGGGCAACACAGGGGCCAGTATCATACATTGTGTAAGCAAGTCTGCCTGTGACATAAGAATTCAGTATTTATATGGCGCGTTTCAGGACTCCAAGCGCTTCACATTACTGCAGCCGGTGAGGTCACCATCTTGGCAGTGCCCAATTACTGTGTAATCATCTCCACAGTCCCTGCCACATTGGGGGAGACAGCAGGGGCTGCTTGTTAAACAGTCGTATTAGGGTGATCAGTACTTGGGTAATGAGAATCGTCATTAAAATGTAGACTAACTCCCCTATTGCAAAATCAGAGGGTCTCATCCTCTTCAGGGGGCATCAAGAGAGGAAGAAGGCCGTGTGCATTCTCTATCCGGGACCCCTCCTGTCTAGCTGGCAGACCAATAGACCCTGGGCACTAGGGTCACTAGGAGACCCTAGCAGTGTCCCAGAGTCTAGTGCATATGTGCAGGCCTCCGGGACCTGTGTGCACCCATTGCAGATACACCAGTGATCCTCTTGTTAGGCTCTGGTAGATGTGCAGGTCTCTGGGACCTGTGTGCACCCATTGCAGATACACCAGTGATCCTCTTGTTAGGCTCTGGTAGATGTGCAGGTCTCTGGGACCTGTATGCACCCATTGCAGATACACCAGTGATCCTCTTGTTAGGCTCTGGTAGATGTGCAGGTCTCCGGGACCCGTGTGCACCCATTGCAGATACACCAGTGATCCTCTTGTTAGGCTCTGGTAGATGTGCAAGTCTCCGGGACCCGTGTGCACCCATTGCAGATACACCAGTGATCCTCTTGTTAGGCTCTGGTAGATGTGCAGGTCTCCGGGACCCGTGTGCACCCATTGCAGATACACCAGTGATCCTCTTGTTAGGCTCTGGTAGATGTGCCGGTCTCCGGGACCCGTGTGCACCCATTGCAGATACACCAGTGATCCTCTTGTTAGGCTCTGGTAGATGTGCAGGTCTCTGGGACCTGTGTGCACCCATTACAGATACACCAGTGATCCTCTTGTTAGGCTCTGGTAGATGTGCAGGTCTCCGGGACCCGTGTGCACCCATTACAGATACACCAGTGATCCTCTTGTTAGGCTCTGGTAGATGTGCAGGTCTCTGGGACCCGTGTGCACCCATTGCAGATACACCAGTGATCCTCTTGTTAGGCTCTGGTAGATGTGCAGGTATGCGGGACCCGTGTGCACCCATTGCAGATACACCAGTGATCCTCTTGTTAGGCTCTGGTAGATGTGCAGGTCTCCGGGACCCGTGTGCACCCATTGCAGATACACCAGTGATCCTCTTGTTAGGCTCTGGTAGATGTGCAGGTCTCCGGGACCCGTGTGCACCCATTGCAGATACACCAGTGATCCTCTTGTTAGGCTCTGGTAGATGTGCAGGTCTCCGGGACCTGTGTGCACCCATTACAGATACACCAGTGATCCTCTTGTTAGGCTCTGGTAGATGTGCAGGTCTCCGGGACCTGTGTGCACCCATTGCAGATACACCAGTGATCCTCTTGTTAGGCTCTGGTAGATGTGCAGGTCTCCGGGACCCGTGTGCACCCATTACAGATACACCAGTGATCCTCTTGTTAGGCTCTGGTAGATGTGCAGGTCTCCGGGACCCGTGTGCACCCATTGCAGATACACCAGTGATCCTCTTGTTAGGCTCTGGTAGGATCCCTGATCATCAATCTCCCTTACTAGGAAGCTGACTGTAGCCTCATATCCCAGTTAAGCCTGCAGCCATAGGCCAGCTGCATTATCTGTATCCCTGTCTTACTGAAAGATTGGATTTGCTTTGATATTTTAACATTTTGCTTGTACCAGTTTCTTGAGTAAATCATGTAAATGTAATTGTCTGGATGAGTTTATCCAGCAAGGTAGAAATAAAGACTTTGTATGTCCTAAATCACCGTGCAGGGTTCAAGACGTGTGTGCTGACCAATAACTGGGTGGACGACGGCGTCGGCAGACATCACACCGCGGATCTACTCGCTTATCTGAACAGACGCTTTGATTTAGTGATTGAATCCTGCCGCATCGGAATGAGGAAACCGGAAACCCGGATATACGAGTACGCTCTGAAGATGCTGGAAGCTAAACCTAGTGAGGTGAGTGACTTGTAGATGGTACGCTCCTTAGAGTGGGAAGTCGCTTCTGTCTCAGTTTCAACTTCTGCTCTTAGAACCCGATCACTTCTGTTTTACTTACGGTTGTGGTACATGAATAGGTATATCAGTACATACCCAGAAAAGTCCCCCAACTTCCACACTGCAGTACTTATACAGAAAATGCGGAAGTCTTGGTTACACACATCTGCACATACAGTATATTATCTGCCAATCAGAACTTCTGCTGAGGGGAGTCCTAACTCTCTATACAGTAAGAGTCCCTCTATTGGATCATATAATCAGGTGTTTTACTTGAGAGAGCTAACTAATGAAGAGGTACCCCAAGAGACTCTAAGAAGGCACTGCAAGAACCAGCACCCCCTGCTAGCTGCTGATCCTATGCATGCTTCACGGGCTGTGATAGATGTAATGGGAGTTACTCGGTCAATTAATAAAAGGCACTGGCTGATAGAGTTGCAGGTATTATCTAGAAAAGTAACGCACCCCAAATAAATCCCCCAACACTTTAAATGAGGAGTACACTGTATAATTAAATTGTTATACTGGGCGATTGCACCCCTCCCCAGCTACATACAGCTGAAGCCAAAGCTCACATCTTTACAACACGGCCCTCATGTTATGTGGTGTAAGATAAAAAAATGTCTAGCAGCAAAGCATAGCATGCCAGTTAGCTGTGACTCTCGCTGTCTCATGATCTGAACTTTCCATCCCTGAGTAGTCACAGATTGCTAGTTTATGAAATCCTCTTCCAGAGATTATTATCTATCATACATGAGCTCATATGGCTGAGAGAAACGCCGACCTATGGGTCATATCACAGACTTTCATAGTGCATGTGTTCTCCTACAGGCGGCTGAGCTGTGCCACAGAGCTGATTATTTTACCTGCCCTGGGGATTGGACACCTCTCGGCTCTACCCTGGGGACAGCACACCACACTGCTCTGCCCTGGGGATTGCACACCGCTCTGCTCTGCCCTGGGGATTGCACATCGCTTTGCTCTGCCCTGGGGATTGCACATCGCTTTGCTCTGCCCTGGGGATTGCACATCGCTTTGCTCCGCCCTGGGGATTGCACACCGCTCTGCTCTGCCCTGCCCTGGGGATTGCACACCGCTCTGCTCTGCCCTGGGGATTGCACACCGCTCTGCTCTGCCCTGGGGATTGCACACCGCTCTGCTCTGCCCTGGGGATTGCACACCGCTCTGCTCTGCCCTGGGGATTGCACACCGCTCTGCTCTGCCCTGGGGATTGCACACCGCTCTGCTCTGCCCTGGGGATTGCACACCGCTCTGGTCTGCCCTGGGGATTGCACACCGCTCTGCTCTGCCCTGGGGATTGCACATCGCTCTGCTCTGCCCTGGGGATTGCACACCTCTCCGCTCTACCCTGGGGACTGCACACCTCTCCGCTCTGCCCTGGGGATTGCACACCGCTCTGCTCTGCCCTGGGGATTGCACACCGCTCTGCTCTGCCCTGGGGATTGCACACCGCTCTGCTCTGCCCTGGGGATTGCACACCGCTCTGCTCTGCCCTGGGGATTGCACAACGCTCTGCTCTGCCCTGGGGATTGCACACCGCTCTGCTCTGCCCTGGGGATTGCACACCGCTCTGCTCTGCCCTGGGGATTGCACACCGCTCTGCTCTGCCCTGGGGATTGCACACCGCTCTGCTCTGCCCTGGGGATTGCACACCGCTCTGCTCTGCCCTGGGGATTGCACAACGCTCTGCTCTGCCCTGGGGATTGCACAACGCTCTGCTCTGCCCTGGGGACTGCACAACGCTCTGCTCTGCCCTGGGGACTGCACAACGCTCTGCTCTGCCCTGGGGACTGCACAACGCTCTGCTCTGCCCTGGGGACTGCACAACGCTCTGCTCTGCCCTGGGGATTGCACAACGCTCTGCTCTGCCCTGGGGATTGCACAACGCTCTGCTCTGCCCTGGGGATTGCACAACGCTCTGCTCTGCCCTGGGGATTGCACATCGCTCTGCTCTGCCCTGGGGATTGCACACCTCTCCGCTCTACCCTGGGGACAGCACACCGCTCTGCTCTGCCCTGGGGATTGCACACCGCTCTGCTCTGCCCTGGGGATTGCATACCGCTCTGCTCTGCCCTGGGGATTGCACACCGCTCTGCTCTGCCCTGGGGATTGCACACCGCTCTGCTCTGCCCTGGGGATTGCACACCGCTCTGCTCTGCCCTGGGGATTGCACACCGCTCTGCTCTGCCCTGGGGATTGCACACCGCTCTGCTCTGCCCTGGGGATTGCACACCGCTCTGCTCTGCCCTGGGGATTGCACACCGCTCTGCTCTGCCCTGGGGATTGCACACTGCTCTGCTCTGCCCTGGGGATTGCACACTGCTCTGCTCTGCCCTGGGGATTGCACACCTCTCTGCTCTGCCCTGGGGATTGCACACCTCTCTGCTCTGCCCTGGGGATTGCACACCTCTCTGCTCTGCCCTGGGGATTGCACACTGCTTTGCTCTGCCCTGGGGATTGCACACCTCTCCGCTCTACTCTGGGGACAGCACACCACTCTGCTCTGCCCTGCCCTGGGGATTGCACACCGCTTTGCTGCTCTGCCCTGGGGATTGCACAACGCTCTGCTCTGCCCTGGGGATTGCACAACGCTCTGCTCTGCCCTGGGGATTGCACAACGCTCTGCTCTGCCCTGGGGATTGCACACCGCTCCGCTCTACCCTGGGGACAGCACACCGCTCTGCTCTGCCCTGGGGATTGCACACCGCTCTGCCCTGGGGATTGCACACCGCTCTGCTCTGCCCTGGGGATTGCACACTGCTCTGCCCTGGGGATTGCACACTGCTCTGCCCTGGGGATTGCACACCGCTCTGCCCTGGGGATTGCACACCGCTCTGCTCTGCCCTGGGGATTGCACACCGCTCTGCTCTGCCCTGGGGATTGCACACCTCTCCGCTCTACTCTGGGGATTGCACACCTCTCCGCTCTACTCTGGGGATTGCACACCGCTCCGCCCTGCCCTGGGGATTGCACACCGCTCTGCTCTGCCCTGGGGATTGCACACCGCTCTGCTCTGCCCTGGGGATTGCACACCTCTCCGCTCTACTCTAGGGATTGCACACCTCTCCGCCCTACTCTGGGGATTGCACACCGCTCCGCCCTGCCCTGGGGATTGCACACCGCTCTGCCCTGCCCTGGGGATTGCACACCGCTCTGCCCTGCCCTGGGGATTGCACACCGCTCTGCTCTGCCCTGGGGATTGCACACCGCTCCGCTCTGCCCTCGGGGCCTAATTCAGGTTGGATCGCAAAATGTGGGCGTTTATCGAACGACTGCGCATGCGCTAGCAAAAACAGCAGCAGAAAATGCGTACAGATCGTGAAAGCAATGCAGCCGCGGTTTGACTGACAGGAAGCCGGCGTTTCTGGGTGGAAACCCGTCCTTTTCTGGGTGTGTCTGAAAAAATGCAGGCGTGCCCAAGCGTTTTTAAGGAGGGCCTCTGACGTCAGCGATGACTACTTCCAGCCTCTTGTTTAGCAAAAATTAAGGACGACCTTGCCTGGCGCAGAAAGGAAAAATCTTCGATGCCTCGGTAATTGCGTGTGGTTTTGCGATCAGCTGCATATTGTGATGCATTCACAATTTTTACAGTGGGCGTTTTTTCTCTATTTCTGGGTGGCGACTATTTGATCGAAGCAACTGCTTTTTAGCAGAAACTGCAATCCTTACTGAATTAGGCCCTCAGTATGATATCCCAGTTGACCGATGCCGACGTCCCAATAAATCCCGACAGGGAGAGGTACAACTGATCAACCCTAACCAGCCTAATCCTAAACCCCCTCCCACCCATAGTGCCTAAACCTAACACCGCACCCCCCCTCCCCCTCCCCGCGGTGTTGCCCAAACCCTAACTCCCCCTCCAGCAACCTAGTCCTAAGCCCCACTGGGAGCAGCCAAAACCTAACCTGCCTGCTATACTTACGGTCAGGATGCCGGCTGTCTGGATTTCGCCGTCGGTCTCCTGACCCTGTCGGGATTCTGGCGTCGGCATTCTGACTGTCTGGATCCGAATAGCCGGCATCTTGACTGCATCCCTCTGCCCTGCCTCTAGCAGCTGTGTCATTTTGCAGGAGAAACAGAATATTCCTCTCTGTCCACAGATGCCTGAAATCACAGAAGGAAGCCAGCAAGCCCCTCCAGTGTCATTAGTAAAAGCTGCAGGAAGGTGCTAGCAAGTAACTTGGTCACTTGCAGCTATAAATCCCCTTTATTTAGCATCTGTAAGTGATCATCCACTTCCATATAAATGACATGTCTAAAGTGGCGAGTTGTACAGAAGAGCTTGCAATCACTATAAATAGCATCTACTAACACATCAGCAGGTGTAATCCACACTGTGTTGCATCCGCCCCCTCCCCCCAGTCAGTTTTTTACCTCTGCCTGGATCTTTATGCCTGAACAGTAATATTCTGAATTGCAGACTATTTTCCTGGATGATATTGGTGCCAACCTGAAACCAGCCCGTGACTTGGGCATCTCTACTGTGCTGGTCAGAGACACGGAAAAAGCATTAAAAGAGCTGGAACAGTTGTCCGGCATCCAGGTAATCTGAGCCCGCGAGTAACGACAGCACTAAGGGAGCGCCTTAATGGTATTTGTTTTAAATGTCTAATGAATGACTTATTCACAGAGGTTTCATGCAGATTAGTACAATGTGACTGGGGCAAATGCAGATCTAACAAGTCATCCCATGTGACAGAGCAGCGGCACGGCTGGACGTGGCACTAGTAGAGCAGATAATGTAATGTACAGATGGGGAATAGCGATCACATGACGGTACCATCTGACCTGAGCCCCATCAGTACGCTTTGTAAGGGAGCGCTGATGCGCGTGGACTGGCAGTCGGCCTTTATATACAAGCGCTGAGACCAATGAGGGCGTTCTATTCAGTGTTCTGCCTAAATGCTGCTGCAGGAACATACTGCGTAGCAGAGAGATGTAGAGGCATAACAGGCAGCCAGCGCGGGTACTCAGAAGGTAAAGGGGTAATAAGCACTAGAAGAATGCAGAGAATGTACATATATATATATATATATATATATATATATATATATCCAGATAAGTCCACACTCACTGCTACAGGCCACAACATAGGCGGTGCTCCATAAGGGGCTCCAGAGAAGTCCAAAATATATCCAAAAAGAGTACAGGCACTCACCACTTTTCCTTGAAAATAGAAGAATTTATTGCCACTCACAGGTGTGTCTCACATGGAGACAGTCAGCATAACAGCATATAGTGTCGACGTTTCGGCTCCCATCGAGCCTTCTTCAAGACAGACAGAAAAACAACAGGTGTATACCCAGCAGCTGGGCTGCTGGGTATACACCTGTTGTTTTTCTGTCTGTCTTGAAGAAGGCTCGATGGGAGCCGAAACGTCGACACTATATGCTGTTATGCTGACTGTCTCCATGTGAGACACACCTGTGAGTGGCAATAAATTCTTCTATTTTCAAGGAAAAGTGGTGAGTGCCTGTACTCTTTTTGGATATATATATATATATATATATATATATATATATATATATATATATATATATATATATATATATATATATAATAATACATACACTGTAAAGGCAATCCGGTTGGCAAAGAGTGAAGCTTTACCGTAGACCGACAGAGATGGCAAGTCTGATTCCAGTGTGGCTGGCTCAGTGGACAAGGGGCGTTTGCTCATGAGCAGTGAGCCAGGAGGACAGCGCCCCCATCTGGCAGAATTCAGCACAGCGATAGAACGCAATAACGTGCTGGGATCCATAAAATGGGGATAAACGCATACATGGTATTATCACTGTGCAAGTCATGACGTTTGAAGTAAAGGGTACCGGCTTGGGAACATGGGCTGTAGGGAGGCGAGAGAGAGAGGGTACAGTGGTAACACGGCAGATAAAGGGAATGAAAAGGTTAAATTATAAAAAATACTAAGGAAAAAACTAGCTTTGTTTACTGGGAATAAAGATGGCATACAGGCGGCATAATTATATCCTGACCGCCGGTCACATAACTACACCCCTATCCACCTACACAACCATCTTTGGCTGAGCGGTCATGAGACTGACATGGCTGGGCTAGGTGTGACCAGCGATGTTTATTGGGAGTGAGATCTGAGTGACGCCGGGGATAGGACATGCCGGCCTCACACTGACTATTTGTTTCCCATTGCCATCAGAATCACTTACAGGCTGCTGACAGAGCTCTAGAATGTTACATAAGAAGGTGTCCCCGCCTGTCCCTCCTGCTGCGTTATTATCTGACTGTCCCCGCCTGTCCCTCCTGCTGCGTTATTATCTGACTGTCCCTCCTGCTGCATTATTATCTGACTGTCCCTCCTGCTGCATTATTATCTGACTGTCCCTCCTGCTGCATTATTATCGGACTGTCCCTCCTGCTGCATTTTTATCGGACTGTCCCCGCCTGTCCCTCCTGCTGCATTATTATCGGACTGTCCCAGCCTGTCCCTCCTGCTGCATTATTATCGGACTGTCCCCGCCTGTCCCTCCTGCTGCATTATTATCGGACTGTCCCCGCTTGTCCCTCCTGCTGCATTATTATCGGACTGTCCCCGCCTGTCCCTCCTGCTGCGTTATTATCTGACTGTCCCCGCCTGTCCCTCCTGCTGCATTATTATCGGACTGTCCCTGCCTGTCCCTCCTGCTGCATTATTATCGGACTGTCCCCGCCTGTCCCTCCTGCTGCATTATTATCTGACTGTCCCCGCCTGTCCCTCCTGCTGCATTATTATCTGACTGTCCCCGCCTGTCCCTCCTGCTGCATTATTATCGGACTGTCCCCGCCTGTCCCTCCTGCTGCATTATTATCGGACTGTCCCCGCCTGTCCCTCCTGCTGCGTTATTATCTGACTGTCCCCGCTAGTCCCTCCTGCTGCGTTATTATCTGACTGTCCCCGCCTGTCCCTCCTGCTGCGTTATCTGACTGTCCCCCGCCTGTCCCTCCTGCTGCATTATTATCTGACTGTCCCCGCCTGTCCCTCCTGCTGCATTATTATCTGGCTGTTCCCGCCTGTCCCTCCTGCTGCATTATTATCTGACTGTCCCCGCCTGTCCCTCCTGCTGCGTTATTATCTGACTGTTCCCACCTGTCCCTCCTGCTGCATTATTATCGGACTGTCCCCGCCTGTCCCTCCTGCTGCATTATTATCTGACTGTCCCCGCCTGTCCCTCCTGCTGCATTATTATCTGAATGTCCCCGCCTGTCCCTCCTGCTGCATTATTATCTGACTGTCCCCGCCTGTCCCTCCTGCTGCATTATTATCTGACTGTCCCCGCTTGTCCCTCCTGCTGCATTATTATCTGACTGTCCCCGCCTGTCCCTCCTGCTGCATTATTATCTGACTGTCCCTCCTGCTGCATTATTATCTGACTGTCCCTCCTGCTGCATTATTATCTGACTGTCCCCGCCTGTCCCTCCTGCTGCGTTATCTGACTGTCCCCGCTTGTCCCTCCTGCTGCGTTATTATCTGACTGTCCCCGCTTGTCCCTCCTGCTGCGTTATTATCTGACTGTCCCTCCTGCTGCATTATTATCGGACTGTCCCCGCTTGTCCCTCCTGCTGCATTATTATCTGACTGTCCCCGCCTGTCCCTCCTGCTGCATTATTATCGGACTGTCCCCGCCTGTCCCTCCTGCTGCATTATTATCGGACTGTCCCCGCCTGTCCCTCCTGCTGCATTATTATCGGACTGTCCCGCCTGTCCCTCCTGCTGCATTATTATCGGACTGTCCCCGCCTGTCCCTCCTGCTGCATTATTATCGGACTGTCCCTGCCTGTCCCTCCTGCTGCATTATTATCGGACTGTCCCCGCCTGTCCCTCCTGCTGCATTATTATCGGACTGTCCCCGCCTGTCCCTCCTGCTGCATTATTATCGGACTGTCCCCGCCTGTCCCTCCTGCTGCATTATTATCGGACTGTCCCTGCCTGTCCCTCCTGCTGCATTATTATCGGACTGTCCCCGCCTGTCCCTCCTGCTGCATTATTATCGGACTGTCCCCGCCTGTCCCTCCTGCTGCATTATTATCTGACTGTCCCCGCCTGTCCCTCCTGCTGCGTTATTATCTGACTGTCCCCGCCTGTCCCTCCTGCTGCGTTATTATCTGACTGTCCCCGCCTGTCCCTCCTGCTGCGTTATTATCTGACTGTCCCCGCCTGTCCCTCCTGCTGCGTTATTATCTGACTGTCCCCGCCTGTCCCTCCTGCTGCGTTATTATCTGACTGTCCCCGCCTGTCCCTCCTGCTGCATTATTATCGGACTGTCCCCGCCTGTCCCTCCTGCTGCATTATTATCGGACTGTCCCCGCCTGTCCCTCCTGCTGCATTATTATCGGACTGTCCCCGCTTGTCCCTCCTGCTGCATTATTATCGGACTGTCCCCGCCTGTCCCTCCTGCTGCATTATTATCTGACTGTCCCCGCCTGTCCCTCCTGCTGCATTATTATCTGACTGTCCCCGCCTGTCCCTCCTGCTGCATTATTATCTGACTGTCCCCGCTTGTCCCTCCTGCTGCATTATTATCTGACTGTCCCCGCCTGTCCCTCCTCCTGCATTATTATCTGACTGTCCCCGCCTGTCCCTCCTGCTGCATTATTATCTGACTGTCCCCGCCTGTCCCTCCTGCTGCATTATTATCTGACTGTCCCCGCCTGTCCCTCCTGCTGCATTATTATCTGACTGTCCCCGCCTGTCCCTCCTGCTGCGTTATCTGACTGTCCCCGCCTGTCCCTCCTGCTGCGTTATTATCTGACTGTCCCCGCCTGTCCCTCCTGCTGCGTTATTATCTGACTGTCCCCGCCTGTCCCTCCTGCTGCATTATTATCTGACTGTCAGGATAGATGTACTCTGTGCAGAGCTGGTGGGGTGTACTGTTCTCCCTATCATCCTTCTCCGGTCAGTGCGTGGATATAGTCATGTCCTCTCCACGTGACGCTAACCCCCGGATACTTCTGCTGCACACGCCACATGTGGGGGGAGATATAACGGCGCCGTACAGTCAGAGATATGTACCCCTGTCCTCTGCATTACTGTGTCACTTGTCCTGCATGCCGTGTAGTGTAAAACGTTCCTGCCTCTGTGTAAGAAGTACAGCACAAGTAATCTCGCTCTCTTTCATGTACTATTGTAGTTGGTGGAGAAGGAGGAAGCGTTGCCGATTGCAGCTGACCCTGACTCTGTGCCGCATGGATTTGTCACGGTGAAGGTACGGTTCCTGCATGGTGACATTGAGCCGCTACACTGGATGCGCTCCATACAGCTGTAATTATGCCGACGCCACTCTGTGTATATATAGAGCTGCCTCCAGTACTGACCGTGCAGCTGTGCACACACACGCCTGACTCATCCTCACTCTACACTACAGCCTTCAGCTGCCAGGTCTATCTACAGTGGAGTGGACTCTTTATGGGCTAAACCTATATTCATGCCTAGGGATGAGCGTGTTTCTAGTCCTTCCCCATCCACACCACAAAGAATGGGCTTTACACTCTACGTCTAAGCGATAATAACTAAATGTGAATGTATAAATACCATGCAGAAGTGCAGTAATGGAACGCGGAGATCGTGTGACCTGAATCTCACACCTCTGTAAAATGGTTTGTCCCGCCGCTGAACTGCGTTTCTGCAATATGTTGCTGCAACCTCAGTCACCACGGTTCCCGTAGCATATCCGTTCACTAGGTCCTAGTACCTGCTATGTCACCTGGGCAAGGTGTAAGGATCCGCCATAACAGCAATAGATTACATGCTGGGCACAAGTGAGAACCTAGTCACTGATAAACTGTGTAGGACTCTATCATCTCTGTACTATGTCCTGGTGACATCATTGCTGCACGAGGAGCACACATCTGTAATCTGTATCAGAAGATGTCGTCACATTACATCACAGATTGTCAGTCGCAGAAGACTGGTCACTGTATAACAGCAGTAAGGGGGGATAATCTACAAGGTCTAGGGAAGGCCGTAACTTGCGTTATATAATTGTCCGTCCTTGTTCCTCGTTCCCTATAAAGTGTTAACGCAGATTTCTCTGACGTCCTAAGTGGATGCTGGGGACTCCGTCAGGACCATGGGGAATAGCGGGCTCCGCAGGAGACAGGGCACAAAACTAAAGCTTTAGGATCAGGTGGTGTGTACTGGCTCCTCCCCCTATGACCCTCCTCCAAGCCTCAGTTAGGTTTTTGTGCCCGTCCGAGCAGGGTGCAATCTAGGTGGCTCTCTTAAGGAGCTGCTTAGAAAAAGTTTTTAGGTTTTTTATTTTCAGTGAGTCCTGCTGGCAACAGGCTCACTGCATCGAGGGACTTAGGGGAGAGAAGTTCAACTCACCTGCGTGCAGGATGGATTGGCTTCTTAGGCTACTGGACACCATTAGCTCCAGAGGGAGTCGGAACACAGGTCTCACCCTGGGGTTCGTCCCTGAGCCGCGCCGCCGACCCCCCTTGCAGATGCTGAAGATTGAAGGTCCAGAAACCGGCGGCAGAAGGCTCTCCAGTCTTCTTGAAGGTAGCGCACAGCACTGCAGCTGTGCGCCATTGTTTGTCACACACTTCTCACCAACGGTCACGGAGGGTGCAGGGCGCTGCTGGGGGCGCCCTGGGCAGCAATGTAAATACCTTTTATGGCTAAAAAATACATCACATATAGCCCTTGAGGCTATATGGATGTATTTAACCCCTGCCAGATATTACAAACTACGGGAGAAAAGCCCGCCGGAATAGGGGGCGGGGCTTATTCTCCTCAGCACACAGCGCCATTTTCCTGCTCAGCTCCGCTGTGAGGAAGGCTCCCAGGACTCTCCCCTGCACTGCACTACAGAAACAGGGTAAAACAGAGAGGGGGGGCACTTTTTTGGCGATATTTTATATATTTAAGCTGCTATAAGGATACAACACTTATATAAGGTTGTTCCCATATATATTATAGCGCTTGGGTGTGTGCTGGCAAACTCTCCCTCTGTCTCCCCAAAGGGCTAGTGGGGTCCTGTCTTCGATATGAGCATTCCCTGTGTGTCTGCTGTGTGTCGGTACGTGTGTGTCGACATGTATGAGGACGATGTTGGTGTGGAGGCAGAGCAATTGCCGGTAATGGTGATGTCACCCCCCAGGGAGTCGACACCGGAATGGATGGCTTTGTTTATGGAATTACGTGATAATGTCAGCACATTACAAAAATCAGTTGACGACATGAGACGGCCGTCAAACCAGTTAGTACCTGCCCAGGCGTCTCAGACACCGTCAGGGGCTGTAAAACGCCCTTTACCTCAGTCGGTCGACACAGACCCAGACACGGACACTGAATCTAGTGTCGACGGTGAAGAAACAAACGTATTTTCCAGTAGGGCCACACGTTATATGATCACGGCAATGAAGGAGGCTTTGCATATCTCTGATACTACAAGTACCACAAAAAGGGGTATTATGTGGGGGGTGAAAAAACTACCTGTAGTTTTTCCTGAATCAGAGGAATTGAATGATGTATGTGATGAAGCGTGGGTTAACCCAGATAGAAAAGTGCTAATTTCAAAAAAGTTATTGGCATTATACCCTTTCCCGCCAGAGGTTAGGGCGCGCTGGGAAACACCCCCTAAGGTGGATAAGGCGCTCACACGCTTATCAAAACAAGTGGCGTTACCGTCTCCTGATACGGCCGCCCTCAAGGATCCAGCTGATAGGAGGCTGGAAACTACCCTAAAAAGTATATACACACATTCTGGTGTTATACTGCGACCAGCCATCGCCTCAGCCTGGATGTGCAGTGCTGGGGTGGTCTGGTCGGAATTCCCTGACTGAAAATATTGATACCCTGGATAGGGACAGTATTTTATTGACTATAGAGCAATTAAAGGATGCTTTTCTTTATATGCGAGATGCTCAGAGAGATATTTGCACTCTGGCATCGAGAGTAAGTGCGATGTCCATATCTTCCAGAAGAAGTTTATGGACGCGACAGTGGTCAGGTGATGCGGATTCCAAACGACATATGGAAGTATTGCCGTATAAAGGGGAGGAATTATTTGGCGTAGGTCTATCGGATCTGGTGGCCACGGCAACTGCCGGAAAATCCACCTTTTTACCTCAGACCCCCTCCCAACAGAAAAAGACACCGTCTTTTCAGCCGCAGTCCTTTCGGTCCTATAAGAACAAGAGGGCAAAAGGACAGTCATATCTGCCCCGGGGCAGAGGAAGGGGTAAGAGAGGGCAGCAAGCAGCCCCTGCCCAGGAACAGAAGCCCTCCCAGGGTTCTGAAAAGCCCTCAGCATGACGCTGGGGCTGTACAAGCGGACTCAGGAGCGGTGGGGGGTCGACTCAGGAATTTCAGCGCACAGTGGGCTTGCTCACAGGTGGACCCTTGGATCCTGCAGGTAGTATCTCAGGGTTACAGGTTGGAATTCGAGAAGTCTCCCCCTCGCCGGTTCCTAAAGTCTGCTTTTGCCAACGTCTCCCTCAGACAGGGCGACGGTATTGGAAGCCATTCACAAGCTGTTTTCTCAGCAGGTGATAGTCAAGGTACCCCTCCTACAACAGGGAAAGGGGTATTACTCCACGCTATTTGTGGTACCGAAGCCGGACGGCTCGGTAAGACCTATTCTAAATCTGAAATCTTTGAACCTGTACATACAAAAATTCAAGTTCAAGATGGAATCACTCAGAGCAGTGATAGCGAATCTGGAAGAAGGGGACTTTATGGTGTCCCTGGACATAAAGGATGCTTACCTGCATGTCCCAATTTGCCCTTCACATCAAGGGTACCTCAGGTTCGTGGTGCAAAACTGTCATTATCAGTTTCAGACGCTGCCGTTTGGATTGTCCACGGCACCTCGGGTCTTTACCAAGGTAATGGCCGAAATGATGATTCTTCTGCGAAGAAGAGGCGTATTAATTATCCCTTACTTGGACGATCTCCTGATAAGGGCAAGGTCCAGAGAACAGCTGGAGGACGGAGTAGCACTAACCCAAGTAGTGCTGCAACAACACGGGTGGATTCTGAATTTTCCAAAATCTCAGTTGACCCCGACAACACGTCTGCTGTTCCTGGGAATGATTCTGGACACGGTTCAGAAAAAGGTGTTTCTTCCGGAGGAGAAAGCCAAGGAGTTATCCGAACTTGTCAGGAACCTCCTAAAACCAGGAAAAGTGTCTGTGCATCAATGCACAAGAGTCCTGGGAAAGATGGTGGCTTCTTACGAAGCAATTCCATTCGGCAGATTCCACGCACGAACTTTTCAGTGGGATCTGCTGGACAAATGGTCCGGATCGCATCTGCAGATGCATCAGCGGATAACCTTATCGCCACGGACAAGGGTGTCTCTTCTGTGGTGGTTGCAGAGTGCTCATCTGTTAGAGGGCCGCAGATTCGGCATACAGGACTGGGTCCTGGTGACCACGGATGCCAGTCTGAGAGGCTGGGGAGCGGTCACACAGGGAAGAAACTTCCAGGGAGTATGGTCAAGCCTGGAGATGTCTCTTCATATAAATATACTGGAGCTAAGAGCAATTTACAATGCTCTAAGCCTGGCAAAACCCCTGCTTCAGGGTCAGCCGGTGTTGATCCAGTCGGACAACATCACGGCAGTCGCCCACGTAAACAGACAGGGCGGCACAAGAAGCAGGAGAGCAATGGCAGAAGCTGCAAGGATTCTTCGCTGAGCGGAAGATCATGTGATAGCACTGTCAGCAGTGTTCATTCCGGGAGTAGACAACTGGGAAGCAGACTTCCTCAGCAGACACGATCTACACCCGGGAGAGTGGGGACTTCATCCAGAAGTCTTCCACATGATTGTGAACCGTTGGGAAAAACCAAAGGTGGATATGATGGCGTCTCGCCTCAACAAAAAACTGGACAGGTATTGCGCCAGGTCAAGAGACCCTCAGGCAATAGCTGTGGACGCTCTGGTAACACCGTGGGTGTACCAGTCAGTGTATGTGTTTCCTCCTCTGCCTCTCATACCCAAAGTACTGAGAATTATACGGCAAAGGGGAGTAAGAACGATACTCGTGGCTCCGGATTGGCCAAGAAGAACTTGGTACCCGGAACTTCAGGAGATGCTCACGGAAAATCCGTGGCCTCTACCTCTAAGACGGGACCTGATTCAGCAGGGACCGTGTCTATTCCAAGACTTACCGCGGCTGCGTTTTGACGGCATGGCGGTTGAACGCCGAATTCTAAAGGAAAAAGGCATTCCAGAAGAGGTCATTCCTACACTGGTTAAAGCCAGGAAGGAGGTGACTGCACAACATTATCACCGCATTTGGAGAAAATATGTTGCGTGGTGTGAGGCCAGGAAGGCCCCCACGGAGGAATTTCAACTGGGTCGATTCCTACATTTCCTGCAAACAGGATTGTCTATGGGCCTCAAATTGGGGTCCATTAAGGTTCAAATTTCGGCCCTGTCGATTTTCTTCCAGAAAGAATTGGCTTCAGTTCCTGAAGTCCAGACTTTTGTAAAAGGAGTACTACATATACAGCCCCCGGTTGTGCCCCCAGTGGCTCCGTGGGACCTGAATGTAGTTTTGGATTTTCTCAAATCCCATTGGTTTGAGCCACTCAAATCGGTGGATTTGAAATATCTTACATGGAAAGTAACCATGCTACTGGCCCTGGCTTCAGCCAGGAGAGTATCAGAATTGGCGGCTTTATCGTATAAGAGCCCATATCTGATTTTCCATTCGGACAGGGCAGAACTGCGGACGCGTCCTCAGTTTCTGCCTAAGGTGGTGTCAGCGTTTCACCTGAACCAGCCTATTGTGGAGCCTGCGGCTACTAGCGATTTGGAAGATTCCACGTTGCTGGACGTTGTCAGGGCATTGAAAATATACATTTCAAGGACGGCTGGAGTCAGAAAATCTGACTCGCTGTTTATACTGTATGCACCCAACAAGCTGGGTGCTCCTGCTTCTAAGCAGACGATTGCTCGTTGGATTTGTAGCACAATTCAACTTGCACATTCTGTGGCAGGCCTGCCACAGCCTAAATCTGTCAAGGCCCATTCCACAAGGAAGGTGGGCTCATCCTGGGCGGCTGCCCGAGGGGTCTCGGCATTACAACTCTGCCGAGCAGCTACGTGGTCGGGGGAGAATTTGATACCCTGGCTAAAGAGGACCTGGAGTTCTCTCATTCGGTGCTGCAGAGTCATCCGCACTCTCCCGCCCGTTTGGGAGCTTTGGTATAATCCCCATGGTCCTGACGGAGTCCCCAGCATCCACTTAGGACGTCAGAGAAAATAAGATTTTACTTACCGATAATTCTATTTCTCGTAGTCCGTAGTGGATGCTGGGCGCCCATCCCAAGTGCGGATTGTCTGCAATACTTGTACATAGTTATTGTTACAAAAAAATCGGGTTGTTATTTGTTGTGAGCCGTCTGTTCAGAGGCTCCTACGTTTGTCATACTGTTAACTGGGTTTAGATCACAAGTTATACGGTGTGATTGGTGTGGCTGGTATGAGTCTTACCCGGGATTCAATATCCTTCCTTATTGTGTACGCTCGTCCGGGCACAGTATTCTAACTGAGGCTTGGAGGAGGGTCATAGGGGGAGGAGCCAGTACACACCACCTGATCCTAAAGCTTTAGTTATGTGCCCTGTCTCCTGCGGAGCCCGCTATTCCCCATGGTCCTGACGGAGTCCCCAGCATCCACTACGGACTACGAGAAATAGATTTATCGGTAAGTAAAATCTTATTTTTTCACCCCTCTTCTTGCTATTTTTACACTAACGATTAAATGTGGTTGTGGTATAATTAATGACACTTTTTATAGGATCCAGGATTAGTGACGGGTTTGATGACTGGCTACGCACCCCGCGTGTAGGATATGACGCTGCCTGGACACCTCTAACACTTCAGTCTCCGCCACACATTTTGTGGCCTAACCCGGCATTATCCAGTGACATCCCCGAGAAATTCCCCGACTGTGGTGGTCATTCCGAGTTGATCACTCGTTAGCAGTTTTTAGCAGCCGTGCAAACGCTAAACCGCCGCCCTCTGGGAGTGTATTTTAGCTTAGCAGAAGTGCGAACGAAAGGATCGCAGAGCGGCTACAAAGTTTTTTTTTTTGTGCAGTTTTAGAGTGGCTCAAAACCTACTCGGCGCTTGCGATCACTTCAGACTGTTCAGTTCCTGTTTTGACGTCACAAACACGCCCTGCGTTCGCCCAGCATGCCTGCGTTTTTCCTGGCATGCCTGCGTTTATTCGAATACTCCCTGAAAATGGTCAGTTGACACCCAGAAACGCCCTCTTCATGTCAATCACACTGCGACCAGCAGTGCGACTGAAAAGCTTCGCTAGACCTTGTGTGAAACTACATCGTTCGTTGTAATAGTACGTCGCGCATGCGCATTGCGCCGCATGCGCAGAAGTGCCTTTTTTTTTCCTCATCGCTGCACAGCGAACGAAAGCAGCTAGCGATCAACTCGGAATGACCCCCTATAATTCGTATGATACCAAGAACACACAATACACAGCTATAAAGTTGTAGCCACAGCTATTATTGTGGCTACGACATCTTAAAAATAGACCATGACGATCCTGTAGATTGTAAGCTTGCCTCTGTGTCTGTCTGGTAATGCCCACTCGCTATGCTGTATTATGACCTCACGCAGTTGGTCGCTGATGTACGTCTGCGCATGCGTCCCAGTCACACAGCGCATGCTCAGAGATGCAGTTCAGAATCAGACGCAAGGTTTGTGGATTTGGTGGGTGTACTTTGAAGGAAACGGATGGGTATGCCGACGCAAGCTCGTCGCAGAATGCAGCTGCATCCAAAGACGCTGAGCTGCTCACGCAGGACGCCATACTCTGACTGAGAAACTGTGTCCGCTGTAGGGCTTGGGCAAGGTGGCACAAATGCAGCGTCTAAAGACGCTTCGAGACGGAAATGTGCCAACTCAATACGCTGCAAGTGGGTGTCGTCGTTTTTAGAAAAATCGCCTGTCGGCAAAAGGCGCAGCCTCATCTGCGTTCAGTGTGAATCAGGCCCTTTGTGGTGTGAAGTGACTCTCCCTCTGACGGAGGAAGCAGATCCTCAGCCTCCCCCTTTTGTGAACCTGTCGGCGCCGGCTTAGGAGAGAGCCGAGTGAGGAGGCCGTAATAATTCAGCACAAACTATTTCACAGATATTTCATTAATACAACAAAGAGACAGAGCCATTAGCACCATCAGATGAGCTGAACAGATTCCAGGTGACGGCTCCTGTGTAGGTCTCGCTGAGCGCTGACAGCCTGGATTTCTCATTGCGCCGCGCGTGTGTGTCTTTATGTCTCGGATGGTTCGGTGAAGTAATGGAAATGTTCTGCTGATTATGTTATTCATCCTGAGAAGTGATGCTGATCATACAGAGAAGCTATTGTCTGAAGCCTAATCAGGGGATTGGCCTCGGTTTCTGGGCCTGATTTGACAAACAGCTGAGAAACTTCAAGGGAGACATTTGGGGTTGTTCAGAGCTACAGTAGGTGCAAATGCAACTATTGGGTGCAGTCTGGCACCTGTAAATAACATTTGGTGCTTTCGGGAGAGGCTAGATGTAAAATGTACAACCTGGCATAGAGTTGTGTAGAAGCTTTTGGCCGAGGCGGACTCTGAAGTCTACAGTTGGCCAGTATAGCATGCAAAGTTTGCTTGTAAAAACGTTTTGCAATTGCTTTGTTGCAGTGCAACAAAACATGATTTTCTCCGCTGTAATTTCTGCACCCAGGTGGTTTTTGCCCATACATGGCGGATGGAATCCTGCGTATTCCAGTGCCCAGCTCTCTGTATTGTAATAAACAGTGGAATTCCCATGTAAAGATGGCGCATGTTTCATTTAGGCGAGGGTTGGGCCACCAGAATGCCATAAAGCAGTGGCGCCGTCCTCTGATTGCTCCCAGGCAATATAACGCAAATCGCAAATACTCTAAACTTCTGAAAGCCCTTGTCCAAATATCACAGTGATACTTTTTTTCCTTATGTGTTATTAGCGTGGATTGTTACTGTGTGATCTGTACAGTGTAGATAAGACCCCCACACCTCTGTCCTGTACTGCAGCCTGGCAGTGCCAGTCATCCAGCATGATACTGGCAGGACTTGTGTGCCAGGTGACCAGGTTATGAGTCTGCTGAGCGAGATTGATAAGCATTAAGAGTTTACGGCCAGATAGCAGGGTTGCGAAAATGTCTCTTAACTTTGCCAAAAACCTGATTAAGGCGCAGCATTATTAATATGGAGTGTAATCTGCCGTCCTGAGGGTGGGCACAGCTCGCTGTACAGGGGAGTGAGAGAGAGGACTGGTGAGTGTGATACAGTGATGATATGCATAGGGTGCAAGCTCAGCCAGCCACGTGTGAGTGAGAGATAGGACTAGTGAGTGTGATACAGTGATAACATGCATAGGGTGCAAGCTCAGCCAGCCACGTGTGAGTGAGAGATAGGACTAGTGAGTGTGATACAGTGATAACATGCATAGGGTGCAAGCTCAGCCAGCCACGTGTGAGTGAGAGATAGGACTGGTGAGTGTGATACAGTAATGACCTGCATAGGGTGCAAGCTCAGCCAGCCACGTGTGAGAGATAGGACTAGTGAGTGTGATACAGTGATAACATGCATAGAGTGCAAGGTCAGCCACGTGTGAGTGAGAGATAGGACTAGTGAGTGTGATACAGTGATAACATGCATAGAGTGCAAGGTCAGCCACGTGTGAGTGAGAGATATGACTAGTGAGTGTGATACAGTGATGATATGCATAGGGTGCAAGCTCAGCCAGCCACGTGTGAGTGAGAGATAGGACTAGTGAGTGTGATACAGTGATAACATGCATAGGGTGCAAGCTCAGCCAGCCACGTGTGAGTGAGAGATAGGACTGGTGAGTGTGATACAGTGATGATATGCATAGGGTGCAAGCTCAGCCACGTGTGAGTGAGAGATAGGACTAGTGAGTGTGATACGTGATGATATGCATGGGGTGCAAGCTCGGCCAGCCACGTGTGAGTGAGAGATGGGACTAGTGAGTGTGATACAGTGATGATATGCATAGAGTGCAAGCTCAGCCAGCCACGTGTGAGTGAGAGATAGGACTAGTGAGTGTGATACAGTGATAACATGCATAGGGTGCAAGCTCAGCCAGCCACGTGTGAGTGAGAGATAGGACTAGTGAGTGTGATACAGTGATAACATGCATAGGGTGCAAGCTCAGCCACGTGTGAGTGAAAGAGAGGACTAGTGAGTGTGATACAGTGATGATATGCATAGGGTGCAAGCTCAGCCAGCCACGTGTGAGTGAGAGATAGGACTGGTGAGTGTGATACAGTGATAACATGCATAGGGTGCAAGCTCAGCCACGTGTGAGTGAAAGAGAGGACTAGTGAGTGTGATACAGTGATGATATGCATAGGGTGCAAGCTCAGCCAGCCACGTGTGAGTGAGAGATAGGACTGGTGAGTGTGATACAGTGATAACATGCATAGGGTGCAAGCTCAGCCAGCCACGTGTGAATGAAAGATAGGACTAGTGAGTGTGATACAGTGATAACATGCATAGGGTGCAAGCTCGGCCAGCCACGTGTGAGTGAGAGATAGGACTAGTGAGTGTGATACAGTGATGATATGCATAGGGTGCAAGCTCGGCCAGCCACGTGAGAGTGAGAGATAGGACTAGTGAGTGTGATACAGTGATAACATGCATTGGGTGCAAGCTCAGCCAGCCACGTGCGAGTGAGAGATAGGACTAGTGAGTGTGATACAGTGGTGATATGCATAGAGTGCAAGGTCAGCCACGTGTGAGTGAGAGATAGGACTAGTGAGTGTGATACAGTGATGATATGCATAGGGTGCAAGCTCAGCCAGCCACGTGTGAGAGATAGGACTAGTGAGTGTGATATGTGATGACATGCATAGGGTGCAAGCTCAGCCAGCCACGTGTGAGTGAGAGATAGGACTGGTGAGTTTGATACAGTGATAACATGCATAGGGTGCAAGCTCAGCCAGCCACGTGTGAGTGAGAGATAGGACTAGTGAGTGTGATACAGTGATGATATGCATAGGGTGCAAGCTCAGCCAGCCACGTGTGAGTGAGAGATAGGACTAGTGAGTGTGATACAGTGATAACATGCATAGGGTGCAAGCTCAGCCAGCCACATGTGAGTGAGAGATAGGACTAGTGAGTGTGATACGTGAAGACATGCATAGGGTGCAAGCTCTGCCAGCCACGTGTGAGTGAGAGAGAGGACTAGGGAGTGTGATACGTGATGACATGCATAGAGGACAAGCTCGGCCAGCCACGTGTGAGTGAGAGATAGGACTAGTGAGTGTGATACAGTGATAACATGCATAGGGTGCAAGCTCAGCCACGTGTGAGTGAAAGAGAGGACTAGTGAGTGTGATACAGTGATGATATGCATAGGGTGCAAGCTCAGCCAGCCACGTGTGAGTGAGAGATAGGACTGGTGAGTGTGATACAGTGATAACATGCATAGGGTGCAAGCTCAACCACGTGTGAGTGAAAGAGAGGACTAGTGAGTGTGATACAGTGATAACATGCATAGGGTGCAAGCTCGGCCAGCCACGTGTGAGTGAGAGATAGGACTAGTGAGTGTGATACAGTGATGATATGCATAGGGTGCAAGCTCGGCCAGCCACGTGTGAGTGAGAGATAGGACTAGTGAGTGTGATACAGTGATAACATGCATAGGGTGCAAGCTCAGCCAGCCACGTGCGAGTGAGAGATAGGACTAGTGAGTGTGATACAGTGGTGATATGCATAGGGTGCAAGCTCAGCCAGCCACGTGTGAGTGAGAGATAGGACTAGTGAGTGTGATACAGTGATAACATGCATAGAGTGCAAGGTCAGCCACGTGTGAGTGAGAGATAGGACTAGTGAGTGTGATACAGTGATAACATGCATAGGGTGCAAGCTCAGCCAGCCACATGTGAGTGAGAGATAGGACTAGTGAGTGTGACACAGTGATGACATGCATAGGGTGCAAGCTCAGCCAGCCACGTGTGAGTGAGAGATAGGACTAGTGAGTGTGATATGTGATGACATGCATAGGGTGCAAGCTCAGCCAGCCACGTGTGAGTGAGAGATAGGACTGGTGAGTTTGATACAGTGATAACATGCATAGGGTGCAAGCTCAGCCAGCCACGTGTGAGTGAGAGATAGGACTAGTGAGTGTGATACAGTGATAACATGCATAGGGTGCAAGCTCAGCCAGCCACATGTGAGTGAGAGATAGGACTAGTGAGTGTGATACGTGAAGACATGCATAGAGTGCAAGCTTCGCCAGCCACGTGTGAGTGAGAGATAGGACTAGTGAGTGTGATACAGTGATATCATGCATAGGGTGCAAGCTCAGCCAGCCACGTGTGAGTGAGAAATAGGACTGGTGATTGTGATATAGTGATAACATGCATAGAGTGCAAGCTCAGCCACGTGTGAGTGAGAGATAGGACTAGTGAGTGTGATACAGTGATGATATGCATAGGGTGCAAGCTCAGCCAGCCACGTGTGAGTGAGAGATAGGACTAGTGAGTGTGATATGTGATGACATGCATAGGGTGCAAGCTCAGCCAGCCACGTGTGAGTGAGAGATAGGACTGGTGAGTGTGATATAGTGATAACATGCATATGGTGCAAGCTCAGCCACGTGTGAGTGAGAGAGAGGACTAGTGAGTGTGATACAGTGATAACATGCATAGGGTGCAAGCTCAGCCAGCCACGTGTGAGTGAGAGCTAGGACTAGTGAGTGTGACACAGTGATGACATGCATAGGGTGCAAGCTCAGCCAGCCACGTGTGAGTGAGAGATAGGACTAGTGAGTGTGATATGTGATGACATGCATAGGGTGCAAGCTCAGCCAGCCACGTGTGAGTGAGAGATAGGACTGGTGAGTTTGATACAGTGATAACATGCATAGGGTGCAAGCTCAGCCAGCCACGTGTGAGTGAGAGATAGGACTGGTGAGTGTGATATAGTGATAACATGCATATGGTGCAAGCTCAGCCACGTGTGAGTGAGAGAGAGGACTAGTGAGTGTGATACAGTGATAACATGCATAGGGTGCAAGCTCAGCCAGCCACGTGTGAGTGAGAGCTAGGACTAGTGAGTGTGACACAGTGATGACATGCATAGGGTGCAAGCTCAGCCAGCCACGTGTGAGTGAGAGATAGGACTAGTGAGTGTGATATGTGATGACATGCATAGGGTGCAAGCTCAGCCAGCCACGTGTGAGTGAGAGATAGGACTAGTGAGTGTGATACAGTGATAACATGCATATGGTGCAAGCTCAGCCAGCCACGTGTGAGTGAGAGATAGGACTGGTGAGTGTGATACAGTGATAACATGCATAGAGTGCAAGCTCAGCCAGCCACGTGTGAGTGAGAGATAGGACTAGTAAGTGTGATACAGTGATGACATGCATAGAGTGCAAGCTCAGCAAGCCGTGAGTGAGTGAGAGAGAGGACTAGTGAGTGTGACACAGTGATGGTCACCTCTGATCCTCAAGGATTCGGGATGTCTATGACCTTTGACCTGGGTTATCTATTACCAGAGAATGACAGCAGCCTGTGTTCTTGCCGCTCCCATTCAGTAATATACAGCCAGCACTTGCAGCTAGTTACTGGTCATCTAGCAGTATCTTATTGCACAGAGAATAGAGGGGAGATCGTTATTTTCTGTTCCGCACGTAAAGCATTGATCGGGAACACAGGGAAAAGACTCAATATTTGAGTGCCCTGGGTTATATTTCAGCGTGAGGTCAAAAGTGCAATAAAGTCTGATTAATGGCAGATGCGGCCATACCTTATAGATTTCTTTTATCTTACTTTGTAGAGCTGGGTGGAATGCGATAAACATGGCAGTTCATCTTTCCCGCAGCGCAGATCTGTAGCCCAAACAGCGTGTCTCATAGGAGCGTTTATCATGTTACTAATCATAGTCTATGTGCTCTAGTCCCTGCTGAAGCCATCGCGTTTAATGTTCTCTGCGCTGCGGAGCTGTATAGAGATTTATGACTGGTTTTTATGATGCTCCTTCTTTTGTTTTTTTTTACCAATAAGTTTTCATATATTGGATCTGAAGCTCACTGTATTACATGTTTAAAAACAAACTGATACCATGCATCTAAACCTGATCCGCAACTCTGTATGAACAAGGGGCCTAATTCAGACCTGATAGCAGCAGCAAATTTGTCAGCAGTTGGGCAAAACCATGTGCACTGCAGGTGTGGCAGATGTAACATGTGCAGAGAGAGTTAGATTTGGGTGGAGTGTGTTCAAACTGAAATCTAAATTTGCAGTGTAAAAATAAAGCAGCCAGTATTTACCCTGCACAGAAACAAAATAGCCCACCCAAATCTAACTCTCTCTGCACATGTTACATCTGCCACACCTACAGTGCACATGGTTTTGCCCAACTGCTAAAAAATTTGTTGCTGCGATCAACTCTGAATTACCCCCAATATCGTGAAACGTGTGCAATTCGGTTGCATGCAGAACGCGCCGGCCATTTGCATGAATATCAGCATCGCATGCCCGATGTGTGCATTTCCGGGTGTTACTTTAGCTTATTTTTGCTCATACCTCTTTGGTTTCGTGCCCAAATATCCTGTGTTGCAACAACACAATCGGAACGTCACTATTATATTCTGCTTGTCACCTTGAAAACACCAGCAAAGATGACCGCATAATTCCCAGTTTATACATTTGTGCCTTTCTCTCTGGTAGGCAATGTGTGTCTTATAGTGCACATGTCCTTGCACACAGAACGCCAGTGTAGCGTTATTACTATAGAAGTCTCATTCCCAGTACTGACAAATACATTGGTCTAATTCAGTAGTGTAAAGGTCAGTACTCACTGGCCGATGCGGGAGAGATGTGTGCTGAGCGAGACAGGGGGGGCCGCTCATTTCACCGAGCGGGTGAAATGAGCGACCCGCTAGATTGGCCTGCACGGCAGGCCAATCTAGCACCAGCGATAGCGATGCGCGGGGCTGTGCATCGCTATCGCTGTAGGGGGTACACACGGAGCGAGCAGGCTTACAATCTTAGCAATCTAGTCAGATTGCTTAGATTTTAAGCAGCGATCGCTCCGTGAGTACCCCTCTTAACTGTAGCTTGTAAAATACATAGTTTTATTATAGAGTCAGGTCATATAGCACTGCGAGTGTATGTGTGGGGTCACCCAGATCCAAGTCCGTTCCATAGCCTGGCAGAAAGCGGATATCTGGTTACCACACACAATAGGGCGCATTCTATGAGCCGCATGGATTAGTTTGGTCTGTAAAACATGTTTTATGACGGCAACTTTATGGGGCGCAAGCTAAAATAAGTGATGTTTTACTGCGGAGCGGCATCACACATTGGAGGTTCCCAGAGCCGGCCTTAGCTATAGGCAGGCTAGGCATTTGCCTAGGGCATTCAAGCATGTCTAGGGGCATCCAAGCATGTCCCTGCAGTATCTCATGCTGGGAGGGACAGTCCGCAAACTAACTGTTACTTTCCAAATGTATTCAATCAGTACTTCATTTGTCGAAAAAAATGCACACTGTGCCTTAAACTTCCTCTGACATGCTTGAATGCCCCTGACTTGTGAGACCTCAGACAGACAGCAGAAGCCAAGTAAATGCAATTCCTGGACCTGTGACATTTTTACTGACTATATAAGGTTATTACTGGATGGCTCCTTATGATACCACATGTGTATTTTGGAAGACTGCTTCACAGAAACCTGACATCACCTATACTGCTTGTGCACATGGGGGAGGGGGACCCTGCCATCCTGTGTGTGTCCCTTATCCCTGTGCAAACCCCAGGTGTCTGCAGGGACATAACATGGGCAGTGTTCTCCCCACACTTTATTTCCTAGTCAGTCCATACCGTAAAATTCCCCTGCCATCTAGCACTGTAACGTGGTCAGTAAGTTGCGTTGTGCTATTTCTATATGAAACATCAGTGCAGCGTGACTTTTGGACACATCAGACTGGAGGGCAGAGCATTTAGCTACCACCAGCAAACACACTGAATAGTGAAGAGAATGGACAGTTTCTACATGTTTGATACTGATCTTTTTGTATAACCAGCAAGTGTGGCAGTATCTGTGGCAGTATATGTGTATTATGGGCATTACTAATGTGGGGCATATGTGTAAGGTGCATTACTGTATGGCATTATGTGTATTATGGGCATTACTAATGTGGGGCATATGTGTAAGGTTCCTTTACTGTGTGGAATTATATGTATTATGGTCATTACTGTGTGGCATTGTGCAGAGATGAACTGGCCCACAGGGTAACCCCCCGGTGGGCCCCACTACCTGAGCGTTGCAGGTACAGATGCAGAACTAGCGGCGGAGCTAGGGGGCACCAGACAAAATTTTGCCTAGGGCATCAAATTGGCTAGGGCCGGCTCTGGAGGTTCCTCTGAGCTCCCCAAGGTATTTCAGTAAGTAAAGCACCACTTAGTTTTGTTGGTACCTCTGGCATATGAACATAAACCAAGCAATGCATCTTACCTGCCGTATCCCACGGAGTCTCCCTGTACGAGGTTCCTATGGGACCTGGTGGTTAATTGAAAACCGCCACAAATGCCACAGGGTGTATGGGAATTTTGACTGCTCCGATATAACAGGATATAAAAGTGACTGTTGTGTTACGTTGCCTTTCAGCCTGGTGTGAAGCTGCACTATGTAGAGATGGGGAACGGGCCTGTCATCCTCCTGTGTCACGGCTTTCCAGAGAGCTGGTACTCCTGGCGGTATCAGGTACGAGAGCAAGACTTCTAATGCAGGGATATGCTACCTGTGGCACCCCAGCTCCGGGAGAACTATAGGTGTCAGCATGTCCTCTGTCAAAGTCTTATCTGTGTATCTCTGTAATTTGCATGACACAGGGGTATTTCTTACAGTAATAACTGTCCTGTTTACATTGTCTCCCCTGAAGCTGCCCGCTCTGGCTGATGCCGGATACAGAGTTATAGCTCTGGACATGAAAGGATACGGCGACTCCTCCGCTCCGCAAGGTGGGTGCCTGTGCTCAGACATACACTGACAAGACGTTATGCTTATCTGATGGATTATAATGTATCTGGTCATGTACAGACGAGGGAGTGCACAGCTAATGCCTTGTACAGTGCTGCTAAGCCGTAATGGCATCATACATTCTCAGAGTCACCAGCCCCCTCTTACAACAGCCATACACAGAAAGGTAGCTGCTCAAATTAATGTATTGGTCCATCACAGGTGCATACAAGGAAGGGGTTAATCTAGACTAGAAAATACAAACAAAGATCCCCCAGCACACCATAATGTGCCAGCAAAAGAGATTTACATCCTACATGATAATAGTATTGCAGAGATCTCGGGTGTATACATTTGCTAACCTGTGGTAAGCCACCAGCCACGGCAAGGCGTCTCTGCACTGGTGGTCCTATGCTACGTGATAATAGCACCTACTTTGGGTTATATGTATTTCTAAATTGAGAGCTAACTTGCGTAGAGGCACCCCAAGCTCCTCCAATGTGGCACTACAGTATGGCACTACAAGGATCAGCACCCTCTCCAACTAGTGATCTGTCAGAACAGTGATGCACAAAGGGGTCGTTACTCAAATCAATTTATTGGTCCATCACAGGTGCATGTAAGGAAGGGGTTAATCTAGACAAGAAAAAAACAACAAAAAAATGTCCCCAGCACACTGCAATAGGTCAGAAAGAGAGATTTGTATCCTACATAATCTAAAATGCAGAGATCTCATTTACGCACATTTACAAACGTATGGTAAGCCACCAGCCACGGCAAGGCATATCTGTTCTGGTGGTCCTACAGGGATCCGGTCTCTAGGTCGACAGTGTCGTTTAGCAGACATGTCGACCTTTTTTCATGTCGACCTAGAAACCATGTTGACCTACTTACTGTCGACCAATAGTGGTCGACCTAGACACTGTCGACCTAAGTCTACTCTGTCTAACACACCACACCATCAGCAGGGCCGGTGCATGTGAGCACTGATAATGAGAGCTATGAAATAAAGTATACAGATAGGGGCGGTACGGGCGCAGGGAGGATAATATACACATTTAGTTTTGTGCACACAATGCGGCTGACTTGCAATCAGCTGTGCGTCGGCTCCGTAGTCTTATTTGCAGTTTGTAGAGAGTGTATTTCTCTCTGGGTGTTCTGCCCGCTCCAGCTGTCAGCAGTGACTGTTAGCTCCTATAACCACACTTGGTACACCAGGAACACAGTCACTGTCGGTTCCATCTCCTGCAAACTCATGCACTGCAGCAGAAGCCATGACAAACGTGTACAAATCCGGGCGCACTACGGGATTTTGTCGTGCGCCTTGGCTGTTTTTTTGCTTCTAAATATACTAAATAATGATTGTTTTTTAATTCTAGAGATAGAAGAATATTCTCAACAAGAACTTTGCAAGGTATACAATGTACATTGTGCTGTAAACCAACAAGCCTACATACAGTAGGAGTGTTTTTGAATATTAGAATTTCATGTTAACTAGCTGTCATTTTTCTTAGCTAACTTACTTCAATTAATTTATCTTGTTTTCAAAATATCTCTGGAGGGCCAGTAGGTATGGCTTCCAGTCACAGACATACAGACTCAGAATCTCAGTTTATCATGTTAGAAGGCACGGGGGAAAGGGCTGTATTACAGTGGCATTCCAAAGCCTCTCTGCTCACTACACCATGCGCCGTGTGACTGTGGTTGCTATGGTAGTTACATGACATTGTGGAAACGGCATAATTTGAAATCAATATTGGCAGCCTAAGGAAATAAACCAAGGACAAACCCTAATAACAAAACTTATACACTTGCCTTTTTCTTTTTATGACCGAAATACACAAGCAACCACCAACTTATAGAATAATGTCAATACGGAGGGTAAATCCTTTGCTGCCGTGGAGGACATGAATGAAACTAAAGACATGGTTTAGCCTTGAACATGATTACCCTTTTAAAAAAATTCAGAGTTCGGCTGGCATCCTACATGGCCGCCGAACTTGGACTTCATTACGCCCCGGCCCAGTGCTGTAGAAACAAAGACATCCTGAGCTTCTGTTTTATACCTCTTGGACTAGGTGGTAATAGATCTGTATACAGTATGATCTTATAGGCTCTTTATGTAGTACTACTGCCAAAAGAACCCTGTCACCAAGGGCTAGACTTTCAGTTTGAAAACCCGAAAGGACTGTTTCTATTCATGTAGGACAGGATCTGGTGTCAGGGATTCACAAGAGTAATCCTGGATGATAGTTATTCTAGTGAACTCATTGCTTAGACCAGGGGTGGGGAACCTTTTTTTCTACCAAGGGCCATTTGGATATTTATAAAATCCTTCGGGGCCATACAAAAATTATCAACTTAAAAATGACCCTGCCCCCCCAGTAGTTATGCCCCTTAGTGGTACTGAGTGCGCGCGGCGAAGGCACGCGCCAAAAAATGGCTGTGGCCAATTAAAATGGGACGTGATACACACATGCCCCCAATAGTGCAGTGCCAGATACACATATGCCCCCACAGTGCCAGATACACACATGCCCCCAATAGTGCAGTGCCAGATACACATATGCCAGTGCAGTGCCAGATACACATATGCCCCCACAGTGCCAGATACACATATGCCCCCACAGTGCCAGATACACATATGCCAGTGCAGTGCCAGATACACATATGCCCCCACAGTGCCAGATACACATATTCCAGTGCAGTGCCAGATACACATATGCCAGTGCAGTGCCAGATACACAAATGCCCCCACAGTGCCAGATACACAAGTGCCCCCACACATGCCCCCCCCACCCCACTGTGCTGCTCACCGCTGCTGCTGTGTGTCAGGGGGAGGGGAGGGGGGAAAGCGCAGCGTGCGCCTCTCCTGACCCTTAGTGCTCCGTCCAGCGGCTGCAGCGTGTCTCAGCTGTCGGGCCAGGCAGGGAGGAGAGAGCGGCTATGTCGGGTGGGCGGCAGCGTGTAGGATCTCAAAACCAGTGGCTCCTGATTGGCTGCTGGTCCGCGAGCTCTGATTGGCTCACGAACCGGCGGCTAGTTTGAGATCCCACCCGCCGCTGCCGCTATACATAGCTACTGCTGCGCTCTCCTCCCTGCCCTGAGACACGCTGCCGCCAGACTGAGCGGCGGCGTGTCTCGCTGACACACAGCAGCAGGTGGGCTGGAACAAACGGCTTTGCGGGCCGTAGGTTCCCCACCCCTGGCTTAGACCAATGTTCCCAGGGCTAATATAGTGCAGTCATGATCACTCTTTAATGGATACCCTTTAGACTTCAGAAGTCTGCCCATTAGTTCTCTTTACCCTTTGGAATATATTACTGGAAGGGCTGAAACATTATCTAGCTGTCCAGATTGTTCATCTGTGAGATCGTTGCCAGAAGTTCCAAGTTCTAGAAAAGAACGTCTTCTACTGCGACCCTGTCCCATGAATTGACCTCCTTCCTTGGTATGAAGGTTCCCCACCCTGTGTTTCCAGTATGTGCGGCCAGTTGTATCCAGTGTTCTCCACCCTATGCAGATCCTCTATTAGATTCTACCCGATCCACCATGATGGGGATGTTTTCACTGATGCAGCTGCTGGATTTCTCTTCCATTGTAGTGGGCACACGTGAAGCCTCAGCCAGCCGTTGAATTGCTTTGCCATATCATCATAGACGTCCTGAGCGGAAGCAGAGAACAGAGCTCTAGAAGCCAAGTCCGTCTGTGATCTGTGATTTTATCCCCTGGCAGAAAAGTCCTTTAAGCCAAATAAAGTTGGATTAGCCCCAGAGAGAGGAAAAGCCTCTCCAAAAACCAGCACCAAATTTTGCCAACTATTGTAGACTCCTAAAACATACCAAAGAGTCACGGGGCACGGGTGGTCTTCAGTATGCCGACTGTCGGGAGCCCGGCCGCCGGCATACCATACTACACCCACGGCCCACAGTCACTATCCTGACATATTGTAGGAAGTTTCTTTGTTGCTGCTTTTGTGTTACACCCTACATCTATTGAAAAACGACTTGAAGTACTGTAGCTCAGTATCTGAGGCTGGCGTCTGGGAGCTGAGATCCATCATAGGCGATGAGTGCCACAGGAACCTGCAGCTGCTTGTGTCTGGTTACACATACAAGAACGCGGCCCATGAAGATCCAGGGCTGCTGACCTCAGAGAATGCAAAGGGCATCTACCAGTTCCTCCAGAAGCAGCACCTGGTAGTGTATACTTGGGTATCTCGGATGTCTTTGGGCCCACTTAAAAACCCAACCTCATGAAGTTCTCCCTATAGCTGAGTAGGACAGGAACACTAGGGGGCCAGTGGACGTTGGTCATACACCGATGAGGTTTACATGTTCTCTCTCTGTCTCTCTCCCCCTCCAGTGTGCTAGAATCCATCTCAATAACAAGTCTCCACTGTAGGCATATTGGGTCTATTGCTAGTTTGTGACAATGCATTATTCTGGGCTGTGTTTACTTTTACCTGTGTTCCCCACTTTCTGGCCTCCATGTCCAGTCAGGAATGACCTCATGCAGCGTCCAGTGTCTGTACCCAATATAGGTAATCCTGATTATGGAGGAGACGCATCAGACCTTCTATATAAGAAGACCAGGCGAGATGTTGCTCATCAGCTACTACCATTATTTATCTAGTACAGTTTACAAAATTATAGCTAGAATTTGGTTGCTATAAGCAACTTCTCCAGCTGCCCTCTTTAGAATGTTTGATACATCTCCTCCCCCTATGTACAATATTTAGGAGGTCCTGTTTTAAGAGTAGACTGGTCTGCCTAGCAAACCTGTAAGATGCAGGTTGGGCATGTTATCCTGGCGGTCACATTACTGACAGCGGCATCCCTGACACTGACAATCCCAACACCAGACGGGGAAAGTATTCTACCCCTCCCCTGTCCCTTACCTTAACCCTCCTGAGACGGCAGCTATGGCTAACCCTTCGGGCGTGGCGGCTTTGGATAACCACCCCTGTAGTGCCTAACCCGCACCCACGTTACTCACTTTCAGGATGACGGTTGTCGGGATTCCGGCATCTGTCACATGACCGCCGGGATGCAGATCGCATCCCGTAAGAGGCACCTACCTTTAAAAGTGAATGGCAATCACACCAGCCACCTTCCAGTATGTATCGTCAGTGTCCGAGAATGGGGGTCTTTATAATGCTCCCACCTCCCGCCCCCATTTTTATACCTGTAAAAACAGAACCCAACTGTACATTAAGCTGTATGTTATTGTTGTTTGTTTTCCAGGACTTGGTCGTTTTCCTGAATAGACTGGTGAGTGCTGCGGAGCGCGATATTATGTTTTATTGTTGTCTGTACAATGGCACTTCTTGTTGCTAGAGTGGAAGCCTCACATCGTGTATAAATCACGTCTCTCTACATCTCACCTGCGCTCTCTCCCTCACATCTCATCACTCTGTATTTTATTACAGCATAGAAGAGATGCGGGTGGGCACGGCTCAGACCCACCGTGTGCCCCCGCTGGGAATAAATGCTTTGTGATTTCATTTATCTGGTGCTGCAACAGGGTTATTTCCTGGCACTGATCTCCCCGCAGCGGCGCAGTCGTGCCAGCAAGACTGGAATGTCCTAGCAGACGATGGCATTTCTCTGCCTATAATTATTACTGGAGGCGAGAGATCATTCAGTGAGGAGAGGCTGTGAGGGAGCAATATAAGCTCCTTTAAGTCTTATCTATGCAACAGGGGATTGATGCACTTAAAGTAATTTGTGTTTCCTACATGTATGAATAATATTTAATCATTGCACTGGAAATATGCTGCTTTGGAGTGACAGACACAGGAGTAATCTGCAGTAAACAGGGTAGGCTGAGTCTTGACGGGATTAAGGGGTACAAGCTTTTCTTGATGGGAACGGTGAATTATTTATGTGTCCATCACAGAATAGTGTTACCTTGCTTCCTCCAGGACTTCTCAGTACGTATTAAAGGTCAGTTACAGTGTGCTGCAGAAATGGGGTGTCTGCCACGCGTGCTCTGACAAAATGGAGTCACTCAGTCAGCCACTGACTTTTCCCTTGTTTGGTGACACTCACAGGCCTCAGACCCTGACACTAGTGATTATGTAGCCACATGATAAAGTGTTTGATCACAATGATGCATAACTAGCGTTTTGTGCATAAATGATACATCTCCGGTCTAGGCTCGTCAGCACGGTACACATCACGCTGTGAATATTTAATCATCTGCTTGCATATCGTCACATATGTAATGTGCGTGGGAATTTATTGACACTTCATGTACCCCCTGCTGATTCTATGCTCTACGAGAGATTGGACATGATTAACTGTCTTCTTCCCGGCGTTTCTGTGGGTTTCCAGCCAGGCTGTGCATACTTTGGCATATCCATGTTACGCTGTTAAGGGAAGGGGATTTAAAATGTGCGGACAGGTTAAGGTTTGGGAAATGATGCCTCATTTACTAGAATAGTCTATCCATTTGCTGAGAGCACTAGGGCACTTTCCACATCCGAGGGCAGTGGGTGCGTAGTAATAAAGGAGAGGCAATGTGTTTATTTTTTTGGGGTGAACTATAGGTCCCAGCAAGCTCTGCGATTCCCAAATGTAATGGCTGCTAGTGCATGCCAGCACTCAGAAAACCCTGAAGACACAGACCTTTAAAAACAAAACAATTTAATTATCCACTAATGACATACAGTATGGGCATAAAAAAAAAATAAACCGGTTGTAGACTGAGTCATTCCGTACTCCTTTCTATAGCGCAGAGTGGTTCACACCCGTCTCTGGGTGAGGCCTATCTCGTATGATACTGGAAGGACCTCCTCTTACTGGCCTTATATATATGATGGTTAAGTTACTTTTATTAGTTTTGTAGGAGACAACCTACAACATTATAAAGAGCTGACGGCTTATGACTAGGAAGATCCCGAGATCTCACAGTGTATGTGCCTGATATCTGCAGAGTCCGAGGCTGTCATATACAATGCCTGTCTGTCTTTATATGTATCCAACATTAGTGATTTCAGCAGCGGATAATGCATAGGTCTGCAAACTCGGTCCTCATTACCCCATACAGTGCATGTTTTGCAGGTAACCCAGCAGGTGCACAGGTGTATTAATTACTCAGACACATTTAAAAAGGTCCGCAGGTGGAGTTCATTATTTCACTTGTGATTCTGTGAGGAGACCTGCAAAACATGCTCTGTGTGGGGTCCTGAGGACCGAGTTTGCAGACCTATGAGATAATGGAACAGTTGCTGAAACAATGTTACCTCCTTGGTAAAAGTATCGGAGATTTATTTTTAAATGCTTTTGGTTCTCTTTTCGCTTTTTCCACCCGGCCAGGCAAGAGGCGGTATTGGTGGAGAACGGTCACCTGGGTACTGATACGGTGGATGGCAAAGTACAAATATATAAACAGAAGAATTGCACATTATCTAGCTGTTACAATAACGGGAGGAGTCAGGCTTGTAGGATGTATTTGCTATACTGTAAAACTTAAAAGTGGATAAAAGTATTTGCACATGGTAAAATGAAAGTGGAGTAAAGTTACCTCAGCTTGTGTGGACGCAGCGGCCTGACTCACTGCACAATGGCGCTTGGTCCTGTAATGTCCGTAAAGATCCAATGGACACTACAGCTGGGGAAAGATTTGTTTGCACGGCACTTAATATGTATAATAAAATGGATATCTGGAAGACGGCAAAGGTCTGCCCTTCATCCAGTATATCATCCTTTGATTTTCGGCCGCCTGTGGAGTGTCTCGTGGGATATTGGAGTGCATATTGCTGTGGATAATGAAGTGCACTCATTGCAGGCGTCTCTGTGTAGCGGCAGGAAGTCGGGGGCGATGATTACATATCGCCGGACTTCACACATCTGCTCTGAAGCTCATTTTCCATTCATCTCTACGTAGGAACAATAATTATGTTCATTAGTAGAGACTGTAAATATGCCTCATTTATTATGTTTCTTCAACATCCTAACCGCTGACGTTTTGTGTATTGTTTTCCCCAGGGTATCTCCCAGGCTACTTTTATCGGACACGACTGGGGTGGCGCTGTCGTCTGGAACATAGCTCTTTTCTATCCAGAAAGAGTCCGGTAAGCTTATTCCCATAGGATTTCATGGTTTGATGACCAAGGCCAGGAATCAGGATGCAGTGATGTCATCCTGCTTCCTCTCCCGTATTTCTGTGTGTGGGGATAGAGCACTCTGTAGCCAATCAGATTCTTATGGGCCCTACACACTCGGCCTCCCGGTGGCGGGGGAGGGGGGGGGGGGAGGTGACGGGGGGAGTGAAGTTTCTTTGACTTGCATGCATAAGCGACCTGGCACCAACGATGAACGAGCGCAGGGCCGCGCGTTGTTCATCGTTGGTGCCTACACACTGAACGATATGAACGAGTTCTCGTTCATTAATGAATGAGAACGTTCATATCGTTCAGTGAAATCTTTAAGTGTGTAGGGCCCATTACACTTCCACAGCAGCACAGGAACAGCTTCCCACAGCAGCACAGGACCAGCTTCCCACAGCAGCACAGGACCAGCTTCCCACAGCAGCACAGGACCAGCTTCCCACAGCAGCACAGGACCAGCTTCCCACAGCAGCACAGGACCAGCTTCCCACAGCAGCACAGTGCAGCAACAGCTTCCCACAGCAGCACAGCAACAGCTTCCCACAGCAGCACAGCAACAGCTTCCCACAGCAGCACAGCAACAGCTTCCCACAGCAGCACAGGAACAGCTTCCCACAGCAGCACAGGAACAGCATCCCACAGCAGCACAGGACCAGCTTCCCACAGCAGCACAGGACCAGCTTCCCACAGCAGCACAGGACCAGCTTCCCACAGCAGCACAGGACCAGCTTCCCACAGCAGCACAGGACCAGCTTCCCACAGCAGCACAGGACCAGCTTCCCACAGCAGCACAGCAACAGCTTCCCACAGCAGCACAGCAACAGCTTCCCACAGCAGCACAGCAACAGCTTCCCACAGCAGCACAGGACCAGCTTCCCACAGCAGCACAGGACCAGCTTCCCACAGCAGCACAGGACCAGCTTCCCACAGCAGCACAGGACCAGCTTCCCACAGCAGCACAGGACCAGCTTCCCACAGCAGCACAGGACCAGCTTCCCACAGCAGCACAGGACCAGCTCCCCACAGCAGCACAGGACCAGCTCCCCACAGCAGCACAGGACCAGCTCCCCACAGCAGCACAGGACCAGCTCCCCACAGCAGCACAGGACCAGCTCCCCACAGCAGCACAGGACCAGCTCCCCACAGCAGCACAGGACCAGCTCCCCACAGCAGCACAGGACCAGCTTCCCACAGCAGCACAGGACCAGCTTCCCACAGCAGCACAGGACCAGCTTCCCACAGCAGCACAGGACCAGCTTCCCACAGCAGCACAGGACCAGCTTCCCACAGCAGCACAGGACCAGCTTCCCACAGCAGCACAGCAACAGCTTCCCACAGCAGCACAGCAACAGCTTCCCACAGCAGCACAGGACCAGCTTCCCACAGCAGCACAGGACCAGCTCCCCACAGCAGCACAGTGTAGCAAAGTCATCTGTCACACTAATGGCGTCCAATTTTCCTCCGTATGTAGCTGAACGTTCTGTAGCGTTTTGACAAATGCAAGAAGTATTATAGTATTGTAAGTAACAGTTTCTGAGCGATTTCCTGCAAGAGGAGCACATGTAGAGTAATGTGGGACTCAGAATCCAGCCCTTAATATATATCCAGTCCAGATTTCTGATAGATGTGTCTGTCCTTGTTAGCGTCTCACTCGTCAGGCAGATCTCACAGCTCCATGCTCGTCAGTTGTAAAATAAAGCACGCAGGTTAAACACTAAGCCATGTTGTGCTGCATGGGAGTGTGGGGGGAAGGGGGGTTTGACTGGGACGCGTAAAATGTTTGGAAATATTAATTATTGGTGGTGATGGGGGACAGACGGACTCTAGACCTAAGTTTCTCTAACGTCCTAGTGGATGCTGGGGACTCCGTAAGGACCATGGGGAATAGACGGGCTCCGCAGGAGACAGGGCACTTTAAGAGAGAATTAGGATACTGGTGTGCTCTGGCTCCTCCCTCTATGTACCTCCTCCAGACCTCAGTTTGAATCTGTGCCCGGACAGAGCTGGGTGCTACTTAGTGAGCTCTCCTGAGCTTGCTATAAGAAAGTATTTTGTTAGGATTTTTTATTTTCAGGGAGATCTGCTGGCAACAGACTCTCTGCTACGTGGGACTGAGGGGAGAGAAGCAGCCCTACTCTCTGCAGATAGGTCCTGCTTCTTAGGCTACTGGACACCATTAGCTCCAGAGGGATCGTACACAGGATCGCACCCTTGGTCGTCTGATCCCGGAGCCGCGCCGCCCCTCGCAGAGCCAGAAGACAGAAGCCGGCGTCAGAAGCAAGAAGACTTCGAAATCAGCGGCAGAAGACTCCAGTCTTCATATGAGGTAGCACACAGCACTGCAGCTGTGCGCCATTGCTCCCACACTAAACCCACACACTCCGGTCACTGTAGGGTGCAGGGCGCAGGGGGGGGCGCCCTGGGCAGCAATTAGAGACCTCTTGGTAGCATATATACAGTTGGGCACTGTATATATGCATGGGCCCCCGCCATATTTTTACACAGAAACGCGGGACAGAAGCCCGCCGCTGAGGGGGCGGGGCTTCTTCCTCAGCACTCACCAGCGCCATTTTCTCTCCACAGCTCCGCTGAGAGGAAGCTCCCCAGGCTCTCCCCTGCAGAATCACGGTAGAAGAGGGTAAAAAGAGAGGGGGGGCACATAAATTTGGCGCAAAAACAGTATATACAGCAGCTACTGGGTTAACACTAAGTTACTGTGTGATTCCTGGGACATATAGCGCTGGGGTGTGTGCTGGCATACTCTCTCTCTGTCTCTCCAAAAGGCCTTGTGGGGGAACTGTCTTCAAATAGAGCATCCCCTGTGTGTGTGGTGTGTCGGTACGCTTGTGTCGGCATGTTTGACGAGGAAGGCTATGTGGAAACAGAGCGGGAACAAATGAATGTGGGGTCGCCGCCGACACCCGATTGGATGGATATGTGGAAGGTTTTAAATGATAATGTTACTTCCTTGCATAAAAGGTTGGATAAAGCTGAAGCCTTGGGACAGCCGGGGTCTCAGCCCATGCCTGATCCTATGTCGCAGAGGCCGTCAGGGTCTCAGAAGCGCCCACTATCCCAAATTGTTGACACAGATGTCGACACGGATTCTGACTCCAGTGTCGATGGCGATGATGCAAAGTTACAGCCTAAAATGGCTAAAGCCATCCGTTACATGATTATAGCAATGAAAGATGTGTTGCACATCACAGAGGAAACCCCAGTCCCTGACAAGAGGGTTTATATGTATGGGGAAAAAAGGCAGGTGGTGACCTTTCCCCCTTCACATGAGTTAAATGAGTTATGTGAAAAGGCTTGGGAATCTCCAGATAGAAAACTGCAGATTTCCAAACGGATGCTTATGGCGTATCCTTTCCCGCTAACGGACAGGTTACGCTGGGAATCCTCCCCGAGGGTAGACAAAGCTTAAACACGCTTATCCAAGAGGGTAGCCCTACCGTCACAGGATACGGCCACCCTAGAAGATGCTGCGGATAGAAAGCAGGAGGGTATCCTGAAGTCCATTTATCCACATTCAGGTACCCTACTAAGGCCGGCGATTGCGTCGGCCTGGATGTGTAGTGCTGTAGCAGCATGGACAGATACCTTTATCTGAGGAACTTGATACCTTGGACAAGGATACTATAGTACTGACCCTGGGGCATATAAAAGACGCTGTCCTATATATGAGAGATGCTCAAAGAGACATTAGCCTACTGGGCTCTAGAATAAATGCAATGTCGATTTCTGCCAGAAGGGATTTCTGCCTGTGGACTCGGCAATGGACAGGCGATGCCGACTCAAAAAGGCACATGGAGGTTTTACCTTACAAGGGTGAGGAATTGTTTGGGGACGGTCTCTCGGACCTGGTCTCCACAGCTACGGCTGGAAAGTCAAATTCTTTGCCATATGTTCCCTCACAACCTAAGAAAGCACCGTATTACCAAATGCAGTCCTTTCGATCACAAAAAGGCAAGAAAGCTCGAGGTGCGTCCTTTCTTGCCAGAGGCAGGGGTAGAGGAAAGAAGCTGCACAATACAGCTAGTTCCCAGGAACAGAAGTCCTCCCCGGCTTCCACTAAATCCACCGCATGAGGCTGGGGCTCCACAGGCGGAGCTAGGCCCGGTGGGGGCGCGTCTCCGAAATTTCAGCCACAAGTGGGTTCGCTCCCAGGTGGATCCCTGGGCTATAGAGATTGTGTCTCAGGGATACAAGCTGGAATTCGAAGAGATGCCCCCTCACCGTTACCTCAAATCGGCCCTGCCAGCTTCCCCCTTAGAGAGGGAAATCGTGTTAGCTGCAATTCACAAATTGTTTCTTCAGCAGGTGATGGTAAAGGTTCCCCTCCTTCAACAGGGAAGGGGTTACTATTCGACCATGTTTGTGGTACCGAAACCGGACGGTTCGGTCAGACCCATATTGAATTTAAAATCCCTGAACATATACCTGAAAAGGTTCAAGTTCAAGATGGAATCGCTCAGAGCGGTCATCGCAAGCCTGGAAGGGGGGGACTTTATGGTGTCTCTGGACATAAAGGATGCTTACCTTCATGTCCCCATTTATCCACCTCATCAGGCGTACCTCAGATTTGTGGTACAGGATTGTCATTACCAATTCCAGACGTTGCCGTTTGGTCTCTCCAGAATATTTACCAAGGTAATGGCGGAAATGATGGTGCTCCTGCGAAAGCAAGGGGTCACAATTATCCCATACTTGGACAATCTCCTCATAAAGGCGAGGTCCAGAGAGCAGTTGCTGATCAGTGTAGCACGCTCTCGGGAAGTGTTACAACAGCACGGCTGGATTCTAAATATTCCGAAGTCGCAGTTGATTCCTACGACTCGTCTGCCCTTCCTGGGCATGATTCTGGACACAGACCAGAAGAGGGTTTATCTCCCGATGTAGAAGGCTCAGGAGCTCATGACACTGGTCAGAGACCTATTAAAACCAAAACAGGTGTCGGTGCATCACTGCACGCGAGTCCTGGGAAAGATGGTGGCATCATACGAGGCCATTCCCTTCGGCAGGTTCCATGCGAGGACCTTCCAATGGGATCTGTTGGACAAGTGGTCCGGATCACATCTACAGATGCATCGGCTGATCACCCTGTCCCCCAGGGCCAGGGTGTCTCTCCTGTGGTGGCTGCAGAGTGCTCACCTTCTCGAGGGCCGCAGATTCGGCATTCAGGACTGGGTCCTGGTGACCACGGACGCAAGCCTCCGAGGGTGGGGAGCAGTCACACAGGGAAGAAATTTCCAAGGTCTGTGGTCAAGTCAGGAGACTTGTCTTCACATCAACATCCTGGAACTAAGGGCAATATACAACGCCCTACGTCAAGCGGAGACCCTGCTTCGCGACCGACCGGTGCTGATTCAATCAGACAACATCACCGCAGTGGCTCATGTAAACCGCCAAGGCGGCACAAGGAGCAGGGTGGCGATGGCGGAAGCCACCAGAATTCTTCGCTGGGCGGAGAATCACGTATGTGCACTGTCAGCAGTGTTCATTCTGGGAGTGGACAACTGGGAAGCAGACTTCCTCAGCAGGCACGACCTCCACCCGGGAGAGTGGGGACTTCATCAAGAAGTCTTCACGTAGATTGCAAGTCGGTGGGAGCTGCCACAAGTAGACATGATGGCATCCCGCCTCAACAAAAAGCTACAGAGGTATTGCGCCAGGTCAAGAGACCCTCAGGCGATGGCTGTAGACGCTCTAGTGACACCGTGGGTGTTCCAGTCGGTCTATGTATTTCCTCCTCTTCCTCTCATACCCAAGGTACTGAGAATCATAAGAAGAAGAGGAGTGAGAACAATATTAATTGTTCCAGATTGGCCAAGAAGGACTTGGTATCCAGAGCTGCAAGAAATGCTCTCAGAGGACCCATGGCCTCTGCCTCTAAGACAGGACTTGTTGCAACAGGGGCCTCTCCCTCTAAGACAGGACCTGTTGCAACAGGGGCCCTGTCTGTTCCAAGACTTACCGCGGCTGCGTTTGACGGCATGGCGGTTGAACGCCGGATCCTAGCAGAGAAAGGCATTCCGGATGAGGTTATTTCTTACCTGATAAAGGCTAGGAAGGACATGACGGCTAAACATTATCACCGTATATGGCGAAAATATGTTGCTTGGTGTGAGGCCAGGAATGCCCCTACGGAGGAATTCCAGCTGGGCCGTTTCCTTCACTTCCTACAGTCGGGAGTGACTTTGGGCCTAAAATTGGGTTCCATTAAGGTCCAGATTTCGGCCCTATCCATTTTCTTTCAAAAAGAACTGGCTTCTCTTCCTGAAGTTCAGACGTTTGTAAAGGGAGTGCTGCATATTCAACCCCCTTTTGTGCCTCCAGTGGCACCTTGGGATCTTAACGTGGTGTTGAGTTTCCTGAAGTCACAATGGTTTGAGCCACTTAAAACGGTGGAGTTAAAATTTCTCACGTGGAAGGTGGTCATGCTATTAGCCTTGGCTTCAGCCAGGCGTGTGTCAGAATTGGCGGCTTTGTCACATAAAAGCCCCTATCTGGTTTTCCATATGGACAGCGCGGAATTGCGGACCCGTCCGCAATTTCTGTTAAAAGTGGTGTCATCTTTTCATATGAACCAACCTATTGTGGTGCCTGTGGCTACGCGTGACTTGGAGGATTCCGAGTTACTAGATGTGGTCAGGGCTTTGAAGGTTTATGTAGCGAGAACGGCTAGAGTTTGGAAAACTGAGTCACTGTTTATCCTGTATGCACCCAACAAGCTGGGTGCTCCTGCTTCAAAGCAAACTGTTGCTCACTGGATCTGTAACACGATTCAGCAGGCTCATTCTGCGGCGGGATTGCCGCTGCCAAAATCAGTAAAAGCCCATTCTATAATGAAGGTGGGCTCTTCTTGGGCGGCTGCCCGATGGGTCTCGGCATTACAGCTTTGCCGAGCAGCTACTTGGTCGGGTTCAAACACTTTTGCAAAGTTCTACAAGTTTGATATCCTGGCTGAGGAGGACCTTGTGTTTGCTCATTCGGTGCTGCAGAGTCATCCGCACTCTCCCGCCCGTTTGGGAGCTTTGGTATAATCACCATGGTCCTTACGGAGTCCCCAGCATCCACCAGGACGTTAGAGAAAATAAGATTTTACTTACCGGTAAATCTATTTCTCGTAGTCCGTAGTGGATGCTGGGCGCCCGTCCCAAGTGCGGACTTTTTCTGCAATGCTTGTATATAGGGGGTCATTCCGAGTTGTTCGCTCGGTAAATTTCTTCGCATCGCAGCGATTTTCCGCTTATTGCGCATGCGCAATGTTCGCACTGCGACTGCGCCAAGTAAATTTGCTATGCAGTTAGGAAATTAACTCACGGCATTACGAGGTTTTTTCTTCGTTCTGGTGATCGTAATGTGATTGACAGGAAGTGGGTGTTTCTGGGCGGAAACTGGCCGTTTTATGGGAGTGTGTGAAAAAACGCTACCGTTTCTGGGAAAAACGCGGGAGTGGCTGGAGAAACGGACGAGTGTCTGGCCGAACGCTGGGTGTGTTTGTGACGTCAAACCAGGAACGACAAGCACTGAACTGATCGCACTGGCAGAGTAAGTCTCGAGCTACTCAGAAACTGCACAGAGAAGTCTTTTCGCAATATTGCAAATCTTTCGTTCGTAATTTTGATAAGCTAAGATTCACTCCCAGTAGGCGGCGGCTTAGCGTGCTGCTAAAAGCAGCTTACGAGCGAACAACTCGGAATGACCCCCATAGTTATTGCTTACATAAGGGTTATGTTATAGTTGCATCAGGGTTGATCTGATGCTCTATTGTTGTTCATACTGTTAACTGGGTAAGTTTATCACAAGTTATACGGTGTGATTGGTGTGGCTGGTATGAGTCTTGCCCTGGATTCCAAAATCCTTTCCTTGTACTGTCAGCTCTTCCGGGCACAGTTTCTTTAACTGAGGTCTGGAGGAGGCACATAGAGGGAGGAGCCAGAGCATACCAGTATCCAAATTCTTTCTTAAAGTGCCCCGTCTCCTGCGGAGCCCGTCTATTCCCCATGGTCCTTACGGAGTCCCCAGCATCCACTACGGACTACGAGAAATAGATTTACCGGTAAGTAAAATCTTATTTTCTCTTACGTCCTAGAGGATGCTGGAGTCCAGATTAGTACCATGGGGTGTAGACGGGTCCACCAGGAGCCATTGGCACTTTAAGAGTTTGAGAGTGTGGGCTGGCTCCTCCCTCTATGCCCCTCCTACCAGACTCAGTTTAGAAAATGTGCCCGGAGGAGCCGGTCACAGCTAGGGGAGCTCCATAGGAGTTTTCTTAGTTTTTTTATTTTAAACAGAGTTTAGGCACAGGGGGGGAGTAGTGTCCGCCCTGCGGGGTCTGAGACACTATCTCCGCTGACAGGACACTGAGCTCCTGAGGGGACAGATCGATCGCCTCCACAGGGGATCTCTCACCCCAGCAGCATGCCGCCAACCCCCTTACAGAGCCAGAAGACGTCGGTGGCGAGTGAGTCACCGCCCCCCTGACAAGCGGGGTGCCGGTGTGAAGATGGAGGCAACAGGGTAGGGAGCGCAGTACTAACTGCGCTCCAGGGCTCAGCGGCACATGGTGCAGCGCTGTGAGGGGCGCCCTGAGCCAGCGCCTACACCCTAAACTGGTCACACAGCCTGTCGGGGAACCCGGATTACCGCCAGCAATTTACCTCAGGCCAGTATAAAAATTCAAATAAGAGCGGGAGCCAGCGCCATGTAAGGGGGCGGAACTTGTCCTCAGAGCGGACCCAGCAGCGTTCAGCGCCATCTTTCCTGCATGCAGACGCTGACAGGGGAGAGCTGTCCCTCCACATCGACTCCAGCTGCCTTGTAACTGTACCAGGGGGTTGTAGAAGGGGGGGGGGGGTAGGCTGTGATTTAGACTGTGTAACCTATTAAGGTACACTGTTAGCACTGGTAAGGGGTGTCCTTATCTCCCAAAGCGCTGTGTGTGGGTTGGCTCCAAACTCTGTGTCTCTCTTGGCATTCTTAGTGGGGGAACTCTGTCTGCCATTTCCCTGTCTGTGTGGGGGTGCTTGCTGTCTCACATAAGCCATGTCTAGGGATTCTGTGTCATCTCAGGATGATCCCATTCCATGTAATCAGGATTGCTCTGGTTTAGCACAGATTCCATTAAGAGAACCAGAGTGGTTAACCTCTATCAAGAGTATGATTTCTCAGATTTCTACTAGAGTAGCACAAAATGAAAATGCAACTCAGGTTTTACAGACCTCTATGGCTGTTTGGTCCGGGTCGGCACCTTCAGGGCCCCCTGACACTCACTCTCAAAAACGTGTTCTTGCCCAGATTATGCAAGACGACACAGACACCGACTCTGACACGGTAGACGGTGATGGGGACGTGCTGAGGGGGGCGGCATCTCTTGCAAAAGGGGTGCAGTTGATGATTGAAGCCATTAGAGATGTGTTAAATATTGTTGACACAATACCTGAGCAGGTTGAGGAGGCTTACTTCACCGATACTAAAAAAGCCTCGCTAACCTTTCCTGCATCTAAAGAATTAAATGCTATATTCGAAAAATCCTGGGAAAACCCAGAGAAAAAATTCCAGATCCCTAGAAAGGTTCTGGTTGCATTCCTCTTCCCTGAGGAGGATAGAAAGAAATGAGAAAACCCACCCATAGCTGACGCATCTGTGTCCAGACTGTCAAAAAAGGTGGTTTTACCTGTCCCGGGATCTGCTGCGTTGAAAGAACCGGCTGATCGCAAGATTGACACTACGCCCAAGTCCATATACACGGCTTCAGGGGCGAGATTATGGCCTACTATTGCCTGTGCATGGATTTCTAAAGCTATAGTAAAGTGGTCTGGCACGTTACTTGAGGAATTGGATACAATGGATAAATGTGACGTTGAATTGTTCTTACGTAACATACAGGATTCTGCGGGATTTACGGTGGAATCCATGAAGGACCTGGGTTCGATGGCTGCTGGGATATCTTCCATGTCAGTCTCAACTTGTAGAGGACTCTGGCTGCGCCAATGGTCTGCCGACACGGAATCCAGGAAAGGCGTGGAGAACCTACCCTACACAGGTAAGGCCCTATTTGGGGAAGCGCTAGATGCTTAGATCTCCACAGCAACGGCGGGTAAGTCACCCTTTCTTCCTTCAGCTGCGCCTGCCACGAAGAAACCTTTTTCTTCAGCTACGTCACAGTCCTTTCGGACTCCTAAAACGAGAAAAAACAAGCCGCATAACACCTTTAGAGGAGAGCGGGCAAAATCCAAAAAACCTGCTACTGCAGGCTCTCAGGGCCAGAAGCCTGCTTCTGGTACATCAAAATCCTCAGCATGATGGTGGACCGCACGGCCTGGAGGAAGGACAGGTGGGGGCGAGACTCAGAAGGTTTAGTCACGTTTGGGTAGCGTCGGGCCTGGACCCCTGGGTGCAAGATATTGTGTCCCAGGGGTACAGGCTGGAATTTCAGGAGCTCCAGCCTCACCGATTCTTCAAATCAGGCTTGCCAGCTTTGCTGGCAGACAGGGCTATCCTACAGGAAGCCATCCAAAAAATAGAAGGGTCACAGGTCATTGTCCCAGTTCCACCTCATATGCACAACAAGGGTTACTATTCGAACCTTTTCGTGGTACCGAAACCGGATGGTTCGGTCAGACCAATTTTGAATTTGAAATCGCTAAACCCCTACCTGAGGGAGTTGAAATTCAAAATGGAATCTCTGAGAGCGGTGATCTCAGGTCTGGAGGAGGGGGAGTTTATGGTATCCCTGGATATCAAGGATGCGTACCTCCACATTCCGATTTGGCCGCCGCACCAGGCTTATCTCAGATTTGCACTATTAGACAGTCACTTTCAGTTCCAGGCACTGCCATTCGGCGGCCTCTCCACAGCACCGAGGGTGTTCACCAAGCTGATGGCGAAGATGATGGTTCTCCTCCGCATGCAGAGAGTAAACATAATTCCATACCTAGACGATCTGCAGAGAGTAAACATAATTCCATACCTGGACGATCTGCTGATAAAGGCAGTATCCAGGGAGAGGTTGTTACAGTCGATTACTCCTACGACTCAACTGCTCAGGAATCACGGTTGGATCCTGAACCTTCCAAAATCACATTTGGAGCCGACAAGGAGATTCTTTCCTGGGGATGGTCCTCGACACGGAAGTACAGAGGGTGTTTCTTCCAAGGGAGAAAGCGTTGGTGATACAATCTATGGTCCGAGATGTCTTGAAGCCAACCCGGGTATCTGTTCATCAGTGCATTCGCCTTCTGGGGAAGATGGTGGCCTCATACGAGGCTCTGCAGTACGGAAGATTCCATGCTTGACCCTTCCAACTGGATCTCCTGGACAGTTGGTCGGGATCTCATCTGCACATGCACCAGAGGATACATCTGTTGCCGAAGGCAAGGATTTCGCTCCTCTGGTAGCTGCAAATGCCTCACCTTCTGGAGGGTCGCAGGTTCGGAAATCAGAACTGGATCCTTCTGACCACGGATGCAAGTCTCAGAGGTTGGGGAGCGGTCACCCAGGGGGAAACCTTCCAAAGAAGATGGTCAAATCAGGAAGCCATTCTACCAACAGTCTGGAATTGAGAGCCGTGTACAACGGTCTTCTCCAAGCGGCTCATCTTCTACAAGATTGGGCCATTCAAGTACAGTCGGACAATGTAACGACGGAGGCCTACATAAACCGACAGGGAGGAACAAAGAGCAGAGCTGCAATGTCAGAGGTGACAAGAATCCTCCTCTGGGCAGAAAGGCACGCGTTGGCGCGGTCAGCGATCTTCCTTCCAGGCGTGGACAACTGGGAAGCCGACTGCTACTGACTCCTCAATTACATCAAAGTCCTTGGATGTTGTGAGGGCTTTGAAGATCTATGTGAAGAGGACTGCTCGTCATATAAAAACAGACTCTCTGTTTGTCCTGTATGATCCCAAGAAAATTGGGTGTCCTGCTTCGAAGCAGACAATTTCTCGCTGGATCAGGTTCACTATCCAGCATGCATATTCTACGGCAGGTTTGCTGTGTCTGAAATCGGTTAAGGCCCACTCTACTCATAAGGTGGGATGTTCCTGGGCGGCTGCCCGGGGTGTCTCAGCTTTGCAAGTTTGCCGAGCGGCTGCTTGGTCTGGGTCGAACACGTTTGCTAAATTCTACAAGTTCGATACTTTGGCCTCTGAGGACCTAAAGTTTGGTCAATCTGTTCTGCAGGGGCCTCTGCGCTCTCCCTTCCGTTCTGGGAGCTTTGGTACATTCCCATGGTACTAATGTGGACACCAGCTTCCTCTAGGACGTAAGAGAAAATAGGATTTTAATTACCTACCGGTAAATTATTTTCTCATAGCCCATAGAGGATGCTTCGTTTTCCTGCAGTGGTTCTTTGGTTCAGTACAACCTTGTTTTAGTTAAGTACTGCTTTTGTCACTTGGTAAGTAATGTTTCAGCAGTTGCTGAGTTTCAAGCTAGTTAGCTTGGTTTGCCTTGTATGTGTGAGCTGGTATGAATCTCGCCACTATCTGTGTATAATCCTTCTCTCGAAGATGTCCGTCTCCTCGGGCACAGTTTCTAGACTGGGTCTGGAGGGAGGAGCCAGCCCACACTCTCAAACTCTTAAAGTGCCAATGGCTCCTGGTGGACCTGTGTATACCCCATGGTACTAATGCGGACCCCAGCATCCTCTACGGACTACGAGAAAAGGATTTACCGGTAGGTAATTAAAATCCTATTTTTACCCTTCCCCAACTGCTGTGTATTTGAGCTCTGGAACCTAGAGGATGGCTGGCGTTGAATGGCTTAAGAGTCTACCCTGTTGTTAAGGTCTGCTGTATATTCTTCCGTATAATCCTGCTCATATTACCTTTTTTACAGGGCGGTTGCGTCACTCAATACTCCATTCTTTGCTGCCAACCCAGAAGTCAGAGCCAGTGAAAGGGTGAAAGCCAACCCTCTGTTTGATTACCAGATTTACTTCCAGGAGCCGGTAATTGCTCACTCACATTGTTACAGTATATGTATCACTCTGTTCATCCTGGGACGCCTTCTAACTACAGAGTATTAGTATATTTCCAGGTGAGCAGCCCCTATAGATCAGGGAAAGACCCATCTGTGGCTCTCCAGCTGTTGTCTGGCACCAGTGCATGCTGGTACTTGTAGTTCCACAGCTGCTGGAGAGCAACCAATTGCCTACCTTTGATCAATAATCTCGAGACTAAAGCGGATGACCTTTGGACATATTGGCTCCTTTGAATTTTGCTGGGCCTCATATGAAAGTTGAAAAGGAAATCCAGCTGGAATTGATCTGTCATGGGTGAGACTCGGATTGGCCAGTAATATCAATCCATGTTTAAACATCAGGTGCCCCGAAGGGTAGTGCCATCTGAGTGGCTGTATCTGTTACATTTGGTCACCTGCGTGTGGCACTTCATTGCACTAAGGGGGTCATTCCGAGTTGATCGCTCGCTGCCGATTTTCGCAGCGCAGAGATCAGGTGAAAAAACTGCATTTATGCGCATGCGTAGGGACTGCAATGACGTACGGGTACAAAGCTCTTTGTGGTTGTGCTCAGGTTCTAGCAAAGTTTTCCTTCGCACTGACGGCCGCAAGAAGATTGACAGGAAGGGGGCGTTTCTGGGTGTCAACTGACCATTTTCTGGGAGTGTTTGCAAAAACGCAGGCGTGTCTGGGCGTTCGCTGGGCGGGTGTATGACGTCAAATCCGGACACGAATAGGCTGAAGTGATCGCAAGCGCTGAGTAGGTTCAGAGCTACTCAGGAACTGCACAAACTGTTTTTGCAGAGCCCGGCTGCACAGGCGTTCGCACTTCTGCTAAGCTAAAATACACTCCCCAGTGGGCGGCGGCATAGCGTTTGCACGGCTGCTAAAACTAGCTAGCGAGCGATCAACTCGGACTGACCCCCTAAGTTGGGTATCTTTAACCTAGACCAGTGGTAACCTATCTTCTATAGTACCGGTGTAACTCTGTGTCTACAATATCTCATTCCTAGTCCTGTTCTGCCACATCATTCCCAAATGATAAAACTTGAAATCGTGCCAACCAACAATTTCACATGGTTTAAGGAATTCTAGATCTGGCTTTTCCGCTTTCCCGACATTGGGGGTAATCCAGACCTGTTCGCTCGCTAGGTTTTTTTTTTTTGCAGCCCTGCGTTCGCATTGTCGCCGCCCACAGGGGAGTGTATTTTAGCTGTGCAAGTGTGCGAACACGTGTAGCAGAACTGTACAAACAGATTTTGTACAGTTTTTGCACAGCCCAGAACTTACTCAGCCGCTGCGAACACTTCAGCCTGTCCGGGACCGGAATTGACATCAGACACCCTCCCTGCAAATGCTTGGACACGCCTGCGTTTTTCCAGACACTCCCTGAAAATGGTCAGTTGAAACCCACAAACGGCCTCTTCCTGTCAATCTCCTTGCGATCGCCCATGCAATGGCTTTTTTAGCACCATCCCGCCGCTATGCCCCGATGCCCTGTGCAGTCGTCCGACGTTCCTGCGCATTGCGGTACACGCGCAGTTCAGACCTGATCACAGGCTGTGAGAAAATGCAGCCTAGCGATCAACTCTGAATTGCCCCCATTGAAATAACCTGCGGCATCATTGGGTGTGATAATCTGGCAGACGATTGCTAATAATAATGTAATCAAATTTACGGCTGTTTTGGGCACATGCCATCGCTCACACACACACACACACACACACACACACACACACACACACACACACACACACACACACACACACACACACACCATGTATCACAGTGTGCCATCCGCTTTAGCAATATCATAAGCTCAGACACCAGGCAATCACTTTAGTTTGATTTGCTGGCTCTGGAAGTCCGTGTTAAGTGTTTCCTGCCTTGTACTATCACCGTGTGTGACGTTCTCATACAATTTGTTTTCCTAGGGTGTTGCTGAGGCAGAACTGGAGAAAAATTTGGAGAGAACATTTAAAATATTTTTCCGAGGTACAGGGGAAAAGGTAACTTTATGTTATTGATAATAAGGAGAGTAAGAGGAAGTACGGCAGACACGATTCTGATCCTCTGCCATAGCTGCTGTTATCCAGGTTCAATCACAAGTCGTCTGATGGGTTATTAGTGAGACCTTTTGAATTTGCCTCTCGGGTCAAGTGCCCCAAGCAATCGATGGTATCCCACAGAGTCCCAGCTACGCTTATTCTTTATCTGTAACCGGTTGTGTACCAGCACCAATTACTGGCGTTTATAAATTTCCTCATGGGTATGGGGGCAGACAACACTCCTGCAGAACCTCACTGACATTTCCGGGCCTCAGTGGTGTACGTGTTACCAAAGCTCAGTATAGGTCATTACGAAGCGCAAGCAATGAGCCCCAATGTTTTCCCACCTCACTTCAAGGTGCACAAGTATTGTCTTCTCTCGTAGCAAATGCCTCCACATACCAGAAGAGCGCCTAGAAATTTGGCTGCCCCTTACAGTTAATAAACTTTTTACATCCTAAAATACTGCTGGATTCAGCCTTCTGTATGGCTGATAGTAATCATGAGAGTGGGACATTGGGTAATGTCTTTATTACAGATGGCATTTTATTTCATGGCTCAGCGTTAACCTACCTGACACAACTGAGTGACCACCTCAAAAACATTATCCCATGTCCTTGTTATAATATAATAAAGATTTCCCAGCAGCAGACACTGCCTCGGTGCTGAAATAAGATGAGGGATACGGCGTTTCCTATACCGTACACCGAGCCTACAGTGTGACAATCCAGAACTTGTCCAAGCATCCTAATTTCTCCACTTTAACGGTACATGACCTGCCACTTATCGGAAAATAGCCGAGATACAAGATACGGCCTCATCAATTGTTTACATCTGGAACCGAATACGCCTGAAATAATACGCCCGTCTCATCACAATGGTCACCGAGATCCTGCTGCAACACTCTTACTATGGCCTCCGGCAATTAATTGTGCCGCTCATTGACATACAGTATTGTCTTTGGGGGTATTTATAGCATTATAACGGGACATCCCGGCATTTGCCTCAGCAGTAAATGTAAGTACGCTGTGTTGGGGAACAGCTGGAGAAACTGATACAGGTGCCAGAGGGAGGTAACAGCCCAGCCTCCTCTCACCTCCTCCTCACCTCGCACCTCTGTGCAGGTTCGGGGCTCTGTTACCCAAAGTGTCCCTGACACCGGGAAACCAGAACAGGAGTTAAATAGATTAGTACAAACCAGAGCAGAACTAAATACTTTCCTTTGCCAACATAAATAATTAAGGGTTTCTAAATCTGTCGGAGATGAAGGTTTCAGTCGGTCTCAGGATTAACCTACGTAGAGGGAAAATATGCACTATTTATAAGCAGAGTATGAGTTCACTTTCAAGCCATAAGTTACTGCATTCATCATCAAGGATTACTTTTCTTACTGCACGCTTGGCCAATGTAGAATGTTGTTTCATTCTCTGGGAGGAGTGTAACAGTTTCTGAATTTGCGTTGCCGCAATTATCTGATGATATTGTGCTTTATATCCCCAGCGAAGTGTGTCAGCTTTTTGACCCACTCATTGCCAGTGGCTTGATCCCTGCGACAAGTGTATATAAAGAAAACAGCTGAACAAGAAACCTCTTTCTGGGCGGCGAGGTATCTGCAGTCGATTCTCCCTACCCAACCCGCAGTTTCGTCTGATAGGCTAGACTGTTCAGCATCTGCACCCCTATATTTGAGATAACCTGCCCGTTGGGCCCTGCCTGGTACCCCTGTGGGGACAGGCTTACGATAATATTGTGCCTCCTCCACCTAAATTGAAAGTATATTGCCCTGTAAATAAAAGATTCTGAAATATCACCCCCATAAAAAAAAAAGAGTATCCCTTATTTATATAAATAATTATTCTTAGAATAATAGTTAATACCTATAAATATAATTTATATTTAATGTATTTTTACATTTTAGTCCCTTTTTTTCTTAAAAAATAAATAATAATTTAATTGCCACCCCAAAAAGATAAAGGCCCTCATTCTGAGTTGATCGCTCGCTGCCGATTTTCACAGCGCAGCGATCAGGTAAAAAAAACTGCAAAACTGCGCATGCGTTCGGGCCGCTGTACGCACGCAAAGTACTTTCACACAAAACTATGCTGTTTTACACGTGGTCGAGCGACGCTTTTCTGTCGCTCTGTTGATCGGTGAGTGATTGACAGGAAGTGGGTGGTAACTGGCCGTTTTCAGGGAGTGTGCTAAAAAACTCAGGCGTGACAGGTAAAAACGCAGGCGTGCTTGGGGAAACGGGGGAGTGGCTGGCCGAACGCAGGGCGTGTTTGTGACGTCAAAGCAAGAACTAAACTGAGTGAGGTGTTCGCAAGCTAGGAGTAGGTCTGGAGCTGCTCAGAAACTGCATGAAAATTTTTACGAACAGTTCTGCTAACCTTTCGTTCGCACTTCTGCTAAGCTAAGATACACTCCCAGAGGGCGGCAGCCTAGCGTGTGCACTGCTGCTAAAAGCAGCTGGCGAGCGATCAACTCGGAATGAGGGCCAAAATTGTTTCTTAAATTCATACTTCCCTGTACCCATGTTCCGGTTTTGAATCAATGTAGTCCAATGGATAAGTAAAAAAAAAACAAAAAAAAAACCAGATGCGATGATCCACAACTTGCTCCAAAAAGCGCTGAAAATGCAGTGAGTAAAAAAAACAAAATGGCAAGTTAATAACTAAAGAGCCGTTCAGGTGCTTTGTTTTATCTTAATAACACACAGCCAGTCAGGGCCTTCCAAATTCTGCTGGTCTTTATGGTGCCACTCTTGTGGTTCTCCTGCTACTTGTCCAACACCCTTCACTGGAGAACAATACAGAAGCCCAGGGAGTCCTCTGTTGAAACTGTTGTGGCTCCTTAGTAGTTATGTTGATAACCTGTTTGCCCAGATATTGGGCTATCCTATCTGTCACAGAACCGGGCCCCAGCTTGCGCTTGGATATGCCAACTTGATGCAGGTGGGCGGTCGTGACATGGGTTTTACTCAAGCTGCCACTACGTAGCATGTTAGAATGACACTCGAGAACAACAGACTCTTGCATCACACTTAAATACATACACATTAAGCATGAGCCTCTCCAGGCACATGAATTCATAGAGCACATACATAGGATAGTGTTGATAAACTTTTAGAATTTATTGAGAAAATATCTCCAGGGTTAAGTTACAAAAAAAACCCAAAGGTAAATAACAAGACATGCAATTATGAGATGCACAGATTGACTTCATGCAACGCCACAATATAATTCTAACACTTTCTGTGTTTCATTCAATTTGGTGAAAAAACTAGCCAAAAGAAAAAGTAACTTGCATTATAAAGTTCAAGTGTAGATTTTATTATGGAAGCCTACATTGTGCATTTTGCTGGATTGATGGCGAAGCAAGAGCCACAAGGCATTTCTCGATTCTTCTTACAATTTTAATTAAAAAATAAACTTTTCGTGCCAGGTTGGGTGGATTTCCTTGTCCGTATCAGAAGGAACAGGCAGACTAATGGTATTTTCTGAAAAGTCAAAGTACAGATGGGTCCTCCGTTTTCTTGACTGTTTGATAAAATCTCCTCCCTAAGTTCCTGGATGCCAAATCACCGTCCTTAGTATCTCTGTACAGTATGTTCTACTAGTGTACTAATTAGCACGAACAGCTTGTAACGTACAGTGGCAAGTTTAATCTTTCTATGTATAATGGAGAGAGATAAAAGCTCCTCCCTAAGTTCCTGGATGCCAAACCACCGTACTTAGTATCTCTGTACAGTATGTTCTATTAGGGTACTAATTTGCACGAACAGCTTGTAACGTACAGCGGCAAGTTTAATCTTTCTATGTATAATGGAGAGAGTTAAAAGCTCCTCCCTAAGTTCCTGGATGCCAAATCACCGTCCTTAGTATCTCTGTACAGTATGTTCTATTAGGGTACTAATTAGCTGTTCATGCTAATTAGCTGTTCACTACAAACCATGATTTATGTGAAACCTGTGTGCACCCTTTCATTGAATGTTTTACAATGGATTACACAGAAAAAAATTTTTATAAAGTGAATGTCGGGGGAAAAAAAATACATTGGCACTTTGGGAATCGAACCTGGACCCTCAGCGTGGGAGGTGGGAGCCTTCACCGCTAGCTAACTGTACGTCGCTGCATGGAAGATACACAAGTTCATGTGTAAAAGTAATGTAAGCAGCGAATCCTTCCCATTGGTGTTCGTTTATGCTGTTAGGGGACTCGGACGCTCATTTAGTGCACTGTACATACTGTAAAGTCAATGAGCTACATTATTCCTTTCACACATTAGTTGCGTCTGCATACACAAGTGTTTTAAAACATTCATTTGCGTCTGTATAAACTATTCACACAGTGATTTGTATCCAGGAACTTAGGGAGGAGCTTTTATCTCTCCCCATTATACTTAATACTACGGGATTTGGACGCTCACATATCCCATATCCCTAACATCAATAGGCCATACTGTATCTGTAACATGTTTGTTTGCATCTGTATATGCTGTACTATTTGCATCTGTACTGTATATACTGTTATAGACTGTATGACATACTGTAGCATAATGTAGCGTAATGAGATGCACCAGTAAAGTAGTTCTTACGCTGTAGTTCAGTATTGTATTTTAATGGAGACCACACGCATGCGCATTGGTGATTTTAAAAAGCGACATCTAGCGGATGATCTTGGGTATTACACTCAAAGGTAACGCCAAACGCTCTGTGCGCCTCCCTTCGACTAGGCGCGCCTCCTTGCGCCCAGGCACGCTGCGTATGCCCGATCACGACTAACGCCTCAGTCAGCCAAGATAACGGAGGACCCATCTGTACACTGTTCAGGTGACCATTTTCTTCCCCCTTTCTGTCCACACATCCCAACAGAGCATAATGGTCCCAACCTCGTCCTAGTTCCATCAGTACATAGGGGGCAATTCAGACCTGATCGTACATGTGCGAAAAACTTTTTTTTTTGCACACTTGCGACAGGGTCGGAAATAGACCTCTAGTGTTGTATGAGTAACTGAGGATCATGATTGAGTTTTGACACTACCCAGCCACACTTACAGACTGAGAAGCCATTACTTATGAATGCAGTGCCGCACAGAGACTGACCTGTATGATCGGTGCTGAATCCCTGTTACACCATAAACACCCACCAGTGGGTGGGGCATCAGCTCTCAGGGCTGTTATGAAAATGGATGTTGCTGAAGTCCCCTCTCCTCTTGGGGGCCCGTATTTGATGGCGATAAAGGGCCTGAGTGTCTGTATCAGAAATGTGGTGGAAAACTGATTTATGGGAGGCGGCTAATGGGCGGTTCAGTGGGCGTGTTATGGAAGTGTCATGGGTGTGGCGGTGCAAGCAGCTGGGTTCCCAGACACAGAGCCAAAGGCATAGGAAGCCATGGTCACCTGTAGGACTGATGCAAGTCTTGATGCTGGCGTAAGAGGATGCACCAATAGTATTACAGCGTGCACAGACGCTAACAGTGGTGACTCAGTCCTGGCACATTTGGCCGCACATATATACACCAGGGAAAGAATTTGTAGCAAAATTTGCATAAACTTGCAGGTGCCAGTAGTTGCTTTCTTTTTCGTGCGACCCTGACTCAGCCCCAAAGAGTTAACAGGCTACCTAACAAAACAGTGCAGCCGGGGCCTAATTCACAGATGACGGATGGCCCTGTTGCAGAGGTGACTTTGCATAATGCAGAATTTATCACGCTGGCTTATTATAGACAGAACTTGTATAATCATTTGTCATGCAGAGATCAGACCATATTCACCGTCATTCCAGAGTTCTGTGCACAGCGCTTCATCATAGCTGACTGTGCTCCTGAGCGGTCCACATGCACAGTCCTGCCTGTTACCAGTGTACATGCATCTGACACCTGCGCTTTTTTTCTGTTTTACTGTAGGACAAGCTTCCACCTTTCATAGGAACGAGCAGTGTGTGCGCGAGAGGTAATAAAACTGAATTACAGTGTTTGGTTTCATATTAACATCTAATCTGTAAAACACACACGGATAAAAAGAACAACAATACATACAATGTACTGTAATTTAATCACTGCAATTTGTTTCATGCCAGACTGTGAAAGGGAAAAAACATAGACTGTTCTCGCTTGTACTTTTTCTCTAGCATCCATAAGGGAGATTGGGGACAGATTTAGTACGATGGGGTATAGACGGGTCCAAAGGAGCCGGTGCACTTTAAATTTCTTCAGGTGGGTGTGCTGGCTCCTCCCCTCTATGCCTCCTCGTACAGGTAGTTTAGAAAAAAGTGCCCTCAGGAGAGGATGCACACTCTGCAGCTCCAGAGTTTTTTTTTTTTCAATTTCTTTTAAACTTTTATTTCTTTCAGTATGCTGTTTGGGCACCGTGGGAGTTAGGGAGGGGGCGGTCACCGGCCTCATGAGGTGCAGAGCCGCTTCTCTGCTGCAGGACCATTGTCCTGAGGGGCTGTTTGTTCAGCGGGGCACTGCGCCTTAGCTGTCACAGCCGCAGCTTGCCGCACATGCCTAACAGAGCCTGAAGGTGATCGTCGTGGTGAGTACAAACCATGGGCCCCGCTAGGGGGGCCCCCGGTTCATTGTACAGCAGAAGCGTGGGTGAGGCGTACGGGTTCCTCCTTGGGGGGGGGGGGGGGGGGGCGCGGGTGCCCCTGCGTGAGACTGGCTGGAGGGGTGTTGTACCAATCATTTATGTGAGGCTACACAGCCTGTGGAGACATTGCCAGTATAAAAAACTTCTTAGTAGCTCCGGCGCCATAGCGGGGGGCGGAGCTACATTAGAGTGGGCTCAGCGCCATTTTGGCACCTTCCTCTGCATAAGCAGCAGCAGCCTCATGCAGCTTCTCAAAACGGTCACAGGAATGCTGGTACCAGGTGTAGAGGGGGAGAGCCGCTATTAGTGCACAGTTTACATTCCTTTGGGGAATTCTCTGTACAGTAGCATCACTGTTATATGTTACTATATTAATCGCTGACAGCCTCACTAGGGCTGTGCAGCGTTAAGTGCGCTGGGGTCCTCTCTTATGTGTCTCCTCTCACATGCAATAGGGCAGGCTTGTATTGTATTCAGTCTGTGTTGTATGCGTATTGTTTCTGTCTTTCATTATGGTGAAACAGAAGTCATGCAATATATATAATGGCAGATTCTCCCCTCTCTCACCAGGCTCCATATCCTGTGAGCAGTGTAGTCAGTCATCACAAAATGCTGATAACAATGTGGGGGAGAGTCCAGAGCCTTCCTGGCTGGGGGCTATAAAAACCATGATGTCTGATATGTCATCTCAGCTCACTGCCAATGCCAATAAGACTCAGGAACTGCAACAAGCAAAGGCTAGCCTAACTGCCAAGGCTGTTGCTTCCCATCCCCCGCTGTCTACTACAGGTGAACAAAAATGTGCTTTGCCTGCAATCGTATCAGATTCTGATGATGATGTACAGGGATTCCCATTAGTGGGAATCCCACCCCTACACAGGGTATTGAACCCCTCATATTGGCTATACGGGATGTGTTAAAGCTCCCCCTGGAGGACGCCACTAATCAGCAGTCATTTTTCCTCCCACAAGACAGACTGACAGTCACCTGTCCTGATCCCAAAGAATTGGATGATTTATTTAAATTAGCCTCGGAAAATCTAGATAAAAAATATCAGGTGTCCAAAAGGTTTTTAAATACCTTCCCATTTGCCCCTGAAGGCAGGAAATTCTGGGAAGAATCTCCAGCAGTAGACGTCTCAGTCTATCGCCTTTCTAAAAAGGCGGTGCTCCCTGCTCCGTGCTCTTTTACGGTAAAGGACCCGGGGGATAGGAATATATATACCACTCTAAAATCTATCTACTCTGCTGCAGGTGTAGCTCAAAGACCGGTCATTGCTGGTTGCTGGATGACACATGCCATTCATACATGGGCTACTCAGATTCAAGAGGGTCTTTCGGGTGATATGACCTTGATTACTACTGTAACTTTCCTAAAACACATTCAGGACATGGCAAGAGTCCTCTGTGACTCCCTTAAAGAGATTGGCAATATAAATGCTGGAACTACTGTGTCTGCACGCAGAGCCATATGGTTGCGTCAGTGGATTACAGATGCTGACTCCAATCGTAATGTGGAATCTCTTCCCTTCACAGGTGAATGGCTCTTCGGAGGTGAATCGGACGCATGGATCTCCAAAGCTACTGCAGGGAAATCCACGTTTCTCCCTTCAGGGGCTCCGCCTGCTCGGCATACCTACCCGGCCCCGTCTACTCAGTCCTTTTGCTCCTCCAGATTTTGATCTAGGGCCGGGGTGCCTCCAGTGCAGCTAGAGTTTCCAGAGGTAAGCCTAAGAAACCAGCCATTGCTGGTTCGCAGGGACAGAGCACCAGTTCAGCTTCCACAAAGTCTTCGGCATGAAGGTGCCCACCCACCCCGAGGGGATCTCGTGGTGTTAGCTCGGTTACGTTACTACAGCCATATCTGGGACGGTTCCTGCCAAGATGCCTGGGTAAGGGACCTTATCTCTCAGGGTTACAAGATGGGTTCAAATCAGGCTTGCCAGTTTTGGAAAATATGCGTGTTATGCTACTACTGGCCATCGACAAGTTGGTCCAGTCCCAGGTTATTGTTCCAGTACCCCTGCTACAGCAAGGATAAGGTTACTACTCCAGTCTGTTCGTAGTGCCAAAACCAGACGGGTCTGTGAGACCCATTTTGAATCTGAAAATGGGTCTGTGAGACCCATTTTGAATCCTTACCTGAAAGTTTTCAAATTCAAGGATGGAATCTTTGAGAGTGGTGATCGCGGACATGGAACAACAGGAATTCCTCGTGTCCCTGGATATCAAGGACGCCTACCTACATATCCCAATTTGGCCTCCTCATCAGGCCTATCTGCGGTTCGCCCTACTGAACGATCACTACCAGTTTCAGGCATTGCCCTTCGTTCTGTCTACAGCTCCGAGGGTTTTCACGAAGGTGATGGCGGAAATTATGTTCCAGCTCAGAGTCTAAGGGGTCAACATTGTCCCTTACCTGGACGATCTCCTGATAAAAGCGAGTACCAGGGAGCTTCTACTCCTCCATGTAGATCGCACTATCCAACTTTTGTCTCATCACGGGTGGATCCTCAATCTATAGAAGTCTCAGCTGGAACCGTCTCAAAGGCTCCTGTTTCTGGGTATGATACTGGATACGGTAGCTCAGAAAGTGTTCCTCCCAGAGGACAAGGTGAGAACACTTCAAAAGATGGTTCTCCGACCTGCTCGAGTTTCCATTCATCTTTGCATAAAATTGTTGGGAAAAATGGTGGCCCCGTACGAGGCGATACAGTTTGGAAGGTTCCATGCCAGACCATTCCAATTGGACATACTGAACAAGTGGTCCGGTTCACATCTGCAGTTGCACCGGATGATTCAGCTGTCGCCCCAGGCCAGGATTTCACTCCTCTGGTTACAGTCGTCCAACCTACTGGAAGGTCGACGTTTCGGGATTCAGGATTGGATCCTCCTCACGACAGATGCGAGCCTGAGAGGATGGGGTTCTGTTACCCAGGGGTGCAGTTCCAGGGCAGGTGGTCTGCCCAAGAGGCCCTACTTCCGATCAACATTCTGGAACTTCGGGCTATCTACAATGCTCTGATTCAGGCCTCCCCTTTACTCAGGGATCAGGCGATCCAGGTTCAGTCGGACAACGCCACGGCAGTGGCATACATCAATCGACAGGGAGGGACAAAAAGCAGGGCCTGCATGCGAGAAGTGTCAAAAATACTTCTGTGTGGAAGAAATGCAAGAGCTCTGTCCGCAGTTTTCATTCCAGGAGTGGACAATTGGGAAGCGGACTTCCTGAGCCGCCACGACCTCCACCCGAGGGAGTGGGGATTACATCCTCAGGTGTTTCAACAGATTGTCGACAGGAGTGGATACCCGCAAATCGACAAGATGGCGTCTCGCCTCAACGAGAAGCTTTGCTGCTACTGCTCGTGAACCAGAGACCCTCAAGTGAGTGCAGTGGATGAGCTGACGTCGCCTTGGCCTTACCAGCTGGTCTACCTATTTCCTCCGATTCCGTTGATCCCAAGGGTGCTCCTGCGGATCAGATAGCACAGAGTACAAGCAATCCTGATTGCGCCGGATTGGCCCCGAAGGGCGTGGTACATGTACATAGAAGACCCTTGGCCTCTGCCACTAAGAAAGGATCTTCTTCAGCAAGTACCGTTCGTCTACCCGGACTTACGGTGGCTTCATTTGACGGCATGGATGTTGAGCGGAACATCCTAGCTCACAAAGGGCTTTCCAAAAAAATAATTGCCACTATGGTGCAAGACAGAAAACCTGTGACGTCAAAACACTATCATATCTGTAGGAGATATGTCTCTTGGTGCCGAAGGTTGTCTCCGCATTCCACCTGAATCAACCTATTGCGGTTCCATCCTGCTCTGATGCTTCGGCTCCTCTGGAGTCTTTGGATGTTGTGCACGCTTTGAAGATCTGTGTCAGGCGCACATTTCAGGTCAGAAAGACTGATACCTTATTTGTGCTTTATGATGCGCAGGAAAAGGGTTGTCCTGCTTCAAAGCAGACCAATGCTCGTTGGATTAGACTTACTCTCCAACAGGCTTATGTGTCGGCAGCCTTACCTGTTCCTCAGTCTCTGAAGGCCCACTCTACAAGGTCAGTGGGCTCTTCCTGGGTGGCTGCCCGTGGAGTCTCGGCCTTGCAGCTATGCCGAGCTGCTACCTGGTCTGGGAAGAACACTTTTGTGAAATTCTACAAATTCGATACCCTGGCCAAAGAGAATACCCAGTTTGGGCAGGCGGTGCTGCAGATGTCTCCGCACGTTCTGGAAGCTTTGGGACATCCCCATTGTACTAAAATCTGTCCCCAATATCCCTTATGGATACTAGAGAAAATAGGGTATTAAATAGCTACCGGTAAATCTTTTTCTCGTAGTCCATAAGGGATATTGGGCGCCCGCCTCTGTGCGGTGACTTTCTGCAGGTTCTCTGTTATGTGTTACAGTTCAGCTGTTGCTGCCCAGGACACTTATTGTTGTAATGTTCCTTCTCTCAAGTATGTCATTTCTCCTTCGGGCACTGTTTTACCTATAACTGCCTGTGGGAGGTGGCATAGAGGGGAGGAGCCAGCACACCCTGTTGAAGAAATTTAAAGTGCATTGGCTCCTTTGGACCCGTCTAAACCCCATCGTACTAAATCTGTCCCCAATATCCCTTATGGACTACGAGAAAAGGATTTACCGGTAGGTATTTAAAATCCTATTTACTGTAACTTGTATTATACAAGTAGTCTGCATCTAAGATACTCTGGGGCAGATGTAGCAAAACTAGGAGAGAGGTAAAGTGGAGTGAGATCAAGTACCAACCAAGCAGCTCCTGCCATTTTTCTAGCTCCAGCCTGTAAAATGATATTAAGAAGCTGATTGTTTAGTACTTTATCTCTCTGCAAGCTTTGATAAATGCCCCCCCTTAACCACACAAACATAGGGTGGTCCGGCACATGATCCTGCCCAGATATCTTAACCACAGACTTTGCGGCCTACCCATGTCAAGTGTCCCACCAGAGACTTCAGGAAGGGGTACGAATCGCTACCCGTGGCAGAGTGCCTAAGTTGTGCAGTGAGGTGCAGAAATGCCATGTGACTGAGAACACATCTGTACTGTCAGCAGTTCCGTGCTGCATTCCATGGCTGGGAGTATTATACACTTACACTCTATAGGGGATTTGGGTAGATACAATGCAGAGAGGAGGGCAGAGACGACAGTGAATAATATAACCACTTCTGCCGCATATAAATGCAGGGCTGCAGGAACAGGGGGAAGCTAGCAAGATACGGCAGCAAGAGGGCTCATAGAGGCCAATCATGAGTCATGTAAATCTCCTTCATCCACAGCTGCTCTGACACTTAAAGCAAAGCAATGTAGTACACCCTCCTCTGCAACCTGTCACAGCATTACGGGCTCATTCTAACCACACAGCCATTTAGCTTTGCAGACGGTTGGTCGCCAGCCGCTGATCATATGTGTTTAGAGTAAGGGATATTGATGGGCCTAATGTCATTCAGGCCTTACCCTTATGTAATGTTATCTCCATGTATTGGGAATCAGAATGCCTTATCCCTAGACTGTAAGCTTTCACCAGCAGGGCACTCTTGTGCTCCTGTCATGCCCACGTTGGCACCAGATCTTTAGGCTGCCTCTGTAGGTTCTGTGACGGCTTAGGAGACAGTGATTATATAGCTTGTATCCCATGTTCTCTTATTTTCCCTCTTCTGTGCACGGTTTATGCTTAGGTACTTTGTAAGGCGCTGCTGATTCCTTTTTGGCGCCATATAAACAACGGGTAATAATAAACTTCTGCAGGGTTGCTTAAATCATGTATAACGTGTAGGCTTTGGGAAATCATCATTTCTGCAGCGGGGTACACTGGTATTCCACAGGGAATAACATCAGGGTGTAGAGTTGGATCTTTATCTAAGGCACCAACAGGCTAAAGCTTTGACTGTTCCCAGGATGCCTTGCACCATCTCCTCTATATCCCCGCCTCCTGGCACTGGAGCTCATTTTGTAAGTTGGTGCTTGCAGTGCAGGCAGCTAACAGGGAAGGCTACGCTAGGCAGCCCTGAAAAGAGCTTTCATTGAAGAAAGAAGACTTCCAAGGGCTGCAGCATAGGCACTTGGTGCTATATGTCATACTGACATATCGTGCTGCGGCTCCCTCCCCTCCCCCAGCGGCGCTGTGTACTCCCACGCCCTGGTTGCCGGTACTTACAGCGGAGGGTGCTGGTCACTTCAAGGGCACACATACTCGCCACCGCTCTCCTGGATCGCGTGACCGCACGTCTAGGGAGGAGGTAAGAGGGTCCCCCCGGAATTCGCAATCCGGCGCGGTCTATGGGAGGCGGAGCGCGCGCTGGCATAGACTCTGGCTGTACAGGGACCCCACTAGACCACCAGGGCAAGGGCACAGGTCGGATTAAGGTATAATCCGTTTTTCACAGGCCCGCAGTACCCGGTGGTGAAGTTCAGCATGGGGATAAGGCTCTGACCTGTAGCCCCTCTCCCAGCCCCAGGCGCCATTTACTGCAAATGTTTCCGCCCTGGAGCTGCATCTCTCTCTCTCTCCCTCACTCCCTGTCAGCGTTTGGGCGCCATTTCACAGAGCTGCGCTGATCCTGGGACTGCTGGGCGTTGCCTCTGTAAAGCTGCCTGTCTCATCAGCGCTGTGCAGTTACAGGACACTTAAGTATTCTACATGTCGTTTAGACAGTGTTAGTTAAGAAAAAGTGCATAATTACAGGGATATTTGGTACAAGTACCCTGTGATATACATCCAGTATTTACTGTGCATTGTTATATCTGTATACATACATCGTATTGCTAGTCCAGTGCAGTTTTATTGTTGTTTGTAATAATTTCTGCATTGTACATGTGACTGTGTGTGCCAATAGCTGCTGTGTGGTTCCTTTTCCGTGTATCTCACACATATTGCTATCCGTATATTCTGTACCCTGACGGGGGTGCTAAGTGCGTCAGGATCCTATATCTATATAGAGTTTCACAGGATATACTATTTGGTATTTTTCTCTGTGTATTTCAGTCACCATATACCACTTAAATCCTCTGTTTGTGTTCTGCATTGGCAGTCACACTCCATAGGGGGGTTTTGTCTTATATTGTACTGTTACGCCCTAGGGCTACGTTTCCAAATAATGTCTGCTACACAGGGCGGGAAATCCGTGGCTGATCCTGTGTCATGCAGTGTTGACGCCGCGGATGCACCTGAGGAAAATATTCCAGTTGAGGGTCCAGATAACGGCGGTCCAGTACCCCTCAGTCAGCCTGCAGCACCGGTGGCACACCAAGTCAAACCTTGGGCTGCTTTTTCTAATCTGCTGACCACGCTAGTAACGAGATTTACGCCCCCTGTGGGACCTCCTGTGCCATTGCAGCCACATATTGTCCCTGCAGTTAATCCGCCATGGGCGGATACTCTGTTAACTCAGTTACAGCAATTCAATCAGTGTTGGTTAAACAAAAACCTAACCCTTGCCCTCCTAGAACCGCAGGGTCATCTAAGCAGGCCATTACTTCCTCACAATTCACGCATGTTTCGGATACTTCATCCGATGCAGATGGCGTATACACTGACCCCTCAGACACTGATGCAGATGCTTCTAATGGGGACTCTATTTCGCAGGTGGATGTTCCTGACCTCTTGGAGGCTATTAAACTGATTCTTCAGATTGATGATGACTCTGAACCTCCTGATACGTCCAAGAAACCCGATAAGTTCAAACGTCAGAAGGTCACTAAATTAGTTTTGCCCCATTCTGACCATTTAGTTGAGATATGTCAGGAATCCTGGGAATCACCGGGAAAGAAATTCTCCCTGTCTAAGATGATACTAGCTCTTTATCCCCTCGCTGCAGAGTTAAGTAAAAATTGGGAAAAACCGCAGCCGGTGGACTCGCATGTCGCGCGTCTGGTGGTGTCATCTACTCTGCCTGTCACTACTGTCACCTCTCTGAAGGAACCGACGGATAAGCGTGTGGAGGGTTGCTTAAAGTCTATTTACACTCTTGCGGGTGCTGTGCATAGACCCACTATAGCGGCTTCTTGGGCTGCAAAGGCTATTGAAGCCTGGGTTCAAGAAGTTGAAGCAGAGCTACCTTCTGATTTTTCTGATAATGCCCGACAGTGTCTTTCATATATTACCACAGCTTCTCATTACATTCAGGAGGCGGCCTCTGATGCCGGTGTCCTGGCAGCCAAAGCGTCTACTACGTCCATTCTGGCTTGCCGGATTCTGTGGTTGCGGTCCTGGTCTGTGGATCTGGACTCTAAAAAGACCTTGGAGGTGATCCCTTTAAAGGGAGACATCCTTTTTGGGGAAGATCTGAACAAGATTGTTGCTGACTTAGTGTTTGCTAAAACTGCATGTCTACCAAGTACTAATCCTTCGGCTCCGAAGGCTAAAAGTACCACTTTTCGTTCCTTTCGACCTCCAAGTAAAGCAAAGGGTCAGGCGTACCCGAAGCAGGCTCGCACTTCCAAAACCTCTAAGCCCAAACTTAAACGTTCCTGGGCTGCCCGTCAGCCTGCTTCCAAACCAGACAAGCCTGCTGTATGACAGGGCGGGTCCAGGGTGGGAGGCTGACTTCTACGGTTTGCCCAGGTATGGTTACAGACCACTTCAGACGCCTGGGTAAGGGAAATCGTCACTCACGGATACGCCATCTCTTTCAAGAAACGTCCCCTTCGCCAGTTTTGCTCGACAACTATCCCTTTGGATCCGGTGAAAGCAAAATCTCTCCATTCGGTTGTACAATCCCTCCTGGACACAGGAGTGATAGTGCCGGTGCCTCTGGCTCAGAGAGGCAGGGGGTACTATTCAACGTTGTTCCTAGTTCCGAAACCGAATGGTTCCTCCCGGCCCATTCTCAACCTCAAGTCTTTGAACAAATTTGTGAAGGTATCCAAGTTCCGTATAGAAACTCTTCGCTCTATTGTTCTGGCCTTGGAACCCATGGACTATGTGGTATCCCTGGATATACAGGATGCTTACCTACATATACCTATTGCCATGTCGCATCAGCAATGCCTGCAGTTTGCTATTGGCAAACCTACATTATCAATTCCGGGCCTTACCTTTTGGACTGACCACGGCTCCGCGAATCTTCACTAAGGTCATGGCGGTTATGACGGCTCTGCTCCGCCGTCAGGGTATCAGGATCCTGACGAATTTGGATGACTTGTTGATCCTGGCAAACTCCCCGGAGGTTCTCCTCCGTCATTTGGAACGTACGGTCTAATTCCTGCAAGCCCACGGGTGACTCGTCAACTGGAAAAAATCCTCCCTGGTCCCTGCTCAGAGCATGGTGCACCTGGGGGCATTGTTGGACACACACAACCAACAGTTGTTCTTGTCCCAAGAGAAGGTCCTGAAGCTTCAGGACAGGATAAGATGCTTTCTCTCTCGTCCGCGAGTGTTGATACACACGGCGATGCAAGTACTAGGCCTCATGGTGTCGGCTTTCAACATGGTAGAGTACGCCCAATATCACTCTCATCCCCTGCAGAAGCTAATCCTTGCCAAGTGGGATGGCCTGCCTCACCGGACCAGATCTCGCATGATCTCCTTGACTCCGGAGGTTCGTCTGTCACTGAGCTGGTGGTTACAGGACCAACAATTGAGCAGGGGTCGTCCCTTTTGGATCTCCAACTGGGTCCTCCTAACGACCGATGCCAGTCTGCGGGGTTGGGGCGTGGTGTTGGAGCAACACTCTTCAGGGTCGGTGGACCAGGGAGGAATCTCTCCTCCCGATAAATTTTCTGGAGTTGCGGTCAGTGTTCAATGCTCTGAAGCTTGCCCTGCCTCTGGTACAGAACAGGCCTGTTCAAGTACAATCGGACAACGCCACCACGGTGGCGTACATAAATCATCAAGGCGGCACTCGAAGCCGCATGGCAACGTTGGAAGTGTCAAAGATTCTTCAATGGGCGGAACGCCATCTGCCAGCCATATCTGCAGCGGTCATTCCGGGGGTCCTCAACCGGGAAGCGGACTTCCTCAGTCATCAGGACGTACACGCCGGAGAGTGGAGCCTTCATCTAGAAGTATTTAACTCTTAGTGGACAAGTTGGGCCTACCAGATGTGGACCTGATGGCGTCCTGACACAATCACAAGGTACCGGTCTTTGGAGCAAGTACAAGGGATACTCAAGCAGCGTTCGTGGACGCACTGACAATTCCATGGAACTTTCGGCTGCCGTACGTGTTCCCTCCGGTGTCGCTTCTGCCCAGGGTGATAAGGAAGTTCAAGCAAAAAGGAGGAATTCTGCTTCTGATCGCTCCAGCGTGGCCCAGACGGCATTGGTTCCCAGACCTACAGGGTCTCTTGATAGAGCATCCTCTTCTGCTTCCGCAACGCCCAGACCTCCTCGTTCAGGGCCCCTGTGTCTACCAGGATTTGGCCCGACTGGCTTTGACGGCGTGGCTCTTGAAGCTTCAGTTCTAAGGGCCAAAGGTTTTCCTGAGGCGGTCATTCAAACGATGTTGAAAGCCCATAAACCGGCTTCGGGTCGGATTTATTATAGAGTCTGGAATTCTTACTTCACCTGGTGTGCGACTAAGAATTTTGATGCATACAAGTGCAGTACTGCCAAACGTTTGGTGTTTCTGCAACAGAGCCTGGACTCAGGCCTTCGTCTGGCCTCCCTCAAGGTTCGAAAAATTGCGACTCTGCCTGACGTTCATACCTTCACTCAGAGTGTCTTACGGATTTAACCTCCCTGTGTTTCTCCTGTGGCTCCATGGGATTTGTTGGTTGCTCTGGATGCCCTACAAGAGTCTCCGTTTGAACCTCTTGAGTCTGTGGACCTTAAATGGCTTGCGATTAAGGTCTTGTTTTTGCTGGCTATTGCCTCTACTAGACGGGTTTCAGACTTGGGTGCCTTATCCTGTAGGTCTCCCTTTCTGATTTTTCACCGTGATCGTGCGGTTATTAGAACTCACCCCGGTTATCTACCTAAGGTGGTGTCCTCTTACCAACTTAACCAAGAGATTATGGTTACGGCCTTTATCTCTCCTGATTTGTCCTCCAAAGAGCGGTCTTTGGATGTGGTACGGGCCCTCCGTATCTATGTGAAGAGAACTGCCTCTCTTAGGAGATCTAATTCTCTTTGTCCTTTTTGGTTTTCACAAACGTGGCTGGCCTGCGAATAAGCAAACTTTGGCCAGATGGATTAGAATGGTGATTGTACAAGCTTATGTACAGGCTGGACTTCCAGCTCCTGCTACTATCAAGGTCCATTCTACGCGTCTGTTGGACCCTCTTGGGCGGCCCGCCGTGGTGCGTCCCTAGAACAATTGTGCAAGGCGGCTAATTGGTCTTCAGTGAACATGTTCATATGGTTCTATGCCTTTGATACTTCCGCCTCCCAGGATGCTTCCTTTGGACGCCGGCTTTTTTGTGCCCGCTACAGTGCGTCCCTTCCCATGAGGAACTGCTTTAGGACATCTCCGATGTTATTCCATGTGGAATACCAATGTACCCCGCTGCAGAAAAGGAGATTTATGGTAAGACTTACCCTTGTTAAATCTCTTTCTGCGAGGTACACTGGGTTCCACAAGGCGCCCACCCTGACGCACTTAGCTTCTTTGGGTTGGTATGGCATTAGCCGCTGCTACCTTCTCCTGTCGTGAGAATGTGGTTCGTGGTGGCTACTAACGGTTATCGTCTCTTTTACCTGCTACTGCATTGGACTGGTTAACAAAACAGCTCCTGTGCACGGAGGTGGGGTTATAGAGGAGGCGGTGCAAGGCATCCTGGGAACAGTCAAAGCTTTAGCCTGTTGGTGCCTCAGATCAAGATCCAACTCTACACCCCAATGTTATTCCCTGTGGAATTCAGTGTACCTTGCAGAAAGATTTAACAAAGGTAAGGTCTTACCATAAATCTCCTTTTCAGTTAAAAAAGTATAATGAAACTAACCCATCTGATTAATGGACAAACACTTTAATGCTAATGATTTAAAGTTAGATAAACCGCTACAGTGGCTTTGTGTGTGTGTGTGTGTGTGTGTGTGTGTGTGTGTGCGCGCTTTATCGTTACCGCCCGTTAATCCACATCTCCTATACCGCAGTCTGTGTTAGCCCCTTGTAGTGGGCATTACCGTACTGCGTTACACACATGGCCTTTGTGCTGGAATGCAGAATATTCCTGTGCCTAATAAGATAACTCTCTGATCTATGGCACAATCAGTTACTTTGGACACCGCAATGTTTCATCCTGTAGAATAGATTATCACAAGGGGGGGATCTTCCTGTACATTACATGATGATAATACTTAAGCTTGTTACACAGAGAGGCACGGCGGGAGCGCTGGTCCGTACAGAGCGACCGGCTAACACAATAATGTAGTGCAGACACTGTCTGGGGACTCAATAGAGACTTTCTTTCCTTGACGTGACATCCATCTTTGGCGCGCTGTGTTTGTGCCAGTCATCGCCGCTTTACAAGTCTATCCATCACATTAGCGTTGTACGCTTCTATGTGTCGAGGGATTTTTTTTTTCATCTATTAACATTTCTGGAATGATAAATCTACATAGCTGTAGTCTGATTTCACATTTCATAAAAGGCCGGCGTAATGCAAACGCTATAGCGTCACATTACAGTCTAATGGATAGAAGTACTCCGATAAAGACTGCCAAGGATTAAACTATAATGAGGCCTAGTTTTACATTACTTGCAGGGGTCTGTCTCTTATTGGCTAGAAACAATCGCTCCCCTTCCCTTCATAGATAGAAGATCCATTGTCTATAGCGGGAAGGTGCAGTGAAACCTTTACCTTGCACCAGAAACTATTTCTCAGTCCCCTATTTAAAGGGCTGTTCCTGCCATCCACCCGTGCGTTTTAGTTTCCCCTCTTTCTCCACACTAGGTCACGGTAATAGAGATGTGAGATGTTGACATTCTACAGAGACTGGCAGCAGAAGTTTAGGATTAGGTGGGGGTGGTGGGGGGGAGAGTTAGGCACCAAAGGAAGGGTTAGGTGTGGGAGGGGAGTGGGGAGGCCAATCCCAAGCCATTTTTTCAATCCCGGGATTCCTGGCTAGGGTTAAAAAATAGATGTTACAATGTACTGGTGCTGGGCGCCATCTTTCAATGTTATGGGCGCTAGGCGCCGTAGATGTTTTAAAAAATGTCATTTTAATGTGCGCCGTGGGTCCGGACCTCTCTGGCGACCGCGGCAGTGAAGGCAGCCCCCGGTGTGCTGAGCTGTGTGTGCGTGCCGGGGGAGGAGAGAGATCCGCTGCAGCCGGGAGTTCAGCTCCCGCTGCAGCGCTCTGTGTGTGTTCCACCGCTGGGGGCCGGGAGTTCTGCTCCCGGCGCCTCAGCTCTATGGAGGTGGCCAGCCTCAGAAGCCGGGACGGGCTGCTGCGCTTCTGGGGGGTGCGCCGCTCACGGGGGACTGGGCTAGCCGGCTCCCTAGCGGCGGCATGTGTAGGTAACTGGATGCTGGGGACCGGGAGCTATGCTTCCAGCGCCTCAGCGCTCCAGAGGCACGGGATGAGCCGCTAGGTTTCAGAAGGGGGGTGCGCCGCAGCCTCGGATTGGGGGGCTGCGGCGAGGCAGCAATTTCAGCCACACTGGGTGGTGGGGGGAGGCAGCAGCGGGACAGGTAACAGTTAGCCCCTGCTGCAGCCAGTTCCCCCCCAGTGCGCCCTGAGGACAGTGAGAGAGCCCTTGCAGCCACTGAGCGCTGGGCATAAAGTAAAACAACAATGTGCTTAAATGTACATGTATGTATGTATGTATGTATGTATGTATGTATATGTGTGTGTGTGTATATATGTATATATACAGTGTGGTAAGGTACTGCAGTGCCTGGGTATGTAGAGCCTAGTGTAGGGCACAGGCTCAGTGTATATTTAAAGATAAATGTACAGAGTATATAAATGTAATTTAAGGTAAAATGCACTTACTGGTTGTTGTGTCCCAGGAGGGGGAATCCATGGCTGTGCAGGCTGTTCCTCCAGACCTTTTCCCCGAAACGGAATGCTTTCTCCTTCAGCATCCAACTTAAAAGTAGCATGGGAAGAGAGAGGAAAAGCTCCGTTTTCCAACAAGCTGAGTGGTTTTCTGGAGCTCCATAGAGATCGCCTTTTGTGAGCAGGAAACCCTGACTGGGGATCTAGGCTGCCAGCTCTGGAGCCCGAATTCAGGCTGCAGATGCTGAGCTGGGTCCCAGGCAGATTCCTGGAAGTAAGTCTCGGCGGGAAAACTTCCCCCAGTGCATACTGAACGTCACTGGGGCGGATTCAGATCCTCCAGGATGGGGCGGTCAAAAGAGAGTGACCACTCCCCACTGTCCATAGAGAACAATGGTAGCTGTGCATGTGACCAAGGCATGCACAGCTCATGGGTAAACATTGATTGGTTGTAAACCACAGGGCGGACTTACCCCCTGTGGTATTGTGTATTGGAGCAGGATAAAAGGAGGGCAGATGCCCCATGAAAAGTGTATTCTACCATTTTCATTCTGCTGTAACATCTTGCTGTATTGATGTTGCCCCTAGCAATAGGGAAGAGTCTTTTTGAAGGCTATTTGAGCAAATAAACATCATCTGCCCCAAGACGACCACTTCATCTTGTGACCTTCAGGACTAGGCGAAACCTAGCTCCGTTTTCCGGCTGTCCAGGGTGTATCCAGCGTCTCCCAAGTTCCGCCTTCTGCCAGCTACCGGCAGAGGCCTAGTCAAGCAACTAGTGGGGATTCGTCAGCACCACACAGGTGTGGTAAGGCGGCCTGTCAACGCATACAGAGCAGAACTGTGGTTCCAGATGCCAGGGCAGGTTAGGAGTTTGGTGGTGGCAGCGCAGAACTTGCCCACTGCGCAGTGGGTGGAGTCAGTAACAGGCAGTTACTGATGGTAAGCGTGAATCCCCTATGAGGCCAGGTCCCGTGTGACCTAAACATCCATTCTGTGTACTGGGGACGGGACGTGAAAGCAGTGAGGGCTTTCGTACGGGACCGTCCGGTCACAGTTAGGATTAGGCACAGGGGGAGGTTTGGGGTTAAGGCAGCATTATTGGGAGGGTTAGGATTAGGCTACAGAAGGGGAGGTCAGGGTTAGGCACTATGGGGAGGGTTAGGCTACAGAAGGGGAGGTCAGGGTTAGGCACTATGGGGAGGGTTAGGCTACAGAAGGGGAGGTTAGGGTTAGGTGCTAGGAGGAGGGTTAAGGGTTAGGCATACGTACCACTGGAAGCGTCTCTGGATCTGTCGGTAGTTCTCATCTCCTGACCACTGACCGCGTTAGAGCCGCTGTACCAGATAAATCACCACTAGACCACCAGGGAAGTTTTGTCGTCACTCTAATCACGTCGGCATTTCATCAGTGAGGAATGATTAATATTAATGTGCTAAATGTCGACATGCTGCATTTTCACATTACAACCATGTCAACATTCTCATATAAACATTATGAATGTCAACAAAAAACCACTCCATGGAAACTGCCATTGGCACAAACAGAAAAACACAATACTGTTCTAGCCTATGGGTAACTGACGATAACCGGCTTTGTGCGAATGTAGCTTTTCTTTGCTGATTTTTTTCGGCAAGATAAAGGACGTACAGCTGTCGTAATAACAGGCTGCTCCCCTCTTCTGCTTGGTGACCTAACTCCTATAGATCTGCTGATATCACAGAGAATAATATCCCCCCATGCATAGATACTGGAGATTGACGCTTTGCTGTAGCATGGGTCCTCTAAAGTCCGGTTCCCTCTATAGATACTGTGTGTGTTCTAACCCGATACGCCTCTTACGGCCGTGTCACCGCTTTCTCTCTGTTACAGGTGGGCTGTTTGTCGATCTACCGGAGGAAATACCTCTCTGCAAAATACTTGGTGAATCTGAGCTGCAGTTCTATGTCGCCCAGTTCAAGAAGAGCGGGTTCAGGTACGGCAGGTATCTCATTTATTTATTTGCGGAACTTGTTAACATCATCTTCAAAACGTTTCTCCTCCTGTACTTCTCAGGGGTCCGCTGAACTGGTATAGAAATATGGACAGGAGCTGGGAGTGGACAAAGACCGCCCACGGCTGGAAGGTAACTTTGTGTACAGTAATCCGGGAGACGTCTGTATGTCTGAACGTAGATAGCACCAGCACATGCAGAGGTGGTGTTTGTTTGTTTGTGGGAAAGGGGATATCGTAAAAATGCTTAATTGAAGAAAAACCAAAACACTTGTGATAATACACAATATAGGATGTGTTATTTTATTTACAAGCTACGTACGGTATCTCCTTACAATGCGCTTCATCTTCTTCTACCCCCTCCCGCTCAGTGATGTAACAGTATCGATTTGACGTCTGCTTATTCCTACTCTCGGAGCTGTGGCCTGTGTTGCAGAATAGGTTTGAGCTAATTCAGGAGTGCTGCACTGCGATACTGTAATGCAATAAGCCCCATAGAGTTATGAATGCAAAACTATCTGAGATCTACAGGTGTGTCCTCCTCCATCCAGCCTCAGGATGCAGTGGGAGAAACCTGGTGTGAGTGAGCCTACAGGACTCAGCCATCTCTGCTAACGTTGGGCTGAAAGCAGCTCAAAACATCAAAAGTGATCTGCTTTCAGCTCAAAATCGCCCAGTGTGTATGGGCCTGTAGTCACAGCGCAATGTAACTAGGACACACAGGGAGACTCGCTGATTAATGACACTTGTATATTGTGTGTGACTGAGTCTGTATATGGAGCAGAACAGAACTTGTATTGGATAAAAGCTGCGGCTGCTACATTGTAACACTTTGTGTACAGATTCAGAAACTCAGTCGCACCCAGATATACAGGTGTCACATATCACAGTAATCAGCACGGTCTCCTGGTGCGTCCTAGTCACATTACAGTGTATTTCTGCAAAAAAGACGCCCGACCTGGCGTGCCAAGAGGGGCTGTTTGGCGTGACTGCAGCAAAGATGTATGAGGACATATCTGTAGTATATATATATCCGCATGGCTTCTCACACAGTTCCCTGAGAGGAGGAAAAGAGATACATGGCTTTTTCTGTGTGAGTAACAGCACAGACTGTATAGTACATACAGGAAGCTGTGTGACGCTAGGAAAACATCAGGGCACTACGACAAGGAGCAGATAACGGAAGTGGCAGATGATGTAGATATCGGGCAAGTGGTGGCAGGGTAGAGAGTTGGCTCCATCTCCGAGGACCCTTTTAAGTATACTCTTGTCCACAGCAATTCCCTGATGGCGCCAAGCTTTTGTAATGTTTGAGCTACTTATCCCAGAAGGTCCATGATGTCTGCCTCCCGCAAGGGTCAGGAATGATCTCTCCAATGACCTGCCATTGCCTCTGACAAATAGTGTCTCACTGCCCCGTGATCAGCTCTCTCTAATCCTATCAAGCTGCAGATAGCAGGGAAATCAGACAAAGCAAAGAGTTAATCCTGTGCACACCGCAGGTTCCCTGGCTGCTGTCTGCGGGCAGATGTGAGACGACGTACTAGAGGATGTGTTTGGCAGCACCACATTTCATGTGATTATTTATTAAATCTTGCATATAATTAAGGGTCCCACCAACAGGGAAATGGTCCAGATGTTTGAGAGTACACACCGTGTGTCCTAGGACGGCGGGCAGTGCTTGGCTCTGAGGCCTTGGCGTGCTGCCGTAGTAATATCCATAGACCTCTGTTGGCAACAGGTATAGTAGGCTACAAGTGTAATCCCTGCTGCTGTTTTCTCTCACACACAGAGCACCCAGCACTTCCCTCTGCGCAGGATAATCAGCTGCTTATAGAAGTAGGATTTTTTTCATTTGACGTCTTCCACATCCTGTCGCTACAAAGTGCTCAGCATAAAGTCCTCAGATAATGCTCCTCCAGTATCTGTGCTTCACGTCTTACTGGCAGACTTACAGCAATGCAGCCGAGTGCTTACAGTGATGGCGATGGGAGTCATTATGCAGCAGCCGCCATGTTTCTCATAGCAGTGCTCATGCTCGCTGACAGGTATAGCGTAGCCTCCGGTAATACCCCTCAGCATGAGGGAGACAGATATACAGTACTCGCTACAGTACTGCTCGCTGACAGGTATAGCGTAGCCTCCGGCAATACCCCTCAGCATGAGGGAGACAGATATACAGTACTCACTACAGTACTGCTCGCTGACAGGTATAGTGTAGCCTCCGGCAATACCCCTTAGCATGAGGGAGACAGATATACAGTACTCACTACAGTACTACTCACTGATAGGTATAGTATAGCCTCCGGCAATACCCCTCAGCATGAGGTAGACAGATATACAGTACTCGCTACAGTACTGCTCGCTGACATTATAGTGTAGCCTCCGGTAATACCCCTCAGCATGAGGGAGACAGATATACAGTACTCGCTACAGTTCTGCTCGCTGACAGGTATAGCGTAGCCTCCGGCAATACCCCTCAGCATGAGGGAGACAGATACACAGTACTCACTACAGTACTGCTCGCTGACAGGTATAGTATAGCCTCCGGTAATACCCCTTAGCATGAGGGAGACAGATATACAGTACTCACTACAGTACTACTCACTGACAGGTATAGTGCAGCCTCCGGTAATACCCCTCATCATGAGGGAGACAGATATACAGTACTCACTGCAGTACTGCTCACTGACAGGTATAGCGTAGCCTCCGGTAATACCCCTCAGCATGAGGGAGACAGATATACAGTACTCGCTACAGTACTACTCACTGACAGGTATAGTGCAGCCTCCGGTAATACCCCTCATCATGAGGGAGACAGATATACAGTACTCACTGCAGTACTACTCACTGACAGGTATAGTGCAGCCTCCGGCAATACCCCTCAGCATGAGGGAGACAGATATACAGTACTCGCTACAGTACTGCTCGCTGACAGGTATAGTATAGCCTCCGGTAATACCCCTCAGCATGAGGGAGACAGATATACAGTACTCACAACAGTACTGCTCTCTGACAGGTATAGCGTAGCCTCCGGCAATACCCCTCAGCATGAGGGAGACAGATATACAGTACTCACTACAGTACTGCTCGCTGACAGGTATAGTGCAGCCTCCGGCAATACCCCTCAGCATGAGGGAGACAGATATACAGTACTCACTACAGTACTGCTCGCTGACAGGTATAGTGCAGCCTCCGGTAATACCCCTCAGCATGAGGGAGACAGATATACAGTACTCGCTACAGTACTGCTCGCTGACAGGTATAGTATAGCCTCCGGTAATACCCCTCAGCATGAGGGAGACAGATATACAGTACTCACTACAGTACTGCTCTCTGACAGGTATAGCGTAGCCTCCGGCAATACCCCTCAGCATGAGGGAGACAGATATACAGTACTCACTACAGTACTGCTCACTGACAGGTATAGTGCAGCCTCCGGCAATACCCCTCAGCATGAGGGAGACAGATATACAATACTCGCTACAGTACTGCTCGCTGACAGGTATAGTATAGCCTCCGGTAATACCCCTCAGCATGAGGGAGACAGATATACAATACTCGCTACAGTACTGCTCGCTGACAGGTATAGTATAGCCTCCGGTAATACCCCTCAGCATGAGGGAGACAGATATACAGTACTCACTACAGTACTGCTCGCTGACAGGTATAGTGTAGCCTCCGGCAATACCCCTCAGCATGAGGGAGACAGATATACAGTACTCACCACAGTACTGCTCGCTGACAGGTATAGTATAGCCTCCGGTAATACCCCTCAGCATGAGGGAGACAGATATACAGTACTCACTACAGTACTGCTCTCTGACAGGTATAGCGCAGCCTCCGGCAATACCCCTCAGTATGAGAGAGACAGATATACAGTACTCGCTACAGTACTGCTCGCTGACAGGTATAGTGCAGCCTCCGGCAATACCCCTCAGCATGAGGGAGACAGATATACAGTACTCACTACAGTACTGCTCACTGACAGGTATAGTGCAGCCTCCGGCAATACCCCTCAGCATGAGGGAGACAGATATACAATACTCGCTACAGTACTGCTCACTGACAGGTATAGCGCAGCCTCCGGCAATACCCCTTAGCATGAGGGAGACAGATATACAGTACTCACTACAGTACTGCTCACTGACAGGTATAGTGCAGCTTCCGGCAATACCCCTCAGCATGAGGGAGACAGATATACAGTACTCACTACAGTACTGCTCACTGACACGTATAGCGTAGCCTCCAGCAATACCCCTCAGCATGAGGAAGACAGATATACAGTACTCACTACAGTACTGCTCACTGACAGGTATAGTGTAGCCTCCGGCAATACCCCTCAGCATGAGGGAGACCGATATACAGTACTCACTACAGTACTGCTCACTGACAGGTATAATGCAGCCTCCGGCAATACCCCTCAGCATGAGGGAGACAGATATACAGTACTCGCTACAGTACTGCTCGCTGACAGGTATAGCGCAGCCTCCGGCAATACCCCTCAGCATGAGGGAGACAGATATACAGTACTCGCTACAGTACTGCTCACTGACAGGTATAGTGCAGCCTCCGGCAATACCCCTCAGCATGAGGGAGACAGATATACAGTACTCGCTACAGTACTGCTCACTGACAGGTATAGCGCAGCCTCCGGCAATACCCCTCAGCATGAGGGAGACAGATATACAGTACTCGCTACAGTACTGCTCACTGACAGGTATAGTGCAGCCTCCGGCAATACCCCTCAGCATGAGGGAGACAGATATACAGTACTCGCTACAGTACTGCTCGCTGACAGGTATAGTGTAGCCTCCGGCAATACCCCTCAGCATGAGGGAGACAGATATACAGTACTCGCTACAGTACTGCTCGCTGACAGGTATAGTGCAGCCTCCGGCAATACCCCTCATCATGAGGGAGACAGATATACAGTACTCGCTACAGTACTGCTCGCTGACAGGTATAGTGCAGCCTCCGGCAATACCCCTCAGCATGAGGGAGACAGATATACAGTACTTGCTACAGTACTGCTCACTGACAAGTATAGCGTAGCCTCCGGTAATACCCCTCAGCATGAGGGAGACAGATATACAGTACTAATACCCCTCAGTATGAGGAAGACAGATATACAGTACTCACTACAGTGCTGCTCACTGACAGGTATAGTGTAGCCTCCGGTAATACCCCTCAGCATGAGGGAGACAGATATACAGTACTCACTACAGTACTGCTCGCTGACAGGTATAGCGTAGCCTCCGGCAATACCCCTCAGCATGAGGGAGACAGATATACAGTACTCACTACAGTACTGCTCGCTGACAGGTATAGCGTAGCCTCCGGCAATACCCCTCAGCATGAGGGAGACAGATATACAGTACTCACTACAGTACTGCTCGCTGACCGGTATAGTGCAGCCTCCGGCAATACCCCTCAGCATGAGGGAGATAGATATACAGTACTCACTACAGTACTGCTCGCTGACAGGTATAGCGTAGCCTCCGGCAATACCCCTCAGCATGAGGGAGACAAATATACAGTACTGCTCACTGACAGGTATAGTGCAGCCTCCGGTAATACCCCTCAGCATGAGGAAGACAGATATACAGTACTCGCTACAGTACTGCTCGCTGACAGGTATAATGCAGCCTCCGGCAATACCCCTCAGCATGAGGGAGACAGATATACAGTACTCACTACAGTACTGCTCGCTGACAGGTATAGTGCAGCCTCCGGTAATACCCCTCAGCATGAGGGAGACAGATATACAGTACTCACTACAGTACTGCTCGCTGACAGGTATAATGTAGCCTCCGGCAATACCCCTCAGTATGAGGAGACAGATATACAGTACTCACTACAGTACTGCTCGCTGACGGGTATAGCGTAGCCTCCAGCAATACCCCTCAACATGAGGGAGACAGATATACAGTACTCACTACAGTACTGCTCGCTGACAGGTATAGTGTAGCCTCCGGCAATACCCCTCAGCATGAGGAAGACAGATATACAGTACTCACTACAGTACTGCTCTCTGACAGGTATAGTGTAGCCTCCGGCAATACCCCTCAGCATGAGGGAGATAGATATACAGTACTCACTACAGTACTGCTCTCTGACAGGTATAGTGTAGCCTCCGGCAATACCCCTCAGCATGAGGAAGACAGATATACAGTACTCACTACAGTACTGCTCGCTGACAGGTATAGCGTAGCCTCCGGCAATACCCCTCAGTATGAGGAAGACAGATATACAGTACTCACTACAGTACTGCTCGCTGACAGGTATAGTATAGCCTCCCGTAATACCCCTCAGCATGAGGGAGACAGATATACAGTACTCACTACAGTACTGCTCGCTGACATTATAGTGTAGCCTCCGGCAATACCCCTCAGTATGAGGAAGACAGATATACAGTACTGCTCACTGACAGGTATAGTGCAGCTTCCGGTAATACCCCTCAGTATGAGGAAGACAGATATACAGTACTCACTACAGTACTGCTCTCTGACAGGTATAGTATAGCCTCCGGTAATACCCCTCAGCATGAGGGAGACAGATATACAGTACTCACTACAGTACTGCTCGCTGACAGGTATAGTGCAGCCTCCGGCAATACCCCTCAGCATGAGGGAGACAGATATACAGTACTCACTACAGTACTGCTCGCTGACAGGTATAGCGTAGCCTCCGGCAATACCCCTCAGCATGAGGGAGACAGATACACAGTACTCACTACAGTACTGCTCGCTGACATTATAGTGCAGCCTCCGGCAATACCCCTCAGCATGAGGGAGACAGATATACAGTACTCACTACAGTACTGCTCGCTGACAGGTATAGTGCAGCCTCCGGCAATACCCCTCAGCATGAGGGAGACAGATATACAGTACTCACTACAGTACTGCTCGCTGACAGGTATAGTGCAGCCTCCGGCAATACCCCTCAGCATGAGGGAGACAGATACACAGTACTCACTACAGTACTGCTCGCTGACATTATAGTGCAGCCTCCGGCAATACCCCTCAGCATGAGGGAGACAGATATACAGTACTCACTACAGTACTGCTCGCTGACAGGTATAGTGCAGCTTCCGGCAATACCCCTCAGCATGAGGGAGACAGATGTACAGTACTCACTACAGTACTGCTCACTGACAGGTATAGTGCAGCTTCCGGCAATACCCCTCAGCATGAGGGAGACAGATGTACAGTACTCACTACAGTACTGCTCACTGACAGGTATAGCGTAGCCTCCGGCAATACCCCTCAGTATGAGGGAGACAGATATACAGTACTCACTACAGTACTGCTCACTGACAGGTATAGTGCAGCTTCCGGCAATACCCCTCAGCATGAGGGAGACAGATGTACAGTACTCACTACAGTACTGCTCACTGACAGGTATAGCGTAGCCTCCGGCAATACCCCTCAGTATGAGGGAGACAGATATACAGTACTCACTACAGTACTGCTCTCTGATATTATAGTGTAGCCTCCGGTAATACCCCTCAGCATGAGGAAGACAGATATACAGTACTCACTACAGTACTGCTCACTGACAGGTATAGTGCAGCTTCCGGCAATACCCCTCAGCATGAGGGAGACAGATGTACAGTACTCACTACAGTACTGCTCACTGACAGGTATAGCGTAGCCTCCGGCAATACCCCTCAGTATGAGGGAGACAGATATACAGTACTCACTACAGTACTGCTCTCTGATATTATAGTGTAGCCTCCGGTAATACCCCTCAGCATGAGGAAGACAGATATACAGTACTCACTACAGTACTGCTCTCTGATATTATAGTGTAGCCTCCGGTAATACCCCTCAGCATGAGGAAGACAGATATACAGTACTCGCTACAGTACTGCTCGCTGACAGGTATAATGCAGCCTCCGGCAATACCCCTCAGCATGAGGGAGACAGATATACAGTACTCGCTACAGTACTGCTCGCTGACATTATAGTGCAGCTTCCGGCAATACCCCTCAGCATGAGGGAGACAGATATACAGTACTCGCTACAGTACTGCTCACTGACAGGTATAGTGCAGCCTCCGGTAATACCCCTCAGCATGAGGGAGACAGATATACAGTACTCACTACAGTACTGCTCGCTGACAGGTATAGCGCAGCCTCCGGCAATACCCCTCAGTATGAGGAGACAGATATACAGTACTCACTACAGTACTGCTCGCTGACGGGTATAGCGTAGCCTCCAGCAATACCCCTCAACATGAGGGAGACAGATATACAGTACTCACTACAGTACTGCTCGCTGACAGGTATAGCGTAGCCTCCGGCAATACCCCTCAGTATGAGGAAGACAGATATACAGTACTCACTACAGTACTGCTCGCTGACAGGTATAGTATAGCCTCCCGTAATACCCCTCAGCATGAGGGAGACAGATATACAGTACTCACTACAGTACTGCTCGCTGACATTATAGTGTAGCCTCCGGCAATACCCCTCAGTATGAGGAAGACAGATATACAGTACTCGCTACAGTACTGCTCACTGACAGGTATAGTGCAGCTTCCGGTAATACCCCTCAGTATGAGGAAGACAGATATACAGTACTCACTACAGTACTGCTCTCTGACAGGTATAGTATAGCCTCCGGTAATACCCCTCAGCATGAGGGAGACAGATATACAGTACTCACTACAGTACTGCTCGCTGACAGGTATAGTGCAGCCTCCGGCAATACCCCTCAGCATGAGGGAGACAGATATACAGTACTCACTACAGTACTGCTCGCTGACAGGTATAGTGCAGCCTCCGGCAATACCCCTAAGCATGAGGGAGACAGATATACAGTACTCGCTACAGTACTGCTCGCTGACAGGTATAGTGCAGCCTCCGGCAATACCCCTCAGCATGAGGGAGACAGATATACAGTACTCACTACAGTACTGCTCGCTGACAGGTATAGTGCAGCCTCCGGCAATACCCCTCAGCATGAGGGAGACAGATATACAGTACTCACTACAGTACTGCTCACTGACAGGTATAGTGCAGCTTCCGGCAATACCCCTCAGCATGAGGGAGACAGATATACAGTACTCACTACAGTACTGCTCACTGACAGGTATAGTGCAGCTTCCGGCAATACCCCTCAGCATGAGGGAGACAGATATACAGTACTCACTACAGTACTGCTCGCTGACAGGTATAGTGTAGCCTCCGGCAATACCCCTCAGCATGAGGAAGACAGATATACAGTACTCACTACAGTACTGCTCGCTGACAGGTATAGCGTAGCCTCCGGCAATACCCCTCAGTATGAGGGAGACAGATATACAGTACTCACTACAGTACTGCTCTCTGATATTATAGTGTAGCCTCCGGTAATACCCCTCAGCATGAGGAAGACAGATATACAGTACTCGCTACAGTACTGCTCGCTGACAGGTATAATGCAGCCTCCGGCAATACCCCTCAGTATGAGGAAGACAGATATACAGTACTCGCTACAGTACTGCTCACTGACAGGTATAGTGCAGCTTCCGGTAATACCCCTCAGTATGAGGAAGACAGATATACAGTACTCACTACAGTACTGCTCTCTGACAGGTATAGTATAGCCTCCGGTAATACCCCTCAGCATGAGGGAGACAGATATACAGTACTCACTACAGTACTGCTCGCTGACAGGTATAGTGCAGCCTCCGGCAATACCCCTCAGCATGAGGGAGACAGATATACAGTACTCACTACAGTACTGCTCGCTGACAGGTATAGTGCAGCCTCCGGCAATACCCCTAAGCATGAGGGAGACAGATATACAGTACTCGCTACAGTACTGCTCGCTGACAGGTATAGTGCAGCCTCCGGCAATACCCCTCAGCATGAGGGAGACAGATATACAGTACTCACTACAGTACTGCTCGCTGACAGGTATAGTGCAGCCTCCGGCAATACCCCTCAGCATGAGGGAGACAGATATACAGTACTCACTACAGTACTGCTCACTGACAGGTATAGTGCAGCTTCCGGCAATACCCCTCAGCATGAGGGAGACAGATATACAGTACTCACTACAGTACTGCTCGCTGACAGGTATAGCGTAGCCTCCGGCAATACCCCTCAGCATGAGGGAGACAGATATACAGTACTCACTACAGTACTGCTCGCTGACAGGTATAGTGCAGCTTCCGGCAATACCCCTCAGCATGAGGGAGACAGATATACAGTACTCACTACAGTACTGCTCACTGACAGGTATAGTGCAGCTTCCGGCAATACCCCTCAGCATGAGGGAGACAGATATACAGTACTCACTACAGTACTGCTCGCTGACAGGTATAGTGCAGCTTCCGGCAATACCCCTCAGCATGAGGGAGACAGATATACAGTACTCACTACAGTACTGCTCGCTGACAGGTATAGTGTAGCCTCCGGCAATACCCCTCAGCATGAGGAAGACAGATATACAGTACTCACTACAGTACTGCTCGCTGACAGGTATAGCGTAGCCTCCGGCAATACCCCTCAGTATGAGGGAGACAGATATACAGTACTCACTACAGTACTGCTCTCTGATATTATAGTGTAGCCTCCGGTAATACCCCTCAGCATGAGGAAGACAGATATACAGTACTCGCTACAGTACTGCTCGCTGACAGGTATAATGCAGCCTCCGGCAATACCCCTCAGCATGAGGGAGACAGATATACAGTACTCGCTACAGTACTGCTCGCTGACATTATAGTGCAGTCTCCGGCAATACCCCTCAGCATGAGGGAGACAGATATACAGTACTCGCTACAGTACTGCTCACTGACAGGTATAGTGCAGCCTCCGGTAATACCCCTCAGCATGAGGGAGACAGATATACAGTACTCGCTACAGTACTGCTCGCTGACAGGTATAGCGTAGCCTCCGGCAATACCCCTCAGCATGAGGGAGACAGATATACAGTACTCGCTACAGTACTGCTCGCTGACAGGTATAGTGCAGCCTCCGGCAATACCCCTCAGCATGAGGGAGACAGATATACAGTACTCACTACAGTACTGCTCGCTGACAGGTATAGCGTAGCCTCCGGCAATACCCCTCAGCATGAGGGAGACAGATATATAGTACTCGCTACAGTACTGCTCGCTGACAGGTATAGTGTAGCCTCCGGTAATACCCCTCAGCATGAGGGAGACAGATATACAGTACTCACTACAGTACTGCTCGCTGACAGGTATAGTGCAGCCTCCGGTAATACCCCTCAGCATGAGGGAGACAGATATACAGTACTCGCTACAGTACTGCTCGCTGACAGGTATAGTGTAGCCTCCGGTAATACCCCTCAGCATGAGGGAGACAGATATACAGTACTCACTACAGTACTGCTCGCTGACAGGTATAATGTAGCCTCCGGCAATACCCCTCAGTATGTGGAGACAGATATACAGTACTCACTACAGTACTGCTCGCTGACGGGTATAGCGTAGCCTCCAGCAATACCCCTCAACATGAGGGAGACAGATATACAGTACTCACTACAGTACTGCTCGCTGACAGGTATAGTGCAGCCTCCGGTAATACCCCTCAGCATGAGGAAGACAGATATACAGTACTCACTACAGTACTGCTCTCTGACAGGTATAGTGTAGCCTCCGGCAATACCCCTCAGCATGAGGGAGATAGATATACAGTACTCACCACAGTACTGCTCGCTGACAGGTATAGCGTAGCCTCCAGCAATACCCCTCAGTATGAGGAAGACAGATATACAGTACTCACTACAGTACTGCTCGCTGACAGGTATAGTGCAGCTTCCGGCAATACCCCTCAGCATGAGGGAGACAGATATACAGTACTCACTACAGTACTGCTCGCTGACAGGTATAGTGTAGCCTCCGGCAATACCCCTCAGCATGAGGGAGACAGATATACAGTACTCACTACAGTACTGCTCACTGACAGGTATAGTGTAGCCTCCGGCAATACCCCTCAGCATGAGGAAGACAGATATACAGTACTCGCTACAGTACTGCTCGCTGACAGGTATAATGTAGCCTCCGGCAATACCCCTCAGCATGAGGGAGACAGATATACAGTACTCACTACAGTACTGCTCGCTGACATTATAGCGTAGCCTCCGGTAATACCCCTCAGTATGAGGGAGACAGATATACAGTACTCGCTACAGTACTGCTCGCTGACAGGTATAGTGCAGCCTCCGGTAATACCCCTCAGCATGAGGGAGACAGATATACAGTACTCACTACAGTACTGCTCGCTGACAGGTATAGTGCAGCCTCCGGCAATACCCCTCAGTATGAGGAAGACAGATATACAGTACTCACTACAGTACTGCTCGCTGACATTATAGTGCAGCCTCCGGCAATACCCCTCAGTATGAGGAAGACAGATATACAGTACTCACTACAGTACTGCTCGCTGACATTATAGTGTAGCCTCCGGCAATACCCCTCAGCATGAGGGAGACAGATATACAGTACTGCTCGCTGACATTATAGTGTAGCCTCAGCATGAGGGAGACAGATATACAGTACTGCTCGCTGACATTATAGTGTAGCCTCAGCATGAGGGAGACAGATATACTAATTTCTCTGACGTCCTAGTGGATGCTGGGAACTCCGTAAGGACCATGGGGAATAGCGGCTCCGCAGGAGACGGGGCACAAAAGTAAAGCTTTAGGACTACCTGGTGTGCACTGGCTCCTCCCCCTATGACCCTCCTCCAAGCCTCAGTTAGATTTTTGTGCCCGGCCGAGAAGGGTGCACACTAGGGGCTCTCCTGAGCTTCTTAGTGAAAAGTTTAGTTTTAGGTTTTTTATTTTCAGTGAGACCTGCTGGCAACAGGCTCACTGCATCGAGGGACTAAGGGGAGAAGAAGCGAACTCACCTGCGTGCAGAGTGGATTGGGCTTCTTAGGCTACTGGACACCATTAGCTCCAGAGGGACCGAACACAGGCCCAGCCTCGGAGTCCGGTCCCAGAGCCGCGCCGCCGGCCCCCTTACAGAGCCAGAAGCAAGAAGAGGTCCGGAAAATCGGCGGCAGAAGACATCCTGTCTTCACCAAGGTAGCGCACAGCACTGCAGCTGTGCGCCATTGCTCTTCAGCACACTTCACACTTCGGTCACTGAGGGTGCAGGGCGCTAGGGGGGGGCGCCCTGAGCAGCAACAAAAACACCTTGGCTGGCGAAAATACATCACATATAGCCCCCAGGGCTATATGGATGAATTTTAACCCCTGCCAGATTCCACAGAAAAACGGGAGAAAAGGCCGCCGAGAAGGGGGCGGAGCCTATCTCCTCAGCACACTGGCGCCATTTTCTCTCACAGCTCCGTTGGAGGGAAGCTCCCTGGCTCTCCCCTGCAGTTACTACACTACAGAAAGGGGTTAAAAAAGAGAGGGGGGCACTAATTAGGCGCAGTATAACAATACAGCAGCTATAAGGGGAAAAACACTTATATAAGGTTATCCCTGTATATATATAGCGCTCTGTTGTGTGCTGGCATACTCTCCCTCTGTCTCCCCAAAGGGCTAGTGGGGTCCTGTCCTCTATCAGAGCATTCCCTGTGTGTGTGCTGTGTGTCGGTACGTTGTGTCGACATGTATGAGGAGGAAAATGAGGTGGAGGCGGAGCAATTGCCTGTAACAGAGATGTCACCCCCTAGGGAGTCGACACCTGAGTGGATGAGCTTATGGAAGGAATTATGTGACAGTGTCAGCTCTTTACAAAAGATTGATGACATGAGACAGCCGGCGACTCAGCCTGTGCCTGTCCAGGTGTCTCAAAAGCCATCAGGGGCTCTAAAACGCCCGTTACCGCAGATGGCAGATACAGACGCCGACACGGATACTGACTCCAGTGTCGACGATTAAGAGACGAATGTGACTTCCAGTAGGGCCACACGTTACATGATTGAGGCTATGGAAAATGTTTTTACACATTTCTGATAATACCAGTACCACTAAAAAGGGTATTATGTTGGGTGAGAAAAAACTACCTGTAGTTTTTCCTGCATCTGAGGAATTAAATGAAGTGTGTGATGATGCGTGGGTTTCCCCCGATAAAAACTGTTAATTCCTAAAAAGTTATTAGCATCATACCCCTTCCCGCCAGAGGATAGGGCACGTTGGGAAACACCCCCTAGGGTGAATAAAGCGCTCACACGCTTGTCTAAACAGGTGGCACTACCGTCCCCGGATACGGCCGCCCTTAAGGAACCTGCTGACAGAAAGCAGTAAAATATCCTAAAATGTATATACACTCACACGGGTGTGATACTGAGACCAGCAATCGCCTCAGCCTGGATGTGCAGTGCTGGGGTGGCTTGGTCGGATTCCCTGACTGACAATATTGATACCCTAGATAGGGACAGTATATTACTGACTATAGAGCATTTAAAAGATGCATTTCTATATATGCGTGATGCACAGAGGGATATTTGCCGACTGGCATCAAGAGTAAGTGCGCTGTCCATTTCTGCCAGAAGAGGGTTATGGACAAGACAGTGGTCAGGTGATGCTGATTCCAAAAGGCATATGGAAGTATCGCCTTATAAAAGGGAGGAGTTATTTGGGGTAGGTCTAACAGACCTGGTGGCCACGGCAACGGCTGGGAAATCCACATTTTTACCCCAGGTAGCCTCTCAACATAAGAAGACGCCGTATTATCAGGCGCAGTCCTTTGGGCCCCATAAGGGCAAGCGGGCAAAAGGCTCCTCATTTCTGCCCCGTGGCAGAGGGAGAGGAAAAAGGCTGCAGCAAACAGCCAGTTCCCAGGAACAGAAGCCCTCTCCCGTTTTCTGCCAAGTCCTCAGCATGACGCTGGGGCTTTACAAGCGGACTCAGGCACGGTGGGGGCCCGTCTCAAAAATTTCAGCGTGCAGTGGGCTCACTCACAGGTGGACCCCTGGATCCTTCAGGTGGTATCTCAGGGGTACAAATTGGAATTCGAGACGTCTCCCCTTCGCCGTTTTCCTAAAGTCTGCTTTACCGACGTCTCCCTCCGACAGGGAGGCGGTATGGGAAGCCATTCACAAGCTGTATTCCCAGCAGGTGATAATCAAGGTACCCCTCCTACAACAGGGAAAGGGGTATTATTCCTCGCTGTTTGTGGTACCGAAGCCGGACGGCTCGGTGAGACCTAATTTAAATCTGAAATCCTTGAACACTTACATACAAAGGTTCAAATTCAAGATGGAGTCACTCAGAGCGGTGATGGCAAACCTGGAAGAAGGGAATTATATGGTGTCTCTGGACATCAAGGATGCTTATCTCCATGTCCCAATTTACCCTTCTCACCAAGGGTACCTCAGGTTTGTGGTACAGAACTGTCACTATCAGTTTCAGACGCTGCCGTTTGGTTTGTCCACGGCACCCCGGGTCTTTACCAAAGTAATGGCCGAAATGATGATACTCCTTCGAAGGAAGGGAGTTTTAATTATCCCTAACTTGGACGATCTCCGGATAAGGGCAAGATCCAGGGAACAGTTGGTAGTCGGGGTAGCACTATCTCAAGTAGTGTTGCGGCAGCACGGTTGGATTCTTAATATTCCAAAATCGCAGCTGATCCCGACGACACGTCTTCTATTCCTAAGGATGATCCTGGACACAGTCCAGAAAAAGGTGTTTCTCCAGGAGGAGAAAGCCAGGGAGTTATCCGAACTAGTCGGAAACCTCCTAAAACCAGGCCAAGTGTCAGTGCATCAGGGCACAAGGGTCCTGGGAAAAATGGTGGCTTCCTACGAAGCAATTCCATTCGGCAGATTCCACGCAAGAACTTTCCAGTGGGACCTGCTGGAAAAGTGGTCCGGATCGCATCTTCAGATGCATCAGCGGATAACCCTGTCACCAAAGACAAGGGTGTCTCTCCTGTGGTGGTTGCAGAGTGCTCATCTTCTAGAGGGCGCAGATTCGGCATTCAGGACTGGGTCCTGGTGACCACGGATGCCAGCCTGCGAGGCTGGGGAGCAGTCACACAGGGAAGAAATTTCCAGGGCTTGTGGTCAAGCCTGGAGACATCACTTCACATAAATATCTTGGAGCTAAGGGCCATTTACAATGCCCTAAGCCAAGAAAGATCTCTGCTTCAAGGTCAGCCGGTGCTGATCCAGTCGGACAACATCACGGCAGTCGCCCACGTAGACAGACAGGGCGGTACAAGAAGCAGGAGGGCAATGGCAGAAGCTGCAAGGATTTTTCGCTGGGCGGAAAATCATGTGATAGCATTGTCAGCAGTGTTCATTCCGGGAGTGGACAACTGGGAAACAGACTTCCTCAGCAGAAGTCTTCCACATGATTGTAAACCGTTGGGAAAAACCAAAGGTGGACATGATGGCGTCCCGCCTAAACAAAAAATTGGACAGGTATTGCGCCAGGTCAAGGGACCCTCAGGCAATAGCTGTGGACGCTCTGGTAACACCGTGGGTGTACCAGTCAGTGTATGTGTTCCCTCCTCTTCCTCTCTTACCAAAAGTATTGAGAATTATAAGACGGAGGGGAGTAAGAACTATACTCGTGGCTCCGGATTGGCCAAGAAGGACTTGGTACCCGGAACTTCAAGAGATGCTCACGGAGGACCCGTGGCCTCTACCTCTAAGAAGGGACCTGCTCCATCAAGGACCCTATCTATTCCAAGACTTACCGCGGCTGCGTTTGACGGCAGGGCGGTTGAACGCCGGATCCTGAAGGAAAAAGGCATTCCGGATGAAGTCATCCCTACCCTGATCAAAGCCAGGAAGGATGTAACCGCAAAGCATTATCACCGCATTAGGCGAAAATATGTTGCGTGGTGCGAGGCCAGTAAGGCCCCGATGGAGGAATTTCAACTAGGTCGATTCCTGCATTTCCTGCAAACAGGAGTGTCTATGGGCCTAAAATTGGGGTCCAATAAGGTTCAAATTTCGGCCCTGTCAATTTTCTTCCAGAAAGAACTAGCTTCAGTTCCTGAAGTTCAGACGTTTGTAAAAGGGGTACTGCATATACAGCCTCCTTTTGTACCTCCAGTGGCACCTTGGGATCTCAATGTAGTTTTGGGGTTCCTAAAGTCACAATGGTTTGAACCTCTTGAATCTGTGGAGTTAAAATATCTCACATGGAAAGTGGTCATGCTGTTGGCCCTGGCCTCGGCCAGGCGCGTGTCAGAATTGGCGGCTTTATCCTGTAAAAGCCCTTATCTGATCTTCCATTCAGACAGGGCGGAATTGAGGACTCGTCCTCATTTTCTCCCTAAGGTGGTTTCAACGTTTCATCTGAACCAACCTATTGTGGTACCTGCGGCTACTAGTGACTTGGAGGACTCCAAGTTGTTGGACATAGTCAGGGCCCTGAAAATATATGTTTCCAGGACGGCTGGAGTCAGAAAATCTGACTCGCTGTTTATCCTGTATGCACCCAACAAGCTGGGTGCTCCTGCTTCTAAGCAGACTTTTGCTCGTTTGATTTGTAATACAATTCAGCTTGCACATTCTGTGGCAGGCCTGCCACAGCCAAAATCTGTAAAAGCCCATTCCACAAGGAAGGTGGGCTCATCTTGGGCGGCTGCCCGAGGGGTCTCGGCTTTACAACTTTGCCGAGCAGCTATTTGGTCAGGGGCAAACACGTTTGCTAAATTCTACAAATTTGATACCCTGGCTGAGGAGGACCTGGAGTTCTCTCATTCGCTGCTGCAGAGTCATCCGCACTCTCCCGCCCGTTTGGGAGCTTTGGTATAATCCCCATGGTCCTTACGGAGTTCCCAGCATCCACTAGGACGTCAGAGAAAATAAGAATTTACTTACCGATAATTCTATTTCTCATAGTCCGTAGTGGATGCTGGGCGCCCATCCCAAGTGCGGATTGTCTGCAATACTTGTACATAGTTATTGTTAACTAAATCGGGTTATTGTTGTTGTGAGCCATCTATGCAGAGGCTCCTCTGTTATCATGCTGTTAACTGGGTTCAGATCACAGGTTGTACGGTGTGATTGGTGTGGCTGGTATGAGTCTTACCCGGGATTCATAAATCCTTCCTTATTGTGTACGCTCGTCCGGGCACAGTATCCTAACTGAGGCTTGGAGGAAGGTCATAGGGGGAGGAGCCAGTGCACACCAGGTAGTCCTAAAGCTTTACTTTTGTGCCCAGTCTCCTGCGGAGCCGCTATTCCCCATGGTCCTTACGGAGTTCCCAGCATCCACTACGGACTACGAGAAATAGAATTATCGGTAAGTAAATTCTTATTTTAAATTACACATATCCTGTATTTTACGGTTATATCTGTCAGTATGAGAGGTAATAATTTGATATATACAAATATTCATTTTACAGCACCCTACCTAGTACAGTAGTTTCTGTGGTAGTGCTAGTTAGTCATCCTGTAGGCTCGCTGTCCAGTACAGTTGCCATTACTTGTCTTCTCTATAATGCCTTTATGTACTACCAGGGCTTTCTTGTCAATCTTTCTAAAGTGTGATAATCATCTCACATTTCAGAAGTTTGGTAGCCTTTGGGGCGGGAGGTATGTGTGACTTGGTGTGATGTATCAGGGATGTGTGCGGTGACATTCGGTGGTGGGGTGTGATGTATCAGGGATGTGTGCGGTGACATTCGGTGGTGGGGTGTGATGTATCAGGGATGTGTGCGGTGACATTCGGTGGTGGGGTGTGATGTATCAGGGATGTGTGCGGTGACATTCGGTGGTGGGGTGTGATGTATCAGGGATGTGTGCGGTGACATTCGGTGGTGGGGTGTGATGTATCAGGGATGTGTGCGTCGACATTCGGTGGTGGGGTGTGATGTATCAGGGATGTGTGCGGTGACATTCGGTGGTGGAGTGTGATGTATCAGGGATGTGTGCGGTGACATTCGGTGGTGGGGCGTGATGTATCGGGGATGTGTGTGGTGACATTCGGTGGTGGGGTGTGATGTATCAGGGATGTGTGCGGTGACATTCGGTGGTGGGGTGTGATGTATCGGGGATGTGTGCGGTGACATTCGGTGGTGGGGTGTGATGTATCAGGGATGTGTGCGGTGACATTCGGTGGTGGGGTGTGATGTATCAGGGATGTGTGCGGTGACATTCGGTGGTGGGGTGTGATGTATCAGGGATGTGTGCGGTGACATTCGGTGGTGGGGTGTGTTGTATCAGGGATGTGTGCGGTGACATTCGGTGGTGGGGTGTGTTGTATCAGGGATGTGTGCGGTGACATTCGGTGGTGGGGTGTGATGTATCAGGGATGTGTGCGGTGACATTCGGTGGTGGGGTGTGGTGTAATATGGATGTGTGCGGTGACATTCGGTGGTGGAGTGTGATGTATCAGGGATGTGTGCGGTGACATTCGGTGGTGGAGTGTGATGTATCAGGGATGTGTGCGGTGACATTCGGTGGTGGGGTGTATCAGGGATGTGTGCGGTGACATTCGGTGGTGGGGTGTGATGTATCGGGGATGTGTGCGGTGACAGTCGGTGGTGGGGTGTGATGTATCGGGGATGTGTGCGGTGACATTCGGTGGTGGAGTGTGATGTATCAGGGATGTGTGCGGTGACATTCGGTGGTGGAGTGTGATGTATCAGGGATGTGTGCGGTGACATTCGGTGGTGGGGTGTGATGTATCAGGGATGTGTACGGTGACATTCGGTGGTGGGGTGTGATGTATCAGGGATGTGTGCGGTGACATTCGGTGGTGGAGTGTGATGTATCAGGGATGTGTGCGGTGACATTCGGTGGTGGGGTGTGATGTATCGGGGATGTGTGTGGTGACATTCGGTGGTGGGGTGTGATGTATCGGGGATGTGTGCGGTGACATTCGGTGGTGGGGTGTGATGTATCGGGGATGTATGCGGTGACATTCGGTGGTGGGGTGTGATGTATCGGGGATGTGTGCGGTGACATTCGGTGGTGGAGTGTGATGTATCGGGGATGTGTGCGGTGACATTCGGTGGTGGGGTGTGATGTATCGGGGATGTGCGCGGTGACATTCGGTGGTGGGGTGTGATGTATCGGGGATGTGTGCAGTGACAGTCGGTGGTGGGGTGTGATGTATCGGGGATGTGTGCGGTGACATTCGGTGGTGGGGTGTGATGTATCGGGGATGTGTGTGGTGACATTCGGTGGTGGGGTGTGATGTATCGGGGATGTGTGCGGTGACATTCGGTGGTGGGGTGTGATGTATCAGGGATGTGTGCGGTGACATTCGGTGGTGGGGTGTGATGTATCAGGGATGTGTGCGGTGACATTCGGTGGTGGGGTGTGATGTATCGGGGATGTGTGCAGTGACATTCGGTGGTGGGGTGTGATGTATCAGGGATGTGTGCGGTGACATTCGGTGGTGGGGTGTGATGTATCAGGGATGTGTGCGGTGACATTCGGTGGTGGGGTGTGATGTATCGGGGATGTGTGCGGTGACATTCGGTGGTGGAGTGTGATGTATCAGGGATGTGTGCGGTGACATTCGGTGGTGGGGTGTATCAGGGATGTGTGCGGTGACATTCGGTGGTGGGGTGTGATGTATCAGGGATGTGCGCAGTGACATTCGGTGGTGGGGTGTGTTGTATCAGGGATGTGTGCGGTGACATTCGGTGGTGGAGTGTGATGTATCAGGGATGTGTGCGGTGACATTCGGTGGTGGAGTGTGATGTATCAGGGATGTGTGCGGTGACATTCGGTGGTGGGGTGTGATGTATCAGGGATGTGTGCGGTGACATTCGGTGGTGGAGTGTGATGTATCAGGGATGTGTGCGGTGACATTCGGTGGTGGGGTGTGGTGTAATATGGATGTGTGCGGTGACATTCGGTGGTGGAGTGTGATGTATCAGGGATGTGTGCGGTGACATTCGGTGGTGGGGTGTGATGTATCGGGGATGTGTGCGGTGACATTCGGTGGTGGGGTGTGATGTATCGGGGATGTGTGCGGTGACATTCGGTGGTGGAGTGTGATGTATCAGGGATGTGTGCGGTGACATTCGGTGGTGGGGTGTGATGTATCAGGGATGTGTGCGGTGACATTCGGTGGTGGGGTGTGATGTATCAGGGATGTGTGCGGTGACATTCGGTGGTGGGGTGTGATGTATCAGGGATGTGTGCGGTGACATTCGGTGGTGGGGTGTGATGTATCAGGGATGTGTGCGGTGACATTCGGTGGTGGGGTGTGATGTATCAGGGATGTGTGCGGTGACATTCGGTGGTGGGGTGTGATGTAATAGGGGGCCTGACTGTGTTAGGAAATACAAGGTTAAATATCATTTATGGACAGTAGCCAATTCACTTCACCAGGTAAATGTGTCCTGTCTGGTTTTCCAACTTTTTAAATATTACATTAACTCGGGCTAATTTAATTAAGGCATATTAAAAAAGTTGCCCTTTTATCAGCTAATTCATTCAGGGAAGTGCTGCAGTTGCAGTTAAGTAGAATGTGTCATATTGTCATAGTGTCATATTGTCATAGTGTCATATTGTCATAGTGTCGTATTGTCATAGTGTTGTATTGTCATAGTGTCGTATTGTCACTCATGTCAGCCTGAAACACTGTTGTTTTGTAGTTCTGAATTTCCCAATCTTTTTCTCAGTCTTTTTTCTCATGTGCTCCATTGGGACATGGGGCTGACACCGCTCTGGGGAGATGGGGCTGACACCGCTCCACAGGTAGATGGGGCTGACACCGCTCCACAGGTAGATGGGGCTGACACCGCTCCACGGGTAGATGGGGCTGACACCGCTCCACGGGGAGATGGGGCTGACACCGCTCCACGGGGAGATGGGGCTGACACCGCTCCACGGGGAGATGGGGCTGACACCGCTCCACGGGGAGATGGGGCTGACACCGCTCCACGAGGAGATGGGGCTGACATCGCTCCACGGGTCGATGGGGCTGACACCGCTCCACGGGTCGATGGGGCTGACACCGCTCCACGGGTCGATGGGGCTGACACCGCTCCACGGGGAGATGGGGCTGACACCGCTCCAGGCAGGGAGGGAGGGTTACCTTGATAAAGGCAGACCTATCACAAAGGAGATAGTGTTATGTATCCCCTAATCCTGTATCTGTTCAGTTGCATTCCTAATTTAACTACAAGATCTTTGCCTGTGTTTTAGATGCAGATTTTTCCTTCTGTCTCGCACACTCTACATCTCAGATACAGTATATAACATGAAGTATAGAGAGCGGGGAGCTGGCAGTGTATAACATGGAGTATAGAGAGCGGGGAGCTGGCAGTGTATAACATGGAGTATAGAGAGCGGGGAGCTGGCAGTGTATAACATGGAGTATAGAGAGCGGGGAGCTGGCAGTGTATAACATGGAGTATAGAGAGCGGGGAGCTGGCAGTATATAACATGAAGTATAGAGAGCGGGGAGCTGGCAGTATATAACATGAAGTATAGAGAGCGGGGAGCTGGCAGTATATAGCATGAAGTATAGAGAGCGGGGAGCTGGCAGTATATAACATGAAGTATAGAGAGCGGGGAGCTGGCAGTATATAACATGAAGTATAGAGAGCGGGGAGCTGGCAGTATATAACATGAAGTATAGAGAGCGGGGAGCTGGCAGTATATAACATGGAGTATAGAGAGCGGGGAGCTGGCAGTATATAACATGAAGTATAGAGAGCGGGGAGCTGGCAGTTTGGGATTATATAAATTGGAGGAGACTATAACATTAAAGGAATTTGTGCTGATTGTTCCAATGTCTCTACTATCATTTCTAAAAATAACCCCAATGTATGTGTTTCTTTTTCTTTTAAAGATCATGGTCCCATCTCTAATGGTGACAGCCGGCAAGGACCCGGTGCTACTACCAGTGTATACTACCGGCATGGAGAAACTGGTGAGTCTGCTGAGAGAGGATTTACCCTGATACATACAATACACGGACCACCTTATGTATTGTTCTAATATATGTACAGTATATTGCTCAGTGGATGTCTACCATTGAATCCTCAGGCAGATCGGTAATATGCCTGTATTTATTTTAGATCCCTAATCTGACCAGAGAACACATAGAAGTGTGCGGGCACTGGACACAGATGGAGCGGTGAGTGGCGTGTCGGCAGTGATGTTAGTTATAAATATTATCCACCAGTGTAAGAAACGCTTCTGCTGTCAGACATTCAGGCTCCATTTATCAACCGCACTGGTATTTCCCATACCTTTCCTGTCCAGCGAAGGTCCCGCGGAGTCTTCTGCTGAGTTACCAGCGGCCTGATGGTTGCTGACTAATGCACATACATGGCGGTCGCACAGATGACGTAATCAGTACAGTCCCATTGCTGCTTACCGCTGTTGGGTAATGGGGATATAGCTCATCCCTAAAAGACCCTTCAGTGTCTTATTCAGTGCAAGTCTGTGCTCTAAACACATGGATTCACACTGCAGGATGAGCTGAACATCATTAGGGCTATACAGTATGTGCTTAAACATCTGTCATTCTTAAGCAAACTTCATACCAGCAGATCATTTCGTACGGGAATGGGAATCGCACGTCTTCCACATTTTTGACACCCCCTCTGTTGTTTTCAGTGTGTGAGATTATAATGCAAAACTAGCGTTACTCCAACAATAACTGAGAACAAAGGAGACGCAGTCATTCCAAAATATTATTCCAAAGTTTGTCACTTCCCAAAATAATAATACCCCAGCCATCCAATCAGCAGAAGCCACGTGTTTTGGGGGTGAATATGATATTTAAATACTCTCATCACCCCTTTAGAGAGGCAAATGGCCACTGCCAGCTTCCAGCGCTGTCGCTTTAAAACAGATCTGTTATCACTTCTCTCTCCCCATTTCCCTTAAAATAATGCTCACCTGGGGGGGGGGAGATGTATCAAACTTTGGAGAGAGATAAAGTACCAATCAGCTCCTAACTATCATGTTACTTGTGTTTGGGGGGGGGGGGGGGGGGGGAATACGCCAGGACCTGATTGGTACTAGGAGGGGTTATTTTGCGCACTCCAGCACGTCCAGAAACCTGCGGCAAGCAGCTTTGTGAAAGCCACGGTGGAGGAAACGCTGGCCTCCTTTGCTTACGAGTAGCTGAATGCTTCGGGTGAGGGTCATTTGTGACTTTCGCTGGCTACTGTCTGTCCATTTAATGAAGTATTCAAGCGGTTGGCACAAGAAATGCCTCTGTGTACAGATGGAGCCATCTTCATCTTGGCCTTTAATAGGATAACCTGAGACTGGGCAGTCGGACTTAATCCCCTGCTGTATTGTTCTCTCTGTATTGTATTGCAGCTGAGAACAATAGACGAAGGGCTTATGCTAATAAACCTTGGTGCACCTGGGTGCAGCAGAGAAGCCAAGATAACCGTGGCTTCATCTGTCTGTAGTATATAGTACAGGTCAGCATGTCATTGTCCTGACCTTGATTTTGATTGGTTATCTGTCACTCAGAGTGGCATCACCACCACAGAGTGCTGCGAGGATGAGAGAGACCGCCACTCTAAGTACTGTAGCTTTTAACACATTGTAACTGTAATCAGAGGGCTGAGACCGGTATCGGGCTGGGTAGATTCAATTAGCAATTACCAATATTGCGGCTTGAGGGTACAGCGAGTGGCGCATGCGTAGAACGGATCCTACGCATGTGCAGTTCACCCGCCATTGGATTTGCATATAAGCCCTACCATGCCCATAGTAACTGCACACCTGAGATATACTAAGTGCGGACAGCGATATATTTATATAGTGGGTTACATGACTATACAGAGCTCTGCACTTTTTCCCCACTCAGAATGGAGACAGACCTTTGGTAAACGTTGTCTGTGTGGTCACAGGGAAGCAGGGCCCCAGGGACGCCTCTGGCTGAGATTTCTGTCACTTGGATCCTGTATTACCAGATAAATCTGAGAATTATGTGCCAGCCTGACTGTAATTAGAAAACATGCGGTAACCGAGGTCTGGAGTCACTGTCACGCGCATCATGGCGGTGCGGGGGAGGGGGGTTCTCCAAGAGTTTGATGACTGATTAAAAACTTTCATTACAAGTCGGTCGCTGGCCCCGGTCGCCGAGCTGCAGCCTCTGACACGTTGCTCTGCCTTTCATTTAACCTCTCGTCTCATTGTTATGTTACAGTAGATGGTGGCAGGTCTGAGAATAATCACAACGCTGTGCTGTCCAGGCTAGCACTGAAATACATTCATTACAGAGAACCAGGCGGCTGGTGTCATGAGTTATACTGAAAACCTATTGTCACTCCGCTGGCTGTGTACAAAGTGACACAGATCACAGAGCTGTACACAGAATCCCAGACTCTGGCTGCTCCTGGGCTAGCTCAGGTTCTGATTCAGAGACTGGAAGACTCAGTCGCTGGCTTCACAGTGCCCCTAATACGCTGGGGACGTGATGCTCCTCCCCATCGGCCGCATCCTGATAGCCATGCACTGCAGCTACCCCCACCCTGTTCAGCATCGCCATGCACCCCCATGCCATGCACATTTAATAAGCAGTTCAGTAGTTGAAGCGACACAGGTGTAGTGGCAGCAGAATGGCCCCCAGGCCTCCTCTGGTGAGATCACACTGCGTTATTTACTCCTCCTGTGTGTCCCTTACTTGCAGCAGCGTGTAACATTAGACAGCGACACTATGGTGTATGTCACAGCTGGCACTCGTACGTCTTAGGGATGGCTCTTCTGCCTCTCAGTTTCTTTATGCTCCACTTTCCCTCTGTGTCCCATTAATCAATAATCGCATTTGTAGTGCGATTTGGGGATGATATTAGTGGCCAAACTCACATTGCAGGATGTGATTATACCGGCTAGACGTAAGAAGGAGCACACACCGGGACAGGGGCTCCGAAATGAGCCCGTCCCGGCAATGCGTTCACTTCCATTTCCTGGGCATATGCAGGCCATTTACCACACATGTGCGGCGGCCATTGCTGGGGATTGTTTCGGAGGAACCCTCTGCCGGCTAAGTTTGCAATCTGCAGACTACAAAAGGGTAAATGCCATCTTCAGATGGCGGTAGCTGCGGGGTGCCAATCTCTGGGATGCTTTGCGTTCCGGAAGTTGTTAAATCTGGCAGTATTGCATCCCGCATAGAAACCTAGGGGGGGGGGGGGGGGTTTGGGGGGGGCTACAGCTGCTGCTGCCGGGAGTGGAGGGGTCGCAGCAGCCACACATATTTAATGATCAACGGGTTTATAAGTCACACAGTGAAAATCAACCAATTAGCTACTACCTATAATTTTATACAATGTACTATATACATGTTACCTCTGTGCTAATTGGTTGCTATTGGAGACTTCTCAATTATTCTCACTGCTTGGTACATCAACCCTATGGTTTCTCTCTCTGTGGGCCTAATTCAGACCTGAACGCAGCAGCAAATGGGCAGAACCATAGGCCTAATTCAGACCTGGTCGCAAGCAGGTGTTTTTTGCACTGCAGCGACCAGGTAGTCGCCGCCTACAGGGGGAGGGGGTAGTCGCTGTGCAGGGGTGCGAATGCATGTGTAGAGAGCTGCACAAACAAAAGTTTCTGCAGTCTCTGCACAGCTCAGATCTTACTCTTCCAGTGCGTTGATCCGGCTTGGACACGCCTGCGTTTCTTTGGACACTCCCTGGAAACGGTCAGTTGACACCCACAAACGGCCTCTTCCTGTCAATCTTCTTGCGATCGCCGATGCGATCGCTTTCTTCGGTAAGTCCGTCGCTCTCCAGCGTTCCTCGTCGCTGGGGGGACCTCGCGCCTGCGCTTTGCGGTGGATACGTATGCGCAGTTCAGACCCGATCGCTGCTGTGCGAAAACGCACAGCAGCGATCCGGTCTGAATGAACCCCCATGTGCACTGCAGGTGGAGCAGATATAACATGTGCAGAGAGAGTTAGATTTGGGTGGGGTGTGTTCAAACTGAAATCCAAACTGCAGTGTAAAAATAAAGCAGGCAGTATTTACCCTGCACAGAAACAATATAACCCACCCAAATCTAACTCTCTCTGCACATGTTATATCTGCCACACCTGCAGTGCACATGGTTTTGCCCATTTGCTAACAAATTTGCTGCTGCTATCAGGTCTGAATTAGGCCCTGTGTTCAGCTGGGATACTCCCTTCATAGGTGCGTGGGCTCTGATTGCTTTGTACGCTCTCAAAGTCACCCTGACAGCATCTGATTTTGATGCACTGTTGCTCCCAGAATGCCCACCAGTACTCTGTCTCTACCCTGCTCCATGCATCTCTCCGTGAAGGCTGGAGACTTCCTCTCAACACCCAGGCTAGTACGTGTCTCTGTCCGTCATAGTTCCTGCAGCCCAGAGCTGTCCCGGACTTACCAGCACTCAGCGACAAGCCATACTAAATGTATCTCGCTCATGGATCCCAGCCGGATTACTTCTCAGGGATCTCTGCAGGCTGAAACCCCTACACCCTGCCAAAGATTGTCCCAGTCCGCTGGGGTGGCACGGTGTTTCTTTACAGGCGTCCTCCCATTATAAAGCACATCCCCTATTTCTCTGACGTCCTAGTGGATGCTGGGTACTCCGTAAGGACCATGGGGAATAGACGGGCTCCGCAGGAGACTGGGCACTCTTAAAAGAAAGTTTAGGTACTACATCTGGTGTGCACTGGCTCCTCCCTCTATGCCCCTCCTCCAGACCTCAGTTAGAATCTGTGCCCGGCCAGAGCTGGATGCACCCTAGGGGCTCTCCTGAGCTTCCTAGAAAAGAAAGTATTTGTTAGGTTTTTTATTTTCAGTGAGATCTGCTGGCAACAGACTCACTGCTACGAGGGACTGAGGGGAGAGAAGCGAACCTACCTGCTTGCAGCTAGCTTGTGCTTCTAAGGCTACTGGACACCATTAGCTCCAGAGGAATCGAACACAGAGCCCGACCTCGATCGTCCGTTTCTGGAGCCGCGCCGCCGTCCCCCTCGCAGAGCCAGAAGACTGAAGAGAAAGTTGAAAACCGGCGGCTGAAGACTCCTGTCTTCATTAAGGTAGCGCACAGCACTGCAGCTGTGCGCCATTGCTCCCTTAGCACACCACACACTCCGGTCACTGATGGGTGCAGGGCGCTGGGGGGGGGGGGGCGCCCTGGGCAGCAATTAGAGTACCTTATTGGCAAAAAGGCACATAATACAGTCTAATAAACTGTATATGTGCAATAACCCCCTCCATTAACTATTAAAAAATGCGGGAGAAGCCTGCCGCGGAGGGGGCAGGGCTATCTTCCTCAGCACACCAGCGCCATTTTCTCTTCACAGCTCCGCTGGAAGGACGCTCCCCAGGCTCTCCCCTGCAGTTTCCAGACTTCAAGGGTAAAAAAGAGAGGGGGGGCACATAAATTTAGGCGCAAACTGTGTATAATAAGCAGCTATAGGGGAAAAATCACTCAGTATAGTGTACATCCCTGTATTATATAGCGCTGTGGTGTGTGCTGGCATACTCTCTCTCTGTCTCCCCAAAGGACTTTGTGGGGTCCTGTCCTCTGTCAGAGCATTCCCTGTGTGTGTGCGGTGTGTCGGTACGGCTGTGTCGACATGTTTGATGAGGAGGCTTACGTGGAGGCGGAGCAGGAGCCGATAAGTGTGATGTCGCCCCCTGCGGGGCCGACACCAGAGTGGGTGGATATGTGGAAGGTATGAACCGACAGTGTCAACTCCTTGCATAAAAGGTTCGATGACGTAACAGCTGTGGGACAGCCGGCTTCTCAGCCCGCGCCTGCCCAGGCGTCTCAGAGGCCATCAGGGGCTCAAAAACGCCCGCTACCTCAGATGGCAGACACAGATGTCGACACGGAGTCTGACTCCAGTGTAGACGTGGATGAGACAAATATACAGTCCACAAGGGCCATCCGATACATGATTACGGCAATGAAAAATGTGTTGCACATTTCTGATATTAACCCGGTTACCACTAAAAAGGGTATTATGTTTGGGGAGAAAAAGCAGCCAGTGACTTTTCCCCCATCTGATGAGTTAAATGAATTGTGTGAAGAAGCGTGGTGTTCCCCAGATAAGAAATTAGTGATTTCTAATAGGCTACTGATGGTGTACCCTTTCCCGCCAACGGATAGGTTACGCTGGGAGACATCCCCTAAGGTGGACAAGGCGCTCACACGCTTATCAAAAAAGGTGGCACTGCCGTCTCAGGATACGGCCGCCTTAAAGGAACCTGCAGATAGAAAGCAGGAGGCTATCCTGAAGTCTGTGTATACACACTCAGGTACTATACTGAGACCTGCAATTGCTTCAGAATGGATGTGTAGTGCTGCAGCAGCTTGGTCCGATACCCTGTCAGATAACATTGATTCCCTCGACAGGGATACTATTTTGCTAACCATAGAGCATATAAAAGACGTCGTCTTATATATGAGGGATGCACAGAGGGACATTTGCCGGCTGGCATCTAGAATTAATGCAATGTCCATTTCTGCCAGGAGGGTGTTATGGACTCGGCAGTGGACAGGTAATGCTGATTCTAAAAGGCACATGGAGGTTTTGCCTTATAAGGGTGAGGAATTGTTTGGGGATGGTCTCTCGGACCTCGTATCCACAGCAACAGCTGGGAAGTCGACTTTTTTACCTCAGATTCCCTCACAGCCGAAGAAAGCACCGTATTATCAGGTACAGTCCTTTCGGCCTCAGAAAGGCAAGCGAGCCAGAGGAGCATCCTTTCTGCCCAGAGGCAGGGGTAGAGGGAAAAAGCTGCACCAGACAGCCAGTTCCCAGGAACAAAAATCTTCCCCTGCTTCCACTAAGTCCACCGCATGACGCTGGGGCTCCACAGGTGGAGCCAGGTGCGGTGGGGGGCGCGTCTCCGGAACTTCAGCGACCAGTGGGTTCGCTCACAGGTGGATCTCTGGGTTCTACAAGTGGTTTCTCAGGGATACAAGCTGGAGTTCGAGGCGACTCCCCCTCGCCGTTACCTCAAATCAGCCTTGCCAGCTGCTCCCAGGGAAAGGGAGGTAGTACTGGCGGCAATTCACAAGCTGTACCTTCAGCAGGTGATAATCAAAGTTCCCCTCCTTCAACAGGGACGGGGTTACTATTCCACAATGTTTGTGGTACCGAAACCAGACGGTTCGGTGAGACTCATTCTAAATTTGAAATCCTTGAACACTTATATAAGGAAGTTCAAGTTCAAAATGGAATCGCTCAGGGCAGTTATTGCAAGCCTGGAAGGGGGGGATTTTATGGTGTCACTGGACATCAAGGATGCTTACCAACATGTCCCCATTTACCTGCCTCACCAGGAGTACCTCAGGTTTGTGGTACAAGACTGTCATTACCAATTCCAGACGTTGCCGTTTGGTCTGTCCACGGCACCGAGGGTATTTACCAAGGTAAT